>NC_053436.1:1710924-2323791 GCF_007990345.1 Gossypium hirsutum
CGGTGCACCAGTATTGTTCGTGAAAAAGAAGGACGGAACCATGAGATTGTGCATCGACTATCGTCAGTTGAATAAAGTGACGATAAAGGATAAATATCCGTTACCGCGTATTAATGATTTGTTTGATCAGCTAAAGGGAGCATCAGTGTTTTCAAAGATAGATTTGAGATAGGGTTATTATCAATTACGAGTTCGAGACTCAGATATACCTAAAACTGCTTTCAGAACGAGATACGGTCACTACGAGTTCTTAGTGATCCCGTTTGGGCTCACTAATTCCCCTGCAATATTTATGGATTTGATGAACCAAATTTTCAGGCAGTATTTAGACTGGTTTGTAGTTGTGTTTATAGATGACATTTTGATTTATTCACGCGATGAAAATGAACACAACGAGCACCTGAGATTAGTGTTGCAGATTTTACGGGATAAGCAATTATACGCTAAGTTCAGTAAATGTGAGTTCTGGTTGAGAGAAGTTAGCTTTTTGGGACATGTAGTATCCGCATCGGGTATTCGAGTTGATTCGAGCAAATTTCAGCCATACTTGATTGGAAGCCCCCGAGAAATATTACTGAAGTTCGGAGCTTTTTGAGACTTGCTGGTTACTACAGATGGTTTGTAAAAGGTTTCTCGATGATAGCCACGCCAATGACGAAGCTACTTCAGAAAGATATTAAATTCGAATGGTCAGAAAAGTGTCAAAAAAGTTTTGACCAACTGAAACGTTTTTTACGGAAGCCCCAGTGTTAGTGCAGCCCGAATCCGGTAAAGAGTTTGTTATTTAGAGTGATGCGTCCTTACATGGGCTGGGTTGTGTATTGATGCAATTGGGTCGAGTTGTAGCTTACGCATCGAGGAAATTGAAGCCACATGAGAAAAATTACCCGACTCATGATCTTGAATTAGCTGCCATAGTATTTGTTTTGAAAATATGGCGACATTACTTGTTCGGAGAGAGGTGTCATGTATATTCGGATCATAAAAGCCTCAAATATTTAATGACTCAAAAAGATTTGAATCTGGGACAAAGACGTTGGCTTGAATTGTTGAAAGATTATGATCTTGTTATTGATTATCACCCTGGAAAGGCTAATGTGGTTGCTGATGCTTTGAGTCGCAAGTCACTGTTTGCTTTGCGAGCGATGAATGTTCACTTGTCCGTTTCATCCGATAATGTGTTAGTAGCAGAATTAAAAGCCAAACCGTTATTGATTCATGAAATATGTGAAACTCAGAAAGTTGATGATAAATTGGTGGCTAAACGAGCTGAATGTGTTTCGAATGTGGATTCAGAATTTCAAATTGATGACAACGATTGTTTGAGGTTCAGAAGTCAATTGTGTGTTCCAAGAAATTTAGAACTCATTTCGATGATTTTGAACGAAGCTCATAATAGCCGAATGTCGATCCATCCTGATAGCATGAAAATGTAAAATGATCTGAAACGTCAGTTTTGGTGGCCTGGTATGAAACAAGACATTTCTGACTTTGTTTCGAAGTGTTTCGTATGTCAACAAGTGAAAGCGGAACATCAAGTGCCTTAAGGATTACTTCAGCCGATTATGGTACCTGAATGGAAATGGGATCGAGTTACGATGGATTTTGTATCCGGATTGCCATTGTCATTAAGCAAGAAAGATGCGATCTGGGTTGTTATTGATAGACTGACAAAGTCGGCTCATTTTATTCCTGTACATACGGATTAGTCGCTTAACAAGCTAGCCGAGTTGTATGTTTCTCAAATTGTAATGTTACACGGGGTACCTATTTCTATTGTGTCGGATAGAGATCCGAGATTCACATCGCGGTTCTGGAAGAAATTGCAAGAAGCATTGGGTACCAAGTTACATTTTAGCACCGCTTTTCATCCCCAGACTGATGGCCAATCCGAGCTGATCATTCAGATACTCGAGGATATGTTGAGATGTTGCATCCTTGAGTTTAGTGGTTCATGGGAACGGTATTTACCTTTAATTGAATTCGCTTACAACAATAGTTTTCAATCAAGCATTAAGATGGCACCTTACGAGGCTCTGTATGGTCGTAAATGCCGTACATCGTTGTTTTGGACTGAGCTTAGTGAAAGTAAAATCCTCAGGGTTGATTTGATTAAAGATGCTGAGCAGAAAGTAAAAGTAATCCGTGAAAGTCTGAAAGCAGCTTCAGATCGTCAGAAGTCGTATACGGATTTAAAATGAAAAGACATTGAATATCAAGTCGGAGACAAAGTGTTTCTTAAAGTTTCACCTTGGAAAAAGGTGCTCAGATTTGGTCGTAAAGGCAAATTGAGTCTGAGGTTCATCGAGCCGTATGAAATATCCGAACGAAATGGGCTAGTCGCATACAGATTAATTTTGCCCCCTGAACTTGAAAAGATTCATAACGTTTTTCATGTCTCGATGCTTCAACGTTATAGATCCGATCCATCGCACATAATTAATCCATCAGAGGTTGAAATACAATCTGATTTGAGTTATGAAGAAGAACCGATTCGTATCCTAGCTCACGAGGTGAAAGAGTTGCGAAACAAAAAGGTTCCGTTAGTAAAGGTTTTATGGCTCAAGCACGGGATCGAAGAAGCTACTTGGGAACCCGAGAACTCTATGAAACAACGATACCCAAATCAATTTACTGGTAAGATTTTCGGGGACGAAAATTCTTTAAGTGGGGGAGAGTTGTGACAGCCCTAATTTGACCTTAGTGGAAAGTGGTTTCGGGACCACAAAACCGAGTTGTAAAAATAATTAACTGTCCTATTCGATGCTTATTATATGTGAATGTGCATGTGTGAAAATTTCATATTGTAATTTTGTCAATTGTATGTGAAATTATTAAATAGCACTTATGTGAGAAAATTTTGAAATGTGATAGGTAAATTTATAAGTGGTTTATTAATGCATGTTTTAAAGAGTTTGGACTTGCATGTCAAATGTCGCTTTTTGTTTATAGTGGCCGGCCATGTTGATGTTTATGATAATATGTATGTATTATTTATTAGTTTTAAGGCAACTAAATGGCTTTATAATTTTTATAATATTGATGAATAATAAAAGAATAAAAAAAAGGTGAAGAAAACAAAGTTTCTGTAATACCCCTACCCGTATTCATTGCCGGAATAGGGTACGAGGCATTACCAGAGTTTACGAATTAAATTTTTTTTATATTCAATATAGCCCTTTTATAAATATCTAACCTTCCCTGTAATATTAAATCGAGACCAATCCATATCAACCAAATCAATTCAACATATTTTCATGATAGATTCATGCATTTATATAAGATAACGTCATCACATATCTATAACCAGGTTTGTTAACCATACTAATGGCTAACTTTATATTCATTTCATGTTAACATTTACTTTGTTAGCTTATACATGCCATTGATTTCCAAAATAAAGTTTCTTTATATACCGAAATCCTGAGGTTGACAGTGTGACGTGTCTCTGACCAAATCCGACCTCCGAGCTCTTAACACTACAAAACAGGGAAAAAGGAAACGGGGTAAGCACTTTGTGCTTAGTAAGCTCATGTAACAAGAATTATACTTACCTAATATTTTCAATACAATATAATAAACATTCATATATCCATTCAATACATTATTACCCTAACATGCACAAACTCAACATTCAAGTTAGTACAATAATTTCCATGTATCAATAATATATATACCATGATTGATGAGCTCGTCAATACCATGATTTCCATTTCCTTGTTATTTTTTCATATTTATCCCTTTGAATTTATCGGAATTTCGATGGATTTTTAGAGGTATACATTTAGTGTACAATTCCGGGTCCGTCAATTCATATTCATGTGCGCACATATCCATTTCAGAGAGCACACTCCCGCGAACCTCAACCTTGCAGCGGGATTACCAGTCCAGGCTAAATCCCCTGCAATATAAACTCATAGAGTATTGTCGGGATTACCAGTCCAGGCTAAATCCCCTGCAACGACAATTACTCTAATGAACTTGGATCTGAATTACCAGTCCAAGCAAAATTCAGACCCTAATTCGGATTACCCGTCCGGGCTAAATCCATTTTACACATATTCTTCGCGAGGGCTATATCAGGATTGGATCACCCGTCCGGGCTTGATCCTTTTTACCGTCAATTCCTTTTCAGAGATCCATCGAATTTTCCTTTCATTCAACCGGAATTTCTTCCCATTTTATCAAATATATCAATGTTTTATTAATTTTCATACAATGAACATTCAAATCATATTCACATCAATAACATACAATCTCAAGCAATTTATGAATATAATTCAAGTTACATGAACTTACCTTGATACTTGTTTGTAAACAGTAAAAATCTACTAATCCCGAACTTTTTCCTTTCCTCGATCTAGCTTCGTATTTGAATCTTCTGGATTTGGTGCAAAAATTATGAAATACCAGCTTAGAGAACCCTCCTATGGCGTTTTTAGCTGCTAGAATTGAAGAGAACCGAAGAGAAATCTAGATATTTCCTATTTAGTCCTAGTTTTATTTAGTTAATTTTGTAATATTCCAATTTTACCCTTAATTTATCAATTTTCTACTGATTTCATACCCTTGCCGTCCAGCCCAAATAACTTTTGGGTCTAATTGCCTTTTAAATCCTTTCTCATTAGACTCTTAAGCTATTTAATCACTCTAGCAAATTTTACACCTATTACAATTTAGTCCTTTTCATTTAATTGACTACCCAAACATTAAAATTTCCTAACGAAATTTTAATACCACATTAATAACATTTCATAAATATTTATAAAATTATTTTTGACTCGGTTTTACGAGATAGAGGTCCCGATACCTTATTTTACCCAATTTCTTCAATAATTTTTTTTCTAACTAATCACTAAATCGATAAAATTTTCCTATCAATATTTTTATACAATTTTCCTATCATATCAATTTTCAAGCAAAAATATGGAAATAAATTTCTCTTTAAATCGGATCTATGGTTACGAAACCATTGTTCCGATAACCTTGAATTTAGGCCATTACAACTCTCCCCCCTTTTAAGGATTTTCGTCCTTGAAAATCTAACCAGTAAAGAGGTTTTGGTAATGTTTCATCATTGCCTCCTCCGGTTCCCATGTTGCTTCCTCAATCCCGTGCTTTTGCCACAATACTTTCACCAAATTTATCTTTTTATTTCTAAGCTCTTTTGTCTCCCGTGCCAATATCTTGACCGGTTCTTCACTGTAAGTCATATCCGGTTGAATCTCTACTTCTATCGGAGAAATAACATGTGAAGGATCTGACCGATATCGTCGTAACATAGATACATGAAAAACATTATGGATTCTATCAAGTTCCGGTGGTAATGCCAATCGATAAGCGACCGATCCAATTCTTTCTATGATTTCATAGGGCCCGATAAATCTTGGACTCAATTTACCCTTTCGACCGAATCGAAGAACTTTCTTCCAAGGAGACACTTTCAGAAATACCTTGTCACCGACTTGAAATTCAATCTCTTTTCGCTTAAGGTCGGCATATGATTTTTGACGATCGGAAGCTACTTTTAGATTATCTCGAATAACCTTTACTTTTTCTTCTGTTTCCCGGATCAAATCAACCCCATGTATCTTCCTTTCACTAAACTCTGTCCAATATAACGGTGTTCTACATTTTCTACCATACAAAGCTTCATACGGAGCCATTTTAATACTAGACTGATAACTGTTATTGTAAGCAAATTCAATCAAAGGTAGATACCTCTCCCAATTACCTTCAAACTCTAGTATACAACATCGGAGCATATCTTCCAATACTTGAATTACATGCTCAGATTGACCATCTGTTTGAGGTTGAAATGCAGTGCTGAAATACAACTGAGTACCAAAGGCTTCTTGCAATTTGTCCCAGAAACGAGACGTAAATCGGGGATCTCTATCTGATATAATGGAGACAGTCACTCCATGTATGTGATAGCCCGAAATAGGGCTTAATCGGAATAGTGGTTTCGTAACCATAAATCCGAAGTGAAATAGTTTAATTTTATAAATTTTTATTAGTTACTGATTGATTGAAATATTGTGTGAAAATATGGATAGGAAATTTTAATGCTTTAGTGCTTAATTGAATTTTTAGGACTAAATTGAGAAAAATGCAAAGTGTGTCTAATTAGTGATTAAATGACTTAATTGAATTATTGCATGAAATTGGAAGTGTTTATGTGGCAATTAGACCATAAATTAGTGTTATGGACACAAAAGGGTATTTCTAGAAAAATATCTAAGTAATGGGTCAAGGGCATTTTTGTCCAAATTGGGTAAAAGACAAAATAAAGAGAAAATAAGTGTCCATCTTCTTCAAAAAAATCAGAAGCTTGCTGCCGAAAGTTTCAGGTTACCATAGTTAAGGGTTTTGATTTTCCTAAGCTCAATTGTAAGTGATTTCTTGCCCCGTTTTTAATTATTTTCGTATTTTTATGCTTATTGAAGCTTGAATTTCATGTTTCTACCATTTAATTTAAATGAAATTAAAGTTTAAAAATTGACCCATTCATGATATAATTGTAAATTGATTAGTGATGTTAGATAATGAATGTTTGAAGTGTTAATTACAAGTTTTACTAGATGAATTTCAATGAAAAATGTTGAAAAAGGGCTAAATTGTGAAAGATGGTAAAGTGTGCATAAAGTTGTGATTTTGTGAAATTGAGGCCCGTTATGAGTATGAAATATGATTTAGTGAAGTTTGAAATTTAAGAATTTAGAGAATTTTATTTTTACGAGCTTAGGGACAAAAGTGGAATTTTTGAAAAGTTATGGGGAAAAATGTAAATGTGTCAAAATGTTGTGTATGAATTGTATTTGAATGGAATATTGATAAAATGTATTAAATTGTGTTAATATAGATCAAGAAAGAAGAAATAGTGCAAGTGATCGGGGAAAAGAGAAAGTTATCGACTAAATTACAAAAATAGTCGTTTTGCATCCGAGGTAAGTTATATGTAAATAATAGTTATATTTGTATAAATTGTGAATTATATTTGATATGTGAATTAATATTGAATGTGGAAGGAAAGTTGTTCATGAATTATTCAAGTGATAAAGTGTTGAAAATAAAGTGTTAAGTGTAAATTCCCGGTTGAACTTAGGAATAGAATTGGATACAAGTGACATGTCACTAGAGACCAGTGTTACAGTGTTACAGTGAGTCCCGGGTGCTGGGTGATCTAGCATGTGTTGCAGACACCTGACAGCTTGTGTGAGCAGACCCGTGGACATTTCCAGTGTTATTGATCAGTGGTAGCTTCGGCTACATATCAGTGGTAGCTTCGGCTACATATCAGTGTGGCACTTATGTGCTAAATCTCTACGTATCCGTGTATATTCCAAGTGTTCAACGGGATTAATAATGAATTAAAGTGAATATGAAATGTTAAGTGTGAAAATGTATATGCAAGTGAATTGGTAAGATTGTGTATGTGTAAGTGATTGAAATTGCTAAGAAATGTTTTGATTAGTTATATGTTAAAAGTGTTAATTATTAATTGAGTAATTATTGTTTACATGTAACTTACTAAGCTATTTATAGCTTACACATCTCTTTCTTTCCTTTGTTTTATAGTGATTTGAACTTGATCGAATAGTGGACCGTCGGAGCTCGTATCACACTATCATAACCATCTCGGTATTATGTGCTTTTCAAAATGTTTAAACTATGGCATGTATAGAGTCTTAATCATTTTGAGCATGTCCAAATGATATGGCTAATGTTAGCTATTGAAGTAGTTATTAAAGAATATGTTTTGGAGTTATGTATGTTTAAATGGTAACTAATTCAAAGAAGCAGTTTCTTTGACAGCAGCAGTGACGTGAATGTGAAAAATCACCATAAATAGTAGAAATGGAATTATAGGGTGAATGATATATAGAATTAAATCTTATCAAGTATATTTTTACATGAAAGAAACGGTGTAGGCAAAGGAATTTTATATTTTGAGATATTTAAATTTTAGTGAGACAGGGTCAGAATGGTTTTTGAAGTCCCCTGTTCTAACTTTAGAAAATCATTATAAATTGTACAGAAATAATTATAGGTCATAATTTATATTTTTAGATTCCTTAGTGAGTCTATTTTCAAAATAAATTAATGGTAACCTTATATGAATTCTGTACAATTATATATTTGATTTTTAGCGCCAAGAGGTCAGATCTGTCGAGCTGTGAAACAGGGGATACTTTAATGAATAAACTGTACTAATGTGCTAAGTCAAAAATTCTGAAAATTTTATGGTAAGTAGGAATATGAGTCTAGTTTCACGGAAAATTTACGGATTTAAATTTTGAGTTTCGTAACTCAAGTTATAATTAAATTAGTGACAGTTGCGCAGGTGGACAGTGTTGTTATGAACAGTGAATTTAATTTTAAAAGTAAATTTTTATGCTCCGAATCGGTAAGTTAAATTGGATGACATCTCGTACTCGATTCCGGAGACGGTCTCGGGTAAGGAGTGTTATATTTAGTGGTATCAGAGCTACGGTTTAGTCGATTCTCGGACTAACGTAGCGAGTGTAATAGACTATCTATACATGCCATAATTGAATAATGATAGTGTGACGACTCCTGACATCTTAAAATATTTTTTTATAGTAATGGATTCTAACCGAGATACAGCTAATGATGCTCAAAGTAATGTGCCTGTTGAAAGTCGATTCGAGACTCAGGGTCAAGGAGATGAGGCTCGAGAAGCTTTTCTCCAAATGATGAACAATTGGTACACTGAGTTTGTTAGAACTAATCCTAATGCTCAACCTCCTCCGCCCCCTCCTATTCCTCAAGCTGTTCCCATAGCTCCTCAACAAACTGAAGTGTTAAAATTGTCAAAGCCTCCAGTGGACAAAATTCGAAAGTATGGAGCCGAAGAGTTCCGAGCTAATGTAAATGATGATCCTGAAAGAGTAGAGTTCTGGCTTGATAATACTATCAGAGTGTTGGATGAATTATCTTGTACTCCAGAAGAAAGTCTCAAATGTGCTATCTCATTGCTGAGGGATTCGGCTTATAATTGGTGGAAAACTTTAGTGTTAGTGGTGCCTAAAGAGAAAGTTACATGGGACTTCTTTCAAGAAGAATTCCGGAAGAAGTATGTGAGTCAGTGTTTCATTGATCAAAAGAGAAAAGAGTTTCTTGAATTGAAACAAGGGCGCATGACGGTAGCCGAATATGAGCGAGAATTTGTCAAATTAAGCAAGTATGCCCATGAGTGTGTATCTAATGAAGCTACATTGTGTAAAAGGTTTGAAGATGGATTAAACGAGGATATCCGATTGCTAGTGGGAATTCTTGAAATTAAAGAGTTAGTGGTACTAGTTGAAAGAGCTATCAAGGCTGAAGAATTGAGCAAAGAGAAAAGAAAGGTGGAAAGTGAAGTAAGAGATGAAAGAAAAAGATCAATGGGCAAGCCATTTCAATCTCAAGCGAAGAAGTTTAAAGAAATGAATACTCGATCGAATGTTTCTAGTGTGAATTTTCAAAGAGATCGAGGAAGACAATATTCAGGTTCTAAAGCTCAGGCAACTTCTATGGCAAGTACAGGTAGTGTTAAACCTACTAGACCGGAATGTCAACATTGTGGAAAACGATATTTGGGGGAATGTTATTTAATCAGTCGAGCTTGTTTTAAATGTGGATCTCAAGATCATTTTGTGAAAGATTGTCCGGAAAGAGAAGAGATAGAAAAGTTTCAGAATGTGAGATCGAGCAGTGTGACTACTAGAGGAAGACCACAGAGAAATGTGGGGATTGGAACTAGTGGTAGAGGCGTAACAAAAGGCACGACTGTAAGATCTGAAGTGGGAGCTCCAGCAAGAGCTTCTGCCATCCGAGCTAGAGAGGAAGCATCTTCTCCTGATGTGATCACTGGTATATTTTCTCTTTACGACACTAATGTTCTTGCATTGATTGATCCTGGTTCTACTCACTCGTATGTATGCATGAATTTAGTGTCTGATAAGAATTTGTGTGTTGAATTGACTGAGTATGTGGTTAAAGTGTCGAATCCTTTAGGCAAGCATATGATAGTTGATAAAATATGCAAAAATTGTCCTTTGATTATACAAGGTCAGTGTTTCCCTACCAACTTAATGTTGTTGCCATTTGATGAATTTGATGTTATTTTGGGAATGGATTGGTTGACATTACATAAGGCCAAGATAGATTGCAGTCAGAAAATTCTTGAGTTGAAGTGTGGTAGTGGTACAGTTCTTCGGGTTGAAACAGATAAGTCAAATGTGATGCCAATTGTGATTTCTGCCATGTCTGCTCAGAAATGTTTGAAAAATGGTTGTGAAGCATATCTTGCTTATGTGTTGAACACAAAAGTGTCTGAAATAAAGATCGAATCAGTGCCAGTGGTATGTGAATATGTAGATGTGTTCCCAGAAGAGTTGCCAGGTTTGCCTCCGATTAGAGAAGTAGAGTTTGGTATTGAAGTAATGCCAGGTACTGCTCCAATATCGATTGCTCCCTACAGAATGGCACCAACTGAATTAAAAGAATTAAAAGTGCAATTACAAGAGCTGACAGATAAAGGATTTGTTAGACCAAGTTACTCTCCGTGGGGTGCTCCCGTGCTATTTGTGAAGAAAAAGGATGGGGCATTGAGATTGTGTATTGATTATCGTCAACTTAACAAAGTGACAGTGAAGAATAAGTATCCATTACCCCGAATAGATGACTTGTTTGATCAGTTAAAGGATGCCACAGTGTTTTCCAAAATTGATTTGAGATCCGGATATAATCAATTGAGGGTTAAAGAGTCAGATGTGCCAAAGACTGCTTTCAGAACCCGATATGGCCACTATGAATTTCTTGTAATGCCTTTTGGTCTGACTAATGCTCCAGCTATTTTTATGGATTTGATGAATCGAATTTTCCGGCCCTATTTGGATAAATTTGTTGTGGTGTTTATAGATGATATTCTTATTTATTCCCGAAGTGAAGCCGAGCATGCTGAACATTTAAGAATTGTGCTACAAACGCTGCGAGAAAAGAAATTGTTTGCTAAATTTAGCAAAAGTGAATTTTGGCTTAGTGAAGTTGGATTTTTGGGGCATATTGTCTCGGGAGATGGCATTCGAATGGATCCGAATAAGATATCGGCAATAGTTGAGTGGAAGCCTCCAAGAAATGTATCTGAAGTTAGGAGTTTTCTGGGCTTAGCCGGATATTATCGTCGATTTGTAGAAGGTTTTTCGATGATAGCTTCACCGATGACAAAATTGTTGCAAAAAGATGTTAAGTTCGAATGGACCGAGGAGTGTCAACAAAGTTTTGAGAAATTAAAGAAGTGTTTAACTGAGGCACCAGTGTTAGTGCAACCTGAGTCAGGAAAGGAATTTGTTGTTTATAGTGACGCGTCACTAAATGGGCTTGGATGTGTATTGATGCAAGAAGGAAAGGTGATAGCGTATGCTTCTCGACAATTGAAACCGCATGAACGAAATTATCCTACCCATGATTTAGAGTTGGCTGCTATTGTCTTTGTTTTGAAGATTTGGCGTCATTATTTATATGGTGAGAAATGTCGTGTTTTTACAGATCATAAAAGTTTGAAATATGTTATGACACAAAAAGATCTGAATTTGCGGCAAAGAAGATGGTTGGAATTGTTGAAAGATTATGAACTTGTGATAGATTATCATCCGGGAAAAGCTAATATAGTTGCTGATGCTTTGAGCAGAAAGTCTCTCTTTGCTTTGAGAGCTTTGAATACGAGATTAACATTGACTGAAGATGGATCATTGTTTGCAGAGTTAAAAGCTAAACCATTGTTTCTTCAAGAAATTTGTGAGGCTCAGAAAGTGGATAATGAATTGCAAAGAAGAAAGACTCAGTGTGCAGTGGACAATAATTCTGATTTTCAGATTGATTCAGATGGATGTTTAATGTTTCGTGATAGAATATGTGTTCTGAAAAATGTTGATTTAATTCAGAAAATTTTGCAAGAAGCACATGATAGTCATTTGGCAGTTCACCCCGGTAGTGTAAAAATGTACAATGATTTGAAGAAATTTTATTGGTGGTCGGGTATGAAACGGGATATCTCCGAGTATGTGACAAAGTGTTTAGTGTGCCAACCAGTAAAAGCTGAACACCAAGTACCTTCAGGATTACTTCAACCTATTATGGTGCCCGAGTGGAAATGGGATAGAATTACTATGGATTTTGTTTCTGGATTGCCATTGTCACCGAAAAAGAAAGACTCAATTTGGGTTATAGTTGATCGATTGACTAAGTCGGCTCATTTCATTCCTGTGCGAATGAGTTTTTCACTTGACAAGTTAGCTGAATTGTATATTGCTGAGATTGTCCGATTACATGGTGTACCTATGTCTATTATATCTGATAGAGATCCACGATTTACTTCAAGGTTTTGGAAGAAATTACAAGAGGCATTGGGTACTAAATTGAATTTTAGTACAGCATTCCATCCCCAAACCGATGGACAGTCTGAAAGAGTAATTCAAATACTCGAAGACATGTTGAGATGTTGTGTATTGGAATTTGAAGGTAATTGGGAAAGATATTTACCTTTGGTGGAATTTGCTTATAATAATAGTTATCAGTCAAGCATAAAAATGGCACCTTATGAAGCGTTGTATGGACGAAAGTGTCGGACTCCATTATATTGGACTGAACTTAATGAAAATCAGTTACATGGAGTCGATTTGGTAAAAGAAACCGAAGAAAAAGTGAAGATAATCCGTGATTGTTTGAAAGCTGCATCGGATCGACAGAAGTCGTATGCGGACTTGAAAAGAAAAGAGATTGAGTTTCAAGTGGGAGATAAAGTATTTTTGAAAGTGTCTCCATGGAAGAAAATTTTGAGATTTGGCCGTAAAGGCAAATTAAGTCCAAGATTTATTGGTCCGTATGAAGTGATAAAAAGAATTGGTCCAGTGGCTTATCATTGTCTTTACCACCGGAATTGGAAAGAATTCATAATGTGTTTCATGTTTCTATGTTGAGGCGATATCGATCGGACCCATCACATGTGATTTCACCGACTGAAGTGGAAATTCGATCGGATATGACATACGAAGAAGAACCGATTCGAATCTTGGCACGAGAAGTGAAACAGTTGAGAAACAAAGAAATTGCTTTAGTGAAAGTGTTATGGCAACGACATGGGGTGGAAGAGGCAACATGGGAAACCGAGGAGGCTATGAGGAAACAGTATCCCAACTTATTCACTGGTAAGATTTTCGGGGACGAAAATCCCTAAGGGGGGAGAATTGTGATAGCCCGAAATAGGGCCTAATCGGAATAGTGGTTTCGTAACCACAAATCCGAAGTGAAATAGTTTAATTTTATAAATTTTTATTAGTTACTGATTGATTGAAATATTGTGTGAAAATATGGATAGGAAATTTTAATGCTTTAGTGCTTAATTGAATTTTTAGGACTAAATTGAGAAAAATGCAAAGTGTGTCTAATTAGTGATTAAATGACTTAATTGAATTATTGCATGAAATTGGAAGTGTTTATGTGGCAATTAGACCATAAATTAGTGTTATGGACACAAAAGGGTATTTCTAGAAAAATATCTAAGTAATGGGTCAAGGGCATTTTTGTCCAAATTGGGTAAAAGACAAAATAAAGAGAAAATAAGTGTCCATCTTCTTCAAAAAAATCAGAAGCTTGCTGCCGAAAGTTTCAGGTTACCATAGTTAAGGGTTTTGATTTTCCTAAGCTCAATTGTAAGTGATTTCTTGCCCCGTTTTTAATTATTTTCGTATTTTTATGCTTATTGAAGCTTGAATTTCATGTTTCTACCATTTAATTTAAATGAAATTAAAGTTTAAAAATTGACCCATTCATGATATAATTGTAAATTGATTAGTGATGTTAGATAATGAATGTTTGAAGTGTTAATTACAAGTTTTACTAGATGAATTTCAATGAAAAATGTTGAAAAAGGGCTAAATTGTGAAAGATGGTAAAGTGTGCATAAAGTTGTGATTTTGTGAAATTGAGGCCCGTTATGAGCATGAAATATGATTTAGTGAAGTTTGAAATTTAAGAATTTAGAGAATTTTATTTTTACGAGCTTAGGGACAAAAGTGGAATTTTTGAAAAGTTATGGGGAAAAATGTAAATGTGTCAAAATGTTGTGTATGAATTGTATTTGAATGGAATATTGATAAAATGTATTAAATTGTGTTAATATAGATCAAGAAAGAAGAAATAGTGCAAGTGATCGGGGAAAAGAGAAAGTTATCGACTAAATTACAAAAATAGTCGTTTTGCATCCGAGGTAAGTTATATGTAAATAATAGTTATATTTGTATAAATTGTGAATTATATTTGATATGTGAATTAATATTGAATGTGGAAGGAAAGTTGTTCATGAATTATTCAAGTGATAAAGTGTTGAAAATAAAGTGTTAAGTGTAAATTCCCGGTTGAACTTAGGAATAGAATTGGATACAAGTGACATGTCACTAGAGACCAGTGTTACAGTGTTACAGTGAGTCCCGGGTGCTGGGTGATCTAGCATGTGTTGCAGACACCTGACAGCTTGTGTGAGCAGACCCGTGGACATTTCCAGTGTTATTGATCAGTGGTAGCTTCGGCTACATATCAGTGGTAGCTTCGGCTACATATCAGTGTGGCACTTATGTGCTAAATCTCTACGTATCCGTGTATATTCCAAGTGTTCAACGGGATTAATAATGAATTAAAGTGAATATGAAATGTTAAGTGTGAAAATGTATATGCAAGTGAATTGGTAAGATTGTGTATGTGTAAGTGATTGAAATTGCTAAGAAATGTTTTGATTAGTTATATGTTAAAAGTGTTAATTATTAATTGAGTAATTATTGTTTACATGTAACTTACTAAGCTATTTATAGCTTACACATCTCTTTCTTTCCTTTGTTTTATAGTGATTTGAACTTGATCGAATAGTGGACCGTCGGAGCTCGTATCACACTATCATAACCATCTCGGTATTATGTGCTTTTCAAAATGTTTAAACTATGGCATGTATAGAGTCTTAATCATTTTGAGCATGTCCAAATGATATGGCTAATGTTAGCTATTGAAGTAGTTATTAAAGAATATGTTTTGGAGTTATGTATGTTTAAATGGTAACTAATTCAAAGAAGCAGTTTCTTTGACAGCAGCAGTGACATGAATGTGAAAAATCACCATAAATAGTAGAAATGGAATTATAGGGTGAATGATATATATAATTAAAGCTTATCAAGTATATTTTTACATGAAAGAAACGGTGTAGGCAAAGGAATTTTATATTTTGAGATATTTAAATTTTAGTGAGACAGGGTCAGAATGGTTTTTGAAGTCCCCTGTTCTAACTTTAGAAAATCATTATAAATTGTACAGAAATAATTATAGGTCATAATTTATATGTTTAGATTCCTTAGTGAGTCTATTTTCAAAATAAATTAATGGTAACCTTATATGAATTCTGTACAATTAGATATTTGATTTTTAGCGCCAAGAGGTCAGATCTGTCTAGCTGTGAAACAGGGGATACTTTAATGAATAAACTGTACTAATGTGCTAAGTCAAAAATTCTGAAAATTTTATGGTAAGTAGGAATATGAGTCTAGTTTCACGGAAAATTTACGGATTTAAATTTTGAGTTTTGTAACTCAAGTTATAATTAAATTAGTGACAGTTGCGCAGGTGGACAGTGTTGTTATGAACAGTGAATTTAATTTTAAAAACAAATTTTTATGCTCCAAATCGGTAAGTTAAATTGGATGACATCTCGTACTCGATTCCGGAGGCGGTCTCGGGTAAGGGGTGTTACAATGTAACCTGACAATCTCAGATATGTACAGTTCAGCTAGTTTATCTAAAGAATAATCTATACGTACCGGAATAAAGTGAGCTGACTTTGTTAATCGATCAACAATCACCCAGATAGCATCTTTTTTCCTCGGAGACAAAGGTAGCCCCGATACAAAATCCATAGTGATTCTTTCCCATTTCCATTCCGGTATAGTAATTGGCTGAAGTAACCCCGAAGGTACCTGATGTTCAGCTTTAACTTGTTGACATATTAAACACCTTGATACAAACTCAGAGATATCACGTTTCATTCCTGACCACCAGTACATCTTTTTCAGATCATTGTACATTTTATTACTCCCAGAATGTACAGACATAGTACTACTGTGGGCCTCGTGTAGAATCTTCTGTATGAGCTCTGAATTCTGAGGTACACATACCCTACCTCTGAATAATAAACAATCATCAGAACCAATCTGAAATTCAGAATCATTACCTGACTCACACTGTGCCCGTTTAACCTGTAACTTCTCATCATTCTTCTGAGCTTCACATATTTGCTGTAAAAATGTCGGTTTAGCTCTCAATTCAGCTAGGATTGAACCATCATCAGTCAATGATAACCGGGTATTCATAGCTCGTAAAGCAAACAGAGATTTCTGGCTCAAAGCATCAGCTACAACATTAGCCCTACCCGGATAGTAATCA
Organism: Gossypium hirsutum; assembly: GCF_007990345.1. NCBI lineage: Eukaryota > Viridiplantae > Streptophyta > Magnoliopsida > Malvales > Malvaceae > Gossypium > Gossypium hirsutum. The sequence continues at coordinate 1,727,413 of NC_053436.1, forward strand.
ATAATCAAATCATAGTCCTTTATTAGTTCAAGCCACCTGCGCTGCCTCAAATTCAAATCTTTTTGTGTCATCAAATATTTCAAGCTTTTATGATCAGTATAAATATGACATTTCTCACCGTACAAGTAATGCCGCCATATCTTCAGCGCAAATACAATAGCAGCTAATTCAAGATCATGTACTGGGTAATTTCTTTCATGTGGTTTAAGTTGTCTTGAAGCATAGGCTATTACTTTACCTTCTTGCATCAAAACACAACCTAAACCATTTAATGAGGCATCACTGTAAATAACAAATTCCTTACCCAGTTCAGGCTGCACTAATACAGGTGCTTTCGTTAATAGGTCTTTCAATCGGTTGAAACTTTGTTGACATTCATCAGTCCACTCGAACTTTACATCTTTCTGTAATAATCGAGTCATTGGAGAAGCTATCATAGAGAATCCCTGTACAAATCTCCGATAATAACCAGCTAAACCCAAGAAACTTCTAACTTCAGATACATTCTTTGGTGGACTCCAATTGACGATAGCTGAGATTTTACTTGGATCTATCCTGATGCATTCGGCAGATACAATGTGTCCAAGAAAACCCACTTCTCGAAGCCAAAATTCACATTTACTGAATTTAGCATACAACTGCTTCTCTCGTAGAATTTGCAACACAATTCTCAAATGTTCTGCATGTTCTTCTTCATCCCGAGAATAAACCAAAATATCATCGATGAATACTACTACAAATCTGTCTAAGTACGGTCTAAATATCCGGTTCATCAGATCCATGAATACTGCAGGTGCATTAGTTAGCCCAAACGGCATAACTAGAAACTCATAATGCCCGTACCGGTTCTAAAAGCTGTTTTTGGCACATCTGACTCCTTTACCCGTAACTGATAATAACCTGATCGAACATCAATCTTTGAAAACATAGTAGCACCTTTCAGCTGATCAAATAAATCATCAATCCGGGGTAACGGGTACTTATTCTTTATGGTTACGTTATTAAGCTGCCGGTAGTCGATACACAATCTCAAAGACCCATCTTTCTTTTTCACAAACAGAACCGGAGCACCCCAAGGTGAATGACTCGGTCGGACAAAACCCCTGTCAATAAGCTCTTGCAACTGTGCCTTTAACTCTTTTAATTCTATAGGAGCCATCCGGTACGGAGTTATGGAGATCGGAGTAGTTCCCGGAATCAAATCTATAGAAAATTCCACTTCTCTTTCTGGTGGCAATCCTGGTAATTCTTCTGGAAACATATCGAAAAATTCACATACCACTGGAACTGCCTGTATCTTTGACTCAGATACCTTGGTGTCGAGTACATAAGCCAAGTAAGCATTATACCCTTTTTTGACATACCTCTGTGCTGCCATTACTGAAATCATATCAGATAACCCCTCTGTCTGATCAGATTTAACCCGAAGCAACTCACCATTCTGACATTTTAGCACAATATATTTTTGTTTACAATTTACTACCGCATCATGCTGGGTTAACCAATCCATACCCAATATCACGTCAAATTCATCAAATGGCAGTAACATCAAATCAGCCGGGAAACAATAACCTCTTACCATCAGTGGATAATTTTTACAAATTTTATCCACTAACACAGACTGGCCCAGGGGGTTCGAGACTTTAACCACAAATTCAGTAGGTTCAACAGATAAATTTTTAACAATTGCAAGTTTAACACATATATATGAATGCGTAGAACCAAGATCAATCAATGCAGTAATATCAGTATCAAGTAAAGAAAATGTACCAGTAATAACATCAGGTGCTGAAGCATATTCTCTGGCACGAATGACATATGTCCTAGCAGGTGCTCGTACCTCAGGCCTACCTATAGTATCTTTTGTAGCTCCTCGACTACCACTGACATTACCGGATGGTCGAGGTGGTTTGTCCCTCGAAACTAGATTACTCGGCTTCGATATATGTTCAACTTCTTTTTCAACCCTTTCTGGACAATCTCTGAGGAAATGGTCAAAAGAATCACATCGGTAACAAGCCCCACTCTTAAATCGGCATTCACCAAAATGAGCTTTATTACAGTACTGGCATCTCAGTTTAGGAGTGCCAACACTGCCAACACTGGTCACTGATGGAGTAGAAGGCCTTGGATTAGTGCGTTGAGAACCTCGCTCTTTGCCCGAATACCCAATGGCTGAAGTAGAACGATCCTGATATTTCTTCAATTTCTTTGAAGCAGAAAACTGGGATTTTCCCATCGGTCTTTTACTAAAATTCGAGCTTCCCTCTCAGCCTGTTTCTTTTCTTTACTCAATTCTTCTGCTTTATAAGCTCTCTCTGCCAATGTAGCAAACTCTCGAATTTCAAGAATTTCGATCAGTAACTTAATGTCTTCATTCAACCCTTCTTCGAATCGTTTGCACATTTCAGCTTCTGACTGTACCCATTCTCGAGCATATTTACTCAATCGAACAAATTCTCTTTCATATTCAGATACTGATCTATTGCCCTGTTTCAGCTCAAGAAATTCTTTTCTTTTCTGGTCAAGGAACCTCTGGCTGATATATTTTTTTCTGAACTCGGTCTGAAAGAATTCCCATGTAATTTCTTCTTTCGGAACAACTGAAGCTTTAGTATTCCACCAATGGTAAGCTGTATCTTTTAGCAGTGAGACGGCACATTTCAGACATTCTTCTGGTGTATAAGATAATTCTTCCAGAACCCGAGTAGTGTTTTCGAACCAGAATTCAGCCCGTTCGGAATCATCATCAACTGCTGCTCGAAATTCTTCGGCCCCATATTTTCAAATTTTATCTACTGGAGCTTTCCCTTTTCTGACAGATTCAGTACCTGTACCTTTTGGGATCTCGGGAATCGGTGGAGGAGCAGGAGGGGGAGCTTGAACTTGCTGCACTACAGGGTTAGTTCTTAAGTATTGATTAAACCATTCATTCATCATTTGAAAGAAGGCTGTTTTTGCCTCCTCCCTCGACCCTCTGTCTCGGGCCTTCTACTGCTAGTTTCTTCTCTTTGTACTGAAGCCGGAGCATGACTCCCAGCTTCCTCAGATTGAGCTCGGTCGGATGATATTACTATAAGAAAAACACATTTTAAATGGTCAGGAGATATCACACTATCAATAATAATTTAAATGGCATGTATAGCTAATCTCGTATTTGCTACATCGGTCCTAGAACCGACTAAACCGTAGCTCTGATACCAATAAATGTAATACCCCTACCCGTATTCATTGCCGGAATAGGGTACGAGGCATTACCGGAGTTTACGAATTAAATTTTTTTTTATATTCAATATATCCCTTTTATAAATATCTAACCTTCCCTGTAATATTAAATCGAGACCAATCCACATCAACCAAATCAATTCAACATATTTTCATGATAGATTCATGCATTTATATAAGATAACGTCATCACATATCTATAACCAGGTTTGTTAACCATACTAATGGCTAACTTTACATTCATTTCACGTTAACATTTACTTTGTTAGCTTATACATGCCATTGATTTCCAAAATAAAGTTTCTTTATATACCGAAATCCTGAGGTTGACAGTGTGATGTGTCTCCGACCAAATCCGACCTCCGAGCTCTTAACACTACAAAACAGGGGAAAAGGAAACGGGGTAAGCACTTTGTGCTTAGTAAGCTCATGTAACAAGAATTATACTTACCTAATATTTTCAATACAATATAATAAACATTCATATATCCATTCAATGCATTATTACCCTAACATGCACAAACTTAACATTCAAGTTAGTACAATAATTTCCATGTATCAATAATATATATACCATGATTGATGAGCTTGTCAATACCATGATTTCCATTTCCTTGTTATTTTTCCATATTTATCCCTTTGAATTTATCAGAATTTCGATGGATTTTTAGAGGTATACATTTAGTGTACAATTCCAGGTCCGTCAATTCATATTCATGTGCGCACATATCCATTTCAGAGAGCACACTCCCGCGAACCTCAACCTTGCAGCGGGATTACCAGTCCAGACTAAATCCCCTGCAATATAAACTCATAGAGTATTGTCGGGATTACCAGTCCAGGCTAAATCCCCTGCAACGACAATTACTCTAATGAGCTTGGATCTGAATTACCAGTCCAGGCTAAATTCACACCCTAATTCGGATTACCCGTCCGGGCTAAATCCATTTTACACATATTCTTCGCAAGGGCTATATCAGGATTGGATCACCCGTCTGGGCTTGATCCTTTTTACCGTCAATTCCTTTTCAGAGATCCATCGAATTTTCCTTTCATTCAACCGGGATTTCTTCCCATTTTATCAAATATATCAATGTTTTATTAATTTTCATACAATGAACATTCAAATCATATTCACATCAATAGCATACAATCTCAAGCAATTTATGAATATAATTCAAGTTATATGAACTTACATTGATACTTGTTTGTAAACAGTAAAAATCTACTAATCCCGAACTTCTTCCTTTCCTCGATCTAGCTTCGTATTTGAATCTTCTGGATTTGGTGCAAAAATTATGAAATACCAGCTTAGAGAACCCTCCTATGGTGTTTTTAGCTGCTGGAATTGAAGAGAAATGAAGAGAAATCTAGATATTTCCTATTTAGTCCTAGTTTTATTTAGTTAATTTTGCAATATTCCAATTTTACCCTTAATTTATCAATTTTTCTGCTGATTTCATACCCTTGCCGTCCAGCCCAAATAACTTTTGGGTCTAATTGCCTTTTAAATCCTTTCTCATTAGACTCTTAAGCTATTTAATCACTCTAGCAACTTTTACACCTATTACAATTTAGTCCTTTTCATTTAATTGACTACCCAAACATTAAAATTTCCTAACGAAATTTTAATACCACATTAATAACATTTCATAAATATTTATAAAATTATTTTTGACTCAGTTTTACGAGATAGAGGTCCCGATACCTTATTTTACCCAATTTCTTTAATAATTTTTTTTCTAACTAATCACTAAATCGATAAAATTTTCCTATCAATATTTTCATACAATTTTCCTATCATATCAATTTTCAAGCAAAAATATTGAAATAAATTTCTCTTTAAATCGGATCTATGGTTACGAAACCATTGTTCCGATAACCTTGAATTTAGGCCATTACAGTTTCATCTTTGTTCTTCTTGGCCGATTGAAAAGAGAGAAAAGGGGCAAACCTTCGGTCATCTTAAGCTTGAAAAAAGGTTAGTAAATTATGATAAATTTTGAAATGGTAGCTTATTTTAAGTTAATTACTAAGTTGTTTACTTAGCCCATGTTAAAATTTTGGAATTTAGTAATGATATGAGTATACGGCTACAAGTGAATTTTGTAGAGAATGAATGTTGTTTTCAAGTTTTAATGAAAAATTTGCAAATGGGTGATGTTTGATATAGTTTAATGTTCATATTAGTAGTTGAGATGATAGAAAAAAAATTCGGCTTGTGTAGTTGTGAAACTTGCCGAATGTGAACTAATGTAATTTTTGAGTAATGTTTGGGTGTTAAAGTAATTGATGGCTTAGGTAGTATCTATAACTGATTCGGTCATGGTTTTTGCATGAGTATAAAATATATATGTTTTGGAAAGGGGAATTTGGATTGATTTTATTACATGTATTATAAATTATGTTCGGCTATGATGGTATATTAAAGTATAATTAATCCGTTTCGATAGTATTATACATGTGATAAATAAAAATAAGTAGAAGTGTATTGGTTAAATAAATATGATTATTAATTTACAAATATCGTATGTGGTTTGTGATTAGTTTAATGATTAAGCAATCTGTTATGTTTCGTTAAGGTTAAGTATGTGTTTGGTATATTAGTAAGTATATCATGTATGCATATGATTTGATTTGGCTAAATTTAAGTGGTAAACTTTATATTAAACTTATTTAAGGGTACGGTCATAATATACACATTTAACATGAATACATGTTAATTCGGTCATGAAATTGAATTGAATATGAAGGTTAAGTTTGCATAGTTAGGGCTAACTAGGTTATATATTAATCATAAATAGATCATATGCATATGAGTATGTATGTATTTGTGTGCGGTATTGCTGATAAATGGAAATAAGCAATGTGGTAAATGATTAATTTGTGATAGTCATATATAGAGGTATGAATATATGTATATGTGTTTTATGCATGTACCATGTACTTATAGGGACAATCAGATGTATGGTTGAATTCATGCATATGAAAACATAATAAGTTACATAAATCCTTGTTTGTAGATGTGAATTAGATATTGATTAAATAAGTATGAAACCGATTCATGACATATTTTATAAAATATGTTATGTATTGGAGTTTTATATGATTTTCAAATGTGACTACTAAGAAGTAAAATTGAGTAAGTAATTTAAATAAATCTATTTTGTTTTAATTAAGCTTAAGAGCAAAGGGGGTCTAAATCAGATAAAGGAAAGGAGAAAGCAGTTGAGTAGATTATCCGCAACTGTTCAAAATATCCGAGGTAAGTTTTAAGTAGTTTCCTTTAGTATATAATTGACGATTCCATTATAAGAGTATAGTAGGTAAATTGTGATCTTTGGCTTGCACTTGAATTAAGATGTATAATAGATAATGCATGTATATGACTTATAGTTTGATGACCACTTTGAATTTAAGATTAAATGATGAAGAGAATGAGTGATATGAGATATAACCATTGAGCTGAAATGTGAATGATGATGTGCGTATCGAGTTTATATTCGAATGTAATATACGATTATTAAGTGATAAGATGACTGCAATGTGTTATGATCAAATATGTATGAGATTGAAAATATATCCAGACATGAAGTCCGCAGGCTATATGCTGGAAAAATATCCGGACATGAGATCCGTAGGCTATGTGCTAGAAATATATCCGGACTTGAGGTCCGCAGGCTACGTGCTGGAAAAATATCCGGGTTAAAAACCCGCAGGCTTATGCTAGTAATGTATTCCGAGCTCTAAGATTTGACAGAACCGATGCCAGTAAGTTAAATAAGATTTCGACTTCGAATGTCAGTGGTAAACATCGTTGCGTAAGTATTATATGTTTTACATGTTAAGGTTCGTGTTATGTGCTCATATTTGAATTGATTTCTAAGTGATTTACTAGTATCAAAGCACGATATATGTGTGTGTGTGTGTGTGTGTGTGTGTGTGTGTGTGTGTGTGTGTGTGTGTGTGTGTGTGAATGAATTGGTATTTGAGGTTTTGTTAATGTAAGTCACCATATGAAAGAATGTGATTAAAGGTATTAGTATAATCTATGTAAATAGTGAAACATGTGCAAGAAATCTTGTGTATACAAACATACATATTCGGCCAAGTGGTTTTGTAACTAATGTACTGGTGTATATTTGGTCAAGTGAATTACAATTAGAATACAAGTTTTGTGAAAATCAATGTTCAATTTTAATGACAAGCCTTAATAGTATGAATTGCTTAAAACTTACTAAGCCTCAAAAGCTTACTCTGTTTCTTATTTCTTTGTTTTATAGATTGTTGATTTTGGCTATCGACTCGGGGATCGTCAGCATTTCTTCATACTATCGATCTTTTTGGTACAGTTATATTTTGGACTCGATATGGCATGTATAGGTTGGACTGTTGACAAAAATATGTTTTGTAATTGTAAATATCTTGACCGTATGAAAATGACACTTATGACTTATAAATCTGTATGTATTCAGTTCGATTTATACTTGTGTTGGTAGATTATGTGATTGAAATTAAATGTTTAGCTTGGTAATACCTCATAGCCTATACCGGCGATCGGACTCGGGCTAGGGGTGTTACAATGATAATCATAATTTCATAATAAATATTTCAAATAAATCATTATATCATTTCCAATTCAACACTTATCGATTATAATCGGGCATGTGATCAATTTATACATGAGTCATTCATATATATATATGTATATTTTTCCTCCTCCTCCTCTCCATCCACATCCTTAGTATAAACAACACACTTGTAGGTAACATTATCCATAATTTTCACTATCTACTTATGTGAATATTCAAGCTGCCCATCTGTGTCATAGTCACTAAATTATTTTTATCTTGAGCTACAGAACTCAAAATTAAGATCCATAAATTTTTCCAGAAACTAGACTCATATGTATTCTTACCATAAAAATTTCATAATTTTTTGTTGGGCCAATTAATACAGTTTATTCATTGAAGTCTCCCCTGTTCTGCTGCCTGACAGTTCCGATCCTTCTTCACTAAAAATTAATTATCTTCTCATACAGGATTCAAATGATGTCCTCGCTTGTTTCTATTGAAAATAGACTCATTCAGAATTCTAAACATATAAATTTAATCCCATAATTATTTTTATCCTATTTTTTATGATTTTACAAAGTCAGAACAGGGGAACCCGAAATCATTCTGACCTTGTCTCACAAAATTCATCATATCTCATGATTTACAATTCCATTGCTTACATCATTTCTTCTATAAGAAACTAGACTCAATAAGCTTTAATTTCATATTTTATTCATCCTCTAATTCAATTTTTAAAATTTTTTGTGATTTTTCAAAGTTAGACTACTGCTACTGTCCAAAACAGTTTTAGTGCAAAATGTTGATTTCCATTTTGCCCCAAATTTCACAATTCATACAATTCAGTCCTTGCTCAATTAACCCCTCAATTAAGATAATTTTATCAATTAATACTTTTCCTAGTAATTATAAGTTATTTCATAACTATTTAAATTCATAATTTCCACATAAAACTCTAACTTCAAACTCTTTTACAATTAGGTCCCAAACATTCACTTTCTATTCAATTCTTTCAAAAAAAATCAGCATATAAACAATTTGAAGCTTTAATTCCATGCCAAATCATCATATACTTCCAGCACATATTCATAGCAACTTTCAATTTCTTTCATAGAATCAAAAACTAATGAATTCAACAAGTGGACCTAGTTGTAAAAGTCATAAAAACACAAACATTTCAAGAAATAATCAAGAATTGAACTTACTTGAAGTAAAAATATGAAAAACCAGCTTAAGGGAACTCTTCCATGGCGTTTTTTCTGATGAGAATGCAGAAAAAATAAAGAGAAATCTAGATAATTCCACTTTAGTCCTAGCTTTATTAAGTAAATTTTGCAATTTTCTATTTTTTCCCTTAATTCTCCTTATTTTCTTGCTGATTTCATGCTCTTTCCGTCCAGCCCAAATAGAATTTGAGTCTATTTTCCTTTTAAACCCTCTTTCTTTTATTATTTAAGCTATTTAATCATTTCTCACAATTTTGCATTTGATACAATTTAGTCCTTTTTGTTCAATTAACTATCAGAACTTTAAAATTTCTTGACGAAACTTTAATACTAACTTATTAACACTCCATAAATATTTATAAAAATATTTATGGCTCGATTTAAAATTCCTGAGGTCTCAATACGTCGTTTTCGATTTTAATTATTTTAGTATTTATTTTTAGTACATTATTCACTATTTCAAAATTTTTCCTAAATTCACATTTAACTTATACTCACTAAATTAATAATATTTCCTACTCATTTTTCGGATTTAGTGATCTCGAATCACTGTTCCGACACCACTGAAAATTAGGCTGTTACAGTGTGGCCATTTCGAAGGGCACACGGGCTAGACACATGGGCGTGTGGTTGGCCGTGTGACCCAAGTCAGTATGTATGCCCGTTTCCACACGGCCTAAGACATGGGCATGTCTGGAGCCGTGTGAGGCACATGGCCTGTTCGCACGGGCGTGTGACCCTTGTAAGGTAGAAAATTTTGCTAAGTTTCCAAAATTTTCATATGTTATCGGTTTAGTCCCGAACCACTTTTAAAGCATGTTTAAGGCTCCGTAGGCCCTTATAAGAGACAATGTGATTGTGTTGAATGATTAATGAGAATGAATGCTTTATATTTGATAAATGTATGCTATATGTTGTGAATTGATTAGTAATACCTCGTAACCCTACTCCGGCGACAGATACGGGTTAGGGGTGTTACAGATATGTTCATGATATCCTGAGACATCATTCGTGTTGTCTTGAGACACCCTACTCTAACATTCATATTTTTACCTTGATTTGCTCGAGATATCCCTTCTATGTCTCAAGACATAAACCTACATATTATTGTAACTACGTAAAATCAATGTTCCCAACAATTAGAAACTCTCAAAAATCAACGAAATGATATAAATATGGCTCAAGGACACTTAAATGAAGACAAAAAAAATAAGTGTAGAACAAAAATCTAATCCTTTCACCTTGTTATTCTTATTTTCTCTTGTAAACACCTGTGGGTTCAATTCTTATTCATTAAGTGTTGTTTTGTAATTGTGAGAGCTTTATCATCGTATATTTATATTCTAGAGGTACTTATTCATTCTTAATTGTTTTTCTCAAATTTGTGAGAGGTTATTCAATGTTTTGGGTAAAAAAACTTAAGAGGAAGTGACTCTATATTGCCTAATTGAAAAGATAGTCAACATTGTCTTTAAAAAATTTCAAATTAGTGGACAAATCCTATAAATGAAGCAACAATTAGAGAATTATGGAATTGCCATGGATCACATTCCCATAAAATGTGACAATACAAGTGTTTTATGTTTGACCAAAAATTTAATCCAAAGCACATAAAAATTAGACACCATTTTATTAGAAATCATGTGCAAAAGAGTGCCATAGTTCCAAAACTTATAAATACTTTGCATTAACTAATCGATATTTTTATTAATTCTTTAAATAAAAAAGAAATTTTGGACAATTAATGGTGAATTTGGCCATGTTATGCATGTTTTATTTATTTGATTAATTTCTTGTATATATGTTTGATTTTTGTTTTAATATATAGCATGATTAGTTTTTTTATTTGCACATATTAATTCTTTGAATTTCCCTTTGATAGGTGATGAATCTATTAAAAATAATATTCCTGTCAATAAATAAATAACAATATAAGAAGTAAAGTCGATCTCACAGAAATTGAGATATTTAAAACTTTTATTCAGTTTAATTAGGTTGTACATCTAGGCAGTTGTCGTGCCTACAACGTGTAATGGTCTATGTAAAAATAAAAAGAAAGAATTTAAATTTGATAAAAGTAAAAATAAGAGAAATTTGTATACAAGTTTTAAAATAAAACTAGATAATTTTGCAATCAATTTAGATAGTGATCAATTTATACTATAAAGCAAAAACATTTGGGTGAAAGTACCTTCAAGTTTTTCGGATTCGAGCAAATTAATCTCTCTATTTAGTGTCTATACTATTAAACAAATCAAATAAGACCAAATTATTATAGATCTAATATTTGATTTTTTTTCCCATTTGAACAAAAGATTTAATTTGCAGAACCATCAAAAGCTTTCAAAATATTCACTTTGTTAAACCATAAATGATATTTTCTTTTAAATAGTAAATGTTAACTCGAAACTTGATAACTTGCAAAAATATATTCATCTATAAATTTGGTATAATCAACTAAGAACTAATACTTCATTATGATAGTTCAACTTAGAAACAAAAATTTAATTCAATCACTTAGTGATACCACCCAAAGCACCAAAAACTTGTAATGAGAAAGAAAAAAAGTTAAAATCTTATACGCATGGGCATGACAAAATCAATTACAAAGAAGATTTGATGTATAAAATTTCATGATAGAAAAAAATATATATTTTCAAGGATAGAACAACTTGGAAAAGAGAAGTTCATTCCAGGTGTCTTGAAGGCCTGGCAAACACCAATGGACGCAATCAGCATAGCTAACTGGGTTGGCTAGCTGCTCCGCTGTTAATGGACTCCATTGCTTCTTATAAATCGATGTGTGTGCGTCTTTTCGATAACTTGAGAGTTGAGTGATGTTGAGAAATGTGATGGGAAACTTGGATTTACTGAACTCTTCTGCAATCACCTTCATTATGCTTTTCCTACTATTCGAATCCCAATAGTTTGGATCTTCAATTATAGTTGTTTGATTATAACAATGTTCACCTCCCCATTCAATGCCCCTGCAAAAATGTGTAGAAAACAAATTGCTTAAATAACTCTAATCTCATCAACTTGTAATTTATGTAATTTTATTCAAGAATTGAGTTACTCGTTTATGTTTAAAAGTTTATCTTATAATTAGGAAGGTTCAGATTAAAAATATGATTCTTATAAAATTTGTACTCACTTTCCATGAGTAGGAGACATGCTAGTGAAAAACACTCTTGTCTTCTTGCGATCCATGTTTTTCCTCACCCATCTCAGCATGCTTCTCATTGCCATACGATAGGCATCCTCAGCCGACACTTTAATTATTTCTTTCTCCTCATCCTCAAAAGACCCTTTCCTGTTGAAAACATAGATAAATTATACCCGTGATTGACTAAACCAACAAAAAAATGGTGAATATGTGGGTTTTCACTTCACAGCCCACATCGTGGTGTGCGCGTACGTGATAGTGATTTGCTTTTGCCAAAGCAAGGGCGAAGGAAAGGAGGTAGGGGCCTTAGCCCCAATAAAATGGAAAATTGTTGCTTTAGTCTCTCAAATTTTACAAAATCTTAAGTTAATATATGATCAAATTATAGTTTATTCATTTTCAAAGTGGTAGAATTTTGATTTAGTCATTCTAAAAATCATAAAATTATGAGCCAATATGATAGCGAAATTACATTTTAACTCTCATAAAAATATATAATTTAATTTTTACCCCTCCCAAAAAAATTTCTAACTTCACCATGTGCCAAAGGTGTGTGAATATTATATAAAAAAACAAAAAAGAATGCTGAAAATCCAATGCAGAAAAGAGGCAATACAAGATTTTTATGTCCAAGCCAGTCATCCACCATAAATAGGTGTTGAAAACCAAAATATCAACACCCTTCCAATGCTTGCCATGCTTATTTATCGAGCCTCTCCTCACGATCCGATCCGATACCCGGTGGATGACGGTATTATCCGAGTTCGATTCGAGAAGAAATGGAGCCCAGTAGAATTCAATGCTGGCATTGTAATCCTACACCAGAGAATTAATTACAAAATTGAAAACTCAATGGAAATTTAGACAAATTTGAGTGATGTTGATTAACATACCTTGGCTCGGAACACTGTGAGTGCATCATTATTGTATGATTTCATGGACTTAGCATGCTCAGGGATGAGCCTGTGAAGAAGGCAAATCATTGAAACATATTGACCTCGGTTCAATGAGTCTCCAACAAACATCATTCTCTTTCCTCTTAAGGTCTCCAACATCAATGTCGCATTGAAACTGTTTAATTATTACATAAGAGAAAATATTTAAATCTACTAACATAAATGATGTATTAAGTTGATGGTAAATTCTTACTTCAAACAAAAGTAGATTGAGTATTAGCTCGATTGGTATGTATATTGTTGTCAATACAAAAGGACGTGGGTTCAAGTGCACTAAAGCACATTGTCTTCCTATTTATGTGTTGGGAGGGGCTGTGAGTAGTTTTAAACATTATCTCAAAAAAATCTTCGATTGAAATAAGTTCCAAATTCCTTAACAATTCTTAACTTTTTTCGGTCTAAAAAGTTATAATATTATTTTAATTTATTCTATTCTAAATTCTCCTATATATAATTCTTGACCTCAACCACAAGATAATTAAAAAAAATTTTCTATTTCAAGATAAAAATAAAATTGACACCAACAAATGTTGGATGTAGTGGGAAGGCACAATACACTCTCAAGGAGAGTAGATTCAAATCTTGAAAATACCATATTTAGAGGATCAGCTACGAACCTTAAATATAGACCGTAAAATAGATATGGAAGATTTAAATAAAAAAAATGACAATAATCATTGATTGAGCCTTAGCGCAGCTGGCACCGTTGTTAAGAGTTTTAATTCAGTTGATACTATTGCTATTTCATAATTAGGAAGAAGTGAATTTGAATACATTTATGTGTATTTTTACTATAATGGTTGGGGAGGGAATAAGGTAAAAAAAAAAGTTCACATTTTCACTAATGATGTTTAAATCAGATCAGATCGAATGATTAAATTAGGAATCAATAAGGATTAATTGAACTAATTAAAAATTTTTAATAACTGGTTAATCGGATCGATGAATTGATAGTTTAACTGATTCGACTATCAGTCTGATTCTAGAAATCGAAAAAAGAAGAGAAAATTGAAGTTTGTGTTTCATTTTTACCTAGGAAGATCACAGCCATGGGGTTGCCATCTCCATTTCTGATACTCAGTATCAGGTCTTCCATGTTCTTGACACGTCAACTGTGGTTGTATGTACGGACACTCCGATTCTTCATACAGCGGACGGGTCAACTCGTCCCTTACCCACCTCCCTTTGAATACATCACATTTCTCTTCACTCTTCCCTATGGCGAATGCCAACTTCTCCCTTTTCTTCACTAACCCCAAATCCACCCCCAAGACTCAGTCAAACCCCCAAAGCGCAATATAAGATAAAAGAGTGCTTGAGTTTAGTAGACTGAGTTAACTCACCTGGTCTAGAGATAGCTCGGCCGGGAATCGGTTCTAGCTGTCCAAAAATGCATATAAAGTCTTCTCCATATAAAATAGTAATGAAAACAATGAAAGTAAACAATGTGAAGAGATAAGGTGACAAACGAGGTTTTCTAAGAACACCCATGGAAGAAGAAGAAGAAGATAGTGGAGACTTCATTTTCTTTTAAATAAATAATAATTTTCTTTTCTTTTTATTTGAATGGGATTTTTAATTATTTTGAAGATCGGATTCATGAACTAAATATAGGAAACTATACAAAGGGTAGCAATCGAAGTTTGGAAAAAATTAATTTAATGAGATATGAAATTATAAAATAAAAAACTGAAAAAAAAAGTATGATAGTATGAATATATTAAGAGAAAGGATTGTATAAAATGGGACATCGCGTCATTAATACATAATTTAATGATATTTTAGTAATTTTTTTCATATAATTGATATGAAATTTTGGTGTTTTTTAATCCGAACCCTAAATCTTGAATCTTAAATTCTAAATTTTGAAACCCTAAATCAAAAAGCCTTTTGTATAAGGTTTAGGTTTGAGATTTGGTGTTTAGAATTAAGGATTTTGGGTTTTGAGTTTGGGTCTAGGGTTCAAAGTTCAGGGTTTAGGTTGAAAAAAATTACTAAAATTATGTATCAATGACACGGAAAAAATTACTAAAATGTCATTAAATAATTGTAAAGAGATATAGGATAGCGTGACGTCCTTATTTCATACAATCCTTTCTCATATATTAAAACTATACATAAATTTTGATGTAATGTGCAATGTCATACATGAACTTTGATTTTATACAATTTTATACACGAAATTTTATTTTGATTAAATTTTTACAAGTCGCTAACAACGTTATTGACTTAACATCATATTACATTGATATATTGCATACACAAACAATTATATTAATCAAATATGAAAATAAATATATGTATTCATTTATTTAAATGTGTACAATCAAATCAAAATCAAGATTTCATGTATATATATGAACCTCAATTCATATTTCATGTATACAATTATACAAAATCAAAGTTTATGTACCAAAATTGCAAGTTAAACGAAAGTTGATATATAAATTTAATATTTAACCAAAAATATTTTCTTTTATTTTGATTGCTCAGGGCAAGTGTGCAACACAAAAAGAATGTTGACCAATATCTATCAAATTCATGGTTTGACTTAACTTTCACTCAAATGAATAAATGTTATTAGGTTGAGTGTTATGCTGTAAAATATAAGGAAAAAATGGGTAAATATCAAAATAATTATGTTTAATGTGTAATTGTATACATAAATTTTGATTTTGTGTAATTTTATACATGAAATCTTGATTTGATTCAATTTTTGTAAATTATTAACACAATTATTAATATAATATCTTTTTATTTTTATATTGCATACATAAATAATTATATGTATCCAATATAAAAATAAATTGCTATATTTTTTTTTATTTTTTAAAATACGTATGATTTAATCAAAATTAAATTTCAAGTATACATTTGAATCACAATTAAAGTTTGACATGTATAATTGCACCAAATTAAAATTCATATATACAATTACAAATTAATTCAAAATTCATATATAATTTTGCGATTTATCCCAAAAAATTTATTAGATCTAGTTCGATTTGTAAAATTATTATGGATTTTTTATGTCAAAATTAATATATAGATTTAACATAAAATTATTTTTTTTAAAAAATATTTATCAATAATAGTAAAATAAGTTATTTTTTAAAAGTTCAAATATTTTTACTCAAATTATTTTATATATTTAATGAATTTTTAAATTCGAACAAATTAATATCCCAATATATTTAATGAAATTTAAATTTAAACAAATTAATATCTATCTAAAGTTTGACTCTTTGAAAAATAAAATTAATTTTATTTAAATTTAATTATAAAAATATATAAATATAATTTTTTTATATTTTTATTATTTTAAATAATAAAACAAATTAACTCGAAGTTAAAAAATTTAAACCTAAACTTAACTCAAAACACGCGGAATTAACCAATTGAATTAACCAGCAGACCGATAAACACCTTTAAAAAATATTTATTTTGCAAATAAATAATGTGAACCTAATATATCTGGTAACCAAAAGTAGAGGGCAGTGAATGATCGTAATGAAGGGGTTATAATTTTCCCTTGGCTTTTAAGCTAAGGGAGTGAAGCGAGTGTCCCAAACTTCAAAAAAATTAATGTTGAGTATAGTAGAACAGATATTACATTTTTAAAAGAGAATAATAAATTAAATTTTTAGAGATAATATTGTTGAAAGGTATTATTACATATCTTTAAAAGAATTAATTTTTGTAAACCGTAAAATGGCTATGAAGAAAATTTCGATTATACCTAAAAAATAAAACTCAACTTTTATATGCCAATTATTACAATGACTTGGCAAAGTGAAAAGAAAATGGTTTGATGAATATGATGACATATAATGTTTCACGTGTACATCATGTTTACATACAAGAACCAGTTTTTAATTGTACAAAAAGATGAGAATTTTAACAGAAATAATCAATTTATTCTTTAAATAATGTAAAGAGTATAATCAGCTATTTTTTTAATTTCTTTCCTTTTAAGAGAATTAGGTGAGAATTTGGTGGCATTTCACCTTCAATTTTGTTGGCCTTTATATGTTGTCTTACTCTAAACCTCAGCAAGAAAGTAGCTGTTAAGTGATATACAACTGGTATGATTTACCAATCCAATAGTGATGGATCAACTAAACTGTTTCCATCTATATTTTATTTCTTACCTAATATTTATAACAATGAGCTGTATATATAAGGGTTACTTCAGTTTTTTTTGGTTTAGTGAAGATCCAGAGGATTTCTCTATATATTCTCCATAGAATTTTTTTTATCTATTGTTTGTGGTTTTTAGAATTGACTTGATCGATCAAATCAATTGAATTGATAATCGATCGAGATATTAGTCGAATCATTGTCATTTAAGTATCTCATGATGGATTACCTGCCAATCCAAATAAATATATATTTTTTCATTGCTAAACATTCCAAAACACCTTGTTTTAAAAGTTGAATGATGTTGAGTATTTTAGAGTGTGTCCTTCATATAGGTTAAATTGTGTATTTATATTATATAGTTGCTGTTCATGGATGTGATATTGTAGGTAGGTTCCCATGCATGTCAACACGTACCCTATTCTAAGGTTAACACGTGTTTTCAAGGACCCACATTATGCAGTCTCATAGAAAGGTGCGAGCACATTGTATGCGAACCCAAAGTACGAACCGCGTAAAATATGGGTCGAGATCTGATTGGGTAATCAGATAGCGCATTGATAATAGTGAGTATCATAATAAATGCCTTCAAATATCAATTTTTTTTCCATTGAGAATTAACAACCATAGAAGATGGCAAATGGAGAATCCAAAGAAAATATCAAAATCTTCAAAGATCCCTTACTTGCTTGCTTTTAGGAGTATTCTTGTTACAACATTTCATTGCTTTAGAAGTTTTTAGGTTTTTTTATTGAGATGCTCAAGGCTTAAGCTTAATAACATAAATAAATTATTTAAGCCAGTGAGATTGGCAGGCAAAGATGCAATCCATTCAAGAAGCTTTTCAACTTGGAACCTTTTTAGTGCAGTAGCTTGGTATATCATTGATCACAATGAGACTTTTAGTGAAGGATTTTCAAGATCACTTGTTGGGCAACAAAGCTCCTCTCATACATAGGTAGGCTATAGTTGATCCAAGTAGTAATCTTTAGCCTGAAAAATTACTAGTGCTAGCTTTTTATCCTTTCTAAGCTAGTAGTGAAGAAGATACTGCAATCTTTCAATGGGATTGTAGGTTTAGCTAAAGGTGCTCCAAGAGGCCTGTATAACACTGTCCTTAAAGATAATTTCTAGGATTCAACAAGTATTTCTGTTTCAGAAGTGAATAGGGAACATGAAGTACGAAATAATACTCACCTAAAGAAAGAATGATGGTTGTTTTGGTGTTGTTTAGAAAGCTTGGCAATGCCAGGTACTTGTACAAATCATGTATGGCCTAATTTTAGAAAACAAAGGAAGTGTGTAATACCCCTACCCGTATTCATTGCCGGAATAAGGTACGAGGCATTACCGGAGTTTACGAATTAAATTTTTTTTATATATTTAATATAGCCCTTTTATAAATATCTAACCTTCCCTGTAATATTAAACCGAGACCAATCCACATCAACCAAATCAATTCAACATATTTTCATGATAGATTCATGCATTTATATAAGATAACGTCATCACATATCTATAATCAGGTTTGTTAACCATACTAATGGCTAACTTTACATTCATTTCACGTTAACATTTACTTTGTTAGCTTATACATGCCATTGATTTCCAAAATAAAGTTTCTTTATATACCGAAATCCTGAGGTTGACAGTGTGATGTGTCTCCGACCAAATCCGACCTCCGAGCTCTTAACACTACAAAATAGGGAAAAAGGAAACGGAGTAAGCACTTTGTGCTTAGTAAGCTCATGTAAAAAGAATTATAATTACCTAATATTTTTAATACAATATAATAAACATTCATATATCCATTCAATGCATTATTACCCTAACATGCACAAACTCAACATTCAAGTTAGTACAATAATTTCCATGTACCAATAATATATATACCATGATTGATGAGCTCGTCAATACCATGATTTCTATTTCCTTGTTATTTTTCCATATTTATCCCGTTGAATTTATCGGAACTTCGATGGATTTTCAGAGGTACACATTTAGTGTACAATTCCGGGTCCGTCAATTCATATTCATGTGTGTACATATCCATTTCAGAGAGCACACTCCCGCGAACCTCAACCTTGCAGCGGGATTACCAGTCCAGGCTAAATCCCCTGCAATATAAACTCATAGAGTATTGTCGGGATTACCAGTCCAAGCTAAATCCCCTGCAACGACAATTACTCTAATGAGCTTGGATCTGAATTACCAGTCTAGGCTAAATTCAGACCCTAATTCGGATTACCCGTCCGGGCTAAATCCATTTTACACATATTCTTCGGGAGGGCTATATCAGGATAGGATCACCCGTCCGGGCTAGATCCTTTTTACCGTCAATTCCTTTTCAGAGATCCATCGAATTTTCCTTTCATTCAACCGGCATTTCTTCCCATTTTATCAAATATATCAATTTTTCATAAATTTTCATACAATGAACATTCAAATCATATTCACATCAATAACATACAATCTCAAGCATTTAAGAATATAATTCAAGTTACACGAACTTACCTTGATACTTGTTTGTAAACAGTAAAAATCTACTAATCCCGAACTTTTTCCTTTCCTCGATCTAGCTTCGTATTTGAA
The DNA here is from genome assembly GCF_007990345.1 of Gossypium hirsutum. Lineage (NCBI taxonomy): Eukaryota > Viridiplantae > Streptophyta > Magnoliopsida > Malvales > Malvaceae > Gossypium > Gossypium hirsutum. The sequence continues at coordinate 1,747,292 of NC_053436.1, forward strand.
TCTTCTGAATCTAAATAAATAAATTTAATTATCAACTTAATACATTTCATGATCATATGCAACATTCTCTATAATTCAACTATTATTTATAGTTCATTCAAAGCTGTCTACTTGATTCATAGTCACTAAATTATTTATAACTTGAGCTACGGAACTCCAAATTAAGATCCGTTAATTTTCCCTGAAGCTAGACTCATATATATTTTTACTACAAAATTTTCAGAATTTTTGGTTTATCCAATCAGTACAGTTTATTCTTCAAAGTCACCCCTGTTCTGTTGTCTAATAGTTCTGACCCTTCTTCACTAAAAATAAATTATCTCTTTATACAGAATTCAAATGATGTTCTCGTTTGTTTCTATTAAAAATAGACTCATTAAGAATTCTATACATATAAATTTAAGTTCCTAATTATTTTTATTCAATTTTTTATAATTTTTCAAAGTCAGAATAGGGGAACCCGAATTCATTCTGACCTTGTCTCACAAAATTCATTATATCTCAAAATTTACAAATCCATTGCTTACAATATTTCTTCTATGAGAAACTAGACTCAATAAGCTTTAATTCCATATTTTGTTCATCTTCTAATTCGATTCCTAAAATTTTTGGTGATTTTTCAAAGTTAGTCTACTGCTGCTGTCCAAACTGTTTTAGTGCAAACTGTTTATTACAATTTTTCCCCTAAGCTTTTAATAAATGATAATTTCGTCCCTACTCAATTAGCTCTCAATTGAGCTGATTTTTCTCAATTAACATTTTATTATATCACCTTAAACTATTTTACAACCTTTAGGAATCATAATTTCAGCAATATAATTTAATTCCAAACATTTTCACAATTAGGTCCTAAAAATCAATTTCCATTGAAATTGCCTAATAAAATCATCTCATAAACAAATTAAAGCTTTAATTTCATTCTATTTCATCATAAAATTACAGCACTCAACCATGGTGACTTTCAATTTCATCCATGAAATCAAAAACTAATGAATTTAATAGTAGGACCTAGTTGTAAAAGTCTTAGAAACACAAAAATTACAAGAAAAAGGAAAGGATTAACTCACTTGGTGAAAAAATTATGAAATAAAAGCGTAGAGAACCCTCCTATGGCGTTTTTAGCTGCTGGAATTGAAGAGAAATGAAGAGAATCTAGATATTTCCTATTTAGTCCTAGTTTTATTTAGTTAATTTTGCAATATTCCAATTTTACCCTTAATTTATCAATTTTTCTGCTGATTTCATACCCTTGCCGTCCAGCCCAAATAACTTTTGGATCTAATTCCCTTTTAAATCCTTTCTCATTAGACTCTTAAGCTATTTAATCACTCTAGCAACTTTTACACCTATTACAATTTAGTCCTTTTCATTTAATTGACTACCGAAACATTAAAATTTCCTAACGAAATTTTAATACCACATTAATAACATTTCATAAATATTTATAAAATTATTTTCGACTCGGTTTTACGAGATAGAGGTCTCGATACCTTATTTTACCCAATTTCTTCAATAATTTTTTTTCTAACTAATCACTAAATCGATAAAATTTTCCTATCAATATTTTCATACGATTTTCTTATCATATCAAAGCAAAAATATTGAAATAAATTTCTCTTTAAATCGGATCTATGGTTACGAAACTATTGTTCCGATAACCTTGAATTTAGGCCATTACAAAGTGAATGTTGAAAGATTTAAGGAATAAAACCATACTCAACTAAAAGAAGAATGACTATAGATGATAGAGCCTGAAATGACAATGGAGCGGGGCAGGGGCAGATATTGTTAAATTCACTTCTGCTCCATGATTGGCACAATTTGCTTCACCATTCGTCACGCTCTATTGTGGACATATAATATTGAAAACCACTACCACCTCCATGTATGTTGGATATATCCATCTCACCCCCTCCCGCTTCGCTTCAATTTAATTTTTAAATCATTTTAAAGTCAATAAATATTTAAACATAATTCTTCAAGAAAATATTGAAACATAAAATAAGTGATTTTTTTCTATATTATATTACTTACATTTTTAAAATTTTTAATAGTTTACATATACAATGATAAAAAGATAATTTTATATAGTGAAGTAGGTCGGGATGGGACAAACAATATCCATTACCACTTCATACTCACTATCCAAAAGAAAAAATCCACCCCACCCTACTTTTCAAACAAAAAAAATCCACTCTATTCAAATAAAGTGGTTTAAATTTTGCCATCCCTCCACTCTAATTGATCATAGTGAGTGAACTCGCAAGCAAAATGGATCAAGCTTCACCTTACTCTCACACACAAGAGAGGAATCAATAAATTTGCACTTTGACAGACTTAACTAAATGATGTGGGATTCTTTTGAAATACAATTATCTTTTCAACAATTATATCCTTGAGCTTGGCTAGTATTTTTAGGAATCTTTGGGCCATCCTTAGTTGAATTGGATCCATTTGGATTGCATAGACAAAATGCTATGTTCTCAAAGATAAAAGTATATGACAAGTCCCTATCAAAAGCAGTAGAAGTTGGAATATTGGAAAAAGCTTTTGCATTTGAGGGGAAAGCTCTACAGGTCACCATGAATATACTAATGGGACGCTAGTATGGCCTTTTCTCTGGATATAAATATGCTGCGGCAACTATTTGGCAAGAACTAAGACCAAGAGGTGATACGGTACCTAGGCATAGGTTGATTTGGGCTCAATTTCAAGCATGCGGTGATTGCTTGGATGAGTATTGTTGATAGCTTGGCAATTGGAAGCAGACTTGCTTAATAGGGGATCATTATGAGACACATTCACCATTCTACACCTAACCCAATCTATTATTTTTCATACTTTTCATGTTTGTTTTATTGTCTCCATCTCAATAATATGATTTTCAAAGTTCGAACCTACTTTCTTTTTGGAGTCCAATAAACCTTACCATTATACCTAACACTTAATGGTAACCAGTCTCAAATTGATTTCAAGTTTTGGGTACTAGTATGTGTTTAGATATTTAATTCATCAATTGTATTGCACTTAAGATAATGAGTTATGTAATATGAGCCAACAAAATGTTGACATTGTTGGCAAAAATTAAATAGTTAAATTTTTTAATTCGAAATTCATCATGTGTAATTGTTATGAGTTAATTTTATAATTTATATTAGCTTAATTTTATTTTATAATTACTTGGATATATATTATACTTATAAACCGAAAGAATAAGAAAAATATAAGATAAAAGTATCTCGTAAAAAAATATGAATACTTAAATTCGTTTTACATGGACGATAGTACTATATATACACACATATGGTTTCCATGAATTAATGGAGAGCGTGGGCTTATGGTCCAAAACAAAAAACCATTCTCCCAATACGTCTAACCAAGAGAAATCCATCATCACCCATTTTTTCTTAACCTTAATTTTCCTCTTTCTTGATTTTTTTTTCTTTTTTCTTTTATGTTTCTTCATATTTAAGATTCGTGACTATTCTTTTTAATAATTTCATTTCAAAATTTAAATTCGCATTCTTTATTTAAGAGTGCAACCGTTGTACCCAACACTTGTTGATTGCTAGTTTTCTCTTTTTGTAATATTCTCAGCATTTTCTTTATTTTTTCTCCTCGCTTTACTCGAAGGCTATAACGTAGGTATCTCATTGACTCTGAAGATCTAATAGTGGGATAGTGATTAGAGGTGAGTTTAGTTAGGTTTAATCGTATTTTTTGCACTATTTATGATAATTTGGTTTAGTATAATTCAATTCTTAGTCTTCCATATTATTTTTGAATTTTAAATTTTTAGGTTTATTTTGATGAAAAAAATATACTTTATTTATTGTTTCTGGGTATTTAGTAAAGTTTCAATGTGTTCTTTATAAATATCTACGATTAACTTTTCAAGTAAATAAAAATTAATTAATACTACTTATATAGTATTTTTTTAAAATAGATTTATTTTTACGTAAATAAAATAAAATATAAATCAAATCAAATAAAAAAATTTAGCTCGGTTTGGATAACCATTGTTTTTTAACTTGTATTCCAAAAAGCGTTCAGATTGATTTTATTTTTTCTGCTCGATTCAAATCACTTTACTATTTTTCCTCTTTGCCTCTAATGATGATGAGTGTAAAAGATTTTAACTATGTCAGACATAAATCTTAAAGTGCGTTTGGTTTGTCGAGCCTTTGATTAAGTTTCATAATAAGATTACGGGAATATTAGATTACAAGTGAAATATAAGATTATCTTTGTGTGGTTCACTTGAATGGAATGTAATATTCATGTTTTTGGTTGATAAAATGTAATATTCCCTAAAAGTAAATTTTACTATATTGTTCTTGTTATAAAATTGTCTTGTACAAGTTCATTTCCTTTAACATTTGTAGTCTCAAATTTACGAGTGAAAAGGGTAAAAAAAAGAAGAAGAGATTTTGGAGTATGCTTCATATTTCAGGTCAAAATAAGGAGTGATGTCGCAATGAGCAACCGTCGTCACGACGAGAAGAAAATTTCCGTCCCAATGACGCGACGATATATGAAAATATGTAGCTGATTCCCTGGACGGTAATTTTGAGATTATTTCCTAATTAGACCTTAAGCATTTAATAATTTATTGCATTAATTAGCATCTAAAGTGTACCTAGGGTAAATGGGCACTAGGATTTGTGTGTGAATTAGACCTAAATAAGAAAATAACACAATTAAGAGAGAATTTTGTGTTCCAATTTGAAGGGTTTTTTCTTTCGAGGTTTCGAGTGTTTTTTACTCTCTCCGTCTTGTACTTTTCTCTTATTAGTAAAATTTCTTTTTGTCTGTAGTTTTTTATCCTCTGCGGAGGAATTTTTCCACGTAAAATTTTTCTGTTCAATCTTTTCAATTTCTTCGTTATTTTACTTATTTGTTACTTACATGAATTTATTTTGTAAATAAATAAATTCTAAAAAATCAAAAGAATCAAAATTAAATAAACCGAACCAAATAACAAAAATATTCAATTTGATTAATTTAATTTTATCAAGATTTGATTTAGTTTTAATATCTAATTATTAATACATAGAAACCAAATCAATCAAATATTCACTTTATTTTTGCTCATATACTAATTTTTTTTGTAAAATAAAATAGGGATGCTATCAAACGGAAAAGTAAGTTCAACCAATAAAAAAATTAATCTCGATTAAACTTTAATTCAGTTGAAATCATTGATTTTATAATTATTGAATAAATAAGGGTTTAAATCTTCTTATATGCATATTTTCTTTTGATTTAAAAGTTTGAAGGATTTAAATAAATAGATGTAAGCATTATATATATATAAGAAAATAATAGCAGTTGTCTTGACTTGTATGAGGTGATGGTTAAAATTTTTATTAAACACTTATTTAATACGAATTTAAACCATGTTAATCCCATCTCTTACCTCTAATATTGTATACAAACGAAAATACTAGTAGTTCATTTTTGAGACATTGGTTGTCATTCACCATTATTAACTTATGATGTAGAAGTAGTAATCATATGCAATAACTATAGTACTCAGTTATGTAATTACTAAGTACATGCACTCGGCTGTGCAAAATTGTGTCCCTAGGATCCCATGCTGCCTCCTTTCATAGTCATCATTGAAACAATAAAATTCCAACTAATATTCAAAACGCATTTATCAAGCACCTAACACATCTTGTTGCTGCACATTCCACTCCATTGACTCATCGTTAACAATGCCCAATTTACAATTTAAGAGATTATACACAAAACTATCATGGAGGTTCATTTATTTAAAATTTGAGTAAATTAGTCCTGAATGTTACATTAAAGAGTAAAACTATCTTTCTGTTAGAAAATTCATCCTTTTTTACTATTGAAAACTGATCTATGTATGTCGATAAGAAGTACACATGCGAGGAAAGAGAATCAAACTTGGGTCTTAAAGATAATTTCACTAATACTTAACCATTAGACTAGTAACTTATTTTTTTATAAACATGCAAGTATAACATTAAAAGTTAAGGAGTGACAACTCTCAGTTCACTAACTCAATTCTTAGAATGTGATATTAACAGTAAAAATAAGTCAATTTTTTAATTGAAAAGACTAATTTGTTCTTTAATTTAATATATAGGAACTAACTTGCTAATTTTTTAAATTAAGGAGACAAAAAATAATTTGACTCTTGATACAATAACCTTCATAGTACTTTTACTGAGATTATATTCTTGTTTGGGTAAGATTTTTTTTTTTACTTATTTGCTATTGTTAAAGATAAAAAGGGTAGAAGATAAAATTAAGCCTTGATTTAGATTTACTCTTTTTTTTTGTCAGAATCAGGGTATCAATTATCGATAACAGTTACTAATTCTTTTATTATGATAGATTTCTAATGATGTAAACACTTGAGCATAAAGTATACTCAATATTATTAATAAAAATTGAACTTTCAACTATATAATTAAAAGATAAAGTGAGCTATCATTATGTCACAATTTTAAATTTATTGGTTAATCTTTTGAAGTGCATTTTTTTGTAAATTATAAAAAAAATAAAGTCTTAATAAAAACACAACTAAAATCTAAATCATAAGTGAAATAATGACCATCCCAACTATTATGTCTTCACGAATTTTTTTAAAGTGTCATTTTTAGTAACAGTTACAAATGGTAGTAGGAGTAAATATTCATCCAAGTCCCCATTTTCCTTTCAAAGAAAATCCCATTTCTAAGTGTTCTTTGCTAGATCAAATATATATATGTATAGACACAGCTGGCAGATCTTCATTTCTTCTTTCATAATCCACCCCCTAAATGATGCCCTGAAATGTCAAAATGCCCCATCTCTCTCTCTCTCTCTCTCTCTTCCATCACCATTATTACACCCCCCCCCCAATAGCTCTGAATCTGAATATCTTTAATTCAAATCCCCATTCTCCATACATACTCTCATCTAGATCTAGGGTTCCCTTCATTATCTTAAAAACCCCTATATATCTACAAACCTTACAAAAAAACACCTCCCAAAATCAAAATCCCTCTCCAAATGATTCCCCAATGGCTAAGATCACCAAGCAGGGCAGCAACAACAAACCCCACAAAGTCACCTTCCCATTTCTCTTTCTCTTCATTCAAAGACATTGATGCTATCCTCAAAGAAGAAGAACAACAACAAGTCCTCTATCCTCAATCCCCTAAAAGACCCTCCATTTTCCACCGTGTCAAGCTCTCCACCACCGTCTTACGCGCCTGGTCCTCCTCCAACCGCCGTCCACTTACTCTCCCCAACGCTGACCAACGCGTCGTTGTTTACCTCACCAGCCTCCGTGTCGTTCGAAAAACCTTTGAAGATTGCAAGACCGTTCGATCAATCCTTAGAGGACTCAATGTTCCCATCGACGAACGAGATGTGTCATTGGATTCTAGTTTCTTAGACGAGTTACAAGGGACCATTGGGCGTAACAAAAGTTTCACCCTTCCCTTGGTGTTCATCGGCGAAACGTATATCGGCGGAGCAGAGGAAGTGAAACGATTACATGAATGTGGTGAACTGAAGAAGATGATCGGTGGGTTACCGTCGGTGGTTGGGTCAAGTGTGTGTAATTTATGTGAAGGGTTGAGATTTATTCTTTGTCCACAATGCAATGGTAGCCATAAGATCTACTCTGAAAAAACTGGGTTCCGAAGTTGTGCCGATTGCAACACCAATGGTCTGGTTAGGTGCCCGTCTTGTAATCCCTCCGGTCACCGGCGAATTAGCTATCCTTTTTCGTAGCTTTAAAACTATATATTAGATTAATAAAAACAAAAAGAGAGAAACGTAATTTATTTTCTTCTACTAATTTTCGTTAGCGCATTTGACTGTGGAAAAAATGCATGTATATTTTTCTCAAAAGTAGTATATTATTATTAGGGTTAATGTCACGGTTGGTCCCTAAACTTTCACCTAATGTGTAATGTGGTACCTTAAAAAAACAAACCCAATTTAATACATGCACTATTTTATCATGTATCAATGACTTAGCAATAATCCTCATATTATTGATTTTGGGTTTTATATAATATTCATGGGTTGATTAAATTTTAAGTTATTTTTTATAATTTTGTTTAATGTTTGAAATAGAAAAAAAATCAAATAATATAATGACTCGGTAAAGTCTAGAACCTATCATATGAAATCACATGGCATCCATTTATTTGTGGTTTCCAAAGTCAGCATCTGAATTAAATGGTGTTAAGGTTTTGGGACACATGGATACGTGGTAGTTTAGTACATGTATTAAATTAGACATTATATTTGTAGAGGTATAACCTTATTGCATATTGGATCAAAGTTTAAGGGCTAGTTGCGATATTAACCCTTATTATTATTTTAAGGTGTGAAGTAAGATTCGAGGTAAAAGTACTATGCAGAAAATTATAGTAGGAGTCCGATTGTATTTTAGAGCAAATTGGTTTGTTCTGTTAAAAATTTCATCAATTTCTATTAAAATTGGTGTGGTTAACAAAATAACATGTGATGTGCCATGTGTACTTTATATTGATGTACATGGACTAGTTTTTAACAGAGAAAATGGATAGAATTTTTAACAGAAGGGCTAGTTGGTTCTTTAATCTAATGTATAGGGACTAATTTACTTGTTTTTTTATTAAATGAAAAAAATGTTTTAGGGAAATAACCCATGTATGCAACAAACAAATAAATAACGTAAAATTGACAAGATTGAACACATAAATTTTTTGTGGAAAACCCCTCAAAAGAGGATAAAAAATCACGAACAAAAGGAAATTTCACTATAATAAAAAGAGAGTACAAAAGATGGAGAAAATTAACTCGAAACCCCGAAATAAAGACCCTTCAAAAAAAAATAGAATTCTTTCAATCTAAATATTTCTGTTATTGTAAAACCTAAAGTAACTAAGGTCTATTTATAAGCTAAAATTCGTAGTATATATGACTAAAGTATCCCTAAGTTAATCGAAGTTTAAGAAGAAACTTGAAGTGCACGTCAAGATGAAGAACTTCTCCTCAATGCGACATCACACACTATTTAATCGAAAATACGAGACATACTTCTACAAATGCAATAAATTCTTAGTATAAGAGCTTTCACCCAATAGCCAGGCAATAACATAAGAATAATATAATTTCCAGTATTTTCCAGGTTGCCATATGTTATAAAAGAGTGACTAATTATTCTATCTCACGTGGTTTCCCATTGGAATCTCAATAATCCATAGTTTGGAGACTCCTTAATTGACTTGTAACTTCGTGATACAGTGGGTTTTAGGCTGGCTTTTGCTAATGTACACGTTAACATTAATTACAAGTAAAATATATACAAATTTTCTTAAATTTAACACACTAAATTATTTATACATAAAAATCATATAAATATAACCTAACTTAAAAATAATTGGTCTCATAAAATAAAGACTAAGTACCTTTTTAGACGAATGGTGTGGTACGGTACGGTGTGTTTAATTTATTTTTTATCTCATACTATAATATTGTTACAATATATAATGTCATCATCGCTATTATTTTTACATTAACCGTAAATAAATATACCAACTATTCAAACTCATGCTAAGAAAACAGTACCTTAATAAATAATGATAGAATCTCTTGTTAATGATGAAAAGTTTAATACTATAATCAAGTAATAAATTATAATATCTAGATTTTTTTCATTTATTTATTTTCTCTTTATATTATTGATGTTTGGCAGATTTTGATATGATATGAATGATTCTGATTATATGAAAAAAAATAGTAAAATAAGATTCCAGCCTAAACTTTAAAAATGTGGAAACAAGATCAAGCACTTTCTTCCAGCTTTCAATGAAAAAGGAAAAAAGAAAAAGCTGTCAGCAGGCAAGCTCCCCAAGGGAGGGAATAATTGGCAAATTTACAAAATTATCATAGATTATTTTAGATAAAAGTATTATGAACCTGGGACGGATTCAAGATTTTATTTTGAAGAGGGTAAAACTTTTAACTCTCAACGAATTAATTTAATATTTTTTAAAAAGTATTAATGATTTAACTGTAGAAAAGTTAAAAAAAATTACGTTATATAAAATTAAATGTTTCCTTCTAATATACAAAAAAATAATTAATATTATACTAAAATTTTTATAAATATCATTATAATTTCAAAATTAAATTAAAAAAACTTGGTCTTAATCCTATTTTTCAATACTAGGTATCTTAAATTGTACCCTCCTCTCTTTTATAAGATTAAATTCATCAATAATTCTCGAGAAGTCTTCTGCGTAAGGAGTTGAGAGGAAGATAATTTGTCTTTTGTTACTCTGTGCTCTCAGTCTCGACATCAAACTATTTTCTTTTTCCCTTGGCGATATCAGCACCTTATCAGAGGAAGATAATTCCTTAGCAATACATATAAATCAAAATACAAAAAAGTTACTAACCTAATATGTAAATGTATAGGCCAAATCAATTAATTCTGAAATTTGGCTTTAAAGTCCATCATATTGTGCCTGTAAATTTTGTCTTAATCTTAAAAAATTAACTCTCAAATTTTACAAATAATTTTAATTTGATCTTAATTTTAAAGATTCGAAAAAATATATAAAAATACATAATTATTTTAAATATAATAATAAATTTAAATTGTATATTAATATTAAATAATAATAAAAATTCCCCACCCCGTCCTTCTCCCTCCTCCCCTCCCCCTCCCCCTCGACCGTCCCCGTACCCCCCGCTCTCCTCATCTCCATCACCGTCCCTATCCGCAGGGTTGTGGTTGGCTTCATTAATGGTAATTGGTAAACTTGAAATTTTGATTTCTCACCATCTTAATATAATAAAAGATTTTTTGGTCTATGTGATTAAGCGCCAAGCTTTTTGATGGCTCTGCAGCAGAGAGAGGGAGGGGGTACGGGGGCTGTCGTTGATGGAGGGGAAGGAGAGAGGGAGGGATGAGGTGATTTTTATTTTATTTAATAATATTATAAATATTAAATTTATTATTATATTTTTTAAAAAATAATTATTTATTTTTATATATTTCTTTAATTTTTTTAATAAAATTAAGATGAAATTAAGATTATTTATAAATTTTGAAGATTATTTTTTTTAATTATGATTAAATTAATATATTAAATTTTATATATATTTATAAAATGTTTACTTGTTTAATCTAAATCAATCTTTAGGACATGTATTGAATCCGTATACGACTATACTTATTCTATTAGACATTGGTTATAAAAAAAGGGTTGTTTAATCCTTAAAACATATATAACAGAAATCCTCTTGTATTGTTATTTTTCAACATTAGTGAATTTTTTCTTTTCTACTCGTAGTTTTTCCTGATGAGGATTTTTCACGTAAAATCTACCTGTTCTTATTGATTTACGATCATTTCTACTGTTATTATCGTGAATAGTATAACAAATAAGTTAAGAATAAAATTCTCAATTTAAATGTAACAATCCTTTGTTTTATAGTAACATTTTCTTTTCTATAAGGGGACATGACATTAGTATTAGTTCTCAATTTATAAATTAAGGGTAGATTTAGATGAACAGTGCGTTTACCTGCGGTTAGTGTAAAATCAACGGTGGTGGTGAGATTAGATACTGTAACGATACTATAGCGTGAGACAAAAAGTAAACTAAACGCACCGCAACACACCCAATCGTCCATCCAAACCCACCCTAAATATCTTTGAAATTTATGTTTAATATTTTTATTTCTACATCATAAAATTGCATTTTAATGCAAACATATAATCATAAAAATACAATGTCAATGGCAAATAAAAATATTGCTCTAAGGAGCATTGAAGCCACAACTTTCAATTAATTGTAAATCATCAAAAATTTATTTTTTTACAAAATAAATTATATTATTAAGGGTATTTTGTGTTTTTGTATATTTATAAATAAAAAAATTACACATAATGATATGGATAAATTATACCATTAGTTATTAAATTATGAGTAAGTTTTTGTTTCGGTCACTTAACTAAAAAAGTTTCAATTTGGTCACTGAACTATTTGAATGTTTTAATTTAAGTTGTTAAACTGTTCAAAAGTTTTTATTTAAGTCACTGATTGTTAAGTTTTTTTTAAGTTTCACCAACGAGATCCAAGTAATGATTCGACGACCGATATGGTGAATCAATACCCATCGACGAGTAGAAGAATATACCAACAAGATAAGTGCAACTTAACAAACAAATGCCTCTAAAACAGTAACAAAATTAACAATAAAACAAGAGTTATACAATATCCAAACAATAACAATAAAATAATTGCAACATAAGAGTAAAATTGTGGCTAATGAAAAACAATAAGAAAATAGCAACAAAACAATAAAAAGAACTTTTTTTTTCATATTCGATTTGGGCCTCCGGCCCATTTTATAAATAGGCCTTTTTTTGCCCAAGCCCATTTTTCGTGTTTATATTTTTACCCAAATCTTCTCACTTTTCAGGCGAACCTTTGGATCGGGTCAGGTGGCCCGACCCATGAATAGGTCTAGTTCTTATGTATTTTAATTTTTTTAGTTCTTTTATTTAAAAATTATATAAAAGTATGAAAACACAAAAAAGCCATCAATTTGATAAAAACTTATAATAATAATTTCATAACCGAGTTGGCACCCAGTTAACTCATGACACCAACTTAGTCAAGAGTTTTATTAATAGTATAAATGTTAAAAACATGTTTCACTAAATGTGTTTCACAAAAACTCATCTTTAGGTATAAAGATAAATTTAGTTCTTAAAGTTTACATTTTTTTAATTTGGTCCTTATTCCATTTTTAGCTAAATTTAACCTCAAGCTTTTAAAAGTTGTTAAATTTGATCATTAACATTTCAAAAAGAGTTGAATTACTATTTTTAATGGAAATACAAAGTTAAAATTTTTAAACGTAACAACTCGTATGACTACCCACGTGTACTTCATTTTTTTAATATGTTTATAATTTTGAAATTATTTGTCAATGTAGCACATAGACAAATAATGTCATGTTAATATGAAGTACTTGTGGACTGCCAGACATGTTACCATGATAACATTGTTAAATGATTATGGTTTTAGTCAATATTTCCATTAAAAAAAGTAAATTGACACTTTTTGAAAGGGTAAAGCCAAATTTAGTCAAAAAAAGAATAAGGGCCAAATTGACAAAAGATATAAATGTTGAGGGTTAAATTTATCATTATGCCTATTTTTATCGACTAGTTGCACTACCAATGTTAATTTACAATTTTTATATTGTTTAAATTATCATCTGGAGCCTGAACTTGATGATTATTTTTCTATTGAAGTTTAAAATTTTTTAAATTTAAGTTAGACCTCAAACTTGATAATTGTTCATACAGTGGGGCTTGAGCTGCACAACTATTCTCACATTGGGGCTTGAACTTTTTTTTTATCTAAATTAATCCCTGAACTTGATAATTATTCCTACAATAGCTTGAATTTTAAGATTTTCAAAAAAAATTCATAAGCTAACTTATATAAAAAGAGTTCAGGTCCCAATACGAGAATAATTGTCAAATTCAAACTAAAAAATAATTTAATCCAAAAAGAAAAGAAGAAAATTCAACTCAAAATGGAGCTTTCTATTTTATCTAATAATCTAATCAATCAGAGTTGTTGGGCCGGCCCATAATTTCCCCTTTACTTTTTTTTTTCTCTATTGAAACGCAAGCCTTATTCACGTGTCAATCACTGTCCGTCAGATATGAATCCGAAGGATGGTGTGTAATCCATATAATGTTGGTTTTCTGTTAAAAAGTGGGTTTCGAGAAAACGACACGACAGGCATTAAACCAAGTGGGCTGCTCCAAGCCATTATCACCATTCTTCAATATTTCCCTACCACACAAAATTTTATTTGTCAAATCCTTTTGCTTCATTTGAAGTGATATTCTTCTAACTTTTTCCCCCCCTTTTTCCCAATTAAAAGAAAAACAAAACCCCTATACATTATAATCTAAAATTTGTTTATCTAATTGTCGATTGAGTGTTTGTTCAATTGGTATGGCCATTATTACTATTATGTGAAGACGTAAATTTGAGTGCTTTGAAGCATATTATCCTCTTATTTATGAGTTAGGGAAGAGCTATGAAAAGTTCTAAACATTACTTCAGAAAGAGTATATTAAGATAATTTTAGGGATTTAAATTAAAAGAAATTTGGATAATACTCACACATATTTTTACATAGGATGAGTTTCAAACCTAAACCTTTTAAGATTCGGTACTTTAATTACTGTCATCCAAAAATTAAAGAATATAAATTATTTATTAAAAATAAAATAAATATGTTCTTAGACCAAATGGGTTTTTTTTGGAACAATTTCCTTTCTTTTTTTTAAACAATATTTAGAACTATTCATATCTCTCTCAACTCATAAATAGAAGGATAATGCGCTTCAACGCACTCAAATTCACATCTTCTTGCATTGACAATAATACTCATACTAGTTGAGTTTATACTCAATCAGTTAGACCAACTAGAGTTAAAAATAGTATAGTTGAGTAATGTGCTCCAAATGTAATTGTAAATATTAAAAATAAAATACTAAATTAAGGCAAGAAAAACATTTTGTTGGGAAAAGTCGAAAAGGTAACCTTATATCATTGGATTTAAGTCCTTTCCTTTCACCATTGATTTATAAAACACCCAATCATCTTACACAAAGAACTTTCAAATATTACTATGAGTTGAAGTTTTTGATATATATATATTTTGAATAATTTCGTTATAAGTTTTGATCATACCTGTTTTTTTAAGTAATGTTTAAAACTATTCATAGTCTCTCCCCAATCTAAAAATAGAAGCGTAATACGCTTCAGTGCATTTAAACACATGCCCTTTTACATTAACAATAATATCCATGCCAATCAAGTTAAGACTCAATCGTCTTATCTTTAAATTATATTTAAAAATTTAAAAAATATCATTTATAAAATAAAACTTTTCACTATCCGTATACTAAATAATTATTTTTAATGTAATATTACAAAATTTCATGGAGGGGATAAGAAAATGCCCCATCAATCCCCAAACTTAACTTTTATTGTGAAAGTTTTTTCTTTCAATCACATGAAAGTCTCATCTTTATCTTATGAACTGTCATATCTCAACCAAACCACTCCCATAAATATTTATAATGGTGCCCCATCTACAATTATTTCTAGCCCCACTTCCATAATATATAAACAAAACAAATATAATTTCTTTTATTATCTTTTCAAATATTTAATTAATGTTTCTTTATGTCTTCTAAGATTGATGATATTACCTCATGTTGAATTACTTGATGTCTATGTTTGAAGGTAAAACTCGACGACGCTCAGTCTCCTAGCTTTGCTAATAGCTTAACTCGGCCTTACTAAAATATCTTTTTCACAATAAGTGGGCCTACACAATCCTTAAAGAATATATGAGAAGAGTTTCTGTCAACATCTATCAATCTATCACCTTCTTAGGCGTAGTGACACTTCACCTAGTCTTCTTTCATAATCTCCTCATATAGACTTCTGTAGTGTTTCTAGCCGACATCCACCGTTCTACCCCTTACACTTACGAGGTAGGGTGCTTGATGGTTGGGACCCAAGCCAAGTTTGCCTCATTCTATAAATACCATCCTCTAACATCAATTCAGACACAATAGAGGAAAAAGAGAACCTAACTACCTCATTGACAACATTTTGCTCAAACATCATCCTAGCCCAAACAAAATGTTATCTTTAGTGGTTCTCTATACTACCCATGATGTGAAATGTTAGTTTTGATATTCTAAACTTTTGATATAACAATATTTAAGATATATTTTATTACTAAATCGTTTAGTATTTAAACATTTTCAACTCCAACACTTTATAAAACTTAATTGTTATACTCTCAGAAAGTTATCACCAAGAGCAAGATGACCAAGATGTCACATGTTATCCGGACTAAGGTGAATCCATACATCGGGATTGAAATGATATGGTAGATGCTTACCATCCCTCATTTTCTTTTATTAAATTTAGGTAACATCATTTTGTTTGTTCAATTGATACTAAGTGTATTTTTTTTATAGTTCAAAATGTCTCAATAGAAAATTTAATATAAAATTTTTAATGGTATTAACAATCAGACTTAAATTTTAAAATTAGAAAGATAGATAGCTTAATCCTTTGGAAATAAAAATAAATGTTTTAAAAGCATGAAAAGTGTACAACTTAAAGCATATTTTAACTTGGAAATTCATATAACTTATTAACAAATTTAATGAAATATTAAAAATTTTAATTATTTATATCTGTATTTATCCTATAATAAAAATGGTAATTGAGTTTGAGATTTGAAAAAGGAAATCAAAGATAAATCCTTTATGATATATTAAGGTGGGTTTGAATGGGTGCGCGGTGTGTTGATCTGCGATTAATGTAAAAACAACGGTGGCGATGAGAGTAAATACTGTAACGTGAGACAAAAAGTAAGCTAAATGCACTATACCCGAGTGCACCGCACCCCACCGCCCACCAAGCTTACCCTAAATGTGGCATTCACTATACAACATTGTTGAAAAGAATAGTTAAGAATCTTGAATATAAATTATAAAAAAACGGATATGAAAAATATAAAAAAAAAATGGGATTCAGCATCAAATATTTATTTTAGAAAAAGGAAATTGATTCATGTTTGTTTTTAACTTGGGGCATTCGTGTTGTTAGCACGAAGTATCTAAATAATAGACCATACACTGTTTCCTGCTATGAAAACCTAAGAAAAATACTAATATCTATACCTTACAGTTTAAAACGTTAGAGCCTATTTAAATGCAAATTTGACAAGGAAGAAAAGACATTGAAGTTAAAGCCTTGAAAAAAGTATAGTTTGGGTGAGTCTAATTTGAAGCAATGAGGGGTCACGAACCACGTTCCACTTCTTCTTGTGCAGCTTGCAAGCTCTTGAAAAGGAGGTGCAGTCCCAACTGTATCTTCGCACCCTATTTCCGATCCGACGAGGCGAAGAAATTCGCCAAAGTCCACAAGGTTTTTGGTGCTAGCAATGTAAGCAAGATCTTGGTTGAAGTGCCTGAAGAACAGCGCGAAGACACGGTGAACTCCTTGGCGTATGAGGCTGAGGCAAGGCTTAGAGACCCTGTCCATGGTTGCATTGGTGCCATAGCTTTGTTGCAAAGGAAGATGATCCAACTGCAACACGATTTAGCCCTTGCTAGAGCATGTTTGGCTCGGTATGTCGCAACTCCTTCCGTTATCTTCAGTTCCGATGATCATCATCGGGTTATCACCGGACCTTTCGATGATTTCCCGGTTGATTGCGGAGTATCTTTCGGCAGTTTTAACCAGAATATTTCATATGAATTGAATCAAGAAGCAAATATGTATGATTTTAGCCAAATTCCATATATATAAATATTTTCTCTCTTCCTTGAATCTGTTATTCTATGTCCTCAATATCAAATCTTGAATTAATATCGGAAATCAGAAAGGGTTTGGTGTAAATGGTATATTTAAAAGAGTGGGTATATTTGAAAGGACAAAGTGAAATTGAAAGTGTAAGCCAAAATCTCCAAAATGTAGGGCAGAGTGGTGGCTTCATTTCGGATAACTCTCCTGCCAAATCAAACAAGCATCACATGCTCTTGTTCACAAGCTTTGGCCTATGAATTATTACTCTCAAGTCATATGATATCCCATCCTATCTTAAAAAAAAATATTTTTTAATTTTAATACTGATATATATCATTATTGGTGTGTTTCGAGATATCGTTTTGAATGTACTAATATTTTTCAATATTATTTTCATATGTAGAATAATATGTATTATTTTCTTGTACATGCAAATAAAATTTTAGAGTTTAGGATTGAAACTAGAATTTGATCCACAATTTCACCTGTGCGGTAGTGTGTGGGTATGTGAATGAGTTTGATATTGTATTGTATAAAAAAAACCCAAAATTTTTAAACATTATATAAATAAAAAAAATACTTTAAAATACGATAAATTATTATATCAAGCTTAATTATGATAAGCCAGGAAAGTATTTGGGATTCTAAGTTTTCCAAAACAATGATTGATAAGTTGGAAAACAAGTTAGCAAGTTGGAAGCACAATCCCTTGGGGTCAAGGGTGGGCAAACACTAATTAACTCAAAGACTCTAGCTCATATGTGTAACCCATGGCCTACTTTAAAGCTTTGACCAACATTTGCGGTAAGATAGATGGAATAGTAGGAGATTTCTAGTGGGGATCAAATTTAAGAAAGAGGAAGATGTACTTGGATAAATAGAGTGATATTTGCTTACCCAAGGACATGGGAGGGCTAGGTTTTAGACAAGCTCACCGAATGAACGAAGCTTTATTAGCAAGACAAGCCTGGCACATCAGTACGAGGAGCTCATGGTTGCTTCATGAAACTATGGTGAAGAAATGTTGTGTTAAGAAGCCGTTGATGTTATTTAAGCCAAAACTATATGAAAAAACATCCTAAAAAGTTGGTGAATAAATAGTGGCAAAGGAGAGTTACTACTATTGATGAACGATGTCTTCTTGATATAGAGAATTATGACCATATATTCTTGAAATGTTAATTTGCGAGAGAATTTTGATTTGGATTTGAGTATGGTTTAAGAATTTTCGAATTGGATTTATCCAATATTACAGAGTAGATCAAAGAATGAATCGTATGTAAAAGTTCAAATGAAATTGAATGAGAAATGGTGATTGTTTTGACTCCTACATTTTTTGGTGCTATAGGAATAGTCTTTTAAAATGTACTCATGAAAAACAAATGCTCGAGACAAAAAGGAAGAACAATTAAAAATAGTACAAACGAACTAAGAATTAATACAATTCAATCTAAAGCACATAATTACACATAATAAATTGGATTAAAACTCATATATAACAATTGCATGAAAATCGATACATATAATTACACGTGATAAGTATTAAAACTTTATTTGCTTTTGACATTAAACCATCATTTATAACACATACCCCTTCCCTGAAAAAAACTAGAGTGGTAGATAAACAAGATTTCATTACTACAACTAGAGAAACAACTAATTTATGTACAATAAGATGCATGTTATCCCCATTAAACCAGCAATTTCACTTCATCTTTGTGGTTGGATCATTAGATGGATACATCATAGTTAGTTGAAACAAAAGAAGATATTATAGTCACATGGATTATCAGACTCAGCTTCTATTCTCAGATTTCTGTTTCTTCCCTGTATTTAATGCATGCAAAGGAGAACTTATAATACGAGTCAGATTTATTTTATTTTAAAGAGTAAATTAGTCATTTATGTTAAAAATTCATCTACGTATACGGTTAAAAATTAGAGTGACTAATAAAATAATCAAGTAGTGACATGTAATAAGTAACGTGCGAAATTAATTAATTTTCAAAAGTAGAAATGAATAATTTTTTTAACAAAAAAATTACCAAACCACCGTCGTATTTTTACCTAGTCAAACCATCTATAAACCATCAAAAGCACTGATCCTATTTCATTGATCATCAAAATTCAATTTTTAGTCAAAGGAAGTAAAATTTAAACATGGGTATAGTAAATGAAGCAAATTTATAAGAGCTGAGCAATTGAAATGCTTTTCCCGCTTTGATTTCTCCATTTCCAACTGAGCACCCACAAGCATCTTCATTCTTTGAAACTCCACATCTTTAGTGAACTCAATTCTCTGTTTCTCGAGTTCCATCATTTGATGTTGCTTCCAGCTCTTGATTCTCTCATAGATCTCTCTGAATTTCAAAATCGATCTCGCTAATTCACTAAAACTAGCTTCATTGGATAATCCAACATCCTCCAACCGCCGATGACTCTCCGTCGACTTTACCCCCGATTTCGATTTGGATTTGAGCATGAAAGTAAAGCCGGTAAGCTTTTTATCACCACCGATGAGAGAATCCATGCGATTAAAAACCGGCCATCTCAAAGGTGGCGGTTTAGTTCTTTCCACCTCGTATTTTTTCTTCAAGGTGTCGATCCAGTTCTTGCACTAGACATCGGTTTTCTTAGGCTTAACGCCGTTTTGACAGGAGTTAACTGTGTCAGCAACTTCTTGCAAGTCATTTCGACGGAGTTTACCTCTGTTAAGTCTTGAAAAAAGTCACCCCATGCCTTGATAAACGTAGCCGTGGCTCCCGGCCGCCACCAACAGAGGAGTGGGTGTTGTGAGAGTTTATGGTAAGAAGCAGTTAAGGTTTTTGGGGGGTGAGATGGAGGGTGGATGAAGATAAAAGAGGAAGAGGAATGAATTGAGGAGAAGCACAGCAGAGGATCGGCCGTGCATTTTCTTTAGGTGATCGGCGGTGACGTTAACTCTCCCTTGTTGGGGTTAGAGTTGGGACGTGATGGAATGGGGTGTTGTCTATTATCTCAATCGTACGTCCATGTTATTATCCTATGGCATTCCTCTGCTCTTCAAGTGAATTTCTTAGAATTTGTAATTTCGAACAAAATTTTCCTTTTTTTAGCAAGAACAAATTTTTAAAATTTAATTTTAAATTCATTTATTTGAAATTTTACATAATAACATATATATTATTCAATGCTTAAATAAAGCTTAATCATTCAAACCCTAAAGTAAAGATAACACACACTTAAGCATGTTCGAACTCTCTTTTCGAATAGGGAATGACCCCTATATCAATATGAAGTAAAGATGAAAACTAGCTACAATTATTAGTATTTATTAGTAAAATTAAATTTTTTTTTAGTTTTTTTCACTAATTCAGAATGAATATGAACAAATAGTTGTTCAAGTTCAAATGAATTTGGACAACTTTTTATTCCGATTCCTCCTGTATGCGCATTTTTATTATTTTCTTTAATGTTTCCATTCCCCACACTAGTGCAATTAACAATCAAATCGATGAACTTACGGTTATCATTAACGAAAGGGCACAAGTATGCATACAGCAATGACCCCTACAACATTCAACTCAATTGATTGATTGAATGGATGAAAATCATTAATCATCCAACCAAGCAAAAGGCTAAGGCAAAGAATAGATGCAAAGTCCCTCAAAACATTTTCATCATTTTACAAAACTAATTACATTCCATTGGGGGCAAGAAACTGATTTGGTTGTTTCTCGAGGTCATTTGAATTCATCCCAAGCAAATCCACTAATCGACCTTTTCTTCATCAATCCCTCTTTAGGCATAAATAAATATAGGTGCTCAATTGATTCTAGGCTTTTCCTATCAAAAGAATATGACCTTTTCTGAACCATACCCCAAAAACACCATAAGCATTGTGAAACAAAGAGAAAATAAACTATATTTGCAGCACTTAACAAAGACACCCATCACAAAGCTAACATAAAAAAAGATAAGCATTTAGTTCTAAAAAGAAAACATTGTTCATGTAGATGAAAAAAGGGTTCAACAAAAATACAAAACTAAACCATAAAAATTATAAAGATAAATCTCAAATCCTTTAACAAAAAAGAAAGTACCCATCAAGCAACATTAGGCTACTTAGATCTTTGTCTCATCTTTCTTCTCTTCCTCTTCAAACGCCTCATACGCTTCTTCTTCCACTGTAATTACCAAAAGAGAAAAATAAATAAATATAACCATCAGTTTTTCAATGAGAAAGAATCAATGAAAAGAACAGAGAGATGTGTAGATTCTTTTTACCTTAGCTCTCATGGTGAAAAGGGTTCGAAATTCGTTTCCTTTTGCAGTCTCAGGATCGGGTATCTTCTAGAGAGCACGCGGCGAGAATTGAAGGAAGAACACTCTCATTTGAGATCATATATATCGAATAGCTAAACCCTAGAAGCATCAATAGTGCGGTTTGGCAAGTGTTGGGGAATTGGGCTCTGATATTATATTGGGTTAATGGAATCTAACCAGATTTCAGCCCAAAATAAAATGTCTTTTTAGAACTGGTTAGGTCACCAATTTTCGGCCCATTTGGTTTAAATTAAATAAATTATAAAAATAAAAAAAAATTTCAATTTTCAATTCAACCATTTATTCAACTAATTTTTTAATTTGATTTAACCAGTTCATACCGATTCACAAATCAATCAATTTTTTTTATCTTACTTTATATTGATATACTGTTCGGTTCCTCGTACAACCTTACTTTAAGTAATAAAATTGAGATCGTTTGATAAAACAAATTAAAATTTGTACTTATTTCTCTTTTAAATTAATTAGCCTAGTCATTTATGAATTTAGTCATTTTTTGAATCTATTATATACTTAATTGGAGGTATTTATAGGTCAGGTTCGTCATAAATATGATATTAACACACTTTATATTTTGTAAGCCCAACTTAAAATATGTGCCTAAAATTTTACCTAAACTTATCCATTTTTTTAAACGGTTAACTTAAGCCCATTTTAGGCCTTCCCATTGTATTTTTTAATTTAATTTTTTATTAATTAAAATTTTATATATGGTTATCTTAATATTTTTTAATGTTTACATTATACTACTGTAGATTTAATTTTTATATGTTATAAACTATATAATATGATTTTCTTAGAAATTTAATCAGCTGGAAATTGATTTAATGTTTAGTATGTGAAAGAGAAATTTTATTTCGTATTTTAATCTTTTTATTTTAAGAAAAACTAATAAAAACTGCATATAATGAATTTGGAACCCACGCCAATTGAATTAGTAAAATATTATATTTGACACTCAATCAAAGCTTTATTTTGATATGTTTATACGTTTTAATTTTAATATGCATAATTTATTATCTCAATCAGTTGTATGTGTGTATATATATACTTACTATTATTTAAGCTCCTGACTGAGTTGGTATCACTAGTCAACTAGATACCAACTCAATTAGGAAAATTACAAAAATGTCTTTTCGTAATTAAAATAAGTTATATCATTTGAAGGTATTTTAGTCTTTTATTTTAACAAAAATAAATAAAAATATGCATATAGTGGAATTTGAACCCACATCATTTGATTTAATTTTTTATTTTAATATCGTACATATTTTATGTGTTATTATGATTAATTTCAAACCATAAGTTTCATTATTTATTTTATATTATTTTTAAACAAGCATTTGTGTTCTAAATCCGTAATTTCCACATGCATACAGGTCTGATAGGATTTCTAGTATTAATAATATTGTTAATTGAGTTGGTGTCACAAGTCAACTCGACACTAACACACGATTGATGACAAAATCATGATAAACAATTTAAATGCATTTAGTATTGTTAATATGATATATTTATGTATGTTTAAATTTCATTTTACTTACAAATTAATCTATTTTTTTTATTTTAATATCATACATATTTTATGTATTATTATAGTTAATTAATTTCAAATAATATGTTTCATTATTTATTGTATACTATTTTTAAATACGCATCTATGTTCTAAATCTATAGTTTTCACATGCATACATGTGTGTGACAGGATTTTTAATAATAATTATGATTGTACTTTCTTCATATTTTAAGATTTTAAAAAACAATAGTTATTAGACACCAATAAAATAGTGTCACGTCATTAAATTTTAAAGATAACAAAGTATTATTATACATTCATCTATATCTACTATCTTCTCCAACTGAATTTAACTTTAATTAAATTACTTAAAAAGATTAATTTTGTAAACTATAAACAAAAATCTTTTCTTCTTTTACAATATCATTTTAGTTATTTTTTTTAAATTTTGTGTATGAAAAAATTAGTTTCTAGAGAGTGGATTTTTTTTCTTTTTTTCATCTTAAATTATTTTCTATTTCATATTATGCATTTTTAAAAGTAAAAATTATATAGCATTGAATCTTCAGTAATAAAATTTATGTAAATTTTAAAGTTTTTATATTATTTGATTTTTTATTTTATTTACTTATGTTTTTTTTTAAAAAATTAGAGTTGAAGAGTAGGTTGAATATAAATGAGTATATAATAATACTTTATTATTTTTAAAATTTAATGACGTGACACTATTTTATTGGTGCTTAAAAACAATACTTTTTAGAATGATTCTAATATATTTTATTCCTTAAGTATTTTACATTACTTAGGTATTTTACTTGGTATTTAACATTACTTAAGTATTTTACTTGGTCTCCGGTATTACAAAGAAGTTATTACTTCTTTTACATGGCAGATGAAATTAAAATTGATTTACTCTTTTTACCCTCAATATGGTGGTGTTTCAACATGTTGTCCAATTCATTGGAAAACCTTTCCATGGCTAATGCTGGCAAACAAATTGGCACCAAAGTGCCAACTTGTCCTTCCTTGTTCTTGGTTGGTATGAAAAAGCTTACCAATCCAATGGCATTTGCCGGTCCTGCAAACACTGCCTTTCCCCATCCGTAATCAACATTTTCGAATCCCATGTGCGTTAAATCCGATATCCCATACGACCCGATAGCAGCCGGGACATAGAGTGATTTACCTCGAATCGCAAATAAATCTGCCGTGGATTTTATATATTCCTCTGTCACATTTGCTTTTGCTTTCTTTATTAGTTCCACTGCATACCCAACAGGATTATGGCAGAGGTTTTTAACTGTTGTAATTGCTGTTGCGGAGACCAAAACGTTCCCGTAATATCCTGATGGCAATGGAGGATTGAATTTGGAACGTACGTTAGCAATGCACAACATGCGTACCTTTTCGTAAGGATCGAGATTTATAGCAATGGTTCGACAACGCCATAAACAAGCTATTATGAGTTCGAACTTGGTGCAATGGCGAAGGTGGAGAGGGAGGAGACTACGAGGAAGTGAAACTTCAACGGGGCCAAAGAAAAAGGAACATTCAACCATGTTGTCCATGATGACGGTAGCTTCCACTTGGTCATACTCATGGTGGGTGAATGTGACTCGTGGTGGGTCTCGAGCATTTAAGAGATGTCTTTCCCAAACAAGTGAGATGGAAGGAGTGACTGCAACTCGCGCCATTTCACCAATTGTGGACATGAATTGTTGAAAGCCGAAGGCGTCACACATGACATGATTGAAGCGAAGGGCAAAGATGAAACCACCACATTTCAGCTGTGTTACCTATTAACCAAAAAACTAATATCAATTATGCAACAAAATATGTATCGTGAAAGTAAAAAAGGTGGAACTGAAACCACCATAGCCTAATTCTTGGCTCCAATTAAATTTGTAGTGTCTATAGGTGTCGTTCAAGAAAATTTCAGTAGAAGAAAGTTTTTTTTTTTAATCTCACCGATGATTTAAAGGAAGCCTTAGTGTAGGCTTGGATATAACATGCATACCAAGTGTGAGTCCTACTTAAAATCGGCAGTGAATACTTTTATATAAATTAGATTAAGGTATATCTATAACACAAGCGAAGAAAATTATGTAACAAATATTTTTAAAAAATTGATTAAAAAACAAATAAAGAGAGAGAAAAAGAACCATCATTGATAGGAAATTTATAACCTGAATCAACAGCAATGGGCAATTTAACATTGCTTGAGAGCCAGGTACATCAAATAACAGTTCTTCAAAGCAAGGAAATGGTGGTTGAAGTGGTTCACCAAATTGTTCAAGTGTAACATCAGCATCAGCCTTTATAAACATCACACCTTCACCATTGCAATCTACTATAAGATTACCATTAGCACCTTCCTTTAGTCTACCAGCAAATGGATAATAAAAGACTAGGGTTTGTGCAAGTGCCTCCTTAATAACCTTAGCAATATACTTCCCTTCCATGGAGGGTTCGTACCGATAAAATTGGACTGCTGGAAATTGGACCTGAAGACTCTTTTGATCATCAATGTCTGATAATAGTTTTTGTTCATGTGGTGTAGGCTTGGCCGGAGCGACAAGTTCGGGTTTGCATCGTCGAACGGTGAATGCAAGAGGGATGCTAGAAGGTGTTGCCATGACACGAAAATGTGAGATAATAGAAAAGAATGGAATACCTAGCGTATGGTGCTTAATCAAGTGTTTTCAAATTATTTATATAGGAGGAATTAAGAGCGAACTAACAAGTTTCAGGTTTAATGATAGAAATGTGTTTTAAGGGAAGTTCCCATCATCATTTTAATTGGATAGTTAAAGATGTTAATTATTCTGACTAAACTAAAGCCATTGTAAAAGTAGAGGATCAAATTATGTCAAATTAAAATATAACGACTAAATTTCAATGTAAGCATAGTAGAAATATTAAAATTGCAATTTTACCATTATCTTATAATGATTGAAAAAAGAAAAAAAAAGTTCTATCATTAGTTAGTCCAAATAATCAACACCTTTAACAATTTCGGTAATTGACGTGGATTCTTAAAAAAAAAAGGCTTAATACATTATTTTGTAATTAAATTTGACAACTTTTTCTAATGCAATATATGTGTTTTTTTGTTTAATATAGTACATGTATTTGACAAAAGATATGCATTTTGGTACCTAAAAATAATGATGTTAATCTTTTTAGTGTTTAATTTGGGTTTTATAGTTGATTTGATGAAAAATCATATTAGCTAATGATATTAGAAACTAACTAATTTCATCAAATCAATACTAAAACCTAACTTAAATTACATCCATCGGATTGAATTTCATAAATTAAACGCAAAATTAAACAAATTCACAATCAACGCTATTTATTCAATTAACAAAATCATGAAATTCAAACCTAATAGTATTAGTAATTAACTTCCATCAAATCGACTTAAAACTCGAATTAAATGCTAAACAATTAACATTAAAAAAAGTGTCAAACTCGAGTATTAAATGATTTATTAAATAAATAAAAAACTTATTTCCACTAATAATGCCAAAATAAAGTTTTTTGTTAGAGCAATATTTTTATTAAAAAAATCTCTATCAAAAATTAAATGATAATATTAACTATTTCGATTAATTAATAACATTATAAAATATAAGAATCGGATTATGTTAAAAATTAAAACTAAAATTTAGACATAACAGAGAGGTTAAAAATAAAATTTAACCATTTTTCTTATAATGCAATAATAATAACAACAACAACAATAATAATAATAATAGTGGAACACGTTTATATATAGGTATATATATAGATAACCTCATCTAATTAGGACTGTTATGTTCATTTTCTGGATGCTTTGCTTGGCCGCAAAGTTTTAATGACTATCAATACCTATACTATGGACCCTACTTTCATTTTATCAATATTAGTATTCTTAATCCACACACATTGTCGCCTACTTCGTGCAATATTGTATTTTGGTGTGGACTTAATTTGCTACTTTCTCCTACGGAACTCCTCCGTCCACCGTACCTGATTTATGTAATTATGCACATTTACTTAGTATTAGAGGTGTGCATGGTTCGGGTCGGGCACAACTAAAAATTTAGGCTTGCTAGGCCCGGGCCTGGCCCAAAAAATGGGCCTAAAATTTTGCCCAAGCCCGACAGAATAAAAATGTTAAAACTCGGGCCCTACCTGGCCCGCCCATATTAATTTTTATATAATTTTAAAATATATATAAACTATCAAAAATACTAAAAACATTAAAATAAATATTTCTCAATAAATTGAAAATAAATTTTAAAAAATATGTATACTTAAATAACACTAAAATAGATGCAACTTAACAAGCAAATGCTTCTAAAATAATAACAAAATTAACAAATGTCTTTAAAGTAATAAAAAATTAACAATAAAATAAGTTTTATACAATATTCAAACAATAACAACAAAATAGTAGCAACACAATAGTAAAATAGTAGCAAAATAAGGAGAAAAAAATAAGAAAAAAATATTAAAAAATAGATTGTTTGTCATGTAGTGAGTTCGGGCCGGGCCGGGCCAGGCCAGGCCAGGCTCGGGCTAAAAATGTCTTACCTAAGACCTGGCCCGTTTTTGAAACGGGCCTTATTTTTTTGCCCAAGCCCATTTTTCAAGCCTATATTTTTGCCCAAACCCTCCCACATTTCGGGCGGGTCAGGCCACCATGCACACCTCTACTTAGCATATTATTCTTTTTTTTCATTATTCGATGTTACATTCAACATTTCATTCTTTATCATTTAATGACATGTATTCATACATTCATTCACATCAATTTCACAGACATATATATAATAGCTTCATTAACATGCCTAGTTTGGCTAACACATACAAGTGCATCTAGGGTTCACACATTTCGAGTTCGCACATCTAGGGTTCACATGTATAGAGTTTACACAAATTAGGGTTTGCATATAGAGTTCGCAAAATAAACAAATAGGGTTTGCATATTCCTGCAAGTAGAGTTTGCATAAATAACATATAGGGTTCGCATATTAGTGCATGTAGGGTTCACATATTAGTGCATATAGGATTCGCAAGTTATACAGATAGAGTTCGCATGGCATAACAAATATGGTTCGCATGTATATCCCTTCTAGGGTTCTCATAAATATATTATGAGATCTCATGCTAAATCTTATAAGGTTTTGCATATGTGTTCGCATATATAGGAGGTCACCTATAGGGATTCACATACATGAGGCTCGCCTATAGGTGTTCACATACAGGGGGTTCGCCTATAAGGATTCGCATACATGGGGCTCGCATACAGGGGGTTCGTATGTACAGATTACTTACTTTTGTAAAACTTTAATTAATCATACATAATGACTAAAGTTTAGATCCCACACCTGATTGAAGACACAAAAACCTTAATTTTTGGATGAGGAGTTCAGTAATCTACTGGGAGAGAGGGATGATTTTGAAAATCTTGAAATCTTTAGTTGAAAATTGATTCGACAATGGAGGAGAAAAGAAAGAACTTTAAGAGTTTTTCTTGAAAAATTTTCTAGATGAAAAATTCTAGGGTTTGAAAAGATTGATTATTTATAAAACTCTTTTTCCCTAATGAAAATAGGTTTTAGGAATTCATATAGAATTAGGATTGTTTTAAATTAATGATTAAATTTAAAAACAGTTTTTGGGTTGGGCTAGTTTGAAAGTTCAACACTTTTATGGGGTAAAAATAAGAAAATAAAATATTTTGACTGAAAGGTGCACAAAGGGTTTCAAACCTGAGACCTAAAGAGAAGTTAAGGCCTTACAACTGAAACAACAAGCTCATTCTTGTTACTTTCTTAACACATAATTTTTAAGGCATTCTAATTCTCTTACCCTATGTTTAAAAAAATAAAATCTAAATTTTTTCTCTACTTCTTCTAACCCTATTTTTGGAATGTGACAAATCTCCCTCCTTTAAAAAATTGTCCTTGAATTTTAACTTACCTTATCCGAAAAAGTGAGGATATTGTTGATGAATCAACTCCTCAAGTTCCCACGTTGCTTCTTTGGTTCTATGGTTTTGCCATAAAACCTTAACTAAAGGAATTTGTTTATTTCTTAGAGTCTTAACATCTCTATCTATTATTCTAATTCGTTCCTCTTCAAAAGATAAGTCCGGTTGGAGCTCGATCTCTTCAACAGGAACGATATGGGAAGGACCAGAACAATAGTGTCGTAACATTGACACGTAGAACACATTGTGGATTCGATCTAACTCAAGAGGTAGTTCAAGTTGGTAAGCCATAGGACCGATCTGCTTTTGTACTCGATAAACGAGGACTCAATTTTCCTTTTCTACCGAACCTTAAAACTTTTTTTTCCAATGCGAGACTTTTAAAAAGACTTATTCTTCGACATTGAATTCAATATATTTTCACTTTAGGTCGGCATCTGACTTTTGTAGATTTGAGGTCGTTTTTAATCTTTCTTGAATTAGATGCATTTTATCTTCGGCTTCCTACACCAATTCAGGATCCATTATTTTTCTTTCTTTCAATTCCGTCCAATATAGGGGTGTGCAACATTTTCACCCATAAAGTTCTTTGTATGGTGTCATCTTTATGCTTGCTTGGAAACTATTGTTGTAAGCAAAATCAGTAAGTGATAAAAATTCTTCTCAACTGCCTCGAAAATCAATAACACAACTTCTTAACATTATTTCCAGAATTTGAATAACTCTTTCAGATTGTCCATCAATTTCTGGTGGAATACTGTGCTAAAGTCGAGTTTCATTCCCAATGTTATGCTAAAGTTATTTATTTTAATTATAAAAAAAAGTTGAATTTATTTCTTTTAATATCTACAAATAAATAAAGCATAAATTTAGGTAAGAATTGACTTTTATAAAAAAAGGCATAATGATAAATTTAATTCTCAATATTTGAATTTTTTTATCAATTTGGTCCTTCTTTCTTTTTTGAGTTAAATTCGATCCCAACATTTTAAAAAGAGTCGAATTTGACCATCAACCTTTAAAATAATAGAAATGCGTTTGAAGGGAAGTTCCCATCATCATTTTAATCGAATAGTTAAAGATGTTAATTATTCTAACTAAACTAAAGCCATTGTAAAAGTAGAGGATCAAATTATGTCAAATTAAAATATAACAACTAAATTTCAATGTAAGCATAGTAGAAATATTAAAATTGCAATTTTACCATTATCTTATAATGATTGAAAAAGAAAAAAAAAGTTCTATCATTAGTTAGTCCAAATAACCAACACCTTTAACAATTTCGGTATTTGACGTGGATTCTTAAAAAAAAAAAGGCTTAATACATAATTTTGTACTTAAATTTGACAACTTTTTCTAATGTAGTATATGTGTTTTTTGTCTAACATAGTACATGTATGTGACAAAAGGTATGCATTTTGGTACCTAAAGATAACGGTGTTAATTTTTTTAGTGTTTAATTCAGGCTTTATAGTTGATTTGATGAAAAATCATTTTAGCTAATGATATTAGAAACTAACTTTCGTCAAATCAATACTAAAACCTAACTTAAATTACATCCATCGGATTGAATTTGATAAATTAAATGTAAAATTAAACAAATTCACATTCAACACTATTTATTCAATTAACAAAATCATGAAATTCAAATCTAATAGTATTAGTAATTAATTAACTTTCATCAAATCGACTTAAAACTCGAATTAAATGCTAAACAATTAACATTAAAAAAAGTGTCAAACTCGAGTATCAAATGATTTATTAAATAAATAAAAAACTTATTTCCACTAATAATGCCAAAATAAAGTTTCTTATTAAAAAAAATCTCAGTCAAAAATTTAACGAGAATATTAACTATTTCGATTAATTAATAACATTATAAAATATAAGAATTAGATTATGTTAAAAATTAGAGTATAAAAATTAAAACTAAAATTTAGACATAATAGAGAGGTTAAAAATAAAATTTAATCATTTTTCTTATAATGCAATAATAATAATAATAATAATAATAATAATAATAATAATAGTGGAACACGTTTTTATATAGGTATATATATAGATAACCTCATCTACTTAGGACTGTTATATTCATTTTATGAATGCTTTGCTTGGCAGCAAAGTTTTAATGACTATCAATCCCTATACCATTGACCCTAACTTCATTTTATCAATGTAAGTATTCTTAATCCACACACATTTATACTTTAATTAGCAATAAGCCAATAAGTTAATTTTATTTTATGGATTTGTTTTCTGATGACGATGACTTTTACTACAATAACTTACCATTCCAATCGCCCGATTTTGATGGCATTTTAAACTATCATCCCGGTTTACCCGGTTTCGATGACATTGTCGCCTACTTCGTGCAGTATTGTCTTTTGGTGTCGACTTAATTTGCCACTTTCTCCTACGGAACTCCTCCGTCCACCATACCCGATTTATGTAATCATGCACATATACTTAGCATATTATTCTTTTTTCATCATTTGATGTTACATTCAACATTTCATTTTTTATCATTTAATGACATGTATTCATGCATTCATTCACATCAATTTCACATAAACAATTAATTTATGTGAACTTAAACAATTTCACATATATATAGTAGCTTCATTAACATGCCTAGTTTGGCTAACACATACATACAAGTTCACAAGTAAGGTTCGTGCATCTACGGTTCGCACATTTCGAGTTCACACATCTAGGGTTCACATGTATAGAGTTCACACAAATCAAGGTTTGCATATAGAGTTCACAAAATAAACAAATAGGGTTCGCATATTCTTGCATGTAGAGTTTGCATAAATAACATATAGGGTTCGCATATTAGTGCATGTAGGGTTTGCATGTTATACAGATAGAGTTCGCATGGCATAACAGATATGGTTCGCATGTATATCCCTCCTAGGGTTCGCATAAATATATTATGAGATCGCATGCTAAATCTTATAAGGTTTTGCATATGTGTTCACATATATGGGAGGTCACCTATAGGGATTCACATACATGGGGCTCGCCTATAGGTGTTCGCATACAGGGGGTTTTCCTATAAGGTTTCGCATACATAGGGTTTGCATACGGGGGGTTCGTATACACAAGGTTCGCATACGGGGGGTTCGTATGTACAGATTACTTACTTTTGTAAAACTTTAATTAATCATACATAATGACTAAAGTTTAGATCCCACACCTGATTGAAGACACAAAAACCTTAATTTTTGGATGAGGAGTTCAGTAATCTATTGGGAGAGAGGGATGATTTTGAAAATCTTGAAATCTTTAGTTGAAAATTGATTCGACAATGGAGGAGAAAAGAAAGAACTTTAAGAGTTTTTCTTGAAAAATTTTCTAGATGAAAAATTATAGGGTTTGAAAAGATTGATTATTTATAAAACTCTTTTTTCCTAATGAAAATAGGTTTTAGGAATTCATGTAGAATTAGGATTGTTTTAAATTAATGATTAAATTTAAAAACAGTTTTTGGGTTGGGCTAGTTTGAAAATTCAACACTTTTATG
Source organism: Gossypium hirsutum (assembly GCF_007990345.1). NCBI lineage: Eukaryota > Viridiplantae > Streptophyta > Magnoliopsida > Malvales > Malvaceae > Gossypium > Gossypium hirsutum. The sequence goes on from NC_053436.1 coordinate 1,780,051, forward strand.
GGGTAAAAATAAGAAAATACAATATTTTGACTGAAAGGTGCACAAAGGGTTTCAAACCTGAGACCTAAAGAGAAGTTAAGGCCTTACAACTGAACCAACAGGCTCATTCTTGTTACTTTTTTAACACAAATAATTTTTAAGGCATTCTAATTCTCTTACCCTATGTTTAAAAAAAATAAAATCTAAATTGTATCTCTACTTCTTCTAACCCTATTTTTGGATGTGACAAATCTCCCTCCTTTAAAAAATTTGTCCTTGAATTTTAACTTAACTTATCCGAACAAGTGAGGATATTGTTGACGAATCAACTCCTCAAGTTCCCACGTTGCTTCTTTGGTTCTATGGTTTTGCCATAAAACCTTAACTAGACGAATTTGTTTATTTCTTAGAGTTTTAACATCTCTATCTATTATTCTAATTGGTTCCTCTTCAAAAGATAAGTTTGGTCAGAGCTCCATCTCTTCAACGGGAACGATATGGGAAGGACCAGAACAATAGCGTCGTAACATTGACACAGAGAACACATTGTGGATTCAATCTAACTCAAGAGATAGTTCAAGTTGGTAAGCCACAAGGCCGATCCGCTTTTGTACTCGGTAAGAACCAATGAAACGAAGACTCAATTTTCCTTTTCTACCAAACCTTAGAACTTTTTTCCAATGCGAGACTTTTAAGAAGACTTATTCTCTGACATTGAATTCAATATCTTTTCACTTTAGGTCGGCATATGACTTTTGTCGATTTGAGGTCGTTTTTAATCTTTCTTGAATTAGACGCATTTTATCTTCGGCTTCCTACACCAATTCAGGATCCATTATTTTTCTTTCTTTCAATTCTGTCCAATATAGGGGGTGTGCAACATTTTCGCCCATAAAGTGCTTCATATGGTGTTATCTTTATGCTTGCTTTGAAACTATTGTTGTGTAAGTGATAAAAACTCTTCCCAATTGCCTCGAAAATCAACAACACAACTTCTTAACATGTTTTCCAGAATTTGAATAACTCTTTCAGATTGTCCATCAATTTCTGGTGGAATACTGTGCTAAAGTCGAGTTTCATTCGCAATGTTGTGCTAAAGTTATTGATTTTAATTATAAAAAAAGTTGAATTTATTTCATTTAATATCTACAAATAAATATAGCATAAATTTAGGTAAGAATTGACTTTTATAAAAAAAGGCATAATGATAAATTTAATTCTCAATATTTGAATTTTTTTTATCAATTTGGTCCTTTCTTTTTTGAGTTAAATTTGATCCCAACATTTTAAAAAGAGTCGAATTTGACCATCAACCTTTAAAATAAAGTCCAATTGCTATTTTTAACAAAAATACTGACTAAAACTTTACATTTTAAAACATGGTAGTCCGCATGCAATCATGTGTACTTCAAGCTTTTTGTTATTAATTTTTATGAATTTTTTTTATAATTTTTTTATTTTTAAAATTTCAAAATTATTTGTTAATGAGACATATAAGATAAATAGTGCCATGTTAACATGAAATACATGTGGACTACAACCTGGATTGCCATACAAACATCGTTTAAAAAAATAATATTTTAGTTAATATTTTCATAAAAAAGTAATTTGACTCTTTTTAAAAATTAATGATCAAATTTAACAAAAAAACAAAATAGAAAAAAAATTAACAAAAAAAAATGTAATCATTAGAAAGTTAAATTTATTCTATGCCTTCAAAAGATAATCTTTGTTGAAAATTAATTATTCATTAATTCAATTTAAACATGCCTAACCCTTTAATTAACTAATGCAACTAATCAATTCATAGACCAAACTTACATCTAATCCATAATTTTTTAAACGTTAAACTTTTGGTATATCTACTGTTTTTTTATCAGTTTGGCTCTTATACTTTATTTTGGTTATTACTTTTTTCACATTGGAGCCTCAAAATTTTTTTTTAACTCAACAATTATTTTTACATTGGCGTCTAGATTTTTTTTTCCAAAAAATCTTAAAGTTTAAGTTCTAACGTGGGAACAATTGTTAAATTCAAGCTTTAATGTGGGAGCAATTATCAAGTTCAGGGACTAACTTAAACAAAAGAAGTGTTCAACTCCAAGGTGAGAACAGTTACTTAATCCAGATCCATAGGGTTTAGGGTTTTAGAGTTTATGGTTTAGAATTTTGGGTTTTAGAGTCTAGGGTTTAGGATTCAAGACTTAACTTAGACAAAAATATATTAAAACTATAACGTGAAAAAAGTTACCAAAGTCCAAATAGTGATTTACCCCTTCCGAGAACAAAAAGAAAGCTAGTTTGAAATAAGAGAATTCACATAAACTAGCAATGCGAGTATTAATACCAGTATAACAATTCAATCCAACAATCCAAAAACAAGAAAATTCTTGTCATTTAACAATTATAGCATCATTATTGTACATTGAGCTTCGTTGACGAACACGAGAAATCATGTCTAGACTGATAGTAGGATAATGAGTATAACAAATAACTTCGCATCCAAATAAGGGAAATTATGAATTGGGTCGGGTATAGGCATGATATTAATACATTTTATACTTTTTAAGCTTAGCTTGAAATATGGGTTTAAAATTTTATCCAAGTTCACCTATATTTTTAAATGGTTAACTTAAGCCTATTCTAGGCCCTTCCATTTTATTTTTTAAAAAATAAAATTTATATTTATATTATTTTTTTAATTTAGTATTTTTTAATTATTAAGATTTTATATATAATTATCTTAACATTTTTTAATGTTTACATTATATTATTATAAATTTAATTTTTATATGTTATTAATTAAATAATATATAAAAACAACATAATATAAAACATTAATAACTTTAAAAAAAGGGGTCGGGTTAGGCTAGGCTTGTGTCAAGCCAGAGCTCGACCCTTATTTTTTTGTCCGAACCCATTTTTTGAGCTTAATATTTTTGTCCATACCCTTCCAAATTTCAGGCTGAAATTTTAAAATTTTGGTAGATAGGGATCCCGTAAAAACTTCTTTCGAGGAATGGGCTAGGCCGGGCCATTTCTCAAGAACAATAGCTAAGGGACCCGATACTACCACTTGGATCTGGAACCTACATGCCGATGCTCACGATTTCGATAGCCATACCAGTGATTTGGAGGAGATCTCTCGCAAAATATTTAGTGCCCATTTCGGCCAACTCTCCATCATCTTTCTTTGGCTGAGCGGTATGTATTTCCACGGTGCTCGTTTTTCCAGACTTGCACAAAAAACTCCACACATTAACAAATCTAACCAATAAATCAAGTTTTAACCATTTAAATTGTTTTCAATTTCATAATATACATTTTTAAGCCAAAATTTACAATTTTAGGCCCTCCCATTCAAAGCTCCAAATTTAGTTCCTAAATGGTAGTTTTTTTTTTTCATTTTAAATTGTTTTCTATTTCATATTATACATTTTTTAAAAGTAAAAATTATGTAAGTTTTAAATTTTCTATGTTATTTGATTTTTAATTTTAATTATTTATGTTTTTTTATAGAAAAAACTAGAGTTTGAGAGTTGGTTGAATATGGATGGACGTATAATAATAATTTTATATCTTTAAATTTTGATGATATGACGAAATTTGATTGGTCTAAAGTTTTTAGATCATCTTAATATGAACTTTTTCTTTTAAATATTAGTATATTGTTAAATCAAAAAAATTCTAAACTCTAAAAGAACATAAAATTCAGATATGATTGAATAATTACGAGTTTTTAAAAGTCTAAATAAATTCAACAAAATTTATTTAAATATTATCTAAATAAAAAAAACAAACTCAAATAGAATTTAACATAGGATTAAAATCAATTTTCTATTTATTCGGATTTTTACTTGTTCTCACAACTCATCCTTATTACGATGAAATTAACCCTCAATATGCTGGTGTTTCAGCATGTTGTCCAATTCATTGGAAAACCTTTCCATGGCTGATGCTGGCAAACATATTGGCACCAAAGTGCCAACCTGTCCTTCCTTGTTTTTGGTTGGTATGAAAAAGCTTGTCAATCGAGTGGCATTTGCTGGTCCTCCAAACACTGCCTTACCCCATCCGAAGTCAACATTTTCAAATCCCAAGTGCATTAAATCCGAAACCAAATACGACCCAATAACAGCCGAGACATAGAGTGATTTACCTCGAATCGCAAATAAATCTGCCGTGGATTTTATATATTCCTCTGTCACGTTTGCTTTTGCTTTCTTTATTAGTTCCACTGCATACCCAACAGGATTATGGCAGAGGTTTTTAACTGTTGTAATCGCTGTTGCAGAGACCAAAACGTTCCCGTAATATCCTGATGGCAATGGAGGATTGAACTTGGAACGTACGTTAGCAATGCACAACAGGCGTACCTGTTCGTCAGGATCGAGATTTATAGCAATGGTTGGACAACGCCATAAACCGTATACTTAAATATTAAAAAGAAAAACAACATATTTTTTTTATAAAATAAAGAATAATTAATTTAAATTTAAAAACTAAAAGAATGAGTAAAACCTTAGTAAAAAAAATTAAGACTTCTCTAAAATAAATATATATATATTTGAAAATAATTCATGTGAATGAATAAAAATTACAAAATAAAATTAACTTATTGGCTTATTGCTAATTAACGTATAAATGTGTGGAAAAATTAATTCCCTATCAAACTTAGCATAGAAACTTTAATTTATATGAAAAACTAATAATGATATTTAAATATTAATTTTTTCGTTTAATTAAGAGAAATTTAAATATTGTTTGCAATATTAGTACGATAATAATATTGATGTTGTGCCTTTGAAACCATTTTCTAACATTAGCCCATTGTTTTTAATATTAAACAATATTTTATATTATAAACAATATTTGTAAATATAAAGTAAATTACAGTCAACATTATTAAATTATGAATAAATTTACCTTTTAATTACTCCATTTAAAAAAAAGTTATAAAATGATAACTTAAAACACCAATGAACCAAACATGATCCTCAATTCCTTCAAGTATGTTTTCAAATCAAAATTAAGAGTATATCTATTTTTGTTGACAAATCTAAACTAAGCTTTTTCTAATGACTGGATTGAAAGGGTGAAGAACCCCAATAAACAAGAACAAGTATAACTATTGTTTTCTATGTCAGTGTGATCTTCTAATGCAATCCTATAACTAGGAAGAACAGCCTATAATTGGTCGGATTGCGGCTTTGAGATCATCGTAAAATCTTTGCTCTGAAAATCTGCTAGCTCTTCTCCTTGCTGCTGTAGCTATCTTGAGTCTTTCAGACTCGGGCATCTTCGCAATTTTCAGGACTGCATCTGCATATTCTTCTACATTTTGAGCAAGAAATCCTGTTTGTTGTCCATCTTCATCTAAAACAATGTCCATTTTCGGGCCAGCAGAATTATGAGCTGAAGGGGATGTAGCAAAATTATCGTCATTTTAAAATGGAAAAGAAAAGTAGCCCGTATCAGACACTAGAATATCACTTGCCATGCTAGCTCACCTATAGGTATGGCTCCTGCAGCCATGTACTCTACAACACTAATGCCAAAGTGCTCGTCTATCATTGAGTGGATTCCGGCAACAGCATCACCCAAAAGACTTACCAAGTCCCTGCATAGTGTATGAAACCGATGAAACAAAGAGTTAAAACATATATATTGCAGTTACGCAAATGCAGACAAACTTGATTATCTGCCGATCATCAATTTTTGGATGATTTTCATTTAGCGAGAGGATCCAACTAAACTTATACATAATTGTTCTTACCTATACATCACGTTTTTATGGAATTCCACATCGTCTTGAATGTTCAATTGCACTGCTTTGTCTTTCAAATTCTGGAGTCTTTCCTCGTCTGATTTATTTCGACAACTACCTACAAACTGCAACTTAGGTCTTCGAGAGTGTTCATCTAGTTTTTTTATGGCAATAGAAAAGGCCTCAAGTTGAAGACTATGTGCCTAAGTTAAAAAAAATCAAACTGTAAAGAGTTTCTAGAACTAATCAAGGTTGCAAAACCGAAACACCGGAACCATTAAAAATTTAGCTTGAAGGTTTATGTAAGTATGTGCACCTTCTCAGGACGAAATTGTGCAACAGATATGATTTTTGGAGTTTCCACTGACCTTTCCAAAGGAAGTGCCTGTTTCAGATGTAAACTGGTAAGAAATCACAGATGAATGACACTAAAAAATATAAAATGCACTATGATTGGTGATGAATAACGAGAAACAGAACCTGAAGTCCTGAAGTATCACAAGGTGGATAAAGTCGCTTAATGCGCTTAGGAATTCCCCAAAGCTTCTCGACGTGAGACTGAGTCCATGAAGAGTTGACCATTACAAGATGTGCACAAGATCCCACCATTCCATACATCATGCTAAAAACTGTATAATAGATAATTTTGCACCGGGATAGCCACGTGCTGCCATGGAAGGATAATGTCAGGATCCAGATAACAAGATCAGAAGCCAGATATATTGCTGACACCCAACTTAAGACATTATAGGCTGCTATACTATCGAACCGCCATATATGCAATTCAATTTTCTACTAATTTCGGAAACAAAGGCAGCACTAACTGTTAACCAGGAAAATTGATCAAACAAAGGTTTAATAGAAAGTTAAAAGTTTTCGACCTGGAACCTTTGCTAAAAGCAAATCTGATATAAAACAATGAGAACATGACAGGTGAAGTTTAAGAATGTATCTTAACAATCACTGATTCACTTCCAAAAACCATTAATTCAACAAATAGAACTACACCTCTCGTGCAAAAGATAAACTGTTAAAAGCCAATCGACATGGAATCATTTTGAGAAGGCTTAAATTACTTTTTGGCCTAAACTTGGTAACTTTTCTCACATTGGAGTCTCAACTTTTTTTTTTTTTTTGAACTTGGCAATTGTTTCTACATTGGGGCCTGAACTTTTTTTTAAGTCCAAGTTAGGTCCTGAACTTGGCAATTGTTCTTACATTAAAGCTTGAACTTTTTTTTCCAAGCTATTCCTTGAAAATCCTAAAATTTAGATTCTAATGTGGGAACAATTGCCAAGTTCAGGCCTCAATTTGAGAGCAATTGCCAAGCTTAGGTACTAACTTGGACAAAAGAAATGTTCAACTCCAAGGTGAGAAAAGTTGCTTAGTCCAAGCTCATATGGGAGTAATTGCTAGGTTCAAGAACTAACTTGGACAAAAAAAATGTTGAAGCTATAATGTGAAAAAAGTTACCAAGGTCCAAATACTGATTTACCCCTTTCGAGAACAAAAAGGAAGCTAGCTTGAAATAAGAGAACTCACATAAACTAGCAATGCAACTATTAATACCAGTATAACAATTCTATCCAACAATCCAAAAACAAGCAAATTCCTATCATTTAACAAGGATAAAAAAAAGAGAGATTAAGCAAAAGCAGACCTTTTAGCAATTACAGCATCATTATTGTACATTGAGCTTCGTTGACGAACTCTAGAAACCATGTCTAGACTGATAGTAGGATAATGAGTATAACAAATAACTTTGCATCCAAATAAACGTGCAATTGGGTATGTAAAAGCGTATCCGCTTGTATCAAAATAATACAAAGGTGTAAACTTGTTTAAAGCTTCCCAAGATAAATAAACTGATCCCAAGCTTTGACCAATCATTGTGAAGTGTGGGTACGTTGTTTCTTCAATCCATTTTCTTCTATTCAAATGCACAACCTGAAAACAATAAGAAAAACCCAAATTAAACCTAAAGAAAATATGGGTTTTTGTTTTGGGGGTATGTAATTAAAAATGGAGTTACTTTTGGGGGGTAAAGGAGGTGAACACCAAAACGATCAGTGGCGCGTGACATTAAGGATTGAGAGGATGCATCGTCGTCGCCGGAGAAGATAACGGAATCGAGATCTGGGTTTTGCTCTTGGATGGCTTTGACGGCACACCAAAGGACTCTCTCACCGCCGCCGCCATCGTTGGTGTAGGGATGAAAGAATCCGACGGCTCTTTTCTTGTTTCTACGGTGGTAGAGGATTTGGGAAGCTAATAAAAGGATTGTGGCAAGTGGGAGAGTGATTAGAGACCAACAAAGAATCCAATTTAACATGATCTGAAATCTATTTTCCTTCTTTTTTTTTAATCGGAAATTGGGGAGAAGGATTTTAGAGTCGTCCGATGGAGGGGACGATGAAAACTAGAAATTTTCAGAAAAAGGAAAAAAAATGAACTATTAAATAGAACTGGAACGGCGCCGTTTTGGTTAAAGGAGAGGAGAGAAAGAGAACATTAGAAATAAAGGAAAATCTATTTAGAAAATGAAATTTTCTTTCATTGAAAATTAAATCAATTACATATTTTAATTCATCAAAACTTCATAAAGATTTTTTTTCTAACCCTTAAAACATATATTATTTCTCAAATCATTCCAAAATTAAAAAAAAAATTATAAAAATATTTTTTAATTAAAAAAATTAATTATTAAAACACATATTTTTATAATTTATACGAGATTGAGAGTACTTATCTTATTTTTTGTGTGAAACTTACTTTATTATATTATTGTTTAAACAAATTGTTATTTGTTCAGTTTGTAATTAAATTTCTAATAAAAAATTATTATAAAAGTAATTTTTTTATAATAGCAGAGGAAATATATAAATTAAATAAAGATAATTTTTGGTGACATAACCAATAGCATCAACACCAAATTGATTAAAAAGCACCACCGGAGGAGAATAAAAGTGATTTAATTAACCAATACAAATGAAGTCACAATTTAACTATTTCAACTTAAATCACTCTTCCATTTAAAAAAAAAATCACTAGTTTTTGACCGATAATTATATGAACAAGTTTTACACTTTAGCCTACCCGAGGGTCGTATTCATGGCTGTTCTTGGCTCACTGGTATCTATTCCCAATAATTATTTCTCATTGGTAACATCCTATAAGGTTCATTTTTTTTCCCTCGTCAACAGCATTTAAGGATCATTGAATCAATCTTGCTTTGAAGATGCTCATAAATGAAATATCTCGAAATAACACCCCCAAGACAGGAGATCTAATTCTCTAAAAATATATACATATCCAAAATTCAGATGCTGAATTTTCACTTCACCATTAATATGCCTACACAACCCAAATAAACCTTACATCAATTCAGTAAAGTATTTTAATATGAATACATCCATGTCAAATTTTGATTTAATTATACATAAATCCTAATTCTAAGATGGTTTGGCAGTGAATTTAAGGGGAAACAAAGTTTAAATAAGAACATTAAAATCCAAAAATATGATTGGTGTGTAAGTTTTTTTGGTACATGCTCGGTCGTTCCAATGACCGACAGGAAATAATACTACAAATTACAAATTCATGAAATCCTCGGTTTGCTCTCTATCACCACCTCAAAAAATTCCTCTTCTAAATAAAAGAATATTACAAGGCCATATATCACACACTTGAAACACAAAAATGGCATTATTCCAAATTTTGATCTTCACTCATCAGACAAATGAAAAAGAAAGAGGGGAAAAAGAATGAAAGCCTCGAAATTGCAGCTATATAGAGCCCCATTGATCCGTAACCTAAAATGTTTCAATTGAACAGACCTGTTATGACTTAATAGCTGCCCATTGGTGGCATGCCGAAAGCTGGCATTGGAGGCATTCCCATTCCTCCCATGGGTGGTGGTGGTGGTGATGGAGCAAAACCTCCCATGCCTGGCATTGGCGGTGCGGGCAAGGCAAGAGGTAGCAACTGTGCATACATGTTCTGTAATAGAAGGCATTCGAATTGGTTAGAAGATCGTTTAAACCATGAAATAAAGTAGGGATGTAAATGAGACTGGTGTTCACAAGCTACTCGAGTTCGACTCGAAAAAAATTCAAACTTGATTCGGTAATTATCAAGCCGAATTCAGGCTTAGTAATACTTGACTCGAATAGCTCGCCAGCCTTATCGAGCTGTTCATATTTTTATATTATCAAATTACATTATTGCCCTTATAAAATATATTATTAGCCCTAAGCTTAATTATTGGGTCAAGCTCCAGCTTGAGTACAAAAATTGGTAAACAAGCTTAATCGAGCTCAAACTCAAGTAGCTCAATTATATCTTGAGCCAAGCTCGAGCTTAAAAATAGATGTTCAATCGAGCTTGAGCAAAATTTCGAGCTCCAAATTTTGAGTCGGGCTCAAGCTCGAGCTTGGCAATATTCGGGCTCAGCTCGGCTCGATAACACCCCTAGAATAAAGATTAATTTTCTAGAAAAGGGAATCTCTATTTTGACTTTGGAAGTTTCAATACCTGTTGTGCGATCACGTCCTTCTCTTCCTGCTCTTTAGCCTTTACTTCCTTTTGAGCCTCAATCTTGTCCTTGATAAGTTCATCAACTTTGCCAGTGTATTCACGGATAAACTGGAAAAACATATTCAAGTAAGGTTCTGACATTATTTCTCCAAATTACGAAAACTCTTAACTAATAAAACCACAATCAAGTGATCATTCTGAAGAAAAAAACAGCAAAGAAATTACCTGTAATAGATACGGGAATGCAAAGTCAATCATATTGTTTATCCAGGCTAGCTCAAGAGCAACATCTGGTCGAACTAGGTCATAACAGACAAAGAGGCATGATGCAAAGCATTCTTTCTTGCCCTGTACATAGAACATCAACAGTGAAATTATATTCAGCTAAAAATTTTAACCAGCATTACTGTGACAAATCCAGAAGAAAGAAAAGTACCATAATGCAAAACATGCTTTGCATTAAAAGCTTTTGCTTGATTGGCTTTAAGAAACATTTTATATTTTTTTTCATTTTCTGTTCTTGTTTTCTAAGTTTTCATTTCCAATTTTCTAACTTAATAAAAATGTGTTTGGTTAACGAACATGAAAAACTATATTTCAAAATGAAAATATGGGAATGTGTTTGGTAGTGTTCTTTCTTGAAATGTAAATGTGTAAAAGTGAGTCTATTCCTCATGGGTCCACCGATTTGATGACCATAAAATATTTAATCCAATGAGAGCATGTACACTTAAACAAGGGAAAAAACCATGTTATTATAAAGTGAGTTCATATTTAATCCGTGTTTCCATATTTTCTCTATTCTCTTCCTTTTCTTTTTCTGAAAACTTAAAAAATTCCATTTTTTCCCTTAATTTTCAAAATTGGGTATGTTTTCGTGCATTTTCTACAAAATATTTCTCTAACTATGCACCAAAGATGTTTTCTATTTTGTATTTTACTTTTAAGAAAATGAAACTAGAAAATGCTTGTTCTTTCTGAAACCAAACACTACCTTCACTTCCCATATCCTATCGTGTTGTTATCAACAACTATGGTTTTGTACTTAGGCTTGTTCATTTATTTTATACTTGCACCCAAAAGGAAAAGGAGAAGCCAAACTAACATAATTAGAAGCACTGGTTGACCAAGGTGGTGTAATAAATTATACCGTCCAAGGAGACAATCATCTCAATACCAAATCATTTATCGGTCAGCATATATTTTATGCATATCTAGAATGAGTTGAGTACCTGCTCAATGAAGTAAACAAGCAACTCCTCGGCAAGTTCACGTTCACCAGACTGTGAAGCTGTTTCCATTGCATCTCTGTAATGGTTGTCCTTCTTTGACAAGGCAATTGACTGCTTCCATCTACCTGCCTTTTTGTAAATGTATGCAGCAACACGCCTCATTTCAAGCAGTTCATGTTTCTCAATCTAATCGAGCAATTCGGAGTCAATATCAGAAAGCAAATTAACAGCAAACAAAAATGTTAAGAACAATACTTCACCTTTAGTGCAAGGCCAATCTGATCAAAGTTATCGTGCAAGTCAATAGATTCTCTCAATCTATCATAATCTTCTTCCTCCACATAAATCTCATTCAATGCCTCATTTACTGCTGACACGTTGTTGCTCTGAACAGCAACCATGTATGGCTTCACAAGACGCAGATGACCAGCCTGAAATTCAGGAAGGAAATTATCATCATAAAATAAATTAAAATAATACTAAAGTAAGTTGTATTCATATCAATTTTCTGCTAAAATTGAACCTTTCTCATAATGTCAACGACACGGGTGTGATCCACTCGAAGTGCAAGCACGTTAAGCATATCATTGATGAGATCAGGATGTTCTTGCAAGTAGAAGTGGACAGCCTTGTAATAAAGCTCAACACTTGCAACTTTGACTATAATATCTTTGAATTGCATGTGATCCCATGCTTCAGGAGAGTGGTTCATCACAGTAGTAGCAGCATTATCAAACTCATCATACTGGATATACAAGTACGTAAGTTCCTTCCAATGCTGCTGCTCATCACAGGCTCTTATCAGCTTGGGGATATTGAGACGAGTAGAGAACAATTTAATGTGCTCCATAAGCTTCTCATAACGATATCTGGCATAAAGAACTCCCAACTCAGTAAAGATCCCCATGTGTACACGTTCCAATCCTAAACCACTCTCCATGAGAGAGATCAACTCATTGAAACATCCCCTATTTTGATAGTATTCACTAACTTCTTCCAAGTCATCCACCTACAAAGTCAACAAAACACAAAGGTCAAAATCATCATTGATAAACAGTCTCCAGCACACCAACACTAACCGTGTGCGCATACATATCAACTTTGCTGTTTCCCAAAGTTGTAATTCAACATGAAAATTGACTCACCTGTATAATAATGTTAAGACCACATATCTGTGCCAATCGGAATTCCTCTGCATCAACACAAGCAAAGCAAACCTCCTTCCATGTCTTGGCACTATTTGCTTTTCGGGCTGCATCAACGGCACCCTGGAATTGTTTAAGCCTCACCAGTGTAACAGCCAACTTGGCCCAGTTTGATATAAATGCAAATATTATTTTAGCAGCTTCATACAAGGCTTCATCAAACAAACGATCACCAACATTTTGAAGATTAGCAACATTTGGCATGAGAATGAATTCTTCAATTTCACCCAGTCTATCAGTCTTTGCATATGCATAAATGAGTTCACCATCCACCTTGGGCTCCTTGACCTTCTGTCTAACCATCAGAAGGTACCTCACCAAATCAGGGTACACATCAGCATCCTCAGATGCTCGGATTACATCAAGGAACTGAGTAGCATCATCTGCACGAATAAACGATTCAATTGCATCGCTTACTAGCCCCTCCCTCAGTTGTGCCTTTGCCACCTGACTCCAAACAGCATCTTCTTCAACTCGGAATGCAAATTCCACAGCCCGATCGATGCTTCTTATGTTATCCAATAAAACATTGACAGCCTGAACATTAAGGTTGAACTTTTTGAAAATTGCAAATGCTTCTTCATACAGTTGAGCTTCGACGGCCACTTCTCCAACTGCAGGTCCATCAAAATTATCTAGCCTATTGATATAATCCATAACTCTAGATGGATCTGCCTTAATAGCTGTCAGAATAAGAAGATTTTGCAGATTGAAGTTCCCACTGAATGCAGAGTTTTGGAGAACAATCTTCTCAAGAAGCTCAATCAGTTCATGGGGCAGGTCAGCAGTCATGAAAGCTTTAACAGCGGCAGAGACTTGTTCTGGACTCTTGCTTTCTGGCAAAGCTGTCGACACAACCTGATCAATTAGCTGTCTTCTGTATTCATTTTCAGGATTTAGCACCTTCTCCCAAAGATCACCATCCATCCTCTCAACAACATACCTGTGATCAGATGAGCCGATAAGCAACTTAAAAACTAAGATCCAATTAATTATCATAAATAAACTAAATAGTTGCATACCTGGCTTGCAATTTGAACAATGAGTTTTTATTTGTGACATTGATAAGTTGATCATCACATTGTCCTCTTCGGTAAGCCACAACTGCTAGGGTGGGATCACGCTTCTCACAGTACTTGCCAACAACCCGGGAGTCATAGTAAGGGTTGGTTGTGAGGAAATGCTCTGGATTGTTATTGCTGTCAATGATGATTTTACCCAAAGCATTGTGGACATGTGTATCTTGGCTTCCCTCACTTACAAGATGCTCCAAGAACTGTGTAAGTAAACGAAGACGATTTCTGGAAACCGCAAAGCAGAAAAATGAGAATCACATAGTAATCAAGGAGGAAACAAGGACAGAGGATGCAGTAAAAAATTCACCTCTTCTCACATTCCTCCACAAGGGGCTCGACTGGAAGCAAAGAACGGACTGAGAGAATGAGGCCCTTGATAAAATCTTCAGGGCATTCATCATCTAGCAACTGCCCCACCACTAAAGGAGCATTCCCTGGGTTCACCTATCAAAAGAAGTAAACAAACACAATTACTTGAGTTTAAATTAACTTCAAGCAGCATGTCAATGAACATATCTGGAAGGCAATACTACATACCTTCTGAACATAACCTTCAATGTAACGTAACATGTTATTTGTGTAGAGATAGTGAGTGAGATCAGGAACAAACCCAAACCGATCACAAACATTAATCAACGGCCTAGCATCAGGAAGCTTGGCTTCCATCAGGAAGTTCTTTGTCTTCTCAGCATCGTAAAAGTTGGATTCCCTGGTCACACGCTCAACCTCCTTTATTTGTCCAGTTTTAGCAGCTGCCTCGATGTACTTAAAGTGTATATCAGGGTCCTCACTGTCCAATAATTGGAAGGAAACATCATAGTAAGTACTGTATTAGGAATAGCTCTGCTATGAGCAAACAAAGGAAATTTCTTGTTTGCTATATAGTTTACCTTGAGCTCAAATAAGAGCCCAGAAAGAAGTACAATCCTTCATAAGATTTAAACTGCTCAAAAAGCTTTATGCAAGCATCAACACCCAGCTGCTCACAATACTCCTTGGCAACCTGCACAGACACAAAACTTAGCCTTGGGTGATTAACTAAACATTATTAGCATACCATTATACATACTTTACCTGAACAATTATTTGGAGGTTGCCCCTTAGATTAACCAGCAAAAGATCTTTCATGCACTCCAAAGCCCATTCTCGTGAAAGAGTACCAAAAAACTCAACAAGTGACTGAAAATAGAAACATTATTTTAAAAAATGTCGGGGCATCATAGTCACCATTTTACCAAGAGATAAATATAGTAGACAACACATACCTGTGGCTCAATAGCATGTGTATTCACAATGACACGTTTAATATCTGGTAACTCAGTGTAATGCTGCAGAAAACATTTTACATTTAATCAAGAGATACTATTAATTCAGTGTAGAAAATCACACCAATGAAAAATGTACTAATCTTAATAATAATTACCTGCAGAGCTCGGACATAGAGACCAGCTTTCTCACAGAGTTGTGCAATGCGAGGACGGTCATAGTGACTGAACATGCCATTTGCTAAAATGGCATCAGCAACATTTGGAAAAGTAACTAGATTGATTTCCAAGACCTGAATAGAAAAGAATGGAACTAAGCATATGCTCTTTTCAAAAGAAAGAAAAATACAACCAAAACTAGATTAGCATAATCAGCACAACAAGGAAATAACCTTAGTTTGTAGAAAAGCATGCTCAGGCAGATTAGGCTTCAAAACGTCTAATAGAAATGCTGTAGCCTCCCGTATCAAGTTCCTCTGAAATCAAAAGGCAGATATCCAAAGAAATCAATCTCATGAATTTCGTATAGAAAAAGTAGGTTATTTTGAAAAACAATTCATCAGCTGTAAACCTGAAGAAAAAGATCAGTAATGGTGTTGTAATCAACTGGGCAACCTCCCTCCATTTGAGACATCATCAATGCAAAATTTACGGCTCCCTGCAAGTAAAACAACAATTGATAATTCATCTCCCTCTAAAAACCTAGTTTCCCCATGGAAATTACACATCCAATCTCACCAAAAAGTCCATAATACTAACACCTATTGATCAGCAAAACATATATTAAGAAAAACTCCTAATTTAATAAAAATATTCATAAAACTAACTTAAAAGCTTTTAATGAAAACACATAATATGTTTGAACATATTTATCTATTGTTTGGGTGACTCAAATTAAAAAACTTCAATACTTCAAACACTAAACACTACAGAAAATAGAAACAAACCTGTGGATCTGTACGAAGAATTGTTTGCAGAAGGAATAAGTAATCAGGAGTGTACCCAACCTGAGCAAACAGATTAGAGAGATCAGGTATCAATCAAACCAGAAAATGCCAATACAAAAGGGAAAAAGAATGTGGAAATCACCTGCTTCGAGTAAATCAAGATTTTATCAAACTCCCTCCGTTCTGCAAAAGCTGCAACAACTTTTGGAGTTGCCCTAGCTTTAATATATATTTTTAGAGCAAGATCATTATCTACAGTCTACCCCGAAATCCAAGTAACAATTAGAAACAGACAAAAAAAAAGCCAAATCAGTGCACTGCTTTTCAAGTAGAAATTAGATAAAATTGAATAAGGTGCTAGTTCCAGTGGGTACAAATCAAACCTTCACAAGGTCTCCAAGTTCCTCACTACATTCCAACTTATCTTCAGCCAACCAATTTTCCAGAAGATTTTTCTTGTTTTGGTTTACCACAAGCCGAGATAATTCCAATGACTCGAATGCATTGAGCTTCCCTCTAGTTAAAAGCGTACCAAAGTACTGCAACAGCGGTGGAGTCTGCCCAGCTTGCACAGGAACACTCTGCAGCATTCAGGTAAAGGACTTGCCTCAGATAAAATCAACCAAAAAAACAAAGACATCTGCATGATTAAGAAAGCAAAAATAAGACCTGAAACTTGGCAACTGTATCAGGTGTACGAAGGATCCCTTGTGGAGACTCTGCAGCAAGCTCAGCAGCTTCTTTATACTTCGTTTGAGCAAACAATTCTTGAAAACGTTGAACAACCTGAGATATCCAAAATCACAGAGTCAACGTTCTAGTATACAGAAAGAACAAAGTCAACAAGAATAAGGAGCTAAATAGCATAACAGATCCAATTGATTAACTTATATTAGATATTACTGTTAGCAACAGCACTAAAAGCTACCACAAAAGTATTCATTTACTTTGATTGAAGACATAAAGTATTCATTTACTTTGATTGAAGACATAAAGTATTCAATCTCATTTTCTATAATGCAATCTGACCAGATCACATCAAAGTAAATATGCTAAAGTAAAGGAAGAAACAGGAAGACAGAATGTTTTCAGCCTCAGTATTACAGCATGATTGAAAAAACTCCCACAATCCATGGAGAAAGTTAGCACAAAAGTATCCCTCCCCTTCACTTTGTTTATTATATTTAGATTTTTCCTTTGGATATTATCGTCTAAAACTAAAAGCTAAAGTAGATAATATGAGTCTCATACCTCTCAATGATCATCCCAATGCAAAGATACCACTGAACAGAAAATTAGAAATCAATTGACTTACCAGGTTCTCTGCACCAGGAAGGTTTCCTCTTTTAGCTAGATTGACAGCAAGCTCCAAATTGTTCAACTGAAACAGAAAGAACCAATAATATATTTAAGCCAGCATGTCTGACCATAGTGGTACGAGAAAACAAAAAAGTAGAAGACATAAAACATACTTGACCGCTAACAAATGGCACTATTGTTGCTTCATTTACAGTAGCCAGCAACACCTGCCCTCGCCTGTTGATGGCATAAAACCCTCCCGCTGATGTAGCTTCAGAGGTTAAAAATATTGGATCTGGACTGATCCGATTTCTGTATACAGCACTTGCAGTCTCTAGATCATAAACAAAAAGCAGTCCTAGCTTGGTGATAACATAGATCAAACTATATTTGTGGGATATCTGCCAATCAATAGAAGCTTCTCTTATTATCAGCAAAACAGTATACGCTTCACAAGAAAACTAAACAATATAAAGAAAATTTTATACTACCTGCATTGCAACTGGAAAATCATCTTGAAAATCTGGTGGAAAGAACAGATCTGCCTGTTTCTTTGAAAACGATGGCTTACCTGCCAATACAGAATCTGTTCTGTAAGAAGATGAAAGATAAAAGACTGAAAGACACACAACCCAATACTATAGCTACTATATTG
Source organism: Gossypium hirsutum (assembly GCF_007990345.1). NCBI lineage: Eukaryota > Viridiplantae > Streptophyta > Magnoliopsida > Malvales > Malvaceae > Gossypium > Gossypium hirsutum. Next base: position 1,798,012 of record NC_053436.1, read on the forward strand.
ATTAAAAGAACAGTTATTAAACATGACCCCATCAAAAGTTCAAACTTAAAATAGTCTTGATCAGGAGTTAGAGCTTGCAATGGATGAAATTTTAGGATTATGAACTAAAATCCCACAAACATTCCAAAGTAGTGTCCCCACCGAACACAAAAGAACTTCTGATTGTACTTTTGTTCATTCCATCATTGAAGAGGCAACACTGTTTGTTTCTTTCTTTCTTTAATTTTAATTCTTCAGTTATGTGTTCATTCAAAAGACTTCCATGTCCCCCCAATATATAACAAGGAGATAGCAAAAGTATAAAGGACAGCAGAGAAAGCAGACCTGGCTGCGCACCAAGCTCAATTACATGCAATTTTGATGTAATCTGACCGGCATTAAAAGTCTTCGTTGCAAAGGAAATTAGAATAGAAGGATTCTCATTTCCTGGAACCTGCTCAAAATAAACAAATTACAAGCATGTACGATAAGTTGCTCTTCATCAGGGAATATAACATCTAGTGAAAGAGAGCAAGTATAAGAAACCCCTGACCTTAAATTGTGCAAATGAAGCAGCATGTGCTTCAAGAGCTTGACTACGTTGCTGATCAACAGAGAAAAGTTGCATGTTCCCCTTAACCAATTGCGGCCTCTGACAGAGACAAGACACAGTCAAAATTGAAACTGTATAGTGACAGCAAACATGATTTTCTATTAGAGAGAATTTCACAAGTAACAATGATTATGCAAAGAACTATTCTGATAATAGTAGACAGAATGAGGAAAAAGGAAAAGGCAAAGAAAAATAAAGAGGGATTACAGAATGCATATCCAAAATGACAGCCTTGAGATAATCACATATAATGAGTTGCTAAATTAATTCACAGAGTTCACCTTAGCAGTTTGAAGTGTGGGCCACACAAAAACCACAGCTTGAATAACTTCTTAGGCCCAGTTAGCTTAGATGCATTATGAATATGTTACTTCAAAATTCAAAAGTTGTTTTTTGGGACACGCAACAAAATTACTTTATATGTGGCAGTTTTCTGTTCTTAAAACTGAATTCAAATGAAGCAACATCCTCTTCTTCACAGCGAAAAAGTATCACCTTTAGAAAGCATTAATAAGGCAACCACATACCTCAGGTGCACCAGGGGCAATTCCAATCAAAACCAACCACTTCTCAGAAGGGTCACATTTATAGTTTATTATCTGATTGTTCACTAAATTTGCTGTTCTCTCAAACATTTTAACTGGTACGGAGTCGCCTGCCAGGAGTAAGATGCAATGAGACGCATAACAACAAAGAAATTATACAATAAACACACACACACATTCAAGACAGAAATTTTTTGAGACTAACAAAGCAGAGCTGCCTGTGATACCAGATAAGAAAATAACACCTTACCTTCAATTGACCAATGATACACAGAAGTTTGCGTGACTAGGCCAAGCATTTTTGGGGAAACCCATTTCCAAAATACAACCTGGACAAGAACCCAGGATGGTTTGATAAGCTCATGCAATCAAGTTTACCATCAAGGAAAAACAATGAAGGTGGAGAGCCAAAAAGCTAATGGCAGAATGTAATAGAACCATTACAAAGAAAATTTGAGATAACAAATGAATTTGACCTGTTCAGGCATCTGATGTGACTTCATTTTTGCTTTCATCTCTATGTTAAATATTTGCAAGTGATCTTGAGTTGTTCCCGGCAGTTGAGCTACAAAAAGCAATGTCAAAGATAATAAGTATGCTGCATAGATAAATACAAAATCAAAGGAAACATAATACTAGAGATATTGAATTCCTTCTCCATTAAATTGAAGCAAGTTACAGGAATATATGTACTTCATGACCTCTACTTGAAGCATATATTTCATTTCTTTGCAGACCCAAATTGAAGCAAAATTTTCTATACATATAGACCCAGAAATTTTTATATCTGTGTCGTAATCTTGTTTAAGGTATTTTATATTACTATGAATTTTGAATTTGAGTCATATTCGTGTTATTGTTCAATGTAGTGCCATATTTTATGTTGTGATTAAGTTATTTTTTCATCTATTATTGCCAACTCTCTATATGAAGAAACTAAAAACCACTCAACACTACTGAAAATTGTACCAGGCAAAGTAAACAAGCAGATGGGCAGATACTGAACCGATCAGCATGCTGATAAAACAGTGGAGCAGAAAAGTGTTAATCACTATAAATGCTGTAATTCAAACGCACTATGATGCCATAAGCAGGATTCTTCATTAACAAGTATGGTATCACATTCTTTGTTCAATTTAGAAAGCATAAAGCTAGTAGCAAACTAACAATCAAAAGAAGCCTAAGTGTCAATTCAAACAAGATTGTACTGCACAAGTGTTCCATAAAAGATACTCTCATACGCAACTAGGTTCTTGAACAGCCAGAGCCTAATCTAACAACATAAGAAAACCAGTTTAATACCATTAATCCACTATGAACTCTACAGTCATATAAAACAGACATATTTAATATACAATCCTCTAATCAATAACAAAAATGCTACATAATCACAATCAATTATAAAGCAATTCAAGTGATCTAATAAAAAACAAATATCTTCTGGCAGTAATGATAACTGACCTTTCAGAGCCAGGATTCTAGAATTTGGATTCATAAGAGCAGAGTCCGCTGTAATAGGCCGTCTCAACGGCTGCATCGGCATGCTCATGTCGATTATCACAACACTATTTTGCGGTGCAGTTTCTCTCACGCAAATATACTTATCAGATTCCATAGTTACATTCGTGAATGTAATGAACTGCGGATTAATGCCAATGCTTGGCAACTGCAAAACATCACAACATTCATATCACTCAAAATTTTAACCATTTCAAAGCATATAGACAAACTTTAAACCAAACATAAGCAGATGCTAACAGATATTAGATCCAATGAGGATTATGAAGTATTAGATTAAGCTCAATAACAATTTACAAACCATAATTCAGCTGAACTTTCTATAAAAACCAATCGAATCGAAACAATAGTAAAATGACAAGACTTACAGTTAAGACCTCCTTCATGGCAATAGGAGCATTCGCAGCCGCCATGGTGGCTCAGATCAACGAACGAGGATTGGCGAATCGGGAGCAGATCTACGCCCGAGATCAAATCTTTCAATTTGCGAGTCAAAGGAAACACCGAGAACGAGTCGCCAAAAGAAATGGAAAAACTCTGCCAAGAGATCTGAAGCAGGGATTAAAAAGAAACAATTGAAAATCTATTGAGAAGATAAATGAAATGAAGATGGAATCTTGCGGAAGAACTGAAAAAGGAAAAAGAAGCAGAGACCGATCCAATCTAAGCCACTGATGATGACACAAAAGCGAAGAAGGAACAATGAGTAAATTCCATTAGTCCTACAGCATATGTATTAAAATAAAATAACGGGAGGTTTTTTTTTTTTTTATGGTTAAAATATCCCATAAGTCCCTATACTTTAATTTCTAAGAATTTAGTCCTCTACTTTTTAGATTTCAAAATTTAAGTTCAACTATTAACGCTGTTAAAATTATTTTGTTAAATTTATATTTATTATAATGTCATTTCTTTAGTTACATTGATATCAAGTATTTTTTTTAGTTTTAAAATGTCACACTAACAAATTACAATTGTGTATTTACAACATTTAAAATTTTAATAAATAAATAAAATGTTATAAAGAGTGATGATTGTATTAAACTGGTATTAAATATTAAAAAAATTAAAACCTTGTTTTGATCTAAATAACACTTAAGGAGTATTAAATGGTGATAAATTTATGTTAAGTATTTTTTAAAATAATTTAAATTCAAATCTCAAATGTTGTTATATATATCTCAGACATTATTATAAATGTATAGAACAGAAAAAATTAACGATGTTAACAATTAGACTTGAATATAAAAATCTAAAAAGTAGAAGGACTAATTCGTATAAATAAAGGTAAATGAACTAAATTTTAAATTTGTAAATAGTACAAGAACCTATGACATAATTAACCTTTTTTATTTATGGGATCATATTATAAAAACAATATATTATTGCACAATTAGGACTCTCTATAACAACCTTTCATAATAGCAATTATCTTTATTATAAAACCTTATTTTTGTTTTTTTATTTTTATTTTTTATAACAACTTTTTATCGATAACAACACTCTTTATTACATTAATTTTTTATAATAAACTTTTGTCTTAAATTTTAATAAAATTAGTTCTACTCTTAAGAGAAATAAAAATAAAAATTTTTAGTTAAAATATTATTCTCATAAAATGTTTAAATTCTATGTAAATTTATATTTATTTTATTTTATTAAATGAAATTGTATTTGTAAATTTTATTAAAGATGAAATCTAAATCTCATTAATTAATATTATTAATATATTAGTACCATATCAGTGAACGTAAGGTCTTTTATTTGATCTATTTTGTTTTGTCGTTATTTTTAAAATATATTTAATATATGTAGATAAAAATATTTACAAATATTAAATTATGATACTAATAAACTTAAATATAAAATTTTCTTTAATAAGTTTCCTAACAAAATAAACAATAAAAAAACTATTCTATAAATTAAATAATAGGGTCATCCCATATCATGTATAAAACGATTGATAATTCAAAAAATCCAAAATAAATAATAAAATTTAAAATTTAAATTTAAATTTAAATTTTTGGTATCCATCGGTACACCATATTTCGGTTGGTACAAGCAAAATCAACCGGTACATACTGGTACGGTTGATATTGACTGAAACTTAAAGTTTGTTGTTCTGGTTTACTATCAGAATGGAGCATTACAGTAGGTATGGGCAGTACCAAAACAGAATGGACTACCATGGTTTCAAGAGTAAATTAGTTGTAATGTTAAGATTGAAGTTTTTGCATTTTTGATATTGTATCGAGTTTCATCATGTGTAAATACAAGGGCGAAACCAGAACTTTTAAGAAGCCAAATTTAAGTTGTAAATTTTTACGAGAGCAAGGATGTAATTTCAAAATTTTAATAGTTTATATCTTTATTATTTTTAAAGAACTAAATCAAATTTTTATCATTTTTAAGGGATAAAGTGTAATTTTACTATTTACTAAATTAAAATATTGGAAAACTTAAAAAATCAAAAGTAAATTTTTTTATTGTAAGAAGATCGAGATCCTGCTAACCCCCAAACGCTGCCCTACGTAAATATTACATGGTGACTTATTTTCTTATTTATTATAAGATTTAAGTCTCATCATGTGTGACATTGATAGATTTGTTTTGGTTTTGAATCAAATATATTTTGATTTTCAATTTATTTATGCTTTAAAATAATTTAATTTTAGTTATAATAAATATATTATTTATTTATTTACTTAAATTGAGTTTGTGAACTTAAATTATTATAATTTCTCATAATTAGATGCATTTTTATGGTCTTTGCATTGAAAATAACTTCAAAATATAGGTTAAAATATCTAAGTGTTCCCTGTATTATAGAGATTAAATCAAATTAATTTATTTATTATTAAATGGATCAATTTAGTCCTTATACTATTAAAAAAATCAAATAAATTCAAATTGTAATAAAATTTACATTTAGTCTATAAAAAATATCTTAAAATTTACTTTTTTTCTCAATTGCATTCCAATTAAAAAAAATCCATTTACAAAATCATACACACTTTAAAAATCTTAACTTTGATAAATAATAAATATTTTTTTTAAACAGTAAATATTAACTCTATTACAAACTGATGTTATTTTATTCATTTTAACAGTACAATAACTAAATCAATTTATTTAATAATAAATGAACTAATTCAATCAGATCCCTATAATAGAAAAATCTCTCGACTACATTCACATTAATATGTATTGAAAATGACAATTACTTTATTTATTTTTGCTAATGTTTTTTGGCATCATTGACAATGTGGCTACATGGAATTATCAATGTCTGATTTGTTAAACAGCCCCTGCATCCTAGCTACTTAATAATTCCAAAAATAGAAAGAAAACAAAATGCACCACTTTGAATTTTCAAATATTATACTTTTCTCAGTGACTATAAAGCTATTGACTCAGAATTTTACATTTATTTTATTTGATTTTTTATTTTTTATTTTATTATTTAAATTGTAAATCTCAATTTTTTAAGTGAATTAAAAATGTTTAACTTTTTACTAAATATTGAAAAAAATATCAATCAATCTATTTATATTATTATCTTTTTATTATATTTAAGATTTTAATTGAGTTGGTGTCGTTTATCAATTAAGTCTCAACTCAGACATAAATTTACCAAAAGCCTCTTATTTTTATAAAGCAGATGATATTATTTTAAGGTTAATTTTGTATTTTCATATAAAAAAATACTTACACATTACAAGATTTGAACTCGAAGTGTTATAAAATTTAACAATTATTAAATGGCTTAAACCATAAAATGATCATTAAACTGTATCATTTTTTCCTAGTCGATACTTAAAATTTTTTTTGTCATAAGTGATGCCTAAATTATACTTTGTTACCTAAGTGATACTTAAATTATATTATGTTATCCAAATTTTCTCAACTATTAAAAAAACTCTTAACTAATTATTTCATGGCACGTAGTAATTTTTAACTAAAAAGTTTGAAAAATTAAATATTATTTTATTAAATCTTTTTATAAACATATTAATTTATTTTGTTCTTCACTTAAGATCTCTAGTGATAGAAAATTTAAAAAAACTCATCAAAATCCAATTTTCGGCAACTAAATCCAAATTTCAATGAGTTTCTTTTTCGTTTTTAACCTCTATTTCGATTCTTTTCTCATCCCGATTCAAAACCTGTACATTATTTTTCTTAAAAAATAATTTTTTATATTCTTTTCTATTCTTTGTATAAATAATTGATGTTGGGTGAACTTATATAATAAAAAAAAGTCAAATAAAGCATGAAATTCTGATTCTAGAAAAACGCTTAGTAGGAAAAAAAAACAGTAAAAAGATTGCAAAGAAAAGTTATCTAACAATTAAAAAAATGCATTAAAAGAAAAGAAAGAATGATGGAAGGAGAGAGCTTAAAAAAATTGAAAATTTTAAATTTAATTATTTTTTTTTTATAATTTAGTTTAATTATTTTTTTTTCAATTTATAAGTGCCACATCTCATCGAATGATTGGTTAAGAGTTTTTTTTTTTTAACGGCTAAGGTAATTTGAGTAACTAAGTGTAGTTTAGATACCACTTTAGGTAAGTTTATATATCACTTCTGATAAAAAAAAATTAGGTACCTTCTTAGATAATTTAAGTACCATTTTGTGATTTAAGCCTTAAATTTCACTTACAAAGTGAGTATGACATAATGTAATATATTCTTTATCACTAAATTAAACGAACCATTTATTAAAAGGGTAAACTACACCTCACCAAACTATTAATAAAATTACATTTTGATTACTTAATATAAAAAATTATGAAATGGTTACTGAATTATTCGAAAGTTTTCATTTAAGTTGTTAAACTATTTATAAGTTACGACATATCAATGACTTAAATAAAACTTTTTGAATAGTTTAGTGACTTAAATAAAAACTATTAAATAACAAATAATTAAATTATATTTTTTTTTCGTTTCATAATTAAAATAAAATTTACTCATAATTTAGTAATTAATGACATAATTTACCCGAAACATAAATTATATGGGAAGATGACAAAACATAATAAATGAATATTCAGAGGTTGAATGGTGAAGAATCCAAATATTACCATTTAAAGTTGGGCGGACCCACCCTGCCTTGGACCGCTCTACCAAACTTTTGTCTTCTTGGGTTCAAATGCGCTACGCGAATCTACTTTTCTTTTGGACGAATTACAAAACTTGCTTCAATTCCAAGGAAAATAATACAAATTTTTATTTGGACAAAAACCAAAAGGAATCTCCGGCCCGTGAAGTTCTGGTCTGTAAAATTAGCCCAAAGTTATTTTCATTTGGGCCGACATTAGGTTGACCAAATATTACCATTTTTTTACAGATTAGGTGGACCAAAAATCGGCTGGGGTATTGGTCATGTGAGAGGTAAAAAATTAGTTGATTTGTAGATTTGATCTAGATTGTCTTAAGAAAGAATTACTGTAGAAATTTTTAATAGAAAATGATATTATTGTTGTGCTCCACTCAATGCTCAATGGATCATTTCCGTCAGTGTAAAACATCAACAGTAATTGACCTTCATTGTATCTTCGAAATTTATTTGTCAATAACTCTTTTGCATACCAAAATATAAATGGGGACGAATAGAATCTTAAAAAAAAAATGGCATTGATACACGCCTTAAAACTTTCATCAATTTCTCATAAATTTATTTTTATCCCTACGCACCAACACCTAAGTTTCAACTTTTACATTTGGGTGCAAGAGCACTTTTTGACAACACTTTTAGGGTCGAAAAGCAACTTTTGAAATTCAATGGTATATGAGTTTCGATTCAATTGTAAAATTATTAAAAACCCGTTCATTTTGTAAAGTAACAAATATTATTTCGAAAATATTTATGTCTTCATATTTTAATAAATCTAAATTCAACATACTATGATTTTTAATATCTCACCTTCAACCTTATACATCAATTTTTTATAAATTTATTTCATAAACTTTTTCACCCAAGTAATTAATATATTATAATCTAATATTTATTATTTGAAAAATTACTATTTACATATTCAAGGGAGCCTTTTGCTTTTGGTGGTTGTTCAGTAGTTGATGTCGTCTTTCCTGGAAATCGAAGCAGACAAGAAAGAACAGCGGTTGGGTTGGCAGATTTGTTTTAGAAAAATGTCCCGTTGTCGTGATATCAAAGCTGTCAACTGTCAAGTGGGCACTCATGCTTAACAACCTTTGCTTTACCACATGATTTTAAAAGTAAAACCGGTGATGAAATCAGTTAAATCATTAATTTTTGATTTTATTATCAATTTAGTTTTAACTAAATGTATAACTCTTTTATTTAAATTACTATATTGATTGATTCTTAGTTAAATCGATCCGATCGACGGATATGATTCCAACAATTATTGTATTTGAAACGGGTTTTTATATAGGAATTAGTTTAAATTTATCCATTTGTTGTTGAATAGATTAATTTAATTTTCTTTTACTAAAAATAATTAAATAAGTTCCGATTTTAATAGAATTAATCTTTATTGTTTGAAAAAAATATCATTATGGTTTAATACTATCAATATTTTTGTGAATATTATTTGATACACTAATGGTGGAGTTTATTTATTTTTAATTCCGTTAGTGAAGTTAAAATGTTGTCATGTATGCTGATTGAATCTTAGCATGATTGACATGGACATTGTTGCTAATGCAGAAGGACGTGGGTTTGAGTGCGTTGAAACGTATTATCTTTCCATTTAAGGGTTGAAGAGGATCTATAGATAATTCTAAGCATTGTGTCAAAAAAAATAAATATAATCAAAATCTATAAGGAAATTGTTCAAAAAAAATTCTTTTTCTCAACGATGTTAACTTTTGAGGTAAAATGGGTAACGAAAGTTAAATTTGAGTGCCACATTTGAAAAAAAAAGTATCATTTTAAGAATACGGAAAAAATTAAGGATTATTTTTTGGATTAAGCCTTTCAATTTTACTAGTAGAAAAGGACCTCACAAATACAAAGACCGATAAGATTAAAACCATCAGCATGTCGCATTGCTGTAGTTGCCCAAACGAACGAGCAGCTTTGAATTTGAGAAGGGAAAAAGCAAAGAAAATGGAAATGCGGGGTATCGATCCCCGTACCTCTCGCATGCTAAGCGAGCGCTCTACCATCTGAGCTACATCCCCTTTTGTTTTTCTTTATTAAGAAATAAGTACATTCAAATTGTATTTTACGATTAACAGTCTTTATTTTCATTGACATCAGATTCTACAAGAAAGAAGTCCAATGCCAAATAAATTAGTATAATATTTCTTCTCTACAATCATTTGTCTTTTCCTTATAAAAATAAAATTGTAGAGAATTTCCGCTTCACTTTCATCATATTAACTTACTTTTTGTCTCACGTTACAATATTGTTATAGTATTTAATTTCACCACCACAGCTGTTTTTACACTTACCACAAGTAGACACACTGTCTATCCAAACTCACCCTAAATATGTAACTCATTTTTATTTGTTACTTGCTACTTACTTAATTGATGATCCATATCTTAAACTTATATTTTCTCATAGTATTTCAATGTTTTTGGAATTGAACCAATAGTTGAATTGACTAAGCAACATATTTTCGATTTAACAATTATTATGAATTAATAAAATTTCATAAAAATAGTTATTTAAAAAATATAAAATCCAGTTCAACCAATCCCTACCGAGTCGCAGTCAAATGAATTTTTGTCTTGTTTCGAATCGGTGTACCAGCTCCGAGATTGAACTAAAAAAAACCTGAACTTGAAAAGATCCAAACCCGAAATAATCTGACTTGAACCCACCCAAACTCGCCTGGTTGCCACTTCTACAATTAATTTTATGAACTTGATCACATGAATTATAATTACTTGTACATTTAACGATCCGACTAAATTCTTTCTATACAAGTGTAATGACGTTACACGCATTTGCATTTACCTAATTATGAACGTAAGTGAATGCTTTAAAACATTTATTATATAATCATTGATCCGGTTGAATTGAAATATGTATAATGTAATAAAATGAATTATACTATAAATCAGACAATCATTAATTATATGAACATAATTGAATGCATTGTATAATTAGCTCGTTTTTCCTCGTTCATCTCTTCCCCTTTCTCTACGAGTGAAGTATTGGTTAAACAATTAACTTCAACCTTCAATCGAGTTATATTTAAACTCAACTGAATTAGTCCTTATATTTGTGACAGTTTGATTTTCTCTCAAACTTCTTACATTTAAATGCCTGTAGTTAAATGTTCCAAAAACAAGATTATAATACATTTTTGTGTATTAGGTTAATTAAGTAAATGGAGGAAAGAAAAGAGAAAGAAATTACACATAAAGTAACCAAACATGACATTATTAAAGAAGAAAAAGTGCTTGTATATTAACCTTTATTTCCTCTTGCAAAGTTTCCAACATATGCTTTAATTATACAATTTTGTGTGCTTGGGCTAAGTTTGCTCAATGAGTGATAAAATTTAACATTCTTAGACTCCCTACTCCAATCACCATTAAATCAACAATGGCACAAAATCAAAACTTTTTGATGATCCATATGACTGAAGTAATAATGGAGTCAAAGAAAAAAAAACACTTAATGGATAACATGAGTTATGTCTATAAGTCACGAGTTAGCAATGATACGTGTGTAAAGGAATTCATTCCATATGTCGGGTAGTCCGGGAAGACACCAATGGATACAATCTGCAAAATTTTCCGGGTCAGATTGTTGTTCTGGTGTCAACATTTTACCTTGACGAATTGTATAGACAGAAGTATGTGCATCTTTTCTGTATTCCGACAGGCTTGTAATGTTAACAAAATGAACCTTAACATTCATATTTTGAGTAATGTTGTTGGCAATGACAAGTAGTCGACGGTCTGTGCCCACATCTAGGTACATTGACTGGTTGAGAATTGGGGTAGTCTCTAAGGCACATTTGATCCCATTTGGATTGTTCCAATCCAAGCTCCTACAAATATATGAACCAATTAAATTAAACTTCGGGTTCAAAGTTAAACGAAGGATAGAAGGAAAACCAGTGATCTATTACTTGATATGAAGAGGAGACATGCTGTTGAAGAAGACGGTGGTTTGATTCGGATTCACATTTTCTTCAACCCATTTAGACCAAGTTTCCAATACTCTCTTATACGCTACTGGACGTTCGATCTCATCGTATTCGGTGTCGCCTCGGTCGAACGATCCTCGTCTGGTACGCACACCCACATCAGATCCATTAAAAAGGAAAAAGAAAAGAAAGAATCAAACATTGATGTTAATGTTTTTTCAACCACTTACAAGACTTTCATAGTGAAAGTGTTCATCCACCAAATGTATGTATTGAAGATCAAGTAGTCCACATCTTTCCAATTCTTGCCATGTTCCTTGATTGATTCAGGCATAATTATACGATCCAAGATGCTGTGTCGTTTTGGGTCATCTGAATTTGATTGAACCAAAAAAGGAGCCCAATAAAACTCCACTGTTGCATTATAGTCCTTCAAAGACAAAAAATAAAAATTGTCTGAAAATCATGAACTATGAAACCAAGTGTTTTGCAAGCTTTGTTCATATGGAAAATTTTTTTACCTCAATTCTGAACACAGATAAAGACCCAGATTTGTTCAAGCTCTTATTTCCAGCAGGGACAACAGATTGAACCAGACAAATCATGGATTCCCATTGGTTCCTGTTTAATGAATCTCCAACAAACATAAGCCTTTTGTTCCTCAACTTCTCAAGGAATAATCTTGGTTTAAGCCTAGTAACAGACAAATCACAAAACAAAAACTGTCAGAATCTATCAGTATCTTCAAAAAAAAGTGTATAAAGAAATGGTCTTACTTGGGTAAATTACAATCTCTAGGTTGCCATCTCCAATTCTGATACATAGAATCTTTTCTTCCATTCCTCATGCAAGTAACTTGTGCCGTAAGAAACTCACATTCATCTTCTTTATATAAAGGATATGTTTCATTGTCGAAAACCCATTGTCCAGTGAAGAGGTCACAATCTTCTGGAGGTAATTCAACGTCATCATCGTCTTCTTCAACCACTGGTATTTCAATCTTTTGTTGCTGCTCATCATCTTTCACAACAATGGATTCCTCCAAGTCATGATGATGATCATCATCATCTGGTTCCTTTGTTGTTTCTTTCGAGTTCAATGGCAGAACCACATTTTCTGGGTTGTTGGCTTGTTTGGATTGTTGGTCTTGGATTGGGGTAGCTTTAGGGGTTGAAAATGGGAACTCGGCTATGGACTTGACGTCCTCATCGTACATGAAAACCCCAAACAAAAACACTGTGAAAACCACAACAAATATGGGAAGATTGTTGTTGGTTTTGCGTTGCTTCATCGCTCTTCTTTCACTCCAAAGAGTCTTACTTTACAACACGACCTGGTTGCATGAGAAGAATATATAGAGAGGGGAAAAAATATGAAGAAATACACATGTTAGGAGACCATACAATTAGGTTTATTTCGGGTCAAATTCATGGAAGGTCCTTCTATTATAAGTATTGCTTCAAACTAGTCCATTTACTGGTGCAGTACCTAAATTGATCTACTTACTAATGACTAATTTGAATCATTCCCTATAATAAAAGGACTAATTTGAATCATTCCCTATAATAAAAGGACCTGACAGGTAGTTTCACTGCGTATTTTGTTTAAATAAGGGTTGGTGGTGACAAGGTGTTTTTCTTCAAAATGAAAACTGGTTAGCAAATATTCTGGTGGAGGGAGAGTTGTCTTTCTCAAGTTTTCATATATATATTTTCTTTTACATTTCTTTTTCAATCAAAACAATCTCCCCCTCAGAAAGAAAGCTCAAAGAGTGATTTCAAAGCTTGTCTTGGTTGGTCTTAATCCAAACTATAAGATACAGACTTTGAATATTGGTAGGTGTGGTGTTGAAAACTATTTTCAGGTAGACCCAAATTTCTCCATTACATCCTGATATGGAAGCTTCATCAGACATGGAAACCTGTTGTCTATCCTCCAAAAACTTCAGGTTCTCACCCCCTTGGAATTTGGAACTCAAAATGGTCAACAGCCAACCTAGAGAGGATGGAAGAAAAATGATGTATTCTAATCAGATGGTTTTGAGTGTGATTCTTATGTGGGGTTAGATTAAATGAAGGGCCCTGATGCATTTCAGAATCTGTTTCCCAAGTGGGGTTGGATTAGTTTGCAAACGTTGCAGAAGGTCAAGCGAAAAAAATAATAATCATTCAATCCTTTTCGTGAAGAAAGCTTATATCAAATAAAAAAGATGATATGGTACTATTTTTAAGGGTTAATCTATTATTTGGTACGTAAGTTTAGTTTTAATGTTCAATTTAATACTTAAATTTTTTTATCTCAATTTGGTACTTTAGTTTGGTTTCAATGTTTAATTTGATATCCAAACTAAATGACATCATGTTACTTGATGAATGTTTGACAAGTGTGCTCTAATAAAAAAACATAGATACTTAATTGGAACAAAAAGAAACTCAAATATCAAATTGAAAAAACTCAGGTACCAAAGTAAATATTGAAGTCAAACTCAGCTATCAAATTGGACGAAAAAAACTTAGGTACCAAATTAAACGCTGAAACCAAAATTAGGTACCAAATAGTATATTACCTCTATTTTTATATTCTTTTATTACCTTTAACTCTTTGTTACTCTCAGGGTTAATATACTATTTAGTACCTAAGTTTAGCTTCAATATTGAATTTGATACTTGAGTTTCTTTTTATCCCAACTTGATACTCGAATGTGCAATTTGATACTTGAGTTTTTTCTTTGGTCTTAATTAAGTAAATGTGTTTTTTTTTAAATTAGAATACACGTGTCAAATATTCATTGGACTGTTTGATTTGGGAACCAAATTGAACATTAACGCAAAATTCAAACATCAAATTGAATACTAAAACTAAACTCAGGTACCAAATAGTATATTAACCCTTATTCTTATGATAAAAACTTGATTTTGAGTTCTCCTATTCACCCTTTAAAAAAACAATTAAAGGAGCAAAATCCAGTAACTTTCTCATTTCAAAGGGTATAACTATAATTTTCCTTTCTTTAAAGTATAATTATGGTAAAATATTTCACCTAATCATCCTTCCAAATGTCAATGTTTTTAGTTGGTGCAATGTTCATAAACCTCCCCAAACCAAAAATTATTGTATATTTAATATTATATTTATATATATATACATATGTTCTTTTTCCCAACAAAATCTTGTATAAATAAATGATATAAAAGTTGTGTGATATTTATTTGTCCACAACGCGTGGAAAGATGTTTTATAGGATAATAATTTAATAAAATAACACCTTTAGGTAAATATCACATTGGGTGACAACCACATTAGTTTATTGAACATATTTAGTGTAGTTTCAAGATGTTTAATCTTTTTATTTTTTGATACAATGTTTAGAATTTTTTATAGTTTTTTCTCGATTCTTAAATAAAAAGATAATAAGCTTCAGCACACTCGAGCTAAGATGTAATCGAATAAATTAAATATTTTTAAAGTATAAAAGTATTAACAATTTAATTTAATATAATTTATATTTGGGTTTGAGTACTTCACTTCACTCTTTTATGGGGGTGGTAGTTTTGAAGGGTGGGCCATCACTTTTATTCCAAGCCAAGGAAGCTATAGAATACAATACCTTACAATTAAAGATTCTTTTTTTGCTTTTGCACTTGTTTTCAATATTCTTATCTCTAGGGTCCATCTACATCAATTTAGGTATATGTACTTTCTATAATTGATTCAACAATATATTTTCTTACTCAACGTCGTTGTAAACATTAAATAATTTGGATGAATTTTATATGGGTTAATATTTGATTGTATTGATAATGTATATACATTATCGATAAATTAGATGATGAATAAACCTATTTAAGGGATAAGATATCTGTTCAAGTCTAAAAATCTATCTAATATATGGAAAAAAGACCCTTTAAAATTTAAGTGCCAAATAATGTAAATGAAAGCATTGGATGCAATTATAAGGATAGATGATAAACAAGGATTTACATTCAAAATTTTCTTGCAAGGAGATATGGACTAGTTGTAGCCTACATGCTTGTACAATAAGCTCCCACAATTGCCTCGACAAAGGACAACTACCAAAGAGATGGTCCCAAGTTTCCTACTCTCCATGCATAGAATACAACCAGGATCAATTTGGTTTTCACTGAAAGCTAGTCTGGTATAATCAACCAAACAATGAAAGAATGTCTTGGTATAGTAAGGCTTCCCTAGATCAGCTTATGCTAAGGGTCTTTTGCTCTCCTCTATCTAGGCTTATCTTAGGCCTTGCCTGGCCGAAAATTAAAGGCTTAAGCCTCAACATTTTTATCCATAAAGTGGTTGTGCTTGCAAGATACTTCATGCTTTCAACCTATAACGCTCGATCCAAGCCACCCGTAGTGAACCTGCTTTGATCCAGAAAAACCATAAATTCATTAGAATACAAACATTATTCTAGAGAATTAGATCCTTCACTCTAATAATCCCTTTACACTTTGGATAACACATTCCTTCTTAACTCACTTTGGCCTCTTAGTTGAGCCTGTTTGAATCTAGTGCCCTAAATATAATCTTTTAATTTTTTTAATAGATTGATTTAATAAAATTTCAGACATTAATATTATTTGTATTTGTCCTAAACGATTTTTGTACGCAAAATAAAATGTAAGCAAATATTAACTCAATGATTACTTAATGTTTAACTTATACTAAGTTATAGGATGTGATCATATCATAATGCTAAAATAACAAAAATTCATTGATGACAGATCAGTATACAACTTCGACATGACATAAATTTATTTACAATAGTGGAATTCGTTGCTCGATTAAGGGTAAATGATATTCTCTCTTTAGCATTATATGATAGATAGAAAACCCATGTGGCCACGGGTCATTTTCCTAAAATGAATGATTTAATTACTATTTGTTAGTAATTAACTTTTTCATGATGAAAGATATAACGGTTACCATGAGATAAAATAGGATCATATTGGTGAACTGATTTAACCTCAAAGAGATTAAGGATATGACATGAGGGTAACACACTTATGACAAGATCATTAGGCAAGCTTCTATATAATTGTTTTCGTAATGATATATAATGAGGAAAAGTTCAATCACGGTACTTTAATGGAATGAGCCCATGATTAAACAATGTTGTAAGTAATAGACGAAGAGTCGAAACTTAATTACTGTTGAATATTGGCAATATCCCACATTAGGAAAAGATAGAAAGGGAGGGGGTTTGGTTTGTTATATATAGAACCCCTCCCCCTTTGGTTGTATCATCCCAAAATCTTCTCCTTTGTAATATTTCTAGAAGAAATATTAATTTGGTAGTGTCCGAGGACGTAAGCTAAATTGGCCGAACCTCGTTAAATCTCTGGTATTTTATTTCTTATTTGTTTGCTTATATTTAATAGCTTTATGTTGGTTATATTTATTTAGTTATTATTGCTATAAATATCTAAGTGAGTTCTGTCTAGTTGTTGGGTTTTAAGCGGGACCATTGTGACCCCTCCAATTTAACTGGGAATTTTCTTAGTATAATTGTTGGCATAATAATTATCTAAATATTTCTGATAATATTGTTATTAATATTATCGTCGCTTCCGCAACAATTGGTATCCGAGCCAGGTTTTGTAGTATGCTCTGTGTTTGCAGCTTAGTCTGATCTTACACATCAGAAACATTTCCTAAAGCTTGTGGGTATTCTGCATTTGGTGGCTATTAAGTAGAAGCTATGGCAAAAATGACAGAAGAAAAACCATCCATATCAACAACTTCCACTTCGTACATTTTGCCGAGGATTGGAACTGCAAATACGAGATTTGTAGTGGAAATTTTTGATGGAACAGGTCATTTCGGCATGTGGCAAAGTGAGCTTCTAGATGCCCTCTTTCAACAGGGTCTAGATATTGCCATTGAGGAAGAAAAACCAGAAGGGGTTGATGATAAAGAATGGAAGACCATCAACCGATTGGCATGTGGTACAATTCGATCATGTCTTTCCAGAGAGCAGAAGTATACATTCAGTAAAGAGACTTCTGCAAGTAAATTGTGGAAAGCATTGGAGGAGAAATTCCTGAAGAAGAACAGTCAAAATAAGTTGCATATAAAGAAAAGACTGTTTCGTTTCAATTATGTTCCTGGTACCACGATGAACGAGCACATTACCAATTTTAATCAGCTGGTGGCTGATTTGTTGAATTTGGATGTGACTTTTGAAGACGAAGACTTGGCGTTAATGTTGTTGGGATCGCTTCCTGAGGAGTTTGAGTACCTTGAAACTACTCTACTTCATGGAAAATCGGAAGTAACTTTCAATGAAGTAACTGCTGCATTGTATAGCTATGAACTACGCCGAAAGGATAAGTTGAAAGGTTCAGGTGAAGCAGCAGTGGAAGCATTGGTAACAAGAGGTCGTCAGCAAAGTCAGTCTAATAGGAAGAGAAGAAAGTCCAAAGGTCGAGCTGTTGCCAAAGATGAATGTTCCTTTTGCAAAGAAAAAGGACATTGGAAGAAAGATTGTCCAAAATTGAAGAAAAAAGGGAAGACTCCGCAAGATGCAAATGTTGCAGAATGCAATAGTGAAACAGAGTCAGACTTTTCTCTTAGTATGACATCTTCAACATTATATGCAGATGAGTGGATCATGGATTCTGGTTGTTCCTATCATATGTGTCCCATTCGGGAATGGTTCTTTGAATTTCAAAAACTAGATGAAGGGGTTGTTTACATGGGTAATGATAACACATGTAAAATAGCCGGGATAGGTTCAATTAAACTGAGGAGTCATGATGGATCTACTAGAATTTTGCGGGATGTACGATATGTCCCAAAGTTGAAGAAGAATCTCATCTCTTTGGGGTCGTTAGAATCTAAAGGCCTAGTTGTGACAATACGAGATGGAGTTCTTAAAGCAACTTCAGGAGCATTGGTGATGTTGAAAGGCATAAGAAAGAACAATCTGTATTACTACCAAGGTAGTACAGTGGTCGGGACAACAGCAGCAGCAATTCGAGTACCAAGAAGGACGCTGAGGCAACACAGCTGTGGCATATGCGTTTGGGCCATGCTGGTGAAAAATCCTTGCAAACTCTAGCCAAGCAAGGATTATTGAAAGGTACAAAGACTTGCAAACTTGAATTTTGCGAGCATTGTGTTCTGGGAAAACAACGAAGGGTGAAATTTGGCACTGGGATTCACAATACTAAAGGTATTCTGGATTATGTGCATTCTGATGTATGGGGACCGTCCAAGACTCCATCACTTGGAGGAAGACGTTATTTTGTCACCTTTATTGATGATTTTTCCAGACGAGTTTGGGTGTTTCCTATGAAGAACAAAGATGAGGTGCTTGAAGTTTTCCTTAAGTGGAAAACTAAAGTTGAAAATCAGACAGGAAGGAAGATTAAGGTTCTCCGATCAGACAACGGTGGAGAATATAAAAGCGATCCTTTCCTGAAGATATGCCAAGATTGTGGCATAGTAAGGCACTTCACCGTAGGTGGAACACCGCAACAGAATGGGGTGGCAGAGCGTATGAATCGAACGCTTGTGGAGAAAGTTCGATGTATGTTATCTAATGCTGGATTAGATAGAAAGTTTTGGACTGAGGCTGTGACGTACGCTCAACATCTCATCAATCATTTGCCATCATCTGCTATAAATGGCAAGACTCCTTTGGAGAAATGGTATGGAAAACCTGCTACTGATTATGACACCTTGCGCATTTTTGGTTCTATTGCATATTATCATGTGAAAGAATCAAAGTTAGATCCAAGAGCAAAGAAGGCTCTATTCATGGGCTTCAATGCTGGTGTTAAGGGATATCGTTTGTGGTGTCTAGAGGCAAAGAAGACGATAATCAGTAGGGATGTTACCTTTCATGAATCTGCCATGTTGAATAAGGTAAATCCAGAAGGAGTGAGTAGTACTTCGCAGCAGGTGGAGTGTACTCCGCAGCAGGTGGAGTTTGAGCAGAGTGTGGTAATTCCAGCAAAAGGTACCACTAGTGATTCTTCATTGGCAGATACAGAGTCAGATGAGGAAGAGGTTTCTACCCAAGAACCTCAACAGCAATCAGAGCCAATTGCAGTCAGAAGGCAGAGACGAGAAATTCAGAAACCTGCTCGTTTCACTGACACGGTAGCTTATGCACTTCCAGTTGTTGATAATATTCCATCCACTTACACCGAAGCCATTCAGAGTTTAGAGAATAATAGATGGTTAGGTGCAATGGAAGAGGAAATGCAATCTCTAGAGAAAAACAAGATGTGGAAGCTGGCACAACTACCAAAAGGGAAGAAGGCGATTGGTTGCAAATTTGAAGACACTATTGAAGTTAGTGTTATGAGAAGATGTTCGAAGATGTGGAATATCGCCAAGGTGGAGATTTGTTGAATATTGGCAATATCCCACATTAGGAAAAGATAGAAAGGGAGGGGGTTTGGTTTGTTATATATAGAACCCCTCCCCCTTTGGTTGTATCATCCCAAAATCTTCTCCTTTGTAATATTTCTAGAAGAAATATTAATTTGGTAGTGTCCGAGGACGTAAGCTAAATTGGCCGAACCTCGTTAAATCTCTGGTATTTTATTTCTTATTTGTTTGCTTATATTTAATAGCTTTATGTTGGTTATATTTATTTAGTTATTATTGCTATAAATATCTAAGTGAGTTCTGTCTAGTTGTTGGGTTTTAAGCGGGACCATTGTGACCCCTCCAATTTAACTGGGAATTTTCTTAGTATAATTGTTGGCATAATAATTATCTAAATATTTCTGATAATATTGTTATTAATATTATCGTCGCTTCCGCAACAATTACAAATTATTTGAGCACAAATTATATATGTCCAGTCGGTCACTCTGCTAGCTTAACAAAACCTAAAATAGATTGCATGTAGAACTAATATTATGACATGAATGAAAATGATGGTTAAGAAAAATAAATCACATGTATCACTTTCATCATTGAATGCATTTTCTCAATAAGTACAAACAATGAATTAGAGATTAAATCAATTTCTTCAAACTATTATTTAATTGATTGAAATTAAATAATTGAAATTCGAAATGAAAAATCATAGTTTTATTGAACCGGGAAATTAAAAATATTTCCTCATAAATTCTAGTACGCTAACGTCATCATGATTTTAATAAAATTAGAATTGAGTTACAAAAATAATTTAATTGGGTGAATTAATTTAATTAATTGATATTTTGGGAAATTGAAAAATTGGTTATTGGGTTAATTAAATTGTATAAATTGGTTAAATCCAAATAATACATATAAGTGTACCCAATAAGCCCATCTACATAATAGGGATGACAAATCCTAGTCCCAAAAAGGGTAGTGTCACCACCCTTAGTGTTTCCTAAGCATAAAACAGTTCGATTAACAGTTAAAAGTTTAAAAAATTCGATTAATACTAACTTAATTAAATGTTAAAACAACCCTAATAATAACAACTTATACCATATAATGATAAAAATACAAAACAAAATTACACTACTATTTCTTTGACAAAAATTCAATTATTTATAAATATAAAAGAAATATATATATTTCTTAAATTACTCATACATCTCTTTAAATCCCAATTGATCAAATTGAAAAATATTACTTTTTAAACACACCCAAATCCACAATTTTCAAATTGTTATAACAACAACGGTACTAAAATTGAGAAAAAAAAACCATTAAATGCGATATCTATCAAGTGGATCATTAAAGAGGTAACATTCATTATAAACTCTCCATGCATAGTCTTCGAAGGAAAATGAATTAAACAATCTCTTTTCTTGCTCTTCCTTACTTCCACAAACTTGACTTTCATCATCGTCGTCGCCAGTTCCCTCTTCACCGACGACCTTTGGAAGCAAAGGTGTAACTCTACTATTACATGGAAGCGTCACTAATAGTGACATTGATACGAAACGAGACTTGTTTCCGTCGCCTATGTTGCGGAAGCGACGATAATATTAATAACAATATTATCAGAAATATTTAGATAATTATTATGCCAACAATTATACTAAGAAAATTCCCAGTTAAATTGGAGGGGTCACAATGGTCCCGCTTAAAACCCAACAACTAGACAGAACTCACTTAGATATTTATAGCAATAATAACTAAATAAATATAACCAACATAAAGCTATTAAATAAAAGCAAACAAATAAGAAATAAAATACCAGAGTTTTAACGAGGTTCGGCCAATTTAGCTTACGTCCTCGGACACTACCAAATTAATATTTCCTCTAGAAATATTACAAAGGAGAAGATTTTGGGATGATACAACCAAAGGGGGAGGGGTTCTATATATAACAAACCAAACCCCCTCCCTTTCTATCTTTTCCTAATGTGGGATATTGCCAATATTCAACAAATCTCCACCTTGGCGATATTCCACATCTTCGAACATCTTCTCATAACACTAACTTCAATAGTGTCTTCAAATTTGCAACCAATCGCCTTCTTCCCTTTTGGTAGTTGTGCCAGCTTCCACGTCTTGTTTTTCTCTAGAGATTGCATTTCCTCTTCCATTGCACCTAACCATCTATTATTCTCTAAACTCTGAATGGCTTCGGTGTAAGTGGATGGAATATTATCAACAACTGGAAGTGCATAAGCTACCATGTCAGTGAAACGAGCTGGTTTCTGAATTTCTCGTCTCTGCCTTCTGACTGCAATTGGCTCTGATTGCTGTTGAGGTTCTTGGGTAGAAACCTCTTCCTCATCTGACTCTGCATCTGCCAATGAAGAATCACTAGTGGTACCTTCTGCTGGAATTACCACACTCTGCTCAAACTCCACCTGCTGCGGAGTACACTCCACCTGCTGCGAAGTACTACTCACTCCTTCTGGATTTACCTTATTCAACATGGCAGATTCATGAAAGGTAACATCCCTACTGATTATCGTCTTCTTTGCCTCTAGACACCACAAACGATATCCCTTAACACCAGCATTGAAGCCCATGAATAGAGCCTTCTTTGCTCTTGGATCTAACTTTGATTCTTTCACATGATAATATGCAATAGAACCAAAAATGCGCAAGGTGTCATAATCAGTAGCAGGTTTTCCATACCATTTCTCCAAAGGAGTCTTGCCATTTATAGCAGATGATGGCAAATGATTGATGAGATGTTGAGCGTACATCACAGCCTCAGCCCAAAACTTTCTATCTAATCCAGCATTAGATAACATACATCGAACTTTCTCCACAAGCGTTCGATTCATACGCTCTGCCACCCCATTCTGTTGCGGTGTTCCACCTACGGTGAAGTGCCTTACTATGCCACAATCTTGGCATATCTTCAGGAAAGGATCGCTTTTATATTCTCCACCGTTGTCTGATCGGAGAACCTTAATCTTCCTTCCTGTCTGATTTTCAACTTTAGTTTTCCACTTAAGGAAAACTTCAAGCACCTCATCTTTGTTCTTCATAGGAAACACCCAAACTCGTCTGGAAAAATCATCAATAAAGGTGACAAAATAACGTCTTCCTCCAAGTGATGGAGTCTTGGACGGTCCCCATACATCAGAATGCACATAATCCAGAATACCTTTAGTATTGTGAATCCCAGTGCCAAATTTCACCCTTCGTTGTTTTCCCAGAACACAATGCTCGCAAAATTCAAGTTTGCAAGTCTTTGTACCTTTCAATAATCCTTGCTTGGCTAGAGTTTGCAAGGATTTTTCACCAGCATGGCCCAAACGCATATGCCACAGCTGTGTTGCCTCAGCGTCCTTCTTGGTACTCGAAATTGCTGCTGCTGTTGTCCCGACCACTGTACTACCTTGGTAGTAATACAGATTGTTCTTTCTTATGCCTTTCAACATCACCAATGCTCCTGAAGTTGCTTTAAGAACTCCATCTCGTATTGTCACAACTAGGCCTTTAGATTCTAACGACCCCAAAGAGATGAGATTCTTCTTCAACTTTGGGACATATCGTACATCCCGCAAAATTCTAGTAGATCCATCATGACTCCTCAGTTTAATTGAACCTATCCCGGCTATTTTACACGTGTTATCATTACCCATGTAAACAACCCCTTCATCTAGTTTTTGAAATTCAAAGAACCATTCCCAAATGGGACACATATGATAGGAACAACCAGAATCCATGATCCACTCATCTGCATGTAATGTTGAAGATGTCATACTAAGAGAAAAGTCTGACTCTGCTTCACTATTGCATTCTGCAACATTTGCATCTTGCGGAGTCTTCCCTTTTTTCTTCAATTTTGGACAATCTTTCTTCCAATGTCCTTTTTCTTTGCGAAAGGAACATTCATCTTTGGCAACAACTCGACCTTTGGACTTTCTTCTCTTCCCCTTAGACTGACTTTTCTGACGATCTCTTGTTACCAATGCTTCCACTGCTGCTTCACTTGAACCTTTCAACTTATCCTTTCGGCGTAGTTCATAGCTATACAATGCAGCAGTTACTTCATTGAAAGTTACTTCCGACTTTCCATGAAGTAAAGTAGTTTCAAGGTACTCAAACTCCTCTGGAAGCGATCCCAACAACATTAACGCCAAGTCTTCGTCTTCAAAAGTCACATCCAAATTCAACAAATCAGCCACCAGCTGATTAAAATTGGTAATGTGCTCGTTCATTGTGGTACCAGGAACATAACTGAAACGAAACAGTCTTTTCTTTATATGCAACTTATTTTGACTGTTCTTCTTCAGGAATTTCTCCTCCAATGCTTTCCACAATTTACTTGCAGAAGTCTCTTTACTGAATATATACTTCTGCTCTCTGGAAAGACATGATCGAATTGTACCACATGCCAATCGGTTGATGGTCTTCCATTCTTTATCATCAACCCCTTCTGGTTTTTCTTCCTCAATGGCAATATCTAGACCCTGTTGAAATAGGGCATCTAGAAGCTCACTTTGCCACATGCCGAAATGACCTGTTCCATCAAAAATTTCCACTACAAATCTCGTATTTGCAGTTCCAATCCTCGGCAAAATGTACGAAGTGGAAGTTGTTGATATGGATGGTTTTTCTTCTGTCATTTTTGCCATAGCTTCTACTTAATAGCCACCAAATGCAGAATACCCACAAGCTTTAGGAAATGTTTCTGATGTGTAAGATCAGACTAAGCTGCAAACACAGAGCATACTACAAAACCTTGGCTCGGATACCAATTGTTGCGGAAGCGACGATAATATTAATAACAATATTATCAGAAATATTTAGATAATTATTATGCCAACAATTATACTAAGAAAATTCCCAGTTAAATTGGAGGGGTCACAATGGTCCCGCTTAAAACCCAACAACTAGACAGAACTCACTTAGATATTTATAGCAATAATAACTAAATAAATATAACCAACATAAAGCTATTAAATAAAAGCAAACAAATAAGAAATAAAATACCAGAGTTTTAACGAGGTTCGGCCAATTTAGCTTACGTCCTCGGACACTACCAAATTAATATTTCCTCTAGAAATATTACAAAGGAGAAGATTTTGGGATGATACAACCAAAGGGGAGGGGTTCTATATATAACAAACCAAACCCCCTCCCTTTCTATCTTTTCCTAATGTGGGATATTGCCAATATTCAACAGCCTAAACATGCCATTGGTCTTCCTCGCACTTTGCTAAGTTTCCCGTTGCTCCAAACCTGTCAATACATATACTGAATTTTAGATTTGCCAGCTTACAAAATTCATAAAGAAAAACTATCATTAATTTAATCCTCCGATCGATTCTCGATTCAACCGGTCTAATCCAAATTGATCCTAACATTTAATTCATATATAAGGAAGCTCTAAACATAAATCACTATTTTATTTTGACATGTATAGATTAGTTACTAATTTTTTTTTATCAAATACTCGATTGGTACGAGTTTCAACCATATTATTTATCAAGAAATTTTCTAATAATTTAGCCTAATCTGAAAAATTAATTTAGAAATTGAGATTGGAAAAGAAATTAAATTTATGAGTTGATAATGATCGTTGTAAATTGCCAAAAAGGAAGATATAAAAGTTAGGCAAATATTAATTAAAAATTAATACTAATAAATGAATTAAGGGTGAAATAAAAGTTACTTGAGCAATGTCACCAAGAGTGACCATGATTGAGTCCACTTGGGGCGAAACCGAAACCGAACCCGAACCCGAATCCTTCAACAAGGAATATTTTTGACACCTGATTTGGTATTGCAACCCGATCACATACGGGTAAAACCCGCCCGATGGTTTATCATGGTCCCCATGTAAACCCTCTGATATCCACATCAATGAACGAAACCGGGTCGGATCCTCTCCTACCGAGTTATCAAACCCCATTGCATCTGCCAACTTATCAATGATCTTCAAACCCAGTTTCTCTAAAGCCCGTGTGAACTCTCTTAGAGAAGTCAATGATAAATCGGCTGTTGTCTCAGTTGAACACTCAGTATCCAAGCAAAAGGACTCACCCTTTCCATCCCCATCTTCTTCTTCCTTGTCATCGTCATCAGCATCAAAGCCTAAAGGCAAGTTTTTGGGGAAACACGATTCTTTTTGGTCTCTGGTGAGTTCAAAGAGAGACAGAGCCTCAGTCTCGGCTGAGTTAGCGAGTTGGGATGGTATGTCATGGTTTGTGAGTTGGAGGAAGCCGAGTTCTGAACCGGAGGAGACAAGTAGATGATTAAAGTTAGGGTCAGAGAAAGAGAGGGTAGGAAGAGGAGGAGAGGTGGCGGATGTGGAGGAGCGGCGTTTAGGGAGGGAAAGAGTAGGAGGGAGGCGGTGGAGGAGATTGGAGAGTGCATCTGCGGCGGCGGATGACGTGACAGTGTGATGGTTGGGTTGGGCGGAAGGGGTTGGCGGTGGGGCTGCGGTGGCGCCGTACAAGTTTGGCAGGTGTTGATGTTGCTTGTGAGTTGAAAATGCCATGGACATGGAAAGATAAAATGGACCCTTAGTTGTATACTATAATATGTATATATCAGAAATATAAAAGTTGTTGAAAATATATAGTAAAGTGGGTGTGTCACACGTGTGTATGTATTATTTTTTCTTACGTGTGGACTAATTAAAATCAAATCTTTGATTTTTAATTTAATTATTTCAAAGATTTATATTTGATTCTTTAAAAAAAATTATATTTGATACATTAATACCGTATAATTCTATGTACGGTTAATGAATAAGATTACATAAAATCACCATGAAAGTTTCTGCATTAGGAGTCAGATTGCATTTTGTCTCTTTCACTCAAAAAATGGATAAATTAATCTTTATACATTATATCAAAGAGCAACTTGGTCATTTCTATTAAAAATTCCATCCATTTCTATTGTTAAAAACTAGTGTGATTGACGGAGTAACCAAACAGTTACACATAGCGTGTCACATGTACCTCATAGTGAATTATAAATACTAGTTTTAATAGTAAAAAACGGGTGAATTTTTTAACAGAGTCCAATTTGCTCTTTTATCTAATGTAGAAGAACTAATTTATCCACTTCTTGAGTAGATGAGACAAAATACAATCCACCTCCTAATATAATAACGTTCATGGTACTTTTACCGAATTTATTTATTTTTATAAATTTTACACTATCTTTTCTTAAATATAATAATTAAAAAAATAAAATATCAAAACAATTAATTTTAAAGAAAGCTCGTTTAACTGGCCGTGCTTTCTTATCAACTATGTAGAAAGTATGCCCAATTGAACGTGCTCTTATACTCTCTCTTCAAAAAACGGTTATTTTCTTAAATTAAAAAAAGCAATCTATTTAATCAATTAAATTTTTTTGACATATTAAATTAATTTAATCAAAATTTTTATTAAAATTATTTTAAAGAAAATCTATACCCGTGACTTATTCCTCTACATCGTATAATTGCTTTTCTTTTCACACGTGCCATCATTCCAGCAGGATATTTTTTAGGAGACAACTTTTATTTAGGTATATAGATCTTTGAAGATTGAAGATTTTTGATAATTTGTGTATAATATTTTCTACAATATTTGCATAATCAAATTAGATTGGTTATATTAAAAAATTTATTCGAAAAGAAAATTGAATTTTAAAATCAGCTGAACTAATTTTATCTATATTTTTATTTTTATAGATTTTTAATATTTTATTTAATCGAACCGGACGAATCAGTCGAATCAATTTAACTCTTTTAATATATAATGGTTTTTTTAACATTGTCCATATGCTTAAATAAAGGAAAATTTAAGTCTACATTAAGAAGAAACAATAACCTTAACTTGTTTTGTAAAAAAAGTATATATTAAATGTGTATACATTTTTTTTGTTGTCAAAGATTGGTGCAAGACTACTTTAGGTTATACAAGCATGAATTGAGGAAATGGAAAATTACTTTAAATATATACAGCTTTGATTTTAATATCGAGTTTATCTGTAATAGTTAAATCAGTTTAGTCAAAAATATGTTATCAGTTTCTATTCCTTTCGAAGTTTAAATTCTAGTCATGACCCAAACCGTAATAATTAATTAAATCTATTAACTAAAATAACATGTTTTTTTATCTTACGTGAAAATAATAAATTAATTTAATTTAATTTTTGAAATTTAAAAACATAAATGTTAAAAATAACAAAACTTGGAACATGCTTAACAAATGTTAAAATTGGTTTGATGTCATAGATGTTGCACATGGGTGAGCCTGCAATCAATTCTATATAATGTCAGTATAACCAGACATCAAAAAATAATTAACCCACAAATTCAAATTTTAAATATTTTTTAATCATCACTTTTTCAGGCTTTTAGTGCATTAATAATATATGGTTAAGAGGATAAAATGGGGGGGAAGAGAAGACAATAGGCAAGCAGCATGGTGATATTGGGAATCCAATAAATTATTCCTAGCTTTTTGCAGGGAGTGGCAGCCTGCTGCCTTGTTCTTAGGGAAATTGTGGCCATCAATGGTTATTGGTTGTATTAGGTATTTTGGAATGTATTTTGTTAATAAAGTGTCTCAAACTAGATTTTTTTAATTTAATTTATTAAATTTAGTGGGTTGAAGTAAATAAGTTGTTAATTGTATTTTTTATGGTTAAAGTATACTGTAAGTTTATGTATCTTTTTGTATTCAAAATTTGGATTTTTTATTTTTTATTTTTAATTTTTAGAATTTGGTCTCTTTAATTTTTAAATTTAAAAATTTAAGTTCATCAAAAAAATATTAAATGTGTTGGTGTGATATTTTAAAATAAAAATAAATTATATACTTGGTAAAAAATTTAATGGTATTAACAATTAGAATTGCATTTTTAGATTTTAAAAAGTAAAGAGACTAAATTCATAAAAATAAAAAATAAAGAGATTGAATTTCAAACATTGTTGGGGATAAACCCGGTTAAGCAACGAACAAACTGAATAAAATAAGAATCGAAAAGATCGAACACGAAAAATTTTACGTGAAAAAAATCCTTAAGAGACGATAAAAAACTACGGGCAAAAAAAGATTTCGCTATAATAAAGTAGAGTAAAAGAGATTGAGAGAATTAAAAGAAAAACCCTTTAAAACAAATAACAAAATTCTCTCAATCTAAATAATTTTTGTTGTGTAAAACTTAGAGTAACTAAGGCCTATTTATAAGCTAAAATTCGTAGCATATATAATTACAACAACTCTAGGTTAATCAGAGTTTAAATAGAGAATTAAAAATAGAGTTTGATTGGGAAAAAAAATCAAAATAAACTGTGGTCA
Organism: Gossypium hirsutum; assembly: GCF_007990345.1. Taxonomy (NCBI): domain Eukaryota; kingdom Viridiplantae; phylum Streptophyta; class Magnoliopsida; order Malvales; family Malvaceae; genus Gossypium; species Gossypium hirsutum. The sequence continues at coordinate 1,827,470 of NC_053436.1, forward strand.
AAATAAGAGACATTCTCTCACAAATATAAAAAAAAATGTACAAAAACTTAAAGCATGTTTTAACCTTTTTTTAGATATAATTTTATCATATATTAGATTAATAGTGTAAAGGATCAGTTAGCTAGGTGGTTAGTCTGTTAATAAGCTGTTGATAGAGCTAAGGGTTGTTAAGTTGTTAGGAGTAGTTAAGGAAGGTCTAAAAAAGGCTTTTCAAAAGAGCATGTGATTAAGCAAGTTTTCATGAATCAAATCAGAAATTGTTTTCAGATTACAAATTGTTCTTTCATTATTTTCTATTAGTCAATTTCTTCTAGTTAATCTTACCTGGTTTCTAATAAATAGTAATATGGTTAATGTTATCTTTCAAGATTAGTTAAAAAGTTTTATCAACTTATGTTTAGGTGATGGGTAAGTAACTCGATGTTTTTTAAATAAGGTCTTAATTCGAATTTTGTGGATGAAAAAAAAAATAATGAGAGAATTTTACCTCTCGTTTAGCAATTCAATTCAACTTAATTATAAATTTAATCGAAGCTAATGTGATTACCAAACACTTGGAATCTCAACAATTTTTTTATGTTTTTATATTAATATTAAGATTTTGTATTAAATATAATATTTAATAATTTTATTAGTGATGTATAATGTATTGTATAGAGAGAAAATGTCTTTAAGTGGATAGAGATTAAAAATTTTGTTTTAAAAAATAATAATATTTTTTATTTAAGAAATGTGGTTAAAACATGTGTTAATTTTTATTTTTATTTATTACTGGAAACCAAAGCCATGATGAATTTATTTATTTATGTCTTTTAAATTTGACTGTGAGGAAGAGAGAATCATGGGACAATGTCTTTCTTAATATGATGTTTGGATGGGAAGAAAATATGGGAAACATAAGTGAGGAGAAAATGGGGAAAACAATGTTTGTTTCCTTATATATGGGAGTTTTGTTTATATTAATAATATTGTTGATTGAGTTTGTGTCACAAGTCAATTCGATATTAATTTAAAATTGATGTCAACATCATGATAAACACTTGTAATACATTTAGTATTCTTAATATAATATATTTATGTGTTTAAATTTTAGTTTTTCTCATAATTTAATATATTTTTTATTTTAATATCGTATATATTTCATACGTTATTTTTAAATTAACATATGTATTTTAAGTACATAGTTTCCACACGCATAGTGTGATAAAATTTCTTATATTATTTATTAAATGTTTGGTTGCATTGGTATCACTTATTAACCGAGTTTCAACTCAATTGAGAAATTATTAGAAAGCAATGTTTTTTTTACAAAACAAGTTATCTGACACTTGATTTTGACATTTTTTTCCCAATGTGGTACATGTATTTTATCAAAATTAATACACTTTGGTATCAAAGGTAACAATATTATTTTTTTAGAGTTTGATTCGGGTTTTAGAGTTGTTTTGACGGAAGTTAATTGTTAATAGTGTTATATTTGAATTTTCACGGTTTTGTTATTATAATAAATTTAGTAATAATGGTGAATTTGTTTAATTTTATATTTAATTTGTTAAATGCAGTCTAATGGTTGTGATATTTTTCAAGTTTTAATATTGATTTGAAAAAATTTAATTGCTAAAATTACTAGTAAAATCAGAATTTTCATCAAATCAACTCTAAAATTAGAATTAAACACTAAAAGGAAAAATCTCAAGTTAAACATGAACTGTAATTAAATGTGCAATTTGGTATGTAAACTTTAATTTAGTGCAATTATACACATGAAACTTCAATTGTGGTTTAAATGTATAGATCAAACTTTAATTTTGATTCAATCATACACATTTGAAGAAATAAATACATCGATTTATTTGTATATTAGATAAATATAATTATTTTTGTATGCAATATATAAACATAAAATGATGATATATTAATAATTTGTGAGATTTAGCTCAAATCGATATTTTATGTATAAAATTGCGTATTAAGCCAAAATTCATTTACAATTTTGTGATTTATCCCAACACTAAAAAATTAAAACTGTTACTCTTAAGTACCATAATTTTTACCAAATATAGATGTCGTTGTGGACAAAAAAAAAGTACCATACTAAAAAAAGTGTCAAACTCAGATACCAAATTAAATCTTAATATTTATATATATAATTAATAAAAAAATATATAATGAGATTTAAACTTAATAATATAATTTTTAAACCTTCAACTTTTAGTTTTTTTTACATAATTTTTTCATCTACATCATGGATAAATCATAATTGAACTACAAAAGAAAAGTTATTAGTTTAAGTGGAGTGAATATTTTTGTCATATTTAATTGGGCTAAATTAAATACAGGAATTTGTCATGTGCCTAAATATTTAAAAAATTTAAAAATAAATAGGACATCTCAACCCTACTTGTAGAGTTAAAAATTTTCACGGCCAATAAATTAAATAATTACCCTTTTAATTTTCTTTTAATTTATTTCTTTCATGCCAAAAGAATGATCAAAGTTTTTCTTTTTATCGATCCATTTTATTCTCTTTTTCTCCAACCAAACGAAATTTAATTAAAGTAGTGTTGAGGTAGTTTATGAGGAGTTGCCCAAGAGCAGTGTCGGACACCTAATCTCTTAACTTGCCGTATATGGTGTTGGCAAATTTTGATAACAAAATCGTTAAGTTATGATCTATGTTTATGCTTTTGACGTGTACAAGCTTATCAATGATATCCAAACACTGTTATGGGAACCAAGATTGGATTGGATCACGTACCTTGTTAACATATCTTGAAGATTTGAAAGCTTATATTGATCATATTGAAGATATTATCCATGCTAATTACCTTGCTATGTTGATGGAAAGATTGACTGCAATTGATCTTTATCTTAGCAAGTCACTTAGCTTACAAACTAAGTTTTCAGGGAAAAACTTTGAGGAGAATAATCTAAATCTTAGGTGCAAAAGTGAAAGTGAGGTTACTAATATGGTAAGTGTTAGTTCTTGTAATCACCTATTGTACAAGGTGCTAAGATAATGAATTATCACTATGGGCAAAGCCCCGCAAATATAAGGAAACCGAATTATGTAAACATATCTTTGTGTTCATTTTTGTTTTTCCCTAGTGCTTGCAGCAATTGGCATTGCTCGTAGCACTACTCAATTTTCTTGCAATTATCATTTTTGTTCCCACAGTTATCTATATCATGCTACATTCTTTTGTATATGGTGTTCTATGCATTTGTGCTGGAGGTGCTTTAGTCATTTTGTTCAAAATGCTAAGGGGAGATTTTTAGGGAAGTTGTTGCTACTCATTCCATATAACTATAATGAACTTCTTTCTTTGCTTGGGCCTTATACAGGTTTTGGTTAAACTAAATTTGGTCCATTTAAATAGGACATATTTGACAAAATAGTAGTATGGGTTTGACTAAAAATTTTAGTCTCTCAATCGACTTCTTTGAGATAGTTTGATAAGCATGAAAATCTTATTATCTCTTTAAAAGAGAGTTTTTCAAGAACTTATCAGTTGTTTTAGAGGAGAATATTTTGCTGCTCTCTGAGCCTGTAAATAGGTGACATTCTCCCTTAGGAAATCAAGTTTTGAGAGTGTTAGGATCGTCCCGATTAAGCAACGAACAAGTAAAAATAGTAGAAGAAATTGAGAAGATGAACACACAAATTTAACGTGGAAAAACCCCTCAAAAGAGGATAAAAAACCACGGGCAAAGATAAATTTACTATAATGGCAAAAGAATGAAGAGTACAAAAGATGGAGATAAAAACTAAACCCCAAAAACCCAAAAACAAAGAACCCTCAAACGTAAACACAAAATTCTCTGAATGTGTTATGAGTTCTAATCTAATGGGTGTCTCTTAATTCTAAGATTGTAAAGGAGCCTATTTATAAGCTAAATTAGTAAGTCAAATAAACTATACTAATAAATGCTAAATATATTATACTAATAAATACTAAATCTTCTAGAAAGAAAATATATTTTTGTTTAACTTGACTTGTAAGCAATCTCTTAGAATTTGGGTCACACAATTGTAACAGAGAGTTAATTTTCTACCGAGAGTGTGTGCATCTTGTGTTCGATCAACTTGTTTATTTCTTTCTACTTTTGAGTGTTTGCTTAGTTGACTAAGGAGTTTGTAACACTTGGTCGAATCACTGTTGAGTGGATATTGTGTGGTGTGGGATAATTAGTTCTTTACCGGGGCTGCACATGCTTGGGAAGGAATTGTGAGTTTTAGTCCATAGGGAAAGAAGTGTACTCTTATAGTGTAAGATTGTTGTGCCTGAATTACGTAAACAACGATTAGTTGTGTCATTTATTATTATTATTATTTCTCTTACGCTGCCTGTTTTCGTTGTAGCAGTCATTACAATGAATGCTTAGTAAAGTTGTTTTATATTATTTGCAGACTAATTATCTTTCTTGAACCATTTCGTTTCCGTCCTTCAATTTACCAAAGATAAGAAATAAATTAAGTTATTTAACTTCTTCAATCGTATTAAAATACATAAGAACACATTCCTCGTTAAAAACATAGAGAATTATCCCTCCTATTTAAAGAAAATATGAAATAATCAATAAATTTCCATGTTGCTTATCCCATCTTTCTCCTAATTCTCTAATATGAGCAGTCACTTAATTCTTCCTGCTCATATAGGTTTACTTCTTGATTGATACAATATGAAATAATATAAGTTAGAATAAGGCAATGAGCAAAGGGATCTTTTTCTTATGCCACCATCTGCTCCTGCTCTATGTACATTTGCTCCATCCATGGTGGAAGTGTTTCTCGAACACCTTTACTGAGACTGTATCGTTGTTGTTGATGCAATCGAGCTTCCGTAGGTGCAGTATCCTTCACAAGGGAATGAACCCAAGATACATCTGGCTCATCAGCATCAGTTGGCATCATGTTCGTTGTTGCTGTAGCGGTGGGATTGTTGTTTCGAAACCCGAAAGAAACAGACTTTCTAAGCTTGTTCAGCTCATCTCCTTGAATACCCCAATCCAGTTTCCCATCAGGGGAGCTCCAATCAGAAATATTTGAAGACATCATAGTTTTTGAGTTAGCAGATGTAGTAAGCCCAGCACGACCGGTCATTGCTCCACGGTCTATAAAACTCTGACTCCGTTTTGCAAATCCCGAAGACCTGGAATTCATTACTGCTGCAGCTACAGCAGCAGATGAGTCAAAACCAAAGGCTGAGGGCTTCCTCACCGGAGATGATGAAAGGTTCGGTGGGTAGCTTGCACGGAATTGGTTCATGTTTTGGCGAGATTGTGATTGAGTTTGTGTTACGGATTCTATTGACAGTCCCTTCAACGGAGATTGCAGAGATGGATCGAGAGATCCAAAAGCATCATCGAGTTTGGTAGGCTTTAAATCTTCAAGCCTACTGTATTCCTTAGTCCAACAAGATGGAGAGGAGAGACTAGATATCTCATCCATCAATTGTTGCTGCTGCAATTGGCTAGCATGATTCTCGAGCGCAAGTAGTTGCATTTCCAAATCAAAATCTCTGGCATTAAAAGCTGTCTTCAAGCGGCTACCCGGTAGCTGCAACGTAGGTGGGGTGAGGTTAACTTGCTTGTGCCACAAGCCACCAGACTTTGGAGAGGAATCAACAGCCAAAGGAGGCATGGGCGGCGTTGAAGTGGTTGGCAATGGCAAGGCAGATGAACCAAGTGCTAGAGGGCTCAAATTAGCCATATCCGCTGCATTGATAACAGCAGACCTCGGTGAAGGCATAGCAGATCCGGTGGAAGCATTCACGGGACGCAATTCTTCGAGTTTATGAGCAAAGAAACAGACTTTACGTGCGCAGGCGATTTCATCTTTGCAAAGCCTTGTTCGATACTGAGAAGGATGCAACCAAGATTCGAAAATACCATGTGCATAATCACAAGCATCACCCTTAGGACATGCACCCTTCCGAAACTCCAGACATGGCACACAGCTATAAGGGTACTTCCTTGGGTCCCTCCTCCTCGCATTCTCACCGGGATGAACAAAAGGACACTCGGTCCAATCATGGGAGTATGCCCTTGAGCAAGGCTTCACCTTAAAGGTATACATCCTGAAATCATCAGTTCCATAGATACCATTGTTGATATCAGGCAATGATACATCAATAGGATACTCTTTTTTCTCAGACCCTTCTTTGAACAACTGAGGCAACACCGTCTTTTCAGATTCATCCTTCTCGTTAAGAACACAGCCACTAACACCTTTCAGCAACAACTCGATCACCTTTCTTTTGGAACTACTCAAGGATTTTAAAGCCGGCACAACCAGATCGATTGGCTTGCTCCCATTAGCATCAACACGATTAGCATCAGCAGATGCATCAAGCAACAACTTGACAATCTCAACCGAAGAATCCGAACCTCCAGCAACAGCACAATGCAAAGCAGTAGCTCCATCGGTACCACAAGCGTCATTCACATCGATCTTGCCGCTTCCAATGATGTATTTCAAAACATCCACGCTACCGAACATGGAAGCAATTATCAAAGGCGTCCTTTCTTCAAATCCCATCTTTCTAGACCAAATTCTTCTACCATACCACAAACTTGCTTCGCCAAGATCCAAACCTTTCTCTTCTACTTCATTTTTAAAGGCCACTAGATCATTAGAAGCAGCCAATTCAAGCAAAAGTGAACATTTACATAGAGCACCAATTTTATGCTCTTGTAGCTCACCTTCCATGGTGAAATTTGAAGGAACAAGTTCAGATTTTGAACCACGGCACATTCCCCAACAAACCTGCATAGTTATTACAACAACAAGAGTTCAGTGTCTCATTCCATAAGCAAAAGTCAAGAACAAAACACTCTATAGTTGTGCTTAGACCAAAGGACTGAAAGCAAAACAACCCCAACTCCAAAATTCCAAATACCATAAAAATTCATTCATACAATTCCATTTACTCTAAAATTCACTACTTTTGACTAAAAAAAAAAACCCAACAAGCTAAAACTTATGAATTCATAAAAAGGATTATATCAAAACATTCATAAAATCAGAATCAAAGCCAAAGTCGAAGTCTTTTTTTTTTTACCTAAAAGCAGTCTTTGAGATGGATTGGATATGAAGAAAAGCTTTGAGGGAGAAAAGAAGAGCAAAGTAGAGAGGCTTTTAAAGAATGGGTTGGTGTTGATTTTTGAGGAAGAAGAGAGGAAAGTGTGAGTTATCTTCCCTGCTCTTTCTGTTATGGTCAAACTCCAAGACCAAAAGAGAAGCTCAAATTTTCAAAGGGAAAGGGCTAAAGGGGTCCCCTTTGTATTGCTTTTTTGCTTATTTACAAATAAAAAATGAAATGAAATTGAGGATGACACAAAGACATGAGAGATTCCAAGTTGTAAGCCACCCTTTTACGCGTTTCACTTCCATTTAGGTGGGTGACAGACAGACAAGATATGCCCCTGCACTGACTCAGCCTGCCACTTTCCACTGTTTCAACGATCATTTCCTTCTCTCTCTCTCTCGATCTATCATTCATGAAAACAATATGTATAAAATACATTATTAAAATTAAAAGGGTAAATTCAACTAATAGTGATCTAACTATTAATAAATATCTTTTTAGCCATTTAACTATTTAATTTTATTTTTTTCCTGTCACTAGTTGTTAATAGTGGTAGTTTTTAGAATTAGCTTAATAGCAATTTAACGCTTGAAATTTATAATTATATCAATTTAGTTTTTATTCTAAAAAAATTAATCCTCAACATTATACATTGTGTAATTTGGTCTCTCTCTCTTTTTGCAATATTTTATGAAAATTATTATCTTGGATTTTTAGGTGTTTTATTTTTTTATATATTTTCAATCAATTTTAGCTGAAAATTTTATTTATTTATTTAGCTTTTTAAGTGAAAGGGTCATAAAGAAAAGTAAACTGCAAAAGGACCAAATTACACAATGTGTAAACATTGAGGATTAAAGTTGCTATTATGTCAATTTTAAAAGTTGACATCATTACTTCATTGATAACCAAAAAAGACAAAATTGAATAGTTAGGTGATCATTTTGTAACTTTTCATAGTTGAGTCATGAGTGACAAAAATAAACTTATCAATAATTAGGTGATTACTAGTATATTTACCCAAATTAAAACAATATAAAATTCAAATACTGAGGATTGGAAATCCCCCATTAACAAGGTCAAGATTTGGATTATATAACAAATCTTTACAAAATATGAGCAAAATTAGAGTAATTCTTGTAAACACATATATTATTGATAATGAATTTGAAAATATAGATATAAAGAGACTATGGTTAATAAAATTTCATATAGTTGTCATAGTGCTTAAGTATAGATGAAAAGTCTACATATAAGTAAACAAAAACAAATTAAAAATATATTTTAAAAAATTGTACTAAAATAGTTGCAATTAAGATAGTAACAAAATTAACAATAGAATAAATATTCTACAATATCTAAACAATATTAAAAGCGAAAGTGGAACAACGTGAAACAGCACCCAAAACACTACAAAAAAAACAACTTTTAAAATGTACTCAACCAACCAAAATATCTATATATCAACCAATTAACATATTTGATTTTATAACAAGTTATAAATTGTAAGTTAAATGAGAATCAATAGTTAGATAATTGAATTGATAAAATGTTATAAAATTATAACAATAAAACGAGAATAATAATTACTTGTTGAAAATCCTTTAGTTTGCACATCTAGTCATCAAAGCAAACAACGGCTTGAACTGTTTTTGATTTAAATGAATTCCTCAAAGGTGTGATAACTTTCTTCCCCATACTAAAAGTTAACTTGAAAGCTACAATCGATATCAAAATTGTCAAAAGGTCACGAGCCAATAATAATAGCTTATGATATTGAATTGAACTTTTGCTCTAATAATCCAATACATCAGTTTGGCCATTCAACTCAAACTATGGTTCTTCCAAGTAAATGTTCAACTATAATTTCACTCTTAGTACTGGATTCAATTAAATATTGTTTGTAATCATCACTCTCACTATAATCTCCTCCCAAATCAGCCCTATTAACATTGAATTGATACAAACTAGAATCTATAGGATCATTATCAGAAATATTGGAACTCTTGGCCAAAGAGGAAGCTGTGAATTTGGAGTTCTTAACATACTCATCAAATAAGAGTTTAAAATTGTTAAGAATGGTTTGCAAAAAGTCCGAGTATCATAAATTGTAGTAAAGCAATATTTCACATAATTTAACTTGTAAAGAGGGTCTAAAATTGTAGCACATGACAATATCAAAAAATACTTAGCATAATATTTATTAAATTTCTCTTGCATTTGCTTAACTATTAGAGTTAAAAAAGAATGAGGTCATTTAACTACATCAAGGAAGACCATGTGAACCTTCCAAACCCCTCTAAAATAAAGATCAGTCTTTAGATAATTAGAACCAGAAAGAACACAAGTAACATCATAAAAGACTTTCAAAATTTTGCAAAGAATAGTAACATTCTCCATTCCTCGTCAGAAAATACAATTATTTGATAATCTTACCTCATTGACCCCAACAACCTAGCACATCTTTATAGTAAAGAGCATATTCAAGCATAGAGGTGGCCCGAAGGCCCGCCAGAAATTTGGGAGGATTTGGGCAAAAATATAGGCCCGAAAAATGGGCTTGGGAAAAAATTAGGCCTATTTAAAAAACGGGCCGAGCCTCGAGTAAGGCATTTTTGGCCCGAGCCCGGCCCAGCCTGAATTCACTACATGACAAAAAATTTATTTTTTTAATATTATTTTCTTATTGTTTTCTCCCTATTTTGTTACTATTTTACTATTATGTTGCTACTATTTTGTTGTTATTATTTGGATATTATATAAAATTTATTTTATTATTTTAAACACATTTGTTAATTTTGTTATTATTTTAGAAGCATTTGTTTGTTAAGTTGCATCTATTTTAGTGTTATTTAAGTATACATATTTTTTAAAATTTATTTTCAATATGTTGGGAAATATTTATTTTGATGTTTTTAGTATTTTTGATAGTTTATATATATTTTAAAAAATATAAAAATTAATATGGGTGGGCCGGGTCGGGTCTGGGTTTTAACATTTTTATTCGGTTCGGGCTTAGGAAAAATTTTAGGCTCATTTTTCGGCCCGAGCCTAACAACAGGCCTAAATTTTTAGTTGACCCAACCCAGCCCATGCACACCTCTATTCAAGCATCAAATAAGTAGAACTTCATTTCGCACACACATCTTAAATTTAATGACTCACTTGAATTTTATAATAAACAAGAATAATATCACAATTAATATAAGTAAAGAAAAAACAACAAAGTGATAGAACTGAACCGAAAAGTGATACACTGAAGTTGGTGTAAATACTCATATTTATATACATGAAAAATATCTAAAAATAGGAGCATGGTTCACTAACTTAGCCATGATAAATAAATGAAGCAATCTTTTTGGTAGGGTATTTTTTTGGGTTATCTTTCTGTAGTTGGCATACCCAGTTTTGAGACATGCGTTTGGCAATAATTGTACTTCAAAAAAAATGATAAATATACAGGCCTAAAATAAAGTCTACATTAAAGAATAAGAAAAGGGTTTGCATACAAATATCGGACCCTAAACCTCATATATTACCAAAACCAAAAACAGCCTTTCTTTATTAAAAAAATTATAAAAGAAGTGAAAATTTTAATTCTGTTATTTAAAAATGAAAAAATATTTGAACATTAAAAACGGTGGGTTCCGCTTGCAATTTAAAAAAAAAACACTTTAGACAACATTAAAAAAATGCTATTTAAATATTTTGGTCTAAATATCAGAGGAACCTTTTGATCATAGCAAGTAGTTCAATTGAACAACTCTATTTTAAGTTAGGGAAATGAGCATGATGTGAATTAATAATAAGCACATAAAAACTAAATCCATCGGCCACCTGAACAGCCATTAGGACTGAAGAGCAACTAAGTATCAAACCAGATTCCGAACATTCGGAAACTGGAAGACTGCATTCCCTGCTTCTCGACACGATAATGTAAGTTAAAAAGTTTAAAAAGGACAGTTTTAATCTACACCAATCCTATGCATTTTATGCCACTGCATCTCATTAATGAACCTAAAGTACCAAAGTAGTTTGGTTTTGCAATTTAAGGAAGGATTTTTTCAGTAAAAAAAAAAAAAAGAAAGAATTTCCATTCATTGTAGCTGCTGCTTTAAAACATCATCTGTGAATAAAAACCGATCAGGTTAGTCGTCCTTCCCTCCATCGGCTGGCTACTGTCTCGCCTTTTTCGTGCATAATGGACACTTGTAGAACTTAATCAATTCGGCTTTGGCTGGTGTTATCTTCACGCACTTTCCATGGTACCACCGTTCACAGTTGTCACAACCGATCCAAAACTCATCAGAATTATATCCTCCACCACAAATCCCGCAAAAGGTGTCGCCCTGCTCTTCTTCATCCTCCTCATAATTTTCATCAACTAACTTAGGATTGCTTCTTGGCTGTCCATCGATTGATCTCTGAGAGGCAGAAGGTAAAATTATAAATACAAAAACAAGTGAAAGAGCAATGATGTTATGAAGCTCACATTTAACAGTTTCAATTGCATTCATTATTCTTGTGAATGGAGGGGACATTGCAAATTTACCTTCGTGCTGTTTCGTGATTTGCTTCCACTTTCTACTGTGGGCTTGTCTTTTATGGGCTTCCTTCCAGTTACAACTTCAAAGACAGTTGGAAGATCGTTTATCATGCTAAATAAGCGCTTCCTGTTGAGTAAAAGGCACAAACTCTCTGTCACAAAGAACTTCCTGAATACATAAATATATAGAGAGAGAGAGCAGAGGGTTGACATCACAGGAACCAACAACCTGATAGCTGGGCTGGGTCCCTTTTGATTTGGGATCTTGACTACATGACACCTTTTCTAAAAGGAAAACTGAATAAAATATCAATGCAAAGGCACATCAACTTCACCTACAAGGGTTGGGTGTAATAGTAAGGCACATTGCACTCCAAAGGAAAAAACTCATGTTTAAACCCAGGAGACGCCATTGCCGGGAGGAGCATCCATGAACCCTAAAAGGATTAGTCTTCATGGACCGTAAAACGGACATGAAGAACACCTTGGTCATACCAAAAGAAAAAAAAAAGGGCACACCAACTTCTAGTCCACAACCAGAAACACATGCCCGAGAAGGTAACTTTCTAGGTAAAAACATGCATGCTTGTTAAAATATGCATGCATGTCAAGGTTGTTTAGCACAAGTAGAACAAAGGAGTTACCAATTAAAGGCCTAAATGGTGAATCTGGAAATTCTCAAGTACATAGCTAGCTTCAAAGATCCAAAGTGCTGGCTCAACCTGACCTCTATCTACTTTGGCGCATATGTATATATATATATTATCATTTTGTACAATATATAAAGCATCTATGATAGAAAGAGTTCTTACAAGTCTCTTTGATCAACATCCTATTTTGCCAGACATAATGTTATATTGATGAAACAGCAAAATACAATTTTACCCAAATAAACAACAAACTTGACCTAATACAAACTAGGATGAGCTGATTTGAGATATTAATGAAAATTTATGAGGGAAAGGTTGGGAGGGGGATTGGCAATACAATTTTTGGGGCAACATAACAACCTTTAGTTTGTAAGCTAGTGACTTTCATTAAGCTGCTGTCTTGGATTCTAAATTGAGACAAAAAAAAAGAGGGCAGAGAAGGAGAAAGAATGCTAAAAGAGGCCTTTGATGAGTTCAGGTTGCAGTTAAGGAAACGATTTCTCTTATGAACAAAAAAAAAAAAAAAGAATCTCTTTTTTTTCTTTTATCATTGGAGCACTATATTAGGTATCCAAGAACAAGAGTAATGCCTACAATCAGGAACTTAATTGACAAAACTAGCTCGGGAACAAATCAAGAAAGGCAGAAAAACATACTCACATCTTACCCAAGTATAAGCTTAGAAAGCCTATCCTGCCACAAACTCCAAGAAAGGTTAAATGAATGTTCAAATGACATCAATATTAGGTGCAAAGCATCTTAATTCAATTAAAATTAAGAGTTATGGCAATTATTTAAACAGGGGATCATTCTCAGATTATTTTGGAAGGACCTTCAAAGTAGCCTCCCAAGATTGAGAATAAAAGCATTAAATAAGGAGATGTCGGTCTCCACCTAAAGGTTTACTAAGATAGAGGACAGAAGGTATTAAACCTCTAGATTCCCATCTAACTATCCATAAACAGAGTGGATAACGCTAGATAAAAGAGATAAAGTCTTTAGCACTGCATTGGTAAAATCTAGGTTAGTATCTTGGTGGCTAGACAGAGAATCCACCTAGATTGCATGCAATGCATCGGAAGCCAAAACCCACAATGTGAAAAAAGGATTCCTAGTCTGATATAAATATCACTTTGTAGTGCACTCAAAGTGCAATTAGGAGTTCTATTGGTACTGACAATTAAATGCTTGCGGTGAAGTTCCTTAAATGGCCATAAACCTCTCAGCTCCAAGCACTTGGCCATCCACTCACTGATCCCCACCCAATGAAATTCCTTCTAGATTGTTTCACTCTCGCTTCAATTTCAAATCAACATTGCACACTCCCTCAATCCTAACAGCACAATGTAACCACCCTGAATCTTCAACAAGCTAAAGTTCAGTGAAAATAAACCACCTAAAGACTATTCATGGCTTCATGTGACTATAGAGTATCACGGTTTCACACACTCAAAATATCACACAAACAGCATGGAAACAACTGCCAGCAATTTAAAAACTAAAATATAAAATGTCCGCAAAGCAGGTAAGAGGAGAAAAAAAAGCATATGTAACATATGCCTCATCATTCTAGCAGTCTCACATTCATTGATCTAGCTCAAGACAAAACCAGAAGAAAATATAATAAAACTATGACCTTGATAGAATAAATTCTACTCAATAAGGGACATTACTTCTAAGAGTGGCCAATATAGATAAAAGTATTCCAACATCACCAGAATTCTGATGCTTATTTTTCCCAATTCCAGCCCAACACAGCTTCATGTTATGTCAAATCATAGCCATTCATATACCACTATGACTAAGATAAATAATTGTTTAGTATCAACTAGCAACAGAAGAAAACTCAGATCATAAACACAATATCAGTGCAAATGAAATATTTCAATTCTAGTAGGGAAAAGGTAGATGCCAGAACAATGTACCTTTCATTGCGATTAAGCCGAGCTCCAAAGTAGAAAGACACGGAAAGCAACCAACAATCACTATGCACAGCAACCAGTGAAAGCCAGTCTTTCCGGTTCATCCCATCTCTAGCAAAATTGATACCCAAGGCTGGCTCAGGGAGCTCAGGTGGAACTTCCTCTGCTGGTAAAGCTACCTCCCAAGCCTCATTTGGGTGTCCATACAGACACAAATTCTCCTTATCTAAGCAGCAACAAATCAAAATACTTCAAGAACAAAATTATATCCACGTTCAAAACCACAAATACTACAACCTACAATGAAACACAACTTGGACATTGCTCAACCAAATTTAGCATCTAAAAGAAAAAAGGTAGGGGAAAATGAAACAGAAACCAAATATGTATTGCTTACTGCATATGAATAAATTTTCGATCCCTTATCAAGACTCAAACCAAAATTCTAACAGTCAAAAAGACAAAAAGAAAACAATTCCGCATCTAAATCAAACAACTGGCATAAAAATGACCTAAATCAAGAAGATAAAAGTAACTTCGATAAAAATTTCCTCTATAATTTCCAATCAACTTCCTACACTTTAAAAAAAAAAACTCAATTTTAAATTTTACCTAAGAAGAAACTCACGATAAAGATTGAAATCCAATGACCGACAGAGGTCAGAAACTTGAAACAATCGAGGAAAATCGCATGCAAAGGCAAATGGAACTCCGCGATTCAAAATTGAATCAGATCGATTCTATCAACCTCAGTTCACTCCCACAGACAAACCAGAATTCTCATCTCTATACTCCTCAAATAAAAACAAACAAAAAACGAAAAAAAAAGAAGAAGAAGCTTACCTGGATCGCATTGCGAGTAGAAATCATCTACATCTGAATCAAAACCAAACGAAAGCATAACAAAAAAAAATTAATAATTTTTTTAAAAAAAATGGATGAGTGAAGTTAGGGTTTACAGAAAGAGAAAATCACCGTAAGTGAGAGCACGAACAAGACCGGAGCGTCGAGCGCTATAGTCTTTGAAGATCTCTTCCACAGTGCGAGGACTAGAAGAAGCCATACTTTTTTTTTTCTTTTTCTCCAAAATAAATATTGTATTATAATTTATAATATTTTTTTATGTGCGTAAATAAAAAGAAAAAAAATGAAAAAGAGAAGAGTGTCTTATTTTTGGAAACGGATCGGTCGGTTATTCCCAGAAACGGATTTTCTTTTTCTTTTTTATTTATTTATTTTTTATTACATGAAAAATAAAAGAGTAATTTTGAAGCTGTGTGTACGGAACTCAAAAAAGACACGAGATGAGAGAAAAAAGTTGAAAAAGGGAAATGAGATTTGTCGGATTTGGTTTTTTTAGGCTTAGCGGATTTTTTAATGGTAATTAATTGGGCCTGGTTTGGTTTAGGCCCAAAAGAAAATATAATAGGGCCTATGGAAAAATATTTTGGGTAAACTGCAGTAGTAGTCACCCAACTGTTAGTAAATTTCTTTTTTGGTTATCCAACTATGAAAAGTTACAAAAAATGATCACTCGACTATTAGTGAATTTCTTTTTGAGTCACCCAACTATGAAAAGTTACAAAATAGTCACTCAACTATTCAATTTTATCTTTTTTGGTCACCCGACTATCTTAGATTTTTTAGTATTTTCATTTGTACGTTAGTTAGTTGATGACCAAAAAATAAATTTATAAATAGTTGGGTGACTACTAATGTAGTTTACCCAATTATTTTCTAGAGAGATTTTTTTTGGTTAATATACTAAAAAAACCCTTAACTACTACACTTTGTTTAAACAAGCCCTTGTACTATTTCTCTTTTATAGTTAAATAAGTTGCCATACCAACCTATGATTTTTAGTCATGAAAGCCCTTGATTTTAATATTAAAATAAAAATATTTTGAATTTTTAAACTAATTTTTATTTAATGCTAATGAGAATACTTTATTAAATAAAAAATAAAATAATGTTTTTTAAAGTAAAATAAAATAAGACAAGCAACCAAATTCGAAATTAGAGAAATTTAATCATTATCAATTTCGAAAGTGAGCAACTAAGGACAAATAATCAAAATATTAATATTTTCAATCAAGTACATGATTTTGGTTGATATAATAACAAATTTAGCCCTCAAAATTTACATATTTTTTCAATTTAGTTTTAATTTAACAAATTGTCCCGTAACATTTGTGTAAATGTTGATCTATTCCAAGCTATGATGGTAATGGAGTGGGACAAGAGCAAATTTTGCTAAACCCATCATTGTTCCATCACCCGCCTCGCTCATTATATGTCTATAATCTTGAAAAGCACTATCACCTCCTTGAATGTTGCATGCATCCATCCCTACCCTACCCAGTTCCATCCCAATTTAATTTTTGCTACTTACCTTTAATATTTTCAATTTTTTTAAAGTCAATTAAACATTTAAACATAATTCTTCAAAAAAATTTAAACATAAAATATATGGATTTTTGTGTAATATGTTACTACATTTTGATCCTTTTAATAGTTAAATATTTACAAAGATAAAATAATAATTTTGTAAAGTGAAGTAGGGCGGAGTGAAGCAAGAAATTACCACATCTGCTTCATACGAACCAAACTTATTGTTAAAAAAAAATCGACCAAATCCCACATTTTCTTTAAAAATATCCACTTCATTTAAGACAGATTAATTCAAAATCTACTGGACAATTTAAATTTCACCATCCTTATTCCGAACTAAATTTTATTTCAACATGTGGCAAAAAAAAAAAATACAGCACCTATGGATCTGTGGATGCATGTGTAAGTTTTCAGTTCTTTTTCAGATGGACATGTGAAATTGCCTGCCCATGCCTTTGTGGACAAAGAAATTCAGACACAATTTTGTTTTGGTCAAATTTTCCACAAGTCATTGTACTTTTGAAAATTTAGAATTTAGTCTTTATACTTTAATTCTCAATAATTTAGTCCTTTTACTTTTCAGATTTTAGTTCTAAAAATCTAACTGTTAAAATTTTATATTAAATTTAGGCTAATTACAATTTTTTTAATCACACAACTATCAAGTGAATTTTTTATTTCAAAATGTTACATCAATAAATTTAATAAAAATAAAAGTGTTAACAATTAATTTAAATTTTAAAATCTAATAAGTAAAAGGATTAAATTTCTAAAAATTAAAGTATATGATCTAAATTCTAAAGTGCAGGTACTTGTGACATATTTTGACCTTTTTGTTTTTGTTAGCCAATGATTACAAATTCAAAGCACCTTCACATTTGTCTGTAGCTTAACCAAATCACACGTTTCTAATGACTTGATTCACATTAAATTCGAAAAAGAATCGTATTGCAAATTAGTGGTTCAAATTTGACCAACAAAAATAAAGTAGACAAGTTTCATTAATATTTTGTCTTTTTCTTTAAAAAAAGATTTAAAATTAAATTAGTAAGCCAACTGATCAGATTATTAAATAAATTACTAAAAAAAATAAAAAAAAATCAGTTTAATTACTTTTTTTTAACTTAGTTCAATCGAGCTGTATCAATTCGTGGGTCAATTGATTTAATGCTTCTCCGTAGCAATACTAGACTGAATCAATACTACAAATTTAATTTATTGGTTACAGGTGTTCAAGAGGAGAATTGCTTGCTTATGGCAATGACACCATAAAATCTTTATTTTTGGATGGGCCAAAATTAATTTACAATTTAGGAGATGTTAAAATTCATTATATTAACTTACAAACTATATACTTTGTAGAGGAATTAATTAAAATTTCACCGGGGCAAATTTAAATTATAAATTTTGGGATCAAAATAAAAATTTTGGGATCAACTTGTTACATCGTTAATTGTAATTAATATTATAGTAATTAAAATGAAATAAATTGATAATGTTAGCAACCATATTGTAATATTTTAAAGTTTTGTGACCAAAACATAATTTAAACTGTATGTAACTATATAAGTGACTAAACTTATAATTAGCATGCATGATTACATACTTAACGGTAACCGCACCCAATGTCGCAAAGCTATTAGTAAGTTTACGTTTTGGTAATTTGATTTAAAAAAGTTACAAAATGATCATTGAAATATTAAAAATTTTCATTGAAGCCACTGAATTATTTAGAAGTTTTTTATTGAATACACTAGGATGCTAAGTTTTTATTAAAAAAGTTCAACTAGTAAGTTCCAAACGACGATTCAACAATTGGCACAATGGATCAGTACCCACTGACGAGTATAAGAATATAACTTTGGTCCAAGTCAATCTTATTGCCAATGTTAAAAATCGAAGAAGAAAATTGTTTAGCTTTTGGTTCGTAGATTCTTGAAGTTCAAAGTTATTTTAAGAAAAAAATGAATTGTAGAAGAGAAAGAAAAAAGAACATTCAAATGGTGCAAGCGGTACGAATGGGGAATGCCATACAATATCAATTTTAACAGTTTAATTACTTAAACGAAAACTTTTAAATAGTTGATGACTATTTTGTAATTTTCTTTTTTCGAAGTTGAGATTGCTAAATGACGTAGGAAATGAGATCATGAGAAGCTGAATAGGGAGAGAGACAGTAGATTCCTACTCTGACAGTAATAATTAGAAGCAACAGTGTGATAAAGAACCAAAGCTTGTCTCTTCTGATTGGCTGATTCCATCCAAATCCATTTGAAATTTCCGACCGATTCACTTTCACTATGTTCTTCTCCGATGTCTTTTACACCACCACTTTCTCTCCTAGCGCGTGCAATCCACTCTCACTTCATTTCCCTTTAATTGAATACACCCACGTAATTAATATAAAAGTTTTATTAAAAGTAAAGGTGATTAAATGATTTAATAATAAAAGTACAAAAATAATAATTGGTTGAAAAAAATTGGTAATAGACTTCTTTGACAAGTATCTAGACCAAAGTCGAAAGAGGTTTATCTGAAAATTACTCTTTAACTCGAATAAAATATTAAGTATTCTTGTGATTATATAAGGATATAACTGTCATAACTTACAGCAAGAGTTTGTCATTTCAATGTCCTCAGTTAAAAAGTTCATTTTTTCCCCACCAATTAATCATGTGTTTTTTTTTTTTTTGTCATCATCAATCCAAAATTACTGCTTTATCGACTATCAATCTTGCAGGGGCATAATAACGTAATCTTAAGATTTCCAAGATTGCTTCTCTATCAATCATCGATTTTACGAGGGCATGACAACATAATTTTAGGATTTGAAATATTTCAAATAAAGTTGTTATTATCTTTATATTAATTTTAAATTATTGTATAATCTAATCGTAAGCTTGTATCACCTTTTCATCTTATCCCCTCCAAATTGGAAGGTATATTTAATCTAATTGACTGAAGTTCGAATCCTAGAGTTATTATTGTTGGTAGGGATTTATTTGAATATCACTCAACTTGAATATGAGTAATCTTAGATTTGTAAAACGGATGAGAACACCAATAGTTTTTAATTATACCAAAAAAATTATGCATAATGATTTATTTGACCCTTCAACTTTATAAAAATTTAAAAATTTTAATTTTTACAGAAATTAATTAATTGTTGACATGGATAAATGTGACAATTCACGTGTATACCATATTAGCAAAGTTAAAATACATTAACTTTTCCATTCATTTTAGTGTGAATTAACAAACAATTCAAGTTTAAGGGATAAAAGATGTGAATAATTAAATAGAGGGCCAAAATAATTTTTCTTATAAAATTGAAGGGTCAAATTATGTCAAAAATTTGTTCACTTTGTGTTACAAATGAAACATAATCTTAGGTAAAAATAAATCGTTGGTAAAATTTGAATTTCGATCACCGTTAAATTTTGTCAACTTGGACATATTTATTAACATGGAAAGTGCTTAAAATTTTTCCATTAATATGTGATATATTAAGTTGGCAAAATTTTAAGAATATGTCAAGTTGAAAAACGTGATAGGATACGTGTTATTAGAAAAAAATTACGAAATACATTATATAAATGATTGCCAAGCTACGGTTAAGTTTTTGTTTTTTCTACATTAACTATTAAATGTTATAATAGGGTCACCCACGTTATGAGGTTCTACATTTTGTTCACTCATTCGTTAACTATCATTAATTAGTGTTCATTTATGTTGTTTATCTAATAAATTAATAGCCTCGACCATTGAATTAAAATTTTAAATACAAAAATAATAAATAAATTTTAACTTTTTAAATATAAAGTTAAAATATGTTGGTAGTCCTTGTACTTTGATAAAAAAATTTGAGATCTAATATTTATACTTAATAAGTTAAAAATTAAGTCCTCCAACTATTTTGATTTAAAAAATTTAGTCCAATCATTAAAATTTTTTGAATTTGACGTGCTGATTATGTTGCTCTCACATGACATGTCACATGATTGACGAAAACTAAACATGTTAAGTTAATAAATTTTAGTTGAGACTACCGAAAATAATAATGATTGAATTAGGATTTTTTATATTGAAAAAGTAAGTTTTAAAGTGCATGGACTAAACATCAAATTTTATAAAAGTATAGGGACTGATATAATAAATAAATCACAAATTACATTAAAAAAACGACAATTTATTACCCAAAATTTAATTGCTAAATTGAACCTAAACTACAATCCAAAGGTTCAAAGTGATAAAGCCAAAGAAAGAAAACCTTGGAACACTCCCAAATTAGACACTCACTCGCTTCATGTTGGCGCGTGAATCAACGTCACTTTCATTTTTCATTTCCCTCTCTTAGACTTCCTCGAATCATCACCACTCTGATCGTAAAATCTTTTAACCAAATACGAAGAAGAAAGGTTTTATATCTGTTTTAGCGTAAACCGTACGAGTTCCGATGGCTGAATTGACTCAGGCCGAGGTGTACTCACCTCGGTCGTTACAAGTATGGAGAGCGCTTTTGAACTGGTTGGCTTTTTTCTATCAGATCTTTGCTCAAATCATCAGAGCCGTCGGTCAATATCCTTTGCTTTCTTCTTCTTCGTCGTCGTCGATCACTTCGACTTCAACGCACCGTTTTAAGCCCTTGCCTGTTGTTGACTCTACTCGAACCGAGTCTCCCGCTACGGTCGAGATCGCTGCCGTTTTGGACTCACCTGATGAAGACCGCATCGAAAAACTCACGGTATGATTTTATTTTATTTTTCAAAATTTCCCCAAAATAGAGGTTTTCAATTATGTTCGATAAATAGTTAGCTTTGTTGAACTTAATTTCTTTGAAGTTGTTACGTATTTTCTTAAGGAAATGAAAACATTGTCATAGACTTGGACTTATAGTTCTACTTAGTTTAATTTAAACATGAATAATAAATAGGGAATTTAAGCAATTTAAAATTTTGGGTTATTAGTATTACTTTGAGAGATGCAGAAATTAATGGAACTGAAATGAACACTGGAATTAACTTGAGCCAATTCAATTGGGTTGATAACTTGTAAGTTTCAACTATATTATCCGAACTCGAGGTGAGTGCCAGATACAGCTATGCATTTAATATATATATATGCTCATTTGAATATGTTTACATAAATGTCGAACTTAGATACTTTAGAAAATAAAGAGTCTGATTATATGGTAGATCAACTAATTTGGGAATTGAATCAAATGCACGGATAGTTAATATAAAAATATGTTACGTGTAGGTCTACAATTTTATTAATGGTTAAGTTCTGTTAAGAAGTAAGGATTTCAAACAGGTGAAAGTGAAAATTAAAAATAAATGAAGCGTATCATGGATATTATTGTTGTTTGTGTGGTGTATTGTTATTGTCGATGTTCTAACTAGGTCTGGTTCATGCTCCTGCAGGTAGTTCTTGACTTGGATGAAACTCTAGTATGTGCATACGAGACATCTAGTCTGCCTCCTTCCCTTCATAATCAAGCAATGGATGCTGGATTAAAGTGGTTTGAGCTGGAATGTGTATCTTTGGACAAGGTTTGATATGAATAATTATTTGATTCTCTATTTTAAATGATGGCTGTTGTCATTTGGATGCTTTGATCTTTGAAGGAATGTGAAGGAAAGCCTAAGATCAATTATGTTACGGTGTTTGAGCGCCCAGGGTTGCAAGATTTCCTAAATCAACTAAGTGAATTTGCTGAACTTGTACTATTTACCGCTGGCCTTGAAGGTTTGCTGATATCAACACATTGTTTCGTTTTCAACTTATTACCCAATTTTCTTCTTATGTTTCTCCCTGCCACTATCTCATGACTTTTAATGGCTACCCACAGGCTATGCTAGACCACTTGTTGACAGAATTGATGCTGAAAACCGGTTTAGTCTTCGACTCTATAGGCCTTCTACAGTTAGCACGTAAGTATGCTTCCTATCCATGCTCCATTTATAATCTTCCAGCCTACTCTCTCTGTGATTTCTAGATGGAAAATGACGGAACCTTTTCATCTTTTGTGTTACACATTTCTTGCCTTTTTGTATTATACTGAAGCTGGTTCTTTCTATTTCACTGCCTATTATCTGCCTGCTCTTCTATTAATCCTATGTTAAATGGATCTTAATCATGATTACTTAGAGAAAAGGGGGGGGGAGACTCGTCTTCCTGTGGAATCCATGAATAAGGGCCAAAATCTGTCTTTATTTTAGACTGTCTTGAATCCAAAGCTGGTTCTTAGTTTAATGCATAAATTCCCTTTTTTTCCATTTTATCTTGTTGTAAGATGAAATAAAATTTATAGGCAATTTAGATCTCCAAAATGGAAATGGAAATTCCTTTTGAGTTCTGTATAGAATTTCATGAGTTCATTTTTTGGAGCTGATGTTAGTGACTTGATCTTTTCAGTTTTGCTTGATAAAATTTAGGAAATCATTATTATGTCGTTTCATTTTCTATCTGAAATATAAAGGGTGTATTTAGGCAGCATATTTGAGCTTAGATGCCAACACGCTTTTTGCCAAGCTTAGATGCCTTGAGCAAATTTGAGCTTCCTTAATGTTTGATGCGTAAGCAAGTGATTACATGTCAAGTTTGATCGAAGACTTTGTTGTTTCATCTGGTAAATTTTACTTCTGACGTAAACAGGGAGTACCGGGAGCATGTGAAAGACCTCACCTGCATATCTAAGGATTTATGCCGAACTGTTATTGTCGACAACAATCCTTTCAGTTTCCTGTTGCAACCGGTAAATGGGATTCCATGCATTCCGTTTTCTGCTGGGCGGCCACATGATACACAGGTACCGTCACGATTTGCATTAAGCTAAATCTGTTACCCTTATATGATATCAGTTTGTCTTTGATGTTTGTTTACTTACTACTTCTAAATCTGGTTTATGTTGAAAAGCTTCTCGGTGTTCTCCTTCCACTTCTCAAGCACCTTTCTCAGGAAAAAGATGTGAGACCAGTTCTTTATGATAGGTTCCGCATGCCTGAATGGTTTCAGAAACAGGGTATCCCCTCTTCTTGTTGGTCACTGTAGGAAAAAGATAGTAGGCAATGCCTTAGGTTCTTCTGGGTACTTTTCGTGCAAGCCTCTTATCTTCCAAAGGCAGCATCTTATCATAGGATTCATGATCTTTGTGTATAACATTTGAATTCTAGAGGTGTCTATGAATGCCATCAGAGACCTGCAAAAGGATGAATGTGATGATATCACTTATTTGATTAGGTAAACCTTTTATTGTATTTAGATGAAGATCTGCCAAAAAATTCTTGATTCTTAGTGTAACTTTGTTTATAAGCTTTGCGATTCTGTTGGATGTTTATGCATCTTTGGGAATTTTGTAAATGTGTTCTCAATCAATGATTATTTGCTGTTTACACATAATTTACCATGTTGATTTCTATACTACTTTCTACAATATGCCATGGTTGTGAGGCTGTTAGTGACTGATTGCATTGTTAGATTTTGATCTGTTATTGTTTCCTACCTATTACAGTTTGTAGATGCTTGTTTTTGGTTGCTAGCACTTCTATCAATAGTAGTTCTAGAAAATATCATTCTCTGCAGGATTATCTCTTGGGAACAGCTTTCCGTACTAAAAAAGTTGGAGAAGTAATCTTGGGAACAAAACTATGTTGGGAACAACTAACCTTCGAATAATATTATGTTGAGAACGCATTGGAGCTAACCCTGGAAGGTTGACAGGATTCCTAGATTGCTCCAAAATTGGGATCTCCCAAGCTTGAAAGCTCAAAAGATCAGAATAAAGGCATTGTTAAAGGAATACACTTCTTTAACTTTTCTCTTAAATACAAATGTTCTGTTTCCTAGTTAAAGAAAATGGTAAACTACATTAGTAGTCACCTAGCTATGGTTTTTTTTTTCATATTTTGGCCACACCACTATGAAAAATTACAACATAGTCATCCACTATTTAATTTTGTTTTTTTTGGTTATCCAATTATCTTAGATTTTTAGATGTTTTCATTTTTATGTTAGCCAGTAGGTGACAGAAAAAGACAAATTTGAATAGTTGGGTGACCAAAAAGGAAATTTACTAATAATTGAATGACCATTTTGTAACTTTTCATAATTAGATGACTAAAAAAAAATAATTGAGTAACCTCTATCGTAGTTTACCCTAAACAAAAAATACAATTGTATTTGAACATACAAGTAACACATTGTTTACCAGAGATAATACAGAGTATAACTACTAAATTTCGTAATTGTACTTTCTTAGAAACGCATTCACTAATTTCTCTCAATATCACTGCTTTAGCATGTTGACTCCCACTTTCCTTCCTCTATAATTATTCATTAATAACTTCGTTTTGGGTCTATAAATAGAGGTTTGAATGTTTCATTTAGGGATTTTTGATCTTTTATAGCATTTTAAAATTCTCTCTGTAGTTTTTTCTCTATTACTGTTACAACCGTCACAGCTTTCATTGTCTTTGACTGTTTATTGCTTCTATCACCACCACTTGCTATCGTACTTGTTTTTTAAGGTTTGCTTCGATTTTCTTCTCCATCATCTTTTCACAGTTAGATTGTAACGTCTCTTCACTTTAATAAAAGAATCCTTACACAATTTTATCTATATCTATATCTATATCTATATAGCATCACTTGACTTAATGACTCAATGTATTAAGTTTGGTGTCACTTAACTCATTGCATATGTTGTGTATCATGGAACTGGAATCAGCAGGACAATTTGAGCAATGGCCACATGAATGAGAGATGGTTTGTCTGTTCAGTTTTTGTACACTTTTAGCTGATAATAATTGTTTGCAAATTGAATACAATTAGGTAGCCCAGCAGCCCCACAGGAACCTATGCTATCACACACACTTTCTACTCACATTTTCTCATTTATTTCCTTTTCAGAAAAGGGTCGAGGTCTGTCAAGACAAAATCCTACCACTTGTTTTTTTTTTTTTGATTGGTACCTCTTGTTAACTGTTCGCATTTCTGAGTTTCAATCTTCCTTTTTTTCCAACAGGACAGTGTGGTTAAGCTGTAATGAGATTGATTTGGGAACATCTCACATGGTCATGGGGGGAAGAGGAATCATTTTGAGAAAAAAAAGACAGAAACCCATTATTCCAATCTCTAAATAAAACTTAATTAGGTAAAAGCATCATGAAGATTCTTGTATTAGGGGTGAAATTACATTTTGCTCACTTTATTGAAAAATAGACAAATTAGTCCTTTATATTAGATCAAACAGCTTATTGATCCTTTTGTTAAAAATTTCATCTATTTATACTAGTAAAAATTGATCCTCGTACACAGCATGAGATACACATGGCATGGCATGCCACATGTCACTATCTAGTTTTCTAGTCAACCACGTCAATTTTTAATAGTACAAATGGATGAAAATTTTAATACAAATTACCAATTTGCTCTATAATCTACTAAACAGAGACTAATTTCCCTATTTTTTGAGTAGATGGGGTAAAATGTAGTATGACTCCTAATACAATGGCTTCCTTGATACTTTTACCAACTAGATTATATTATTTATTTGTACGTTTTTTTAACTTAATAAGTTACGGATTAAATCAGAGATCGATCTAACTTAAGAAATTTAATAATATAATCTACTTTTCAAGAGACGTGGTTGTCTCCCAACATCTTGGAGCTAAGCTCAACTAGCACATTAAAATATACGTCGTATCCTATACGCAAGACATTATTAGCCAATGCTCCACTAGATGGTTATCAAACTCCAATCAGATGATAACACATGACAGCTGGTAAGTAAGCCAAATAAATGTTACAAACTTTTCCTTCGGCTTCCAAATGGTATGAATTCCCTTTCTACTTCATGCTAATTAGATGCATTTTTCGAACGGGTTATGGCTGGATTCTAAAATATGTTTTAGGTCAAGATTGAAGCTCATTCCATTCAAGTAATTTGTTTTATTGTTAAAAATAATAAAATACTAACAATATAATTTTATATTGATATTAATATTTTTATAATTAAATTTATATACAAATACCTTAAAAATAATTTAACGTGAATTCATATGAACTGGAGCAATTTAAAGTAAGAAACCATTATTCAAATTAAACAAAACAAACCAATTTATTGAACCGGGTAGGCTACCCAATAATAAAGGATGAAATAATAAAGTCCAAGAAATATATATATATATATATATATATAACCTAAATCTCAACAATCAATTAAATAAAGGATTAAATCACAACTTGATGCAAATTGAGAGATCCAATAATAAAATTCCCATTTTAAAAAGACACGGGATTGTCTCCTAATGTCTCAGAGTTTAGCTTGTCTAACATATTAAGATTCATGTTAGATTCTACATTCAAGACAACCTAACCTAGATTTTAACAATCAATTAAATCAATGATCAAATTGGAGATTAATCTGACTTAAGAGACCCATTAATAAAATTCAATTCTTTAAAAGACACATTGTTGTCTCTCAACATCTTAGAGCTATGCTCACCTAGCATGTTAACATTCGTGTCATACTCGACACTCAAGGCAACCTAATCTAGATCTCAACAATCAATTAAATCAAAAATTAAATCGAAACTCGATCTAATTAAAGAGATCCAATAATAAAATTCACACTTTAAAAAACATGTAATTGTCACCCAACATCTCGAAACTGAGCTCACTTTTTAAAGATTCATATCGAATTCAACACTCAAAAGCATTGCCTGCCCATTCTCTACTAAACAATGATCAAATTCCAACCAAATGACAGACGGGGGATACTTTTAATTTGGATTATAAAAGTGGATCACACATAAACAATAGATGTGTTTATTTGGAATGCATTACCTAAAAATCAATGTCGGTGTCTTCGTGAAAAACAACTATGATTACCTTTAAGAGGTATAGGGCCCTATTTATAATCAATTGCTTTTGTTGCATTTGGCTACCTTCTGTTACACTCAAAATCAATAATAATGTTATGCTTTTTAGTCAACTTACCTCATCATGTTGAAAATGGGTCTTCAACTCTCAATTTCTTCCTTTTCTATTGAATGAACTGCCAATATGGAATGACCTCTTTCATCATGTTTGATGTGCTTATATTATGTACACATTTTCTTTTACTGATTTGATAGTTGAATCGGATCAGAGATTGATTATTTTTTAATTTAGAGGAAATTATTAAATCAGTTAAACTGAATTTTTTAAATTTTTTAATAATTTATATAATTAAACCGATAAATTAATGATCTAATCGATTTGACTACTGATCCAATTGTAAAAACCTTACACCAAATCACAATTGCATTCTTAAAAGACACTAATCCCAAACAAAAGGATATTAAGAAATTCTATAAAAGCATCAAAAAGTAAAGTCAAACACGATAAAACAAATAAAAAGTTTACAAGACGGAAAGATAGAAAAAAACAAAAAGAGGCAAAGTGATATAAGTAGTGGCAGAGCTAGAAAATTTTTATTTGGGGATTGGAATTAAATTGTATATTTTTAAGATAATGAAAATGTAATTTCATCATTTTAATAGACTACATCCTTATAATTTTTAAAGGATAGAACAAATTTTTATTATTTTTGAGGGGGTTAAAGTGCAATTTTATCATTACTAATTTAAAATTTTATAAATTATAAAGGGTCTAAATGAAATTTTTCCATTTAAAGGGGGCTGGTGCCTCTACTTACCCCCCTTAACTTCGACACTAGTCATATAAGGCATCGATTTAAATATGATCTCAATTTTTATCGTTGGTAAAATTCAATACATATGTATCAATGATCATGAAAGTCAAAGATCATACTTAAAATCATGACTTTAATTGGCCTCTTCCATGATGGTATCGTTCGTATTAATCGTTTCAGTAACAAACTTAAACAACAAACTCTAAAAATTATCATAATAAATTAATATATATTTAAAATTTGCTAGTAAGTACTTTAATATATATATATATTTAATGTTAATTAATATATAATTTAAAATAGAATTGTTATTGTAAGAAATTATTATATATAATAACAAATAATATTTTTATGCTTCTCATTACTAAAATCAAATATCTAATAGAATCTTAATGATTTATCAAATGGTTGAAATTTCCTTACAATATTACATAAATTTTTATACTTTTTTATAAAATTAAAATTTAATCCTTCTATTTTTTGAATTTTAAAATTTAGATTTAATTGTTAACACTGTTAAATTAAAATTTATTACATATCAGTTATATAACTACTGAATGAATATTTTTTTAATTTTAAATTATTATATAAATAAATTTAATAATATTAACAGTTAAACACTTAGTTTTTAAAAATAAAAAATAAAATTTAAATTTACTTCTTCTTTTTTTCTTTTCTTTTTTTATCATAAGTGGAGGACAATTTGAAAGTTGATAATCATTTAATCTCCCAAAACACCCATGTTTCACATCAAATCATCATACCTTTTTTATTTGGTGAAAATCATGACATCTTGTCCATAAGTGGATTAAATAATTATTATGTGAATAACATTTTGAAGCCATTTTTCTTCTTCTTCTTCTTCCCCATGTTTTACAACTATTTCCCTTTTGATTTACAAATTCAATACTATTGAGGAAGTGTTTGTTCATATGTCCATTTCCTAATTTAAGTTTAGGGTTTAAAAATTGAAAAATAATTACCCAAAATTTAGCCATTAAATTAAGTTTAGGGATTTTATAATCTTTTAAAAAATGTATGCCTAAGACAAAAAAAAGAGCACAATTTGGTCTAAATTAGGTAACATGTGGACAACACTTTCAATAAGAATATGTTTATTAATTATAATTAGATTTTTAAAAAATTAGAATTTAATTATTATATTTTTTATTTTTAAAAAATTAACGGTTTAATACTATTAATTCAGATTATGAAAGTAGAAAAATAAAAAAGACTAAATTTAAAAAATTTAAAAAATTCAAGGACTTATGGTATATTTTAACGTTATTATGAGGCATGTGTTATTCACCGCGGAGGCGCGTAAACGATGTCCCATTTTGTAGTAGTGTTGCTTACCTAAGGCGAATAAGCCAGCGTAGCGCGTTTGCTTTATATTAATCTTCCACCTCACCAAACTTGTTTGATCCAAAATTAGTATTTTATTTATTTAATTTTATATAAAAAGAATGGATAAGAATTAGTTTAATTGAGTATTTAAATATCAATTGTAATAATAATGGAGGTATCAGCTCGGGTGTACTTAAATACGTATTTTTAAGTACGTATTTTCTTTTGATTTAAAAATTAGGAGGAGTTGTCGATTGAGTTTTAATTCAATTGATATGAGTATTGTTGCCAAAACAGAAAGATTATGGGTTCGAGTATGCTGAAACGTATTATCTTCCAATTTATGGGTTGAGAAGGGTTATAGGTAATTCTAGACATTATATCAACAAAAGCATTATAAAATACTAGAAATTTTATTACATGCATATGTTCGTGGAAACCATGTATTTAGAATATAAATGTGTTTATTATTAAAAATAATTAAATAAATTTTTTTGTAAAAGTTCAAAAACTGTGATTTTTTATAAGATTAGATATGAAAAAATTAATTGCAAAATTCTTGGATTTTCCTTTCCGTAAGATCTTTTTTATATTAAATTTTAAAAAAAAAAGGTTGAAAATTTTATAATTATTGTTAAGAAAAATTTTAAAATATCAAAATGAATTTTTAACCATAGCTTAGGGATCAAATTAACCATTAACCTTTGAATTAAGGTGCAACACTATTTTTTAAATAGAAATTAAACCGTCGAGCGACAAAAATATAATAATATTAATGACTATCACGTAACTAATTTAAAAAAAGTATATAATTTTAAAACAAACAAGTATATAATTTTTTTAGATAAAAAAATTTTATGATTTTATTATTTTAGGCAAACTTAGACCTTTTTGGATGGACGATGCATTTATTTATGATTAATGTAAAAATAACGATGGTGATGAGGTTAGATACGGTAATGATACTGTAACGTGAGGTAAGAAAAAGCTAAATGCACTGCACTGAAAGTAAACGCTAATTCAAAGGAGACCTTAGTTATATATATATTTTGTCAATAATATCTGGGATTTTAAAAAAGATTTAGAAACCAAATCTCAAAAATACAATTTGGGTTTTCAATATCTTATATTTTCATAAAATCTTCCAATTCAAGTGGACCTAAAGAAAAATAAAAAAGATCTTCTTAAAAAATAAAAAAAAATTGTTAGTAAATTTATATTTTAATCACTTAACTTTAAAAAATTACAAAATGATCATTAAATTTATACTTCAACTTTCTTCTTTGATGTTTGCCACTGATCGTTTATCAATTTTGATTTAATGTAAGTTCTTTTAACTCATCAATGGGTATTGATCCATCGCATTGATCATTTAATCGTTACTTAACAATTTAGTGACTTAAATAAAACCTTTCAAATAGTTTAATGATTAAATAAAAATTTTTGAATAATTTAATAATTATTTTGTAAATTTTTAAAGTTGGGTGATCAAAATCGTAAATTAATAATTTAGCGAGAAAAACAAAAAAGAAAGAAATCTTTAATTATAAGTTAATATGGAATAAAAGGAAAATTAATAAAATCCTCAACAGAAAAAATAAAAATGGCGGTTACATTTCATTTAATTCAATTTTCTCTGATACCAAACACGGCCTTCTTTTCCCTTTCTTCTTAAGACGCTCTTAAACTATTTTACAAATGAAGCTGATGACGGACGGAAACGCCATTTCTTCCGCCGTCAAGCTTGATTGTTTTAAATGACGAAACCATTCTCCCCTTTCCTTTTCGCCGTTAGTTTCTTCACCGTTATCTCCTTCCCGCCGTTAACCCATGCTTTGGGTTCTGGTTCAACGTTCGCCGTCGCTTACGCCACCGCCACCGTATGCGCCATCGTAGCAGCCCAACCATCTCAGCGCATTGTCTGTTACCGCGCCGGCAACGCTTCCTCGTTTGCGGTTTCCGTCCTCCCTAACATCTCTTACTCCACCGTCGCTGGTGGCCGAACGATCATTTGCGCCGTCCGTTCCAATGGTAACAGCCTCCTGTGCTGGGAAACAAACGACCCAACATTTCCAGTTAAACGCTTGTACTACAACGATACCATTTTGCTAAAATCCCTCGCAATCGGCGACGGAAAGATTTGCGCAACGTCGACGAATGCGACGTCATCTGTATCTTGCTGGAGACCCATTGGAAATAATGGAAATAACAAGGATGAGTTACCCAATGCTAATTACACCATGGGTAAAATCACATCCGGGTTTGGGTTTTCATGTGGGATCGTTTTGAGTGAAAACAACAGGGTTTCTTGTTGGGGAAGTAACTCAATAGGCAAAACCATTGAAGAACAATTTGGGAACATGTCAATTTCAAATATCGAAGCTGGGTTTTCCCATGTTTGTGGAGTGAACTCAGTTGGTGATTTGCTTTGTAAAGGAGATAACTCAAATGGCCAATTAAATGTTCCTTTAAACAAAGGTTTAACTTTTGTTTCTGGGTTAGCTCTTGGTGATGGTTTTAGTTGTGCAATAAGGAGATCAAATGGTACAGTTGTGTGTTGGGGTTCCATGAATGAATCCGCCATTGAAGGTATCGAGATGGAATCCGTTGTTACAGGTTTAAATTTTACTTGTGGATTAACCACTAGGGATTTCTCCATTGTTTGTTGGGGTCCTGGATGGCCTTTAAGCAATGGGTCAGCTTCAATTTCTTCTCTAATGGAGTTGCCTTTTGGAGCTGAGATTTTACCAGGGCCTTGTCTTCAATCTTCTTGTAATGAGTGTGGATTATATCCTCAATCAAGCAGGCTTTGTTTTGGCAATGGTAACATTTGTAAACCTTCACCCTGTTTCAATTTCACCACTCCATCACCGCCATTACCGGCGTCACCTCCACTTCCAGTGGTTACGACGCAGTCCTCTCCGTTGAGGAGAGGGTTATTGGCTTTTGTCATAGTTGGATCAGTAGGAGGTTTTATGGGGATTTGTAGTATTATTTACTGTTTATGGACTGGTGTTTGTTGTGGTAGAAAGAAAGTACATAACTCTGTTCAACCAAGAATCACAAGAGTTGGTTCTAATGGTGGTCCAGGATCAAACAACAGTTCTTTATCCAGGTCATTTACTATTAGACGCCATAGCTCAAGAGCAATGAAACGTCAAAGAAGTGGAACATCATCCAAACATGCTGATAGAGCTGAAGAATTCACCTTATCTGAACTTGCTGCTGCCACAAATGATTTCTCACCCGAAAACAAGATCGGTGCTGGGAGTTTCGGTATCGTTTACAAAGGTAAGTTATGGGATGGTCGCGAGGTAGCCATTAAACGAGGCGAAACAGGTCAAAAAACCAAGAAATTCCAAGAGAAAGAGACTGCATTTGAATCAGAATTGGCATTTTTATCAAGGCTTCATCATAAACATTTGGTTAGGCTTGTTGGGTATTGTGATGAAAAAGATGAAAGGCTTTTGGTTTATGAATACATGAAGAATGGTGCTGTTCATGATCATTTACATGATAAGAACAATGTTGTGAAAACTAGTAGTTTGATCAATTCTTGGAAAATGAGGATCAAAATCGCTTTGGATGCAGCTCGAGGGATCGAATATCTTCACAACTATGCAGTTCCACCTATAATCCATAGAGATATAAAGTCATCCAACATCTTACTTGATATGAATTGGACAGCAAGAGTTTCAGATTTCGGACTTTCACTCATGGATCCAGAATCTGACCACAATTACAAGCCGACGAAGGCCGTCGGAACAGTCGGTTACATAGACCCCGAGTACTATGGCTTAAATGTATTAACAACAAAGAGCGATGTTTATGGACTTGGAGTTGTAATGCTAGAACTACTTACAGGAAAGAGAGCTATATTCAAGAATGATGACAATGGTGGTACCCCAATAAGCTTAGTGGATTATGCAGTGCCTGCAATTATGGCAGGTGAATTGGTTAAGGTTTTGGACCAAAGGGTTGGACCACCAGAGCTTAATGAAACTGAAGCAGTGGAACTAATGGCATATACTGCAATGCATTGTGTGAATTCTGAAGGTAAAGAAAGACCTATAATTGGTGACATTGTTTCTAATTTGGAAAGGGCATTCAATGTCTGTGATGGTAGCCATGGCAGTATCTCTAGTGGTGCATTTTCATTTGTTTCAGATTGAAATTTTTTCCTCCTTTTTTTGTTTTTCCATCAATGATTTATCTAGATACACATCATTTTGTAGTGTAAAGATTTTTCATTTTTTTAGGGATTTTGTGAACATTGAAAGCAAAGGATAAGAGATTAGATGGTTTAATCTTGTTATTGTTTTGGATTCAACTTTGATCATTTGGGTCCATTTCACACTAAAAAGCTAAAAAGATTAAGACTCCGATTTGAAATTCTTGAATGGGTTAATATAACTTTTAGTTTTTGAACTCGATAATTAAATTCACTTTGGTCTTTGAATTTCACAATTAAGTTTATTTTGGTCATTGAACTCGGATTTAATCTAAATTTGTTAAGTGAATTAAGTTGAGGGACTAAAAAGTAACCCCTTCTTGACTTGCATGAGGTTTTGAAGTTGTTTAAATTTTGTCAAAACCCATTAACTAAAATGGTCCAACAAACACAATGAAAACTGGGTCCATGCATTGGACACATGTTCTTTAAAATATCAGGGAGGTTTTAATTTTAAAGGAAATTGACTTTGAATTTAGAAAGGAAAAAAGGATATGGTTTAACTGGAGTTTGGTCAATACAATTATGAAAAATTATTGAATTATGCCGGTGACCTACCTCTTCCTTTTCCCCATATTTTATGTGGAAAGTGTTCTCAAAATCAACAAAAATGTGTGGTGGAAATAATGTATGAAACTATGTTTTCAACTCTGCTTATTGATGCTGATCGATAGGGTGTTCAAACGGTTAACCGAATTAAATTAGTATTAAATAAATTAGTTGAATTAAATTTTTTCAAAAAATTAACCGAACAGAAATTTATATGTTTTTTTTAGTTAAAACAAGTATAAACATATTTTAAAAAATGATAATGTTCACTTGACTAAATTATCCAAATTAAAACTACATATAATTTGTATTATTAATTATTAAGTTCAGTTAATTACCCGATTTCAAATCGAATTAACTGATAACCGAACTTTCAAAAAATCATTAATTGACCTCCAATAAAATTAGATTGGTTAATCGACCAATTAACCAAATTAGATTTGTTCAGCCAGTTAATATGGTTTTAACCGAAATTTGAACACCCTACTGATTGAGTCTTTAACTCGATTAGCATGGACATTATTGTTAATATAGGAAGATGCCGATTTGATTGCGTTGAAACATATTATCTCCTATTTATGGATTGAAGATAGGTTATAAATAATTTTATACATTGTATAAAAAAGAACAGATATGATCAGAACTTATAATAAGATTATTAAAAGAGAACTCTGTTGATTGATAAAAACAACTCATCCATGTTTAGTCAATGGAAGGTTTTTTATTATAGGAAATGTGTGAATAAGGATTTTTTTGGTTTTCAATGTGTTGAAATGTTTTTCAACTGCTTGATTTTGATTGTGACAAGTTTTGTTTTTGATTATTACCATTCTAATAAACTCTAAAATTAAATTTCAATCTTGTGATTCTTTGTTGTCAAAAGTTTATTAAGAACCTTGTTATTCTATTAAAATTTACTTTGGATTATTTTTTATACCTAACAAATTTACACATGATTTGATTTGACCTATAAAAAACTCGATTATTTTAAAAAAATCATATATTTTTGAATTATCGTTTGGTTAAAAAAGAATAGATTTAACGTATTTTTCAGCCATACGAGAGTTAAAAAATATATGCTTTTTTTAGGATGGTTGGATTTTTTATGAGTTGCGTCATATCGTTAGTAAGTTATTGATAATTTAAATAAGATATAGCATACCCAAAATAACTTGTTAATCATGTCATGATTTGAATAAATTTTTAATGTATAGAGACTAATTAGAATAATTTTTAGTAAAGGGATTAAAATAAACTTCACATAAAAGTGTAGGGACTCCTAGTAAATTTTTACTTTTCTAAATTTATTTATATTTAATGATTTTAAATAATAAAATAGGGAAATAATTAGTATAATAATATTTCTTCATGGGCCTTCTTGTTGGTGTCAAGAATTTGATTCATCACTCTTGTAATCAATTATTTATTTAATTTCATAAGTTATATATTTTGGGGAATATAAAATATTTAAACTATTTAAGAACTTCAAAAAATAAAATTTTAATTTATTGGTCTTGACTCACCCGTTTGGTACAGATTTGAATTGTGTTACCGTTGTATCCATCTCTACTATTACATCAATTTTTTTAATATAACAAATTCGATATAAAAAATTACTAAAATTTTGTTATAATCACAAATTACAATATTTAATACAAAATTTCAGAGCACATAATCTAAAAGAATCGAAATTATTGATCAAGTATGAGATGAGATTCAAATATAATATTTATATTAGTCCTTTCAAATATGACGACTTCGAGATTTGAACTCAGTTCAAACGTATAAAGAAAATACTCACTATCACTTCTTAGTAAGGTCGATGCTATTATATTTGATTTGCATTTCGTGCAAAGATCAAGAGTAAGTTTAGGTCCGACTTAAAAAATGAGTCTAAAATTTTGTTCAAGCTTGATCCAAATAAAAAATGCTAAACTTGAGCTCAGCCCGACCTGTAATAAAATTTCGATATTATTATATATATAAATTTTAAAAATATAATAAATTAAATATATTAAAAACATTAAAATAAATATTCCTAACAAATTAAAAATACATTAATTATACTTAAATAACACTAATATAGTTGTAACTTAGCAATCAAATAGTAGCAAAATTAACAATAAAAAAAGAGTTATACAATATCCAATCAATAATAAAATAGTAACAATATAATAACAAAATAGCAGTAAAACCACAACAAAACATCAACAAAGAGCGGAATAAAATTTTTTTAGCAAAATTTGGGGTGAGGTCAAACCAAAAAATCTTACCCAAGACCTGACCCGTTTAGAAAATGGGCCATATTTTTTTGTTTAAATCTATTTTTTGAGTTTATATTTTTATCTAAATCTTTTTACTTTTCAGACGAAACTTCGAGACTAGGTGGATGATGGACCCATGATGATTGTCTAGAAGGGAATGCAAAAGTAATAAGAAACTCACACTTGAACACAACAGCAGGATATGTATAACAATTAATTGCAAATTTCATCCCTAACATTTCAACTTTTTTGCAATTAAGCCCTAATACTTTTTTTTTTGTTCTATACCCAATTAACCAGCTGTCTGTACCAAGTTTGTCAGCTGTCAGCTATACCAAAACCAAGACTATACCAAAAAATTCCACGTGCCTATAAAAGGTGCCCGAAGTGCCTATACCAGGTGCTTATATACCAAAAAATATATACCCCAAAACGGTGTAACACGAAAAAGATCCAACAAAATAATGCATTATATAATGCAATATTCACTTCTTGGGTGCAACAGATTCTTGAGTGCCAATCTCATCTCCAGTTGCCTTTCTCTTCTTGTTCGAGGACTGTGCATCAGATGAATTATTTAGTTCATAAATGCCTCTCCTTGTGCTGATCCCAGACTATAACAAAAGAAGACAAATGTCAGACCCCAAGATTGGTGGCTTACAAATTATTGTAATAAAATGTCATCACTTACATGGAATGTTTACTCTCTAGTATTCAAATTGGTGTAGAGACCAATGCCTTCAAATCTACTTGGTCTTCTTCCTCTGTTAGGTCTGGCTGCAGTTGTAGGCTTCTTTCCCTTCACTTTGTCAGCAATTGCAGAAGGGTTTTGAGGTGTCCCTGAAGTAGCTGGAGTATCTGCACAATGAGTTGTAGTCTGTTGCAAAGAACTGCAATTAATTTTAAACTTAAACAGTACTAGTAAGGAAAGGAATGACTAAAATTGCATAAATAAACTATAAAATACCTGAGTAGTTGATAATTTCTTTCGAGGGCATTTCCTTTTGTTATGCCCGAGCAGTCCATGATTTCTATAGTTCATAACTAATCCTCTCATACTCAGCTATCCAGGTCTAAACTTCTGTGGTTCATCCTTGGCCATTCTCTTATTTTTCTTGGGCCTTCTAGGCACAACTCTCCCCATTGGAGGCAGAATAGGCTTCATCCCAGTTCCCTTCCACTCATGTGACCCCATTGATAGGCTGCAATGCATACTGATATGCATTCAAGTAAGTTTCCATGTGGTAGTGTAGTCATTTGGCTCTTTACCAATGTGCCATATGGCACATGTATGTGAGCATGGACTTCATTTTGCAACCTCAAAAGTACATTTTTTAAAATGAATTATATCTCAATTTATCAACCATTAT
This sequence comes from Gossypium hirsutum, assembly GCF_007990345.1. Taxonomy (NCBI): domain Eukaryota; kingdom Viridiplantae; phylum Streptophyta; class Magnoliopsida; order Malvales; family Malvaceae; genus Gossypium; species Gossypium hirsutum. The sequence goes on from NC_053436.1 coordinate 1,865,529, forward strand.
CTAATCTATTTAAATTTTCAGTACTTAATCTTTCAACACTTATTTCTACGGCACATAACTTTTTAATTTATCAAACAACACTTTATTCAATTTTTTTTCATTTATTAACCCAATAGACTAATAATGAGTCACTCACATGTCTGCCAAATTCCTCATGTTCCTTATTTCTCTGGCCTTTTCTTTTGTCTCCAAGCTTGTTGATTCAATTCATGAAGAAAAACACTAACTAAATTTTCATGAAAAATTCAAGTAAAAACTCTTCTCTCTCTCTCTCTTCTACTCCATTTTCCCCTTCTCTCTCTCTATATATAGGAAAAGAATGAATTTTCTTTTTTCCCTAGATTTTCCACACTTTTCATCATTTATTCATTTATTTAATTATTAAATAAATGATTACAATTTAATATTTTAAAATTTAATTTAATGTCTTATATTAATGCCATCAATAATGTCTTTTTTTTTCTAATTTAAAATTTAAAAAAACCTTTAATGACAAAATGACTATAAATTACCCTTTAAAATTTCTTTTGTCATATTTAATACATAAAAGGTTAAATAGTCATTTCACTCATTTATTTGACATATAACATACATATGTGTCCTTATGTAATTATTATTTATGTTGATATTATTTTTCCATGGTATAATTACAATTTAATAAATTTTCTCTTAATGACAACTACACTATAAGTCCCTATAATTTCTTGGCAATTACAATTTATTCTATACCCTGATTTTTATTGTGTAAATATCAATATATTTTCAACATTATTATTATATATAATGATTAATTAATTTTCCACCATTTATTTTATGGTCAAATTAAATTTTAGTTCTTGTACTTTTACAAAAGTTCTATTTTAGTCCTTTTATGATATTCTCTTTTCATACCTATTTTTATGTACTTAATTGATCTCTATGATTACTATTTGATTAATATCCTCAATTCTTGAGAATTTGTTACTCTTGATATACTATTATTACTTTTTATCAAACATTTCGGGGTTATACTCCCATTTTGTTGGAACAATTTTCTGAGTTTTCTTGTTAATAGATTTAATGAATGCTCTCATTTTTACTTTTCAAAAAGAATAGTTTGATCCATATAAGAGTGGTGGTTGAGTAGTTGATCCTTTGGCCTTCATTGTTTCCATTTGAACTTATTAGACACAGAATCTAAGCGTTATGACCATGGTATCTGAAACAAGAAGAAAACTTTGCACACAAAATTTTTTAAAGAATTCGGGCTTAACCTAAGTTTGTGAATCTTAGCTTAGAGAACTAACCCACTAGGTCAACACAATATAAGAATAATGATTTAAGTCCAACATTTTCATGCTCAAATTGTAACCTCACCTTTACACATCTAAGTGTAGTCCTCACTATCTACTCGCTTAATCATTAAGTTAGTAATGTTGATGAACTCCCTTGCTATCCTTATCTTTAATTTTAAACATGTATTATATATTTTTATTCAAAATAGCCCTCTTTAACTTCAAATCCTTCTTAAATACATAAGATAAACTAATACAATGACTTAGTTAAAATTTGCCAACTAAAACATTGTTGTGGTTGCCATTGGTGGCACATGTCAAAACACAACTTTTAACCTTAACTCCATCAAACATGAGTAATTTAAGGTTTTTCTTTTTGAAAATTTATTCACATCTTTGAAGGATTAACATTTATATCTAATATCAAAAAGAGTTAAATATATTTCGGTCTTGAACTTGTCAATTTGGACTTTGTTAGTCCCTAAACTTGTCTCCAGTCAACCAAGTTGGTACATTAACACTAACACTATTAGTTTGTGATGATGTGGCACTGCTAACCAATTTGGTGGTATTACGTAGTAGCCTCTCAATACGCCAAATGAAAAACATAAATTAAAAATATATTTTTCACATTTGGAATGAATTTGGACAAACCATTTGTCCAAGTTCATTCTAGATGTGTTTTTGGTAATTTATATATATTTAATTTTTTTTCTAAAATATCAAATTTTTAGATTATTATTTTTGAAAAATATATAAAATATATAAATATATATAAAAATATATAAAAACGTATAATTTTATAAAAGTATGTATTATAAAAAAATTATAATATATAAATTTATAAAATATATATTATAAATTTATGAAATATATTATTTTAATAAAAATAGTGAATGGATAATTTCAAATGAATAAAATTTATAGGCTTTATATATTTAGATATGTTTTTTTTATAAATTTATAATTGATATATTTTTTAAAATAACATGAGGTGTGGTGGTTGCTCACATTATCCCTTAATCACGTGGTTGAGGATTCGATCTCCGCTTGTGGCATAGAAATTAGTCATTGCTAACAATGGCGGACACCCAAGTTAGGACCTAAAAAAATTAATATTTTATTGAAAAATTAAAAATAAAATTACCAAAAAATACTTCTAGATGTGAAAAATTATTTGTTCAAGTTCATTCTAGATGTGAAAAAATATATCTTTTTTTAATTAATTTATATTTTTTTAATTTTTAATTTATGTTTACCACATGACATACTGAGAAGTTACTACGTGGCACACCATATTGGCAAACAATGCCATGTCAGCACAAACTAACAGTATTAGTGCAAAGGTACTGACTCGATTGATAGAACACAAGTTCAGGGACTAACTAGATCCCAAAAAATATGTATGAACCAACAAAGTAGAAATCAGGGTCGAAAATATATATTAACCCTTTCAAAAATATGTTAGATGTAGATGTGACTCAACATGCATTCACCCAAATAGTAACTACAGCAAGAAAAACACTTGGTAAAGATTTTGGTACTTGAAATAAATAAACATTTTTGTTTTCTAATATAGGGTACACAAGTTTGCAATTCATTACCAGGAAGTACATAATGATTGTTTTTTTTCTTGATAAAAGCTGAGCTGATATATTATTGAAAACAACAATACAAAGTTGCTTATTAATACAGAATAGTAACAGGTGAATGTATCAGAGAGGTAACTCTATTATAGAGATTTGATTAAATTAATCCTTTTACTATTAAATGAGTTGATTTAATCCCTGTATTATTTTAAAAAATTAAATGAAGTCAGTCGGAATAGAGTTAACATTTATTATTTTCAAGATATTTTTTATACAGTAAATATTAATTCTATTATAATTTGGATTTATTTAATCTTTTTAATAGTCATTTGATACTAAAGGGACTAATTTGATCAATCCCTATAATACAGGGACCTTCTAGGTACTTTAATGAATAGTAACTACAACAAAAATTAAGGGAAAAAAAAATACGAAATGCTAGTTTATTTATCTTTTAATTACTGCAAAATGATCCTATTTCATTTTGGTAATTATGAGGGAAGCCAGACTTCTTCACCAAATAACTTGAAGACTTTCTTCATGGTTATGATTTTGTAAGAAGAATCACCTTCAACATCCTTGTAAAAGACAACCTTGTCACCTGCTTGAAGACCTTTATCCTTCACGAACTTACGCCAACCTTTGGAAACCACTGGTTTTGGATGGAAATCTTTCTTCCTGGTTGAGCAACGAAACTCCCATGTTTGTCCATGTTTGTCTTTCACTTCAAAATCAGCACAACGACGAGCTTGGTCGAACTCGAATGCCCATAAAATCTCTGATGGAACCGCCAACCTATGTTCTATGTCTGTCGGAGAAAGAACCTTTGAGAACAGCTGCTTCATTTCCCGATATCTACAAACACTTCGAAATAGTTAGAAAGAATCTTACTTTCTTTCCATATGGTGACATATATATATATTCCATACTTTGGTTGTTTTTTAAGGAACAACTTTTAATTCTCTTCCTTCTTTTTTTTTATTGTCTTATTATTTTATAAAAAAAAAAGTTAAAACACTGTTTAACAAATAAAACACATTTTCATACTCTTTGTTTTAAAAAATAAAAATAAAACACATTTCCACCCGTCTTAATCCTATACACTCTTAAGGAAAAATGTAAGTTCAAACCCTGAAAACGATACTATTAAAAAAGACAGCTACGAACTCTAAACATGAAAATTAAAATAAACACTTCACTCAAATTTACGGTTTATATGTCCTTTTAATTTAACGCCATTATTTCATAATGTCGTTAATTATTCCAAATAATTAAATAGAAAAAGTAGATATTAATTATAAATATAAGTGGATTTTTTGTCTCTAAAGACCAATAAATGTTAGGTTGAAATGGGTAGGTTTGGAGTGGGTCTACAAATTTCACTTCCAAATGATATTTTTAACTTTTTGGGTATTTTCTTTTTTATTTTCCCTTGAAAGGGCCACTCTTGTTGGAAACCCTTTTTTTATTTTTCTCCTCTTTATTATTCTAATAATTTCTTCAAACCAAACTTGTTTGTCATTGGGTTAATAACCCCATTACAAATAATTCATTATAAAATTAATTTAATATTATTTAAATAATAATATCAACTTTTAAATTTCATTTAATCTAAATTTAGCCCTTAATATTTATATCTTTTGTCAATTTAATATTCAAATTTGATTACTAACTTTTCAAAAAGAGTCAAAAACGTTAATCGACATGACAATCTGCATGCACTTCATGCTACTTTTAAATTATTTGTTGACATATTACATAAAACGAATTGTACCATATCAAGATAAAGTACATGTGAATTGTCACGCCAACATTGTTAAAAAATTAATGTTTTAGTCGCATCATAATTCAATCCAACACTATAATTAAATAATACTAGTTTATGTTTCACTCCAATTAGTGTGGGTCCGCATATTACAAAAGTTAACCTAGCTTTGTTTGAATTTTGTGGAAAGAAAACAACACCATTACTTCGAATCTATCTTAGACTACTTTGAAAAGTTTGGTGCCAAGTATTCCATCCAATCAGCAAATTGAGAAATAATAACAATAATAATAATAATGTTGAAGGCCCCAGTTCCATTGACCAAAATTGAAGACTGAACATTTGAAGGATAACCCTATTTTTTTCTTCATTTCAGCAGTTAATTATTTTGTTCAAAACCACATTTTTTTAATGCTTCTGAAAAATATACATGGCATGAGTAAACATGTAACATATGATAATGCCGACAATCCAAAAAACCAAATGGTTAAGAAGTCAGTATTGACACCCTAAAGTCTAGAATTCAGGTTCTAGTAATATCCTCCTATGCTCCCATTTCTAATATGCTATTAAATTCGTTTAAAAATTTACATGCATCGTATATACAATAATATCAATAAATTCAAAGGTTAAATCGTTAAAATATTAATCGTACTTTAGTTTTTATAAAAATATGAACTAATTTACATTATATGTAGTAAAAAAATGAAGTGAAATATATTCTTATTTAAGCTGTTGATTGAATCCGACACCAAATTAATTAGGAAAAATATAAAAATCGATATATTATTTGAGGGCCTTTTAATCCTTTTACCTTTTTAAAAAAAAGTCGATAAAAAATTTGCATGTAATGAGATTTAACCCATACCATTTGGATAAATAAAATTTTAAATTATTGATTGATTTGGTGTAATAAGTTAACACGACACCAACTAAAAATCGATAGTAACATCATGATAAACATTCTTAATCTGGTGTATTTATGTGTTTAAATTTCATTTTACTCACAATTTAATCTAATTTTTCATTTTAATACCGTACAATGCATATGTTATTATTAATTAGTCTCAAACCATATGTTATTTTTAAATACACTGCTGTATTCTAGATACATTTCAATTTGTTCTATAATTTGTATGTTTTTATTATTAATTCCAAACTGTACATTTTATAAGTTATTGTATGTTATTTTTAAACACATACATATATTTTAAATACGTAATTTTCACACACACGTAGAATAAATTTTTAGTATCCATTATGTACTTTCATACATACAATTACTATAGATGTTAGTGTTTAGGTGTTTGCCATCTTTTTTGGGGATAGTAAGGAGAGAAAGAATGGGAAAGGAGAGATGGCGCAGGAACGGAAGGAAAAGGAAAAAAATAATTTTTTTGTTTAATGTTTATAATATATTTACTATGTTATAAATATTTTAAGAAATTTATTTGATTTTTTTATTAATATTTGAATATATTAACATATTTATTTATATTTCATTTATTTTATCTTTTGTATTACTTTTTAATGATTTATATTAGAATGGGAAATAGTATATTAATTATAAAATCAATATATTTAATAAAAAAATACTTAATTGGAATATAAAAATTAATATAAAGTTATGTATATGTTTATCAATTGATTAGAATTTGCAAGCAATGCAAATAAAATTTAATTAATTATTAATTAATCATATATTTTTAAAAATGTGTAAATAATGATTTTATATTTTTAGCAATTTTAATAAATTTATTTATAATATCTAAATGAGATGAATATAAAAACTATGCATGAATTTCGATCTAATATATAATTTGATTTCGATTTAACTCTACACGTTTAAGGAAATGAATACATCAATTTTTTTAAATAAATATAATTATTTGTGTATATAATATGTAAATGTAAAATGATATATCTAGATGTGCTTATGAGCCGAGTCAAGCCTGGTCTAAGCATGATATTAATATACTTTATGCTTGTTCAAGCCCAGCTTGGTCCAAAATCTGGACCTAAAATTTTGCCCAAACTCATTCATATTTGCAAAGGACTAGTATAAGAACATTTTAGGCCCACCCATATTACTTTTAATTTTTGTAAAAAATATTTATATTATATTATTTTAATATTTAATATTTTTATACATTCTTTATTTATTAAAATTTTTTATATAGTCGTCTTAACATTATTTTAATGTTTACAGAGTAGTATTATATATTTTGTATATGTTTATTTTTTTAATTTGTTCTAAATTACATAACATATAAAAATAACAAAATATAAAATATTATAAACTTAAAATAGGTGGGGCCAAACTGGGCTCGAGTTTTGAATGTTCAAGCACGAGCCTAACCAATATTTTAAAAAGGCCTAATTTTTTTACCCAACCTTTCCAAATTTCAGGCGGGCTTTTAAGCCTGAATGGATAGCCTAACCCATGAACATGTCTATTTATATTGATAATGATGTTAACCTTTTACGAAATTGAATCAAATCAAAATATTATGTATAAAATTACACAAAATCAAAATTCTTATGTAACATTACACATTAAACTAAAGTTCATGTGTAATTTTCAAAACCACATTTTTTTTAATGCCTCTAGAAAAATTTGCATGACACGAATAAACATGTAACATAAGATAATGCATATTTTTCATGCCAACAATCAAATGGTTAAGAGGCCAGTATTATATTTTTCATGCATGTAAATTTTTAAAACTAGTTTAATATCTCTATCATATCGATCTAAAAAAAATGTATATATATATATATTCTTGTAATAGATGTTTCTAGGTTTATTTATGAGGAATTTAACCATATGTATATATATTGCACTAAATGGAATTAAACTCTTGATAGCTTTGCAAGAAGCAACTAGGACTCAAATGGTTGTAGTTCAGTCCTTCCTACAAATCTTGTTTATCTATTGAACTCTGTCTTCCTTTAATTTCCATGGGATTTGGAGATCATGATCTTAAACAGAACTCTGAACTCTAATCCCATTGAATCTCTCGGTGAAAAGTCCATTCGGACGCATTCAACGTGGTTTTCCCATCAGCGCCAACAATATCATAAGGCGAGTCCTCAGAAAATTCAGTTGGCATGGATTTCCAATGCAGAGATGGCTTCCATTCAGCTTCTTTCAGTACTTTTAGTATCTCTGCCACCACTATTTTGCTCCCCTCAGCAGATAGATGAACTCCATCTCTGTCGAATAGCATAAATTCAATAATTCAATTTCGATATAAGCTTCACTTTCATTTCCGAAAATTAATGAACAGACAAACTTTAAAAGAAACAAACCTACTGCTACTGTAGTAACAGTTCGATTTTGGTCTCCCTAAGATTTAGGTTCGAGCACCATTAAGCTTCATTCGAGTACACTGACTAAGAATTTTGGTTTCAGCCTCTCGTTCTACTTTGGACTCAGTTCTCAGTCATGGATCACCCTAGATATTCTTAATGTCCTCATGTTTCCTGCTTTTATTATGCGAAAGTATCATGGAGATTCTTGTACTAGAAGCCAGATTGCATTTTTACCCCATTTACTCAAAAAATAAACAAATCAGTCCCTGTACATTAGAATAAAGAGCAAACTAGTCCTTTCTATTAAAACTTTCATCCATTTCTAATGTTAAAAACTGGCGTGGTTGATAAAATAACCAAACAGTTACACGTGACGTGCCACGTGTACCTCATTCTGACATATAAGGACCAATTTTTAGTAGGAAAACCAATTCGCTCTTTGATTTAACGTAAAGGGACTAATTTGCCCATTTTTTACCAGAGAGGGCAAAATGCAATCCAACTCTTACAAAGACCTACATGGTACTTTTACCCTTTTATTATCTTTTAACAACAGCAAAATCCTCAACTCTTTCATCGAATAATATTTTTCATGTGAATAAGGAAAAATCAAAGTTCTCATAACTTCAGAACACAAGTGGACGACAAGGTACCGTATCAAAAAGAAAGTTCCCTAAAGTGGAAAGTGAAGCACATGGATGATTCACAAATAAAGCCAATGAACTTTAAAAATGTGATTGCATCAAGAAAGAAGATTAAAACACAGACGAGAAAACTTACGTGAAGCAATCGGTCATCCAATTCTCTCTTTGTTGAAAAGCAGTAAAAAGATTGACCACCTTTACGTCCAGTTCCTGGCAGAGCTTTACACAAGCATCAGCGTACGTCTGGCATAACTCGTTTGTTCGAACAAGGTGGCTAAAATGTTCACTGATTTACCGAAAGGACGTCTTAGATTGACATTTCATAATAAGAAATAAGGTGGGGAAAAGAAGGCGCAGAAAAAAAATGCATTACAGCACCTTGCGTATTTATTTACTCTTTCTTCATTGACAGGAGGACTAGTAAGAAATATGAGACGCGTCGAATCTGAAAGGCCCTGATTTTCAGAAAAAAAGAACAAAAATTAGAAATGACCATTGCTTGTTTACCAAGACCTGCTATAAGAAATACAAGCAAACAAAGGAAGAATTGAAAATCCAATGCATACGAAGCCATTTTCTCATTATCTCCAACTACTTCAACACTCAACCGTGCTTACAGCTACGGGATTCAGGACTTATATTGCAAGTATTGCTTTACTACTAGCAGAACAGTCAGTTTCTCGTAAATCCTACATTGATGTATCAACCTCAACAGAAAGATATACAGAGATTTGAGAAAAATACCTTCAGATAATTCACTATTTGCTTCATGTTCTCGATATATTCAGGAAGTGGAACATGAGGGCCAAGGCCAGATGGATGAGCCCCCATCGAATCATTACCTCCAAAATAAGTTATTATCAATTCAGGCTGTGTAGCAGCATCCTGTAACGCGCGAAAGAACAGAACCATGATGTTAATATCAAATCATACATAGACGATACAGATTAAGAATCGATTCGTATATCGGAAAAGCAGCATCCTAGTGAATCAAATTAGACAATACACTGCTGTTCCATAAGCATCAATCACTATTTCAACAAGTTTGATGTAATAACTATTAAAACTTTAGTACCTTTGGGAAAACATGATCGAGAACCTGTATGGCACGTCGTGAATTCCATCCGAAATATCCTCGTAAAAGTATGTCAGCCTGCGAGAGGATAGCAAATAAAGCATGATTCCTATAGAACACAAGCCACACACATACAATTAAGAGACTGGAAAATAATGAGATCAAATAATTTGAGGGCTGAATTTCATGAGGAAATAAAATAATTAAACAAAATGCACTTAGCATCATAAATTTTGGAATTTTATTTCTAAATCATGTTCATTTTCGATTCTACCACTCTCAAAAATCACTATCCATACTAACAATTCGCAATTTCCCTCCTTTAATTCATCCAAAATTATAGAATTGCTAATTATAATGCATTAAAGCATAAAAAAAAAGATCATCACTAGCATTAAACTTTCTTTCTCTTTTTTCTCTCTAACCAATCATAAAACAAGAACACACCCTAAAACAAGCACACAAAGCAGATCACTCGTCAATAAAGAAACTTTCTTTTTTCTTATTTTAGAATCAAATGACCCATATTATCATTTATCACTAATATACACATAAACAGTGAATCAATTTAACCTGTATGCTAACAAAACATAGCTCAACAAAGACGCTGAAAAAAACCCAGAAAAAAAGGGGGCAAGTATAGAGAAAAAAAGTACTTTGCGGGCATAGAGGTCAGCAAGAATAGCACCCCATCCACCATTGCTGAAACTAAGTTGAACAATGGATGAACCAAAGAGGACGAACTGTGGCCTAACTGGACCCACCATTTCTCTTCTCTTCTCTTTGGACACCCTTTCTTTTTGAGGTTTCTCTTTGACAATCCCTTAGAATGTCAATGGAGATCAAATTGGAGACTATAATGATATCAGGCTTTTGCCCCCAATCTCCTCTCTGCCATATATTTATGACTATATTTCAGCTTTCCTTCGGTAGTTGGAAAACCAACTACACCCACTTTCCTTTTTTTTTTTCCTCTTTGATTTTTACTGTTTTAAGAAGCTGAAAATTTAAATAATAAAAAAATATCAACCATTCAATTTAAATTATAAAGTTTAAAAAATAAATATTATGTAATATTTATAATCTCTATTTATAATATATATAAAAGTACGGATTTAAAAAAAAATTAAACCAATAAAAATACCCTTAATATATTTTTTTATAAATGTTATATATTATAAATTTTATATTATTTCTTACTTATTTTATGTATTATAAAATGGATCTTTCTCTAAATTAAGTTTATATAAGTTTTTATAATTAAAATTACAGATTATTAGGATGTGAACCAAGTATTATAAAGCCGATCCTAATTATACAAGTACAAAAAGTTTTCTTGCATCATATTATGGGGCATGATACTATTTGAGAGAACTATGCCAAACATAAGCACAATAGACAACTCGCGAACTCTTTAATTTGAAACATTCAAGACTTCGAAATGTGGTTGGAAAAACATTTGTTGTTCTAAAAAGCATATTTTCCATATTAACAATATCATCTCAGTATAGCATAAAAAAACAAGGTGAATCGTACTAGCATATCGTATATTTCATAACTTGAATCATAGGTGGAATTGAGATTATCCATACTTTAAAGGGTATATGGAAGAAAAATGTCTTGATAATCTTAATGATGCATATTCAAATTCAAATGATGATGAACTTGGTCAAGGACCAACAAATAATGATAAGGAGTATATGTTAAATATTAAAGAGGGAATAACGTAACAAATATGTACTAAAACAATTAGATAAAATTGCATACGAGGTTTATTTTTATTTTAATTTTTATTAGTAATTATATTATTAACTACGTACTTTTTAGGCTAACATAATATATATGATGATTTTATTTTATTTTTTTTACTTATTTAGAAATTATTTTTACCATACTGATAATTTTTTTAGTAATTAACATTTTTTTAAATGTAAATTATGTACTTATGTAATTACAATTTGTATTACCAAACGTGACATAGGAAATTACGATGTAATTACACTCTATCAACCAATATATTTAGTAATTACACTTTTATTCAATTACTTTGTTCGTTGTTCAAGCATATCCTAAATAGACATTAAAAATCATTTATTAGTATTATATGATAATAAAAAAGTAATATTAATTAATATAATAGTACATTAATTAATGTGAAACTAATTAGTTATGTCATATCTTTTAAATTTTCTAAATAAAAATAATATAATATATTATTAATTAATAAAAATGTAAATCTATAAAATTATTGAATATAATCGAATAAAATAAAAATAATAAAACCCTAGTTGTTTAGTTATAAGTTTTAATTAAATAAATATAATTTCTATAGATGTGGTTTAATTTTAAATATAAAGTTAAAATATTTTTTATAATTAATAAAAATTAAATCTATAAGTATGATTTTATTTTAATATGATAGTAATTGTTTTATTAATAATGTTTCTATTAAATATTGAATATGAAACTAGTAAATTGGTTTTACATTCATAATAAATTATTAATAATTATAATTATTTTATGAATAGTGTTTTGATTTTTAGTGTAATAAGCAAAATAATGCCTATAGGCAGTTTAATTTAATTAATTAGCTAGTTTTAAAATTAATTAGGGAAATAGGTCAATTTTAGGAGAGAGAAATGGAAAGCATGTATAGTTGGGTGCATTATGTTATGATCTCTTCCGTTCAATTTTCAAGTTCTTCAGGGAGCTCATTGAAATTGTCCTTTAACCGGTTCATCAATATCCAACTACCTTTAAACTTGTCTGGGACTTTCCCCTACAATGATTTTTAGAGGCCCACTTTGCCCAGAACAATCGTTGATCTCGTGATGACTGGCCCATCCACTAGCAGATCGGTTTGTAGTGCTACGTCTTCGAGTGTGATTGTACACTCCCTGCATGGAAGGTGCAAAGTGTGTGTTTCGGGTCTCCATCTTTCCACCAACGTGCTGATTAGTGCCAAATCGAGTTTGTAGCCCCTAGACATGCGAGACACATGTAAGAATCCAACCGCTTGCAAGTGGCCACGAATTTCAAGGATCGCAGGCTTTCCCATATTATGAATGAAGGCCTTCAAAACATGATCATCCGCCTATTTACACAATAAAAACAATTTAAAATTAAAAAAAATTAACATTATTGAAACTAACGAAATTTAAATTTTCAGCTTACCATTGCTAATTTGGCGGCAGAAATATGCTTGCCATTGAAACGGATTAGAAAGGCGTCCATTCGTGAGAAATCGATTTGAACAAATAAAAACGAGATAATTACAAAATATATTTTTAAATTAAAATATCAAAAAATTTAAAACGAGAGAGTTGAGAGTGTTTGAAAGGGTTTGAGAGAGTCAAGTGAGTTAAGAGATGGATGTGAATGAAAAAAAAACGAAATTTGGGAGTATTTATAAGGTAAAAAAAATTTCAGCGTTGGTATATTTATTTATTTTACCGTTGTTGGAAAGCGCATCCAACTAGGCGAACTTTCCTGACACCTGTGCAGAAAGCTCGCATAGTTGGATGTGCTTTCCATTTAAATCAGTCTATTTCCCTAATTAATTTTAAAACCAGCCTAAATGACTAATTAATTAAAAAAACGGCCAATAGACCTTACTTTGCCTAATAGTTATTATCACATAATTATACTTCGAACACATATTAAATTACACTTATTATTCTAGACTAATTATCACTTATACTATGAACACATATTAAATTATACTTATTATTCTAGACTAATTGCCACTTAATTAGTGTTATGTAACAATTAAAACTAATATTTAACACTATAAATATATGCATTAGAAAAATATTTTCATTCAAATAACATCTAAAGAATTATTAATAAAAATAATATTTTAGGTTCTATTTCGATCACAAAAAAAGATATGGGTTTTCATTATTATTTGAAAAGTTTAGTTATTATTATATGATATTTAATAATTTAATTGTTATTTGATTTTAATAAATTTGTATGACAAGTCATTTTATCTACTTACTTAATATTTTATTATTGGTTGTTTACCACTTGCTCATTCTCATTGCTTTTAAAATATTATTTTATTTTCTCAATTATTTTCAAAATTAATAAACTTTTATTATGAATTAGACTAACTTTAATTTAATTAATAGTTTTTCTAATGATTAAAAAGCAAACACACAGAATCTTTTGTCTTATTGTTTAGGTGCTTTATCTGTTTTTGGTTTCATTGTTTGTTGCTTTGTCCGGTTCAATAATACCGCTTATCCTAATGTGTAACAGCCATCACCCGTATCCATCGCCGGAACAGGGTTACGGAGTATTATCAGAATTTTACATATTAATTAACAGACATTTCATATCATCTAACATTCATATCAGAAACCAATCAAAATCAATTATACTGTCTCTTATGCTAGCCCTCAAGGCTCAAAATACACATTGGAAATAAGTAAAGACTAAATTGGTTGCTCAAAAAATATTTTTTATTTAATAGTACTTTAAATCTCTAATTTCCAAAATTAACCTTAATAATTTATCCAATTTCCAATGATAAATAATCATTCTTATTCACTAAGTACTATAAATGGTCTATTTACTATATAAGGACCGCCAATTTAAAATTTCGTAGCTATTTGATACCTTTAGCTACTAGAATTCAACTTTTGTACTTTATACAATTTAGTCCTTTTTATCAAGCTTGGCATGTAAACGTTAAAATTTCTTTACGAAATTTTCATACAATATTTCTATCATACTATAGACCATAAAATAATATTAAAATAAATTTTCTTCCAACCTTGGATTTGTGGTCCCGAAACCACTGTTCTGATTTCACTGAAAACGGGCTGTTACATAATGAGTTTTACGGGCCCACTAGACCAGAAGTTTCTCAAGTTCAAGCATTTACTTTTCTAGTTGTCTTGGGGCTAACTTGGGATCCGCTTAAGGGCCTATTGAGTTAGGTAAATATCTAATGCGTTCCCCGACCAGAGAAGTCATTTTTGGAGGGAAACTATATGTTTTGGGATCTGCGTGCTCCTTGGTTAGAACCTCTAAGAGGTCCCAATGGTTTGGACTTGAGTAGGTTGAAAAAAGACATACAACCTTGGCAAGAACGACATTTTGCGTAATATATGATGCATGCTCCTTTAGGGTCTTTAAATTTTGTAGGTGGCGTAGCTACCGAGATCAGTGCAGTTAATTATGTCTCTTCGAGAAGTTGGTTAGCTATCTCTCATTTTGTTCTAGGATTCTTCCTATTCGTAGGGCATTTATGGCACACGGGAAGAGCTCGCACAGCCGCAACGGGATTTGAAAAAGGAATTGATTGTGATTAAGCGTAACATTGGAACTAGTATATATAATCATGAATTTAGAAAAAAAAATTAAATTGATGAGAATACCTTTTATTTTCCGTTATATTATTAAAATCACATTTAAAAATAAAAAACTTGAAGTAAAAATAAATTTTTTTATAATTATACATTTAAAAATAATAATTTAATTTAGACTTATTAGTTAAAAAGTTAGTGCTAATTTTAAATAGAATTGTTACTTGAATATTCTAATCAATAAATATAGAAAAAAATGATAATTATAATTATAATTTAAATTACAATTATTTGTTAAAAAAAATTTGGTGAAAAAGAAATTACAACTCAAGTATCAGATATTAAAAAAACTCAACACATAATCCTTGTCAACCAATCGCAAACCCAGTTCCCTATCCCGCCTAAGCTTGACTATCTTGTTCGCAATTCTATTCTCTTCTGTAGGAATAAAATTAATATTCCATTGACTCAGGAGCTTCAAAAGTAAAAGTATTCTCCTGACTAAGGCAGAATTAGAACCATTACTCACTTCGTGGATAAGTTTAATAGCTTCAAGATTATCAATCCGAATGATGACTTTCCGATAGCCACAATCAAGAGCAATTTGCAACCCATCAAGGATACCCCATAACTCTGAATCAATAACTTCACAATTACCCAAATACCTTGTGAAACCAACGATCCAATTTCCATTATGATCTTCTAGAAGTCCTCCAGCTACGACAAACATCTCCTCAATTTTAACCGAACCATTCGTATTTAGAGAGACCCAACCGTCCGAAGAAATTAGAACTAGTTTCTATCTCGAAAATTTAATGCCTTGCGAATTTGACATTGAAACATATTGTTTTGCCCAACATAGTGATGTTTTGATAACTTCATCAGTACTCCACTAAAGTCCTTGAAATACGTGAAGGTTCCGAATCTTCCAAATGCGCCAAATGACTGAACAGACAAGACCAATTGACTCCTCCCACTAGATTTATGTGTTGCTGATTCTGTAAATCAAGCTCCATCCATTCGTAAAAAATTTGATGTAAAAAAAGAAGTTGTGCTAATTTTGTTGATTTAAAATAAAGTTATTATTTAATAAAATCCAAAGCATCTTAATTATCACTTAATTAATATTAGAATTAGTTATGCTAATTAGTTATTATTTTGAATAATGTTACTTTGCATTAATTGTAGAGATTGTATCAAATAGTTTCTCTATTATTAAATGAATCAATTTAGTCATTATATTATTAAAAAGAATTAATGAGTCTAAATTGTAACAGAGTTAACATTTACGGTCTAAAAAATAACTTGAAAATTATTATTTTTTCAATTGCAGTTCAATTTTGTTCAATTTCAAACAAATGGTTCATTACACAACCATAAAAACTTAAAAATATTAACTTTGCTAAATAATTAATGATTTTTTTGGAAAATAGTAAATGTTAACTCTATTCCAACTTAGTTTTATTTTATTTTTTTTAACAATACAAGGATTAAATTGAACCATTGAATAGTTAAGAGACTAATTTAATTAAGTCTATATAATAGAGGGACCTCTCAAATACATTCACTAATTATTAACCATTAAATGGAAAATAATACCCAAGGCAAAACCTTTGAATTATAGGTTTAATCAATTGAATTAATTAAAATATAATTTGATATATAAATATTAAATATAATGGTATATTAGTAGGCATCTAATTATATATTTTTCGTCACTCAATTATGAAAATATACATGTCACTCAACTATTTAATTATTTTTTTTATCTCGAGTTGGCTAATATAAAAATAGAAACATCCAAAATCCAAGATAGATTGTGAGTTTAGTCCTTGCACTTTAATATGGTCATTTTCAGTCCTTGGACTTTCAGAATTTCAAAATTTTAGTTCCAACAAAATGGTAACTATTAAATTCATTAAATTTTACTATTTTTTATGTGTAATGTCACGTCAATTTACTATTTTCACATATTATTAAAAAATAATTAACAAATTTAATTACTTTTATTTGCATTAAGACCGGAATTTCAAATTTTAAAAAATATAACAACTAAAAATAATCCAATTGAAAAATATAAATTTTTTAAACAATCTTATTATATGTTTTGATCATATCTGTTTTTTTTTACATAATGCTTATAACTACCAATGACTCCTCTCAAACCCATAAATAGAAGGATAATACGTTTTAAAGCACTTGAACTCATATCTTATTGTATTGATAACACCACCCATACTAATCGAACTAATACTCAATCGGCAATTGAAAAATATGAATTAAATCTAATTTTGTAAAAAAAATATGCAATGGAGAGCGAGAAAACAAGTGATGTTGGTAAATTAACCCACCAAACTGAGTACCAAATTTTGCTCCACATTAAATGCAACTTTTAGCCCATTTCTTTCATATTTATATAGATGAACCAGCTGAAAAGGGACCAAGGCTATGAAAGGAAATTGGAAAGGAACAGTTATTAAGGGAAAATATAAGGTTTTATTACAAAGCAACTAGAAAAATCAGCAATGATTTATGAGTAATAAAGGATTTTAGGACATTCGCCAAAGGAAAAGCCATTATTAAAGACATCAACATAAGCACTAAAATCTGGTTGATTTGTCCATTCATTGTGACTGCATTTATGATCCTATATTGCCTGAATAGTGCCCATCATAATTCAACCAAGCTCTTGTAACAACAATGGCACAAACAAATATGTTGTTCAGACATAATTTGCCTCATTCCCACTTGCTACATTAATAAATCTTTATTTCTTTTAGGTTTTTTTTGTCATTATCTACTAGAGTGAGTTCAACGACTAATCCTTCACTTTTGGTATGCCCATTAAGGGGATAAAAACTAGCCACGAGTTTTAAAGCTAATCTATATCCAGGGTAAGGATCGAACTCTCAACCACTGATTAAGGTATCTTGCCACGATGACACCAACCTTTTCAATGATTTTTTTATTTTTTATTTCGGATCATTTTTTTATATAAAAAATAGTTGTGATTTTTGTAGTCACAATTTTAGTTTTGATTTTGGTTTTTTAATTTAGTATCTAGTCATGTTTTAATATATCTATGAGATTTGCCTAAGGACATTACCAGGTCTATCAATAACCATTCTCAAAGGATCTTCTCAATAGAGTGTTCACAAAATTGGACTTTAAGATGTTGAGGAAAATAGACAATTTAAGACTTACTTTTTGTGAAAATGATGAACCGGACCTCTCGGGGCTTTTGACAATGATTTATTGATTGGTTATTGTTCATCATTAGGTTGGTCTAATGATAGTGGGGCTAGAATGCAAATATAAATTATTTAATTAAAGTGATGCATCTCTGAATTGCTTCTGAATCTTTTCAGTATTGCAGTTATTGTCGGTTTGCTTGTCTCATCTATTTGGGAACTTTTTTTTTTTGCAAACGACATTTTTGCATCAACTTATATTATTTTATGTATTTATTATTTTTGGTTCCTTTCACTTATAAGTATTTTTCTTCAACAGAACGTTATATCATCTTGTTATATTTACATAATGCTTTAAAAAATTTACATCATTTAAGTTAATAGATGGCTATTTTTTTGAGTCATAATTGAAATTCTAAATTTCGAAAAGTATAGGAACTAAAAATGATCAAATTGGAGAGTAAAATTAAATCCACAAATTTACGTACAACATAAAATCAATAAGAGAATTTTGATCTAAAGGATTTAAATGTTATAATTTAAATTTAAATTTGAATTTCAAAATTCAAAAAATATATAAATTAAAATTAATCAAATTAAAGTAATAAACTAAATCCGTAACTGACACAAAAATCAATACAAAATTGGACCAACAAAACTATTGATACATAATTTGCTCCATTCCCACTTGCTGCATTTATAAACCACCAACTGCTTTTGTTTCTCACCGAGAAACTTATCTTACTATCTTTTTCCCAAAATATTTTATTTATTACAATCATAAATAGTATAATATCTTCCTCACAAAGAAACCCTACAAGGTCTAATTTCATAAATACACCATTCATGAACCCATATATATTTTTAAATTCAGCTTTTAAGTGCAGAAATTAATACAAATGACTCACAATATCAACCCATCAACTTGCATAGTTGTCCTTGATAGTCACTAGTCGTTTTTACATGAAATTTCAAGTTGAGTCAAGATTGAACTAGATGAATAAGTAATATCTTATTACTATTCTAGTTTAGGTAATTTTATGTTTAGATCATTTCTGATTTAGGATTGTCTCGGATTTAAACCACTTTAAATGTGGAGTTCGAAAATTTTAAATTAGATCATTTTGATGTTGGAATCCACAAATTTAATAAGATTTGGATCAAAATGTACAGATTTTCGGATTTGGAGGACATCTCTTTGTGGTTGATTAGCTTAGCCTACACCTCTTAAAGGACCAATGTTGAACCAATTGGCCGTTTCTACCGAGCTTCACTTTCTTATTCACAAGCTATACGGTTGGCTTACTGCGGGATTGTTTTATCCATTTTTAATTTTACTTCCTTTTATAAATTTTAAAAAAGGTTAAATTATGTTGGTAGTCCTTGTACTTTGATAAAATTTAAGATTAAGTCATTATATTTATAAAAGTTAAAAATTAAGTCCTCCTAGTTTTTTTTATTTTAAAAAATCTCAATTCAATCATTAATGTTGTTAGTATTTTTTTTTGTTAAAATTTGTTAACTTGACATATTAATTAAGTTGCAAACAACAATAAACATTTTAAGTAGATAAATTCTGATGAAAGCTACAAACAACAATAACAATTGGAATAAGATTTTTAACTTGAAAAAGTGAGAGGATTGAAGTTTTAACTTTTAAAGTATAAGGACTACATCTTAAATTTTATAGAAGTAGATGGACTAATAATATATTTTAACCTTTTAAAAATATTCATATCGATTACATTCATAATTGCTTCAGATTGCTTCATTCTATTTTTTACTAACTATAAGATATGCTTAATATATTCACTAATATAATTTATTATATATAATTATTTATTATACATACACTTTCAAGTATTTATATTATATATAATATAAACATATATTTATGACTTATTATTAAACTTATTCAAAAGACAGGTTGCAGGCCCAAACTTAAATTCTTGTTTAGTTGATAAAAGTATTAAACTCGAAAATGAACTCAATAAAATAATTAGGCTAATTTAAAAACTTAGGACAAGTTAACTGAGAGAGACGATGGACAAACATTGTATTGGCTTCTTTTCATTCTCATTGCCTTTCAGATGGTTGTTGGGTTTCCTCTTCCTATCTTGTGGATTTTCATTACTGCTATTGTTAACATTACTACCATTGTCATTTTTAACTTGTCCCTCTTCCTCATGGTCTCCCTTACCATTTTCTGTCTCTCTGGGCTTGGAAGACTTGAATTTGTCTTTCCTTAAACCAAGCTCGACAAAGGACTTCGCCTCGACCATGGTTTTAGTAACCTTTTTGACCTCTAGTCGATGCAACTATTACTTCGCCCTAGGTTTCAACCCATCCTTGAACTAGTAGAATGCCTTTTATTTTTTATTTTGCCTTTTTTTTTCACTCAAATTAGGCATTTGGAGTAACAACGGAGTGAACTCCCGTACACACTCCCGAACTGTGCTTTGTTGTGTAAGGCAGCGCAATTTAGCCCAAGCTTCTTCCTCAACATACTTAGGGTAAAATTGCTTTCTAAACTTATTTTAGAACTCCCCCCAAGTTCTAGCTGTATCACCTCGTCTCTCATTTGTGGACCTATGACGCCACTATAAAAGAGTGACATCAGTAAAATAAATTTGAACAGTGCTTACCTTAGTGACAGCATCTTCTACGCCCATCACACAAAAGTACTATCCAATCCTTCATAAGAAGTTGTCCACATCCTTCGCGGATCTAGTCCTTTTAAAATCTTTCGATTTAGGAACATCCATCTTACGTTTGGTTGTCGTCCCAACATCCCTTTACCCACAACAACTCTGTGAACGAAAAGCTCATCCTTGAGCTACTCAATTTCAGTGTTCAAAGCCATCACCATGGTTTCAGTTTCCTCCTTCAAAGTCGTTATCAAGGCTTTCAGAGCATTATTCCTCTTAGTCAGCTTCACATCAGTGGAGTAGAAAACCCCTTGCATCTATTCCACATTCGCATTAATGGCACCCAACACCTATTCTTTGAGCAAATCTTTCCTCGAGTCTAGCTTTGTGGTGCGTCCCTCAACTATCTCGATATTTTCCTTCATACCACTCATGGATCCCTCGAGATTGGTCACCCGACTTTCCAAAGTCGACAACATATCCCTCGATCTACTTGCTTTTCAGACCCACCATGGGTATCCCGCAAACCATGCGACCTTAGGTAATTCATTTGCTTCAAATTCACCTAAATCAATTTATCTCTCAAAGAGGCAAGAATTCTTAAAGAGATTCTCTAAGGCACCAAAACTTTGCATAAGCTAACACTCAAGCAAAGAAGCACAAAGTGAATAGAAAAATCATAAGTAAGCAAATGTGCACTAAGTGTTTGAGTAAATACTCTTAGAGTATTCTATTACTTTAAATGAATTACACTGAATGTAATATGAAATGATTACAAATGAGGGGAAGACCTTTATTTATAGTTAAGCTTCTTCAGATCCAACGATACAATTTAAATTACATTGGCAACTAAAATTGATGCCTATCTACAAGATGAGAGTCCTAGGGGATTTAAATACCATACAATCTTATCTATTAAGATTATAAATATTCATCATGGTAATTCTAGTGTTACTAGAGTATTTCACTATGCCACCAAGAATTCAAGTTGATACAAATTATCTTGCAAACAGATCAAATACCAACAAAAGGTTATGAACAATTCACATTCAACCACCTCGTCCTCTAAGAACAATACAAGTTTCACTCATCTGAAAATTTCCTTTGTAATCAATAAAATGTCTCGGTTTATGCATAACCCAACCATTGAGCATTGGGCCCTCGTTATATCTTTGTAACCCAACAATATTTTCTAGCATCTCAATCAACTTTTTCTACCTCAGACTTTATTGATAAGATTAATCTTTAAAAAAATCCATTAACCCCACAATTATTTCTTCTTTAGAACAAAAAAATCATACCACTAATACGAAATCCATGCTCTTATAAGCCCACACTATTATTTTAGGGAAAGGATGACTTTTCATTTTGTTTTCTTGCTAGGATCTAAGTCAGCTATTTTTGTTCTTTTTATGAGGAAAGGTGGTCCATTCTATGAGGAAGAAAAGATAATTAATAATAACACCATAAAATCACCAATAGCTAAGATATGGAGATAAAGATTTTATGTTGGAGACTTTGGGGGTCCTATAGCTAAACAATTAAAACTAAATCAACTACTTCATCATCAAATCCAAATTGACATTTTGAATTAACATAATAATATATTATTAGAAATATCTTAGTTTTGAAATTTATGCGTAGGTCATCAATACGTCGTTTATTATGTTAACACGAAATGAATTTTGTAAAGGAATTTATAAGTATAATAAGTAGTATGAATTCCAATAATCATAATCAGATTAAATCGAAATAGGAATATAGTTATAGGAGCTAATTCAAAAATATTATTTATAAAGTTGAGATAAAATTATAAATATTTGGAGGCGTCTAAGTTTAAAAAAAATTGAATTGTATTATTAACTTTTTTTTGGAGGGATCAAAACTGAAAATTTATTGATGGTTAGGGTATTCACCGCTTCAGATGTAGTCTGGGTTTAAATAGCGCTAGTCGCGTTATTGTTAGGGCTTTACCCACTTCTTGTAATTCAAAAAAGAATTTACAATGTATCCAACCTAGAGGTGTCCATGGGTCGGGCCGGGCCCAACCAAAATCTTAAACATGTTTGTTAGGTTTGGGCCTGACTTGGCCCGAAAAATAGGTCTAAAATTTTGCCCAAGTCCAACCTAGATAAAAATGCTGAAACACGAGCTCGGCTTGACCCGCCTATATTACTTTTTTATATTATCTTTTATATAATTTTTAAATATATATAATATATCAAAAATACTAAAAACATTAAAATAAATTTTTAAAAAATATGTATATTTAAATAACACGAAGATATATTCAACTTAACAAGCAAATAACTCTAAAATAATAACAAAATTAACAATAAAACAAGTGTAATACCCGAGGATTAAAGCAACATATTTTTTTTGCCTTTTTATGAATTCAGGCTGGGATTGGACCAAAATGCTTTACCCGAGGTCCAACCCGTTTTTCAAATGAGCACTTTTTTTACCCAAAATCTATTTTTAGACCTATATTTTTATTCAAATCCTTCCAACCATTATAATCCAACCCCTTTCAGCTTGCTTATGAAAACTATATAATAATATCAAAGCAAAATGGAAGAGTGAATAAAAAATATTTATATAATACCAAAATATCGTATTTTCTCCGAGTGGAAGACGTGTGGTTCCATTTCAATAATACAATGGCTTAGCCTTAGATGTTAAACAAAAGGGCCATCGTTTTTAATAGTATTTTCTGGAGCAACTTTGAAGAATGCTTCACGTTATCATTTATAGACCTAAAATAATATATATTATGGATAAGTTTTAGATTTTGATAAAATATAACTTTATAATTGATTTTTTTTATTTCATTTCGAAGATGCCACGTAATTTCTTAGTTGCAAGCTTTTTGTAATATTAAAATTATAGGAATCTATATGGTTAAAGGCAGCTTTAAAATGATGGTAGTCCTAAAATTGATAATATCTGTAAGTGACTATCAAAGTGGCAGCTGATGCTTATGGGTGATTCACTTCGTTTAGTATGAGAACTAAACAGAAAGTTGTGTGGTGATCATTGAGATCTTAAATCTTTTTTCCATAGAAGGAGGAAGGAGAAGCCTTTTATTAAGGAGAAGATTGGGGAAGAAGAAAGATAAGGGGATTTTGTTCCATATCTGGCCATGTGTAATGATAGCCTAATACATGTCATGGTCATAGAGTATGAAGGGTGTAACAAGTGGGTACTTGATGAGGATTATAATATTTATATATGTATAACAAGTTGGATGTGAGAATATAGCAAGTTGTGGGGAATGTTATTTGTGAAATGGAATAAGGTGTATTTTATAGTACGCCGTTTAAAATAGAGTTTGATAAAATTATTTTGTTACTCATGTCAAAAGAATGTCGAAAGTGATTTAGGTCGATTAACCTTTAAATAATGATCTATAAAATCATCACAAGAGTGATTGTTAATAGGCTCAAGCAAGTTAGTTTTATTACGAATAGAAACATTACGAACAATATCTTGATAGCTTAAAAGATAGTTCATTCGATGTGATACTTAAGAGAAAAGAGAAATAAATGACAATTAAAGTAGATCTTGAAATCGTAAAATTAAATAAGATTTGAGATTTTTTTGTAAGATACACTGAAAGAAGTGGAACTATCTTCAACTCTTATTCAGGCTATTATACATTATCTTACATACTCAGACTATTCAGGGAGTGACCCAGAGGCAGATTAAGATGATCGTGGTATAGATGGTCAAAGTGTGTGGTCTGCTGACTATCTACAAATTTGACTGTGACCCGACCATGGCGGCTTTCATTGTCAATTTTGCTTCACCTACTACTTTCTCTATAACCACTACATATCCTTCCACATAGAACAAAGCCAATTATATCAAATGGCTGCTTGGATAATGAGGAAAAAAAAAGTGAATTTTTAAATAAAATATTCAAGTGAACAATAATTGAATATTTGAAATTTTTTGAGATAATATAAAATTTGTTCTTTGAATTTATTCAAAATGATTAGTTGGTACTTGAATTTATATTCTGTTACATAGGTCGGTATCTCGTACTAATACATTAATTTATGTTGACGTGACATTGATAATCAATTTGCTGGTGACACGCGATAACTTTTCAGTATGGAATATGACATATATAAATTAATAAAAAGTATAATTTGTTTCACATCAAGAATGAACATGAACAAAAAATTATGCTTTTTTTATTATTTTTAATTTATGCTCGTCACATGGCATCTTAAAAAGTTGTCACATATCATCACTAAATTAACTATCAACACCACGTCAGCACAAATTAACAGTGTTAGTGCGAAAGTACTAATTTAAATGACAAAATAAACTATATATTAACCTTTTTTTTAATATTTGGAGTCGAAATTTATATTATTTCTACTTACAAAATAATAAAAACAAAAACAAAAGAGAGTATCAGATAATTTAAATAGAAGTTAATTAAACGCATAACTTTAGCAACTTCAAGTCCAAAATCCAAATACATGTGTTAAAAATGCTTTACACAGTCGAGAAATGCGCTCACCAAAGCTGAAAATTTCAAACCTCCACATTTTTGTAAGTCATTTATGCAACATATAGTCCAAAAATATGGTCCATTTTTAAATTTTCATTCTTATTCTTTCCTTATTTAAGTTATTTATTTTTTTCGGGTTTCAAATACTTTTATATCTAATAATCACATTAAATTTCAATTGAATTCGAAGTTAAATCGAATTAAATTTTTAAATGAAAAGAAAAATTATATTATAATAATATTTTCTTTATCCATAATATTTAAACTCGAAATTTTATTTAAAATATCAACTTCCTCGTTACTCAATTCAGTAATATGAGAAATTATTTTATAAACCCTTCTCATAAATAATCCATATGATTAATATATCATTTTAGTAATTTTTTATCCCGAACCTCAAATCCCAAATTATGAACATCAAACTCAAACTTAAACTTTGAACCCTAAACTCCAAACTCAGAGTTCAATGTTCAAGATTCAAAGTTCTGAAATCGAAGTTCAAAAGTTAAAAAATCACCAAAATTATATATTAACGACATAAAAAAATTATTAAAATATCATTAAATAATTAAAAAATACCCGTAAATAATATGATTGGAAGATTTCATAAAATAATTTCTTTATAAATTACCAGAGAATCATAAAGTAGCTCCCAAATTTTCAAATAATTATTTAAAAAAAAAGTTTGAAAAAGTCAAGAGATTCTCAAAAACAAAATGTTGCATGTGATCACATGATCCTAAACGGTCGGTTCCACTTATCGTTATGTGTTAACACCAAGAACAATTTTTTTTTAAAGAAAATGTCAGTCTAAACCTTTAATTTTATCCCTTTTTTGTCCTAAGCAAAATAAATAATAGTAAGTTTATGTCTTAATTAATAAATCGTGTAATAAAACATTTATAAATGTAGACAGTTACGAAGATCTTCAACAGTGAAACAAAAAACAAGATTTATGTCTTTATATCTTTGTCAATTTGTATCATAGGTAAAACGAATCTAAAGCATATAATCAAACTATTTACCTTTACTTATTAATATATGATATTAATTATATTAAAATTTTAAATATCGATCAGATCCTTCTTTTAGAGGTGTTAAATGCTAGTTTGAATCTGCCATTAAGCATTTTTGAAACACTTGAATCAAATTTAAATACGTGTTCTTATCGCATCGATTACATGTTAGCTTATTTAAGATTTGATGTGTTTGTTTTAGCAGGACAGGATCAAAATATTTTTAATCCTTATTTTACTAAAAAAAATCAAATAAAGTCATCAATTGCAACATTTACGATTCAATTCTAAGTAAAAGATTTCATTTTTAAAACTATAAATGACATTTTTATACCGTATTATCTTATTTAACTCTTTTCAAAAGTAGGTGAATTAAATTAATTAATTTAACAATAGAAGGACTAAATTGATGAAATCAATAAAGGGTAAACTCAAGTGATGATGATATTAAAAATTTTCCCAATTGCCTTTAAAAAATCGATATATAGGTATTTCCGTTAACAAAGGCACCTCTTTCCAAAGTAGACCCCCAATTATATATATTCACATATTTCTTCATCATATATATTTGTATTATATTCATAATATAATCTATTGGCCGATTAGCTATAAGGGTTGTATGTATAATTCTCCTCTCTCTTTTTTTCTTCAATTTAAGCTCTAATTTTCTAGCTTTTGTACATAAAAACCCTCGGTTTTCTTTTTCTTTTTCGTTTTCTCTCCTCCCAAACAGAAAGTTGAAGAGAAAGAAAAATGGGGTTATTAAGAGGTGTTAAAACAGTGTTTTTCTTGATAACAATGGCGATTTCTTTTCTTTTATTTTCAGCACCAGTTTTTCTTGTTATTGCTGATACACTTTTGCCTTCTGCTTTATTATCATCTTCTTTATCACTCAAAACCCTATCTTCCCATTTTAATAACTATAGTTTTCAATATTCACTTATAGATATTCCCATCATATCTATAATCAGATCGGCTATCATAATCTGTAAGTACAAAAGAAAAAAAAAAAACAGACCAAATACTATGATGTATACTTTAAGTTATGTTTTGTAATGATCATGTTTTGTTGTAGGTGTTTACGGTTTTTGTGATGGACCAAGGCTTTCAAGGGGACCTTACCTTGGGATCACAGCGATTTGTTCGGTTTCGTCTTTGGTTTTCGTTTCGTTGAAAGCTTCGTTCGTGTTCGGTTCGGGTGTTACTCAAAAAGGACATGTTATTACATCCATGGAAACTGCTCTTTTTGTCTGTTCAATGGTGATGGGGGTTGCTCATATAATTGTGGCATATAGAACAAGTTGTAGAGAAAGAAGGAAACTATTGGTTTACAAGATTGACATTGAAGCTGTAAGTTTTTCAAATTTTGCAATATTTCAACAACATTTTTGAGTTTTAGATTCAATTAATTTTAGGGTGAATTATACTAATAATTATCTAACTATGAAAAGTTATAAAATGATCACTAAATTATAAAAAAGTTATAAAATAGTCATCTAACTATTTAGTTTTTTTTTATCACCCAATTATCTTAAATTTTTGGGTGTTTTTATTTTTACATTAGCCAACTGATGACAAAAAAAGAAAAATTTGTTTAATTGGGTGACCAAACAAATATTATTGATAATTAGAGTGACTATTTTATAATTTTTCATAATTGAGAGGTGAAAATTAGAAGGGAAGTCATGAGTTCACTAATAAATTTATAGCTCTTACATGCATAGGAGAATGAAAGGACAAGGAATTGGTCCACTAATTTTGGCCAAAAAAATGTAGAAAGTTTGAAATTTGGTGCTTGTGGAAAGTCAAACTTTTTAATTATCTTTTGATTTATTTATTATATCTAATTTTTTAATTAATAGATTTAGTCCTTGTATTTTTTATTAAATTTATTTTTTTATATTTTTTGAATTTTAAAAATTAAAAATTTTAATTTAATGAATTTAATCACTATTATTTATGTCATAATTAAAATGAATTTAATCACTATTATTTATGTCATAATTAAAATTTTAAAATTCAAAAAATATAAAAATTAAAAATAATCAAATTAAAGAATAAAGATTAAATCTGTAACATACACATATTACACAGATTTGTATATAAATAATTCTTTTATTGCCTAAATTTAGGATAATTTGCATAAGAAAGCTAAAAACTTAGAGTGGCCTAAATTTAGGATAATTTGCCAAACCCCTACTTGTGGCTGTTGATGAACCACAGGGGCTATCTTATTTAAGTTGCCTACTAATCCTATATATACATATATATATATATGGAATCTAGGACATGGAATAGGTGATGGGCAGCCATCCATGCCAGATGGGTGTGACTAAATTTATGCTATAAATTTGATGATCCATTTCACATGGCATATGATATGCCATTGAGAATTGTGCCCACATTCTTCCCATGTTTACTTTGTATGTGATTCAGTGATGTAGAAATGGCAATTTTTTCATTCTTTACTTAATTCCTTCACATGGTTTTCCTCACTAAATTTGCCCCCTATATAGGCCTTAGCTTTCATGATTTTTCATTATTTTAGCAAAACCTAACCTCTAGCTGTAGGGGTAAAGTTGGAAATTTATTTTAAAGTAAAAAGTATTAATAAATATTTAATAAGGTAAAACCTAAATTTATCATTATATTAACTTATAATTTTATAAAAGTTGAAGGAATTATATAGATAAATCTCTTCTTTTTTAGGGAGGGAGGGGTAAGGACCTTGCCAACCTCTCTATCTTCGCTCCTAATTAATAACGTTTGGTGATAATCTCAAAAGCTTAAGTTAGGGGCAATTCTGTTTGTGATGTATGAGTTGATATTGATTTGCTCCTATTAAAGATGTGCAAGTCAATATAAAAGCAAATTGATTTAAAATTTGTTTGTAATTGATGTTACCACAGATTTCAGCTTGTAAGGGTGGGTTTTCAAGGTACGAGAAGATTTTACAAGATGAAAGAGTGAAGCTTCATTTGAATTTACGATAATATTAACTTCAACAAGATTAAAAATAACAACAACAGTGAAACTAAATCAATGGTGAAACATGCAGCTGAGATGCAAAAGTGAGGTAAGAGTTTATTTATAAATACATTTATTATATTAAATAAATTAATAAAACCCCATTTTTGTTTTCTTGCAAACCCCATGTGCTCACTTGGGTAAGCAAAACTAGATTTTTATGAATATTTTCATTTGTTAATTAAGCCAAGCTTTTTCATGCTTTTTTCTCTTCCTTTTGCAGATTTATCCAAAACAAGTATCAGCTGGAAATCATGAATAGTATAGAATTTTAAAACCTATATATACAAATACACCAAAATTGGTGTACATATATATAGATATATTGAAGCATTCTTTCATAATTTTGAGTGTACAGTTTTATAATGAAATTAATGTTCAAAACAGAAAGTGCCAAAGGCACTTTTATGGCCCTTTTTATTGTGTAAGAATATATATTCAATATTTGAAATTTCAATGAGATTTGATATGGTTGAATTTTAGAAAACATTTTTTTATGTAATTTGTTGATTGCTTGTTT
Organism: Gossypium hirsutum; assembly: GCF_007990345.1. Lineage (NCBI taxonomy): Eukaryota > Viridiplantae > Streptophyta > Magnoliopsida > Malvales > Malvaceae > Gossypium > Gossypium hirsutum. The sequence continues at coordinate 1,895,433 of NC_053436.1, forward strand.
CCAAGTCAAAGAAATTATAAACTGTTATTTGTGTTGAGATTAAAATTTTAAAATTCGAAAAATAAATTTAGAATGATCTCATTAGAGACTATGAACCAAATCTACAATTGTACACAAAATACAAGATTAGTAATTGAATTGAACCAAACGAATATAACAATTACTGTTTAGGTCATGACTAAAATTTCAAAATTCATTTGAAAAATGCAAAGAATAAAATTAACCAATTCAAAAAATATAGAAATTAATTCCATAACTTTCAGAAAATACAGGACTAATAACAAAATTTAACATATATATATATATATTCTTGAGTTGCTTAAGAGTTGCACAATTGATGAAGATAATAGGCTACCCACCCCTATGGTAAGTAAAGTAGGGGAGTCCTATTGATATGGGTTACACAGCAGAAGTTGAGTATAGTTTAAGTCTTGTGGCTAGACGCGGTTTTTTTTTCTTATTTTAATAATACAATAATATTGTAAATTTTCTAATTTAATATTTTTTTAATGTTAAAGCTTTAATAAATAGCATAAGAAATACGTTTGATATTATTAGCAACGGTTATATAGTAGATAATAGTCTTTTAAAAGTACGATTCATTCACTCTCTACTTATAAAATGTTGATAAGTTAGATTCTGACATATTTCAAAGAAACAAAATAAGGTTGCGAATTATTTAGCTATGATGGCTATTGGAGATTTAAATACAGTTTGCACTTTTAAAGAGCCTCCAACAAGTGTTCGAACATTGTTGTTGGCTGATCTTCAGCAAATGAGAATCATGAAAAATTCTTATTACAGTTATGTTGATGTAGTTGATTTTTTTTTTACCAAAAAAACAGTGTAAGAAATAGGAAAGCACATATAAGAGATTTCAAAAAGACCGTGAGAGAGATTACGACCAATCAATAAGCTTATCCCATACATCCTTAGTTAAATTCTTCTGTCCCAATGGGATAATCATTCTTAGCATCACAAACTAAAATGTTCGAGACAATAACAAGAATAGTATCCTATTGTAGCAATTTGTGTATAATAAATGTATAATGATTTATTTGATCCTTTAATTTTATAAAAAAAAATCATTTTAGTCCTTTATTTAATTTTTCGTCTTTTTTAATAATTAAACTTGCATTTTTTACTAAATCACCCTCAAAATGGATGAAAAAGTTCACATTTTTTGATTTTGTTGACATAGCATATACGTCGATGACACGTCAACATTTAATTACTTTTTTAGAATTTAAAATTTTCAAAATATTATAAAAATTATTTTTAAAAATTAAAATTATTAAAGAAGTATAAAAATTATAAAAATTAAATATTTTTAAAATTTTAAAAATTAATTAAATCTTAGCGTGTCATCCACGTAGCAATCCATGTTATTAAAGTTAACAAACGTTAACTTCTCCATTAATTTTGGAGTAATTTGACAAAGATGCAAGTTCAATGACTAAAAGAGACAAAAAAATTAAATAGATGACTAAAATGACTTATTGTACAAAGTTGAAGGGCCAAAAAAATCGTTATACCTAAATCGGCTCTTAAGCATCAAACAGTCATGCACTAAAGTTCTGAATTCAGATAAGTTTCCACCAGATTAGAGAGTACTTGCTATCAAATTCCAAAATATAATTTTATCCACATACACTTTTAATCGTGAACCTCATGAGACGATACACACAAAATATCCAAACACTAAACAATAAAATAAAAACATATATATCTACGTACATATGTCACGTGCCGCGAATGTTCTAACCCAATGACATATACACATGGCTGTTAAAAATGCTTACATGCATTCTTTTTTACCACTCACTCAGGTCTCTCTTCCTTGTACAAATAAAAAAAATTTCAGGCTCCTAATGTGAAAAAGGTTGTTAAGTCTAAATCCCAAATAATGATTTAACTTAAATATATGTGTTCAATTCTATTATGGTTAAATCACCATTTGGGGCTTCAACTCTCGAAAATTGATAATTGTTCTTATGTTGGGGCTAAACTTACAATTATTTTCACAATTTAGGGTTTTTAAAGGAATACTAGGGATTAACTTGGAAGAAAAGTTCAAGAACCGATGTTAGAACAATTGTTAAGTTGAAGGCCTAATTTGGAAAAAAAAATTCAGTCCCATTGTAAGAACAATTGTCAAATTCATTGTCTAACTCTAAAAAAAATGTTCAGAGTCCAATTAAGAATAATTGTCAAGTTCAGACCTCAAAAAGTGATTTATCCCATAGTTGTTTTTGGTTCGATTGTATGGAACATTTGGTGTTTATTGACCAGGCTGTGGTGAATAACTTGGAGGATGCTCATGAATTGATCGATACAGCAACTTCAACTGCTTTGAAAGCAACCAAGCCTGTTTATATTAGCATTAGCTGCAACTTGCCTGCAATTCCTCATCCCACTTTTGGCTCTGACCCTGTTCCCTTTACACTCTCTCCAAAGTAGTTTTTTTTTTAAATGCTAGCTTTTTTGGGTGATTGTGTAGTAATTTTTGGACAAATCTGTGTAAATTGAGTAACAAGATGGGATTAGAAGCGGAGGTGGGGGCAGCGGCTGAGTTCTTGAACAAAGACAAGACCATTATCGTGCAGCCTGATCGGGTATCGATCACAAATGGGCGGGCATTTGGTTGTCTTGATGAAAGATTTCCTTACAGAGCTTGTCACTAGGCTCCTGTAGAATATTTGTTCCTTACACTGCCTATGAGAATTACCACAGGATATTTGTTCCTGTAGAACAGAACATAAACAACCTTTGAGGGTTGATGTCCTGCTTCAATACATACAGAACATGCTCTCTAGTGAAGCTACCATCTTTGCCGAAGCCAGGGATTCTTGGTTTAACTGCCAGAAACTGAAATTGCCTACGGGATGTGGGTGAGTGACATCGAGCCTATGTGTATTAGTCTATGAATCAAAATCTGGTTTCCGAATCCTTTTGCGGGTATGAATTCCAAATGCAGCATGGATCGATCGGGTGGTCAGTTGGCGCTACCATTTGGTACGCACAGGCAGTTCCAGAGAAACGTGAGATTGCTTGTATCAGTGATGGTAGTTTCCAGGTGACTGCGCAAGATGTGCCGGCGATGCTACGATGTGGACAGAAGAGTATAATCTTTCTGATAAACAACGGTGGTTACACCATTGAAGTCGAGATTCATGACAGGCCATACCACGTGATCAAGAATTGGAACTACACTGGCTTGGTGGAAGCAATTCATAATCAGGGCAAGTGTTGGACTGCCAAGGTGTGTCGATTCATTCGAATGCATCAAATTTTCAGACATAGATGAATGCTGATTTTCAATAAAAATCGGTTCTTTTTTCAGGTCTGAGGAAGAGCTAATTAAAGCGATTGAGACGGCAACAAGAGCCATGAAAGACTGCTTGTTTTCATTCAAGTGATAGTTCATAAGGATGATACAAGCAAAGAGGTCTTGGAATGGGGCTGTCGAGTTGCTGCCACTAATGGCCGTCCGCCATATCCTCAGTAATCTCTTTTGCAGTGGCAGTGCCTTCAACATGGTAACACAAACATATATCTGCGAATATAGAAATATAGGAGCTGCGTTTTCTTTCACATCGAAAACCAAGCACACGACATATCAAGCAAACATACCATCATACAATGCTGCTAAAGACAGTATTTTTAAACATGGTTTCATTTACAGAACCTAATCCAAAACCATCCTGGATTCAATCATCGTCCTCACTTTCTTCATCATCCTTTGATGATTCGGACTCGGCTTCTTCCTCATCATCTGAACTTTCCTGCATTAGACATAATAAAGTCAGGAGAGAAACCGAAAAAAGAGGACGAATTTGGTATTTCGAGTACAGAATGACCGAAATTTACTTGTTTCTTGTTGTAGGCTGCCATGAGCTTCTCGTATTCTGATTTCCTTTCCGTTGCTTTCACTTTGTACGGAGCCTTTTCCTAATGATTGCAAATCCATACAAAGATTATGTCTTTGAGATCGAATCGAGAAAAGCTAAGTATGAAACAACGGATAAAGAACAGAGCTTACAGACAAGTCTATTTTCGACTAATTTATATACCATACATCTATGTTCCCTGCAGTTTATACCAGAATAGCATTGGCTTAACCATGCCATAACAGTTTCCCGAGTCGGTGAACATTTGATCGGTAAATAGCCAAGTCCGGAGGAGCCGCATTGGAAGTTTTATGCATCACCTTTTCAAACAGAACCATCGGAAGAGTGTACGACATAATTCATCGTCCATGCACATCGCAACCAACACAACCAAATTTAAGCAATAATTGAGTAACTTACTGCATTCGACATCGACTTCCATTTCTCTCCGCCCGCTTTGCCCACCTTCATTCGCGGTAAGGAAATCAATTCGAAACACTCCGAATGAAGAGACATATAAACAAATGACAACAGATTTATTAACTTACAGCTGAGATAGCCTTCACTTTAGGATGTTCTTGTTTGTAACTTGTCCTAAACTCTTCCCTGCAATAAAAAATCATAGCTTGAATGTCATCTTTGCATATGAATCGAATTCGGTTTCGAACCTTTTTTTCAGTATCTTACATAAACACAAAGAAAGCAGTGGCGGGTCTCTTCGGTTTATTCGGGTCCTTGTTGGTCGATGATGCTATGTTCTTTGCGCGCTTTCGGTCACTCTTATCGGCCCGGCTCGCCGCTTTTCGCTTACCGACGACCCTAAAAGCGAACAAATTTCATACATGATTCATATCTTGTTTGAAACATACAACATGAAATAACCAGAATGTTACAAACTTGTTCTCAGCAGGCTTTTTTGCTTCCTTCTTGTCCTTCATTGTTGCAGCTTCTCTGCCCCTTGTTGGCTTCATTCTTACAAGACAGCTTCCTGTAATGACATAATTTAAACAAAATCGTGTCAAATGCAACAAATTAACATCATAAATCATGGTTTAATTAATTTATTCAGTCAACAAACTGAAGTTCCAGAAAGCAAAGTTCTTTTCAACAAAGACTGCTTATTTTTAACAACAAAAAAGGAAAACCAAGCTTTTATCATGGAACATGAAAGTGAAACAACCCATAGTTTCTTTTTATCAAGAAAAACCAGAAAAACAAAAACTAGATCATTCGGGATCATAACAAGACAGATCTGTTGCAATAAAACATCAATAAAGAAAGAAGTAATTATTAGATCAGATGATATGCATAAATTTGTAAAAGGTATAACGTACCTCTTCAATGGAAAAGAAATGTAGAAAAAAACAGAGAATTGCAGAAAAGAGAACAACACGAACTAAAGCAAAGCAAAGAAGATATTTGTGAGAGGGTCCTTAGGAGATTAGAGTGACAGACATAAGGAAGTTTGATTGTGGGTTTCTAACATAAATGACAGATTGGTTGGAAGCAAAACAAAAGTCAAGTCTTTTTGGAAACTACTGTTCATTGTTGAAGCTGTCTTTTTGTGATTCTGTTGTTTTCATGGTGCATATTAACAGGTGCGGGGTGCCCCCTAGGAGTATTTATTCCTCCTTTACTTTACTTGCTGTGGAACTAAGCAAAAGCATTAAATCACTTTTTGGGCCTCAACTTTTTCTTTTCAGATTAGGCAATTCCACATTAGATCTTAAACTTTTATTTAGTCCAAATTAAGCCCTAAATTTGGAAATTGTTCCCATATTAGAGTTTGAATTTCTTTTGTCTAAGTTAATCCTTAAAACCCTAAAGTTTAGGCCTCAATGTGGGCACATTTATCAAGCTCAAGCCCTAGTGTGGATATAATCATTAAGATCAGGCTTTAATGTGAGAACAATTGTTAAGTTCAGGGATTAATTTAGACAAAAAAATTTCAAACTCCAATCTAGGAACAATTATCAAGTCCAAACCTCAATGTGGGAACGATTGTCAAATTCAAGGTCTAACTTTAACCAAAATAATGTTCAGACTCCAATATGAAAAAAATTACCGACTTCAAACCCAAAATGGTGATTTAATCTTAAGCAAAAATAAGTAAATACCGACCGCTTCATGCTTATAGTAAGTGAAAGTGTTATGGTTTATGAATGTTGGAGTATCATACAATGTGAAAACTTGATTTACTTTGCACTCATCCATCGCACCCAATTATATCTTTTGTGCATTGTGTTGCTTGGTTTAGATCAATATTTTAAGAAATGAATCATTGACTGAATTTGTTAAATTATCAATTTTTGGTTTGATAAATTCAAGTGATTTAAAATAAATAAATTATTTAAAATTATAAAAGTTATAAAAAAAATTGTAAAAGCCGATTTAATTTCTCGTTCAATCGATCATTTAACTTAACTCAATCAGTCTATATCAATTGTTGATAAGTTAAATAATTTTCGATTCAGTTCAGTTTAAACAACATTGATTTTAATGTTCGGATAAGGATGACAACAGAAAATGTGAGATTTTATTTTCTCATTCTAAATTGACTCAAATTTTATATTTTTTACCTTCAATTTAATTTTAATTATGGTAATTGGTTTCCCAACTCGTTTGTTTCATTATATGATATTATTATTTTATTTAAGGTAAACTATAAAAATAGTCACTCAAGTATTAGTCTATTCTTGTTTTGTTCATCTGGTTTAATTTTTTTTGTCACTAATGTTATTAAAATTTAATATTTCAGTCACCCCTTTATTAAATTATTAACTGTAGCCTCTTTTTCATTGGCATAATAATAAATTAGCCCTCCAATGTTTACAAATTCTGTCATTTTAATCATAATTATTAAAAATTTAAAATTTAAAACTAAAAAACTTCAAAAAAATAATTTAAAGGTTCATTTTGTAGTAACATGAGATTTTATATAGCTTCTAGACAAGCCATTAATTTCTCTAAGTCTGGACAAGCCATTAATGTCTCATCTATAATTGGTGTAACAGAACCTCTTAATCAAGGGAGGTATTTAGGTTTGTCGTCACTTATAGGTCGCAACAAAAAGCAGGTCTTCTCTTTTATTAATGAATGGTTATCTAAACGTATCTTTAGTTGGAAGAATAGATTGCCCCCAAGGGCTGGAAAGGAAGTGGTGATTAAAACAATGAGACAAGCTATTCTTGTTTATAGTATGAGTGTGTTTTTGCTTCCTCATAATTCTTCCGATGATATGCAGAAAATGATGAACTCCTTCTGGTGGGGTTCGGAAGGTGGCCGTCGAAGGACTCATTGGGCTTCTTGGGAACGGCTCTATGTCCTAAAGAAGTATGGTGATATGGGGTTTCGTAAGCTCTATTGCTTTAATTTGGCACAACTTGGGAACCAAGGATGGAGATTCCTTACTTCGCCTAAGTCTCTTTCGTGCAGGATTTTCAAGCTAGATATTTTTTGAAGAGCGATTTTCTTGACCCGTCGGAGGGTTCAGCTCCTTATTTTATTTGGAAGAGTATTCGTAATGCTTTTGAAATGTACTAGATGGCGAATTGGTAGATGAAGTTTGATAAGCATTTTCAATGATCCATAGATTAATGATGGTAGTAATTTTTTTTGTTGACACTACTCATCTTGATGGATGTCAACATACTAGAGTTTATGATTTAATGCATTCTAAGAGGGGTTCTTGGGACTCGGATATGATGGGGGGACTGTTTGCATCGTATGATGCTGAGGAGATTTTAGCTGTGCATTGAGTTTGTTTCCTAATAATGATAGCCTCATGTGGCATTACACTACAAATGAACATTATTCTACTAAATCGGGTTATCGAGTTGCTCTTTGTTTGCTCACTGATATTAATGATTTCCAGGTGGATGGTCTTTGGAATTCTCTTTGGAATCAACTGTTGCCCCTGCAGATTAAGGAATTTCTTCGGAGATTGTTACGTGGCTTTGTCCCTTGGAATATAAAATTTTTAAGTCACGGGGTTACTATTGATCCTATCTGTCCTAGGTGTCAACAAGAGAATGAGGATTTAGATCATATTTATTTTCGCTTCCCCTTTGCTACAGTTGTTTGGCAAAAGATGGGTATAGCGCCATTGCATGGTTCTGTTAATGATTTTGTTGCTCAAATGCTGGTTGAACAGCACAATGATAAGAGGAGGAGTGTTTTGGGAATGTAATGGGATATTTGGTTTAGCAGAAAAATGATGGTTTGGAAGCAAAATTTTATATCAGCTGATCGGCTTGTGCACTATGTGGATGAACGCATGGTTCATACCTCTCAGTCGATTCGTCATCCAGTTATTGTGAAAGGAGATGCTTGTTGGTGTAAACCGACTAGCGAGATGGTTGAATATAATGTTGGCGGAGCAATTTTTGTTGATAGTGGGTATATGGGATGAGTTGTTGTGATGCGTAATGATGTAGGTGGTTCTGTTAAGAGTATATCTAGTTTTATGACAAGCAATTATGATCCATTTATAACTAAGGTTTTTTGACTTTGTTCGTTGCATTTGGATGGTGTTATTTTTGGAAACAGATAGTCAACGTCTCTAGCAAATGCTTACTTTTGGTTATTTGGATGCTTCTATTTCAATATTATTACTTAAAGATTATGTCTCCATAATTTTTGATTTTCAATCTTTCATCCTTAGCTGAATTCGTAGGGATGCTAATAAAGCTTCATATGTTTTGGCATACGGGCTTTATTTAGAGCAAATTAGTCATTTGGATGTAAATGAGGTGAATTAGGTTTGGGTGTATTGTGTAAGTCTGATGGCTCGGGTTTAGTTGCTCTCATTGCTTTATACTTAATTATCTGTATTCCTTTTCTTAATGAATTAATCTTTCCTTCAAAAAAAGGTCAAAGGTGCTAGAAATTTTTTTAAGATAGCCGAAATTGAATTATAATTTTTTTATAAAGTGTAATTTTATCATGTATTGACTTATGGTTTCATCATTTTTAAAGGGACTACATAGAAATATTTTTATTTTAAAGGATTAAAGTGTAATTTTATTATATATTAACTTTTAATTTTTATCATTTGTAAATGGACTAAAAACGAATTACCAAAGCCCTAACATGGCCCTTTGAATTTGCCAATGTTTAAAGTGTTAATATACTTAATTAAAATTTAATACATTAATAATTTATATTATGATGAATCCACGGATCAAGAAATCAACTGAAGAGGTGTTGAAAAAAAAAAATTGGAACTCAAATAAAGGAAAAACAAACGAGGAAAACCTAGCTACCTTAGTTGATAAGGAAAATTCGCTACAAATAAATATAATTAAATTGATTCGTCACACTCTAAAGAAAAAGAAAGTAAAGTAGTAAAAATCAGGTTTACTTGCTTAGATAAGAGTAGATCAAAATTGCAATAAACCAATAATTCTAAAGTTTAGAATATTCAACATATATAATATGTATTTATAAGAACTTGGGACGTCCCAAGCATAGGTAAGTTAAAGGTTTAAGTATGACTAAATACATGCATCCAATCTTATTTACATGCATAATTGCAAAGTTCATGCTTGTACATGCAGTAATACCAAATACATGCATCTAATCTTAAATACATGCATAACGAAATTCATGCTTAATTAACTAAATACATGCATTTAAAGAAAGCATATAATTAAATAAACTCAAAATTCATTTAGAAATCTTCCATGCTCTTGCAAATCAAAAATGAAATGAGCTAGAGCTTGTCTTCGACGGGCTTAGATTCATTTCCTTGGGGCTTCCCTAATTGGTTTAAATTTCTTGCAAGTATAATGAAATTTCAGGTTGCATTTGTTTAACACCAGTTATTGACCTAAAATTATCCACTTGAACTTGGGCAGCTTTATCTTCTTCACGAATCATATAATCACCCAATATATGTATTAAAAAAGAGGATTCATCCCTTCAATGATCTTTCATTAAAATATCCATAACTCTTTACAAGAAACTCCAAAAAGACACACCGTTTGATGCATTGGAAACTAAACTTTTAAAGCTTTTCATGCACGTATGATTCATAATATTTGGGCATATGAATTGATATGAACTTAAATTCTAAGTTGATGCATAAATCCTGGATTTTTTATAGCTTTGATTCTTGACCAACATATATTTCTCCTACAAAAGTGTTTCCGACTTCCACCTTCTAAAAAATAGCCCATCATTTGTCTTCAATTTGGGTTGCACATATTAATGGTCTTGTGCTCAGCTCCACTTTCATTAGGCTTCTTAGCTTGTACCAACTATGATGTGTCACATCATATTATATAGTTGTTTTACTTAATCTCAACTTGATGGCCTTGTTCACTATTTAAAGAAATAATAAATTTTAAAAAAATATAGATTATTAAATAATAATTCAAGTTAAATTGACATGATTTCACAAATATTTTTTTTTATCGAAATCTAACTATTCACAGCTGACAGTGATTAATCATCTTGATTGAACAAAATTTTAATTTAATATTTAGTTCGGTTTACTTGGACATGTTTAATTTATACACATTATTTATATTTTTTTATATTTTTTATTATACTCTACTTATTTTTATAAGAAATTTAATTTTTTATTAATTATTATATACTTTAGTTTTGGATTAAATTGAAAAAAGTGAAATTCTAGTTTGGTGAGAAAAAAAAAAGATAATGAGGTTGGAGAGGTGGAATGTGTGTAATCAACTTTACAACATTGTTTTTTTTTATTATTTTCAGCTGACTCTTTTAAGCAAAATTCATCATTTATAAAACTGCTATGAGTTAGATCTTTCATTTTTTCCCCGTGAATTATAAGAATAAAGAAAAGTTCAAACAATAAATATGACTAACACAGTTCGAATTTAGGTTACATCAGAGACGATAAACACTCTGATTATCAGATCATCACATAGAATCTTTTCGGATTTTACTTGATAATACAAAACCACTCCATATTGAAAACATTAATGATGAATTTATTTTATATAAATTTTTTTATTGAATTAATGTCTCTATAATTTATATCAATCTGAATTATAAATATATGTTTATTATTAATGATATAAGATTTTAGGATAAATGCTCAAATTCGTTTAGACATGTATTACATCAGGCCTTAATCTTTATAAAAGTGTTCAAATTAAATAAAGGTTAAAACTTTTAAAATGATCAAATAAATGTAAAAGTGCTCAAATAAAGGTTTCTCAAGTGTTGTTAGTTTCAAATTATGTTTTCATTATTTCGTTTTCAAGCAATATCTGGTTGAGCTTTCATATATTTTATTCTAAATATGTTAGCATTCACTAATTTTGACTAAAAAGTGGACTAAAGTGCGTAAAAATCATTTATTTGAGCACTTTTGTAAATGTTTGGCTTTTATATGACCATTTTGAAATATTTTTATATGACTATTTTGAAATGTTTAACCTCTATACGAGCAATTCCTAAAAAGTTAGGACCAAGGGTAAAGCCAAAAAATTACTTTAGGGGCAAAGATAAATCATAAATTTTTTTGGGCTGAAGTATAATTTTACCATTATACTAATTTGAAATTTTCTAAAAATCAAAACGGTCTAATTGAACATTTTACTATTTTTAGGGGGGCCAAGATCATTGCCCTCCTCCTTCACTTCATCCCTGATCAGACTCTAACTTAAGCATTGAACTTTAAAATTTTATAAAAAAGGTTACGAATAGTTACACCATAATCGTGTCAAGAGTCACTAATGGTATTTAAAAGATTATGACAAATTTTTTGAGACTACAAGGAAGTTGGGTAGAGTTTATGTATAATACTAGAGCTTTTGATCTCCTTTTAGTGTTAAGAAGAGTTTATATAGAGGAGGAGGAGGCGGAGGAGGAGGAGGAGCTTGATCATGAGTCATGAGTATTTTACAACAAATCTTCGGGGGTAAGTGGTGGATGATCAGTCTTAAGGTATTTCTAAATGGTCCTGGTGTGACTAGCTATAGTTAAGCTTATTTATGAGAAGTTGGTGCTAAGAAGTGATGGCACAATGGATACTTTCCCTCTAGAAAATTTTTTCAGGATTTGGTGAGATCATCTGATGGTCCTTGATTTAAGTGACCCTATGCTTAAATATGACCTGTTTTACCTTGTAATCATTTTCTATCCTCCTTATCCATGATAAGGTGACCTTACGAAAAGGGTTTGATCTTATTAAAACAATTTTTTATTTATCAAAATTAAATAAAATTATTTAAAAATATTTTCTAAAATGTCATCAATGCTTCATTTGTAGTACAAACACCAACTCTTTAAAAGAAAAACAAACCTTATTCATCCGTAGAGTACACGTCTTGGTGGGTTCTCTCTCACTTTACAGAGATAAAGGTAAAAGAAATGGTGAAAATTTGATAGTCTCAATTTGGTCCACATTTCTGCTTAAATTCAATAAATTGAGAACACATCAATACTATGCTTAAACAAAACAACAGAGAAGAAGAAGAAAGACAACCCAGCAAGTCATTCAAATTCAACCCTCCCCAAACTCCTAACTTATACCCCTTTCCCTTCCCTTCCCTTCACTTATAACTTTCCCTTTTTTGTAACATTTGACATGCAATCCATTCATTTTTTTTCATCAATCATCAATCATTTCTGTGATTAAAAATCATATCTTGCTATTCAAAGTCTTCATCTTTATTTTGTTTCTTTTGATATATAAAAAAGAAAGCTCTATTTGTACTTTTTTTGTGAAGATCTGGTTGGTGGTGGAGACATGGGGAGATTATTCGTGGTGAATCTTGAAGGGAAGGTTTATGGCTGCAAACACTGCAAAACCCATCTTGCTCTTTGCGAAGATATTGTTTCCAAGGTGGTTTTTTTTTTTCCTTTAAATTTGATTCCTTTTGACTTTTTTGTATGATGATCTTGTGCAATCTTCATCTGGGTGTTTTTGATTTGTTTTAATTATCATTGTTTAGCATTTATTACTACTTATTAGGTGTAGTATTTAGAACACATTTTCATTTTGGGTGAACTTATATCTAATCGATGGGTTCCATAATTGATTAGATTGAGGTTTCTTCTATTATTAAGCTAGGAAATTTGGGTATAATCCATGTTGATCATTCTGGCTTTATGATGATTGAAATTGTGCTGGGAGGATTTCAATTATGTTATGATCATCTCTTTTTAGGCATAGATGATAATTGGGTGTCTTTTGCAAGAGCTTGACACTATATGATGATGGCAAATTGTTGGTTTTTAAGACAAACATGATGTTAAATGTATTTTCTTTTGCTTTTAGAAGGACTTGTGCTCTATGCTATTCAGATTCGGGTGTGAGTGTTGGATACAGTATGTGTCCAACACGGGTATGGTCAAAATTTTCTAAGCTTTTTCATGTATTTAGAGGATCTTTGGAGTCCTTGTGTAGGACACCAGTGTAAGACCAGAGGCAAAGCTAGGAATTCGGTATTTGGGCCAAAACAAAATTTTAAAAATTTGGATGCCTGACAAATAGAATGGACTGGAATTGATAATATCCCATTAACCAACTTTGCCCCTTAGCTACGCCCTGTGTTGGACACAATGCTTCAATGAAAATGAAGAGTCGCAGTAACATAGCTTGTGCTAGTGATTAAACCTGTTGGATGGAAATGTTATACCTTTTGTGTTGGTAGGTCCTTCATTTGCATTTACGATATCACCGAGTATGAGTGTTAGATCATATTCATATAGGTGTTATTTTCTCTAGTGCTTTCACATTGGTGTTAAAGATTTTTCATGGTGTTTGAATTGGTTTAGGTTCTCTTATAAGCAGGTTTCTAACTATGTGTTTTGGCTTTGGTTCTTTTATTCAGTCCTTCCATTGCCGCCATGGGAAAGCATATCTCTTCAGTAAGGTGTAAGTTTTCTGGATTTTAGGCACCTTGTTAGCATGTGTTAGCTCCAAATCTGTCTAGAATTACTTGAACAGGACAACAACTCTAATACATGCCTATGCTATATGGTGCTGGCTTGGTTGTCAAACTCTTGCTTTATGGATGAGGAAAAATTTTGCTTGTTGAATTCAATGTCAATTCTTGTAAGTTATTTTGTTCACTTAGAGCAAGGCAATAGCCTTTAATAGAGTAGGAGAAACGAATGATAGGAAGGGGATTGCAGGTATTTTATTTCAATGGGCTAAACGGTGAACTAACACGGATTTTATTTCCAGGATGGACTTTATGGACATCCCACTTGCATGAGATTCCGAGTTAACTGTAAATTAATGCTCGCTTTCATATGTACTTTTCATCTCTCATTGTTTCTCAGAGTGAATGTTACTACCGGAGAAAAGGAAGATAGACTGATGATGACGGGGTTGCACACCGTGGCGGACATCTTTTGTGTCGGATGCGGATCAATAGTGGGGTGGAAATATGTAAGCTTTTGGTATTACATTTTTCGAATTGGTAGTTTAACATATCTTTATTTGTTGCTGTTAGTTATCTTGATAGTTTCTTCCAGGAAATGGCTCATGAGAAGAGTCAGAAGTACAAGGAAGGAAAATCGGTCCTCGAACGGTAACTAATCGGAAACATGGAGAGAAACTTGGGTTTGGGTTAAGGAATGGATGTTTTTAACCGAGGTTACTGGATCATGTTGTTGAACAGGTTTAAGGTATCCGGTCCGGACGGAAGCAATTACTGGATCAGCCATGGAAGACATGTGGGTGGGAGTGATGCAGATGATGTTTGATCAAAACAATAAAAAATGGTCAAATTTCCAAATTGTACATTCTTTAAATCCCTTAAAATCCTCATTCAGTTCATGTCAACCCTAAAAAAAACCCAGACATTCCTATTTTAACCAACATGTCCAACTTGCTGTAAGAAAAAATGATTTGAAACATTGAATTGTTAATTATGTTTTATAAATTGAAGTTTCAAGGTGTTCAAACATATAGCTAAAATTTATCCTATTGATCACTTTTATCTAACTCATGATCCTCGAACTCGAACTTAAGATATCAAACGGTAGAGGTCATTCAATCATTGTTTTCTTTTTTATCATCAATTATGAAAAGTTACAAAATGATCATTGGTAAAAAAATTTTTGTTTATCCAACTATTTAATTGTCTTTTTAGTTTTAAGATGGTTTGTTAAAAAGAAGAAGATAAAATTGAATAGTTGAGTGATTATTTTGTAATTTTTTATAGTGGAGTAACTAAAAAGAAATTTACTAATAATTAAATGACTGTTTTTATAATTAAATAAATATTATAATTGAGTGACTTCTAATATAATTGTTTTATTATTTTATTAGTTTTTGGATGTTGGATTTTTGCCACCATTATTAATTTACAAAAGGGCCCCATTAGACACTATTGCCCCAATAATTAGGCACCAACATATTTGAGATGTATGATTGATTGATATTTGACATATCCATAAATTTACTACCTACAATTTAAGGGAGTAAATTGTTAAAAGTTTAAATTATAATGGTAAAATGTTAGAAAAAGAAAAAAGAATTCAAATTATCCCAAAACAAACCCTTAAAATATTTTAGATATTTTAAAATTTTATTTTATCTTTTCGATTGAGTGTTACTTTAATTAGAATGGGGATTATTATCATTATAAGAGGATGTGGATTTTAGTGCGTTGAAACGCATTATCCTCTTATTTATGGGTTGGAAAGAGACTATAGTTAATAGTTATGAATATTTTACTTTAACAAAGTTATATCACTTAATAATGCTAATAATTTAAGAAGCAAGTGGTAATGCTTATATCTACTTATATTATTATAGTTGGTGTCACAAATTAATTATAAAGAAAAAGATTACCAATTGAGTTTTAGTTTAATTGGTATGAACATTATTGCCAATGCAGGAGGATATGGGTTTGGGTGCGCTGAAGCGTATTATCATCTTATTTATGGGTTGAAAAAGGGTTATAGGTAATTCCAGACATTGTGTCAAATAAAAAGAAATGATCCATCAAGTTCAGAATTGATTTCTGATAATAGGCTAGATCATACCAATAAAAATTCGTTTTATTCCATTTATTCCAATGCAAGGATTCAACAATCGTTTAGCCAAAATCACAGAACTATTCATATGCTTTTGAACAGAACTAAGGAATCCTAATGTTTGATTATTTTGTCATCATCTAATTGTTTTCGCATGGGCCCATTCAACAATATAAAATATCACAATGTGATAAAACAATCAATTAAAAAAGACCCTCTAATCCCAATTAAGAATTTATTGGGTCCTTTAGGAACAGTCCCAAAATTACGAATTTTTATTCATCATTCTACCCTTTAATAACTCATAATCAAACCTCGATAGCGAAATATTTGGAGCTTGACAATTTAAAACAGGCTTTTCAAATACTTAACTATTATTTAATAGTTGAAAATGGGATAATTTATAATTTCAATTCATACCGTAACATCTTTTTGAATGCAATCAATTTGAATTGGTATTTTCCCCATCATCATTATCATCATAATTATTGTGAAGAAACGTCCCCAATAATTAGTCTTGGACAGTTTATTTGTGAAAATCCATGTATAGCCAAAAGCGGACCACGCCTAAAATCGGGTCAAGTTTTTATTATTCAAGCTGATTCTATAGTAATAAGATCAGCTAAGCCTTATTTGGCAACTCCGGGAGCAACTGTCCATGGGCAGTATGGAGAAATCCTTTACAAAGGAGATACGTTAGTTACATTTATATATGAAAAATTGAGATCTAGTGATATAACACAGGGTTTTTCAAAAGTGGAACAAATGTTAGAAGTGCGTTCGATTGATTCAATATTGATGAACTTAGAAAAGAGAATTGAGGGTTGGAACGAATGTATAACAAGAATTCTTGAAATTCCTTGGGGATTCGTGATTGGAATGTAGAATTAAATAAAAGGACTTGCCAATCTTTCTAAATCAAATAAAATAGGTGTATATGATAAGATAATTCACTTTCTTTATTATCTTACTCTGGCTTTTTATAAATGGAAATGGGATGCTACAAGCAATTTAGGGGTAGCTTTCTCAAATGCCTAATCCATCAATAATAACAATAGTATAATGCAAAATTAGTAAGGCCTTTAGCAGCAAATAACCCACAAATACTTTATAACATATATATATATATGTATATACATATATATATTTTATACAAATGCCTAAAACTACTACTAGTTTTTCCTTAACCCTTCTATAGGAGGATGAATGTGCTTCAGCACACTCAAACTCATATCCTCTTACATAGACAATAATATCAATACTAATTGAGTTAGAATTCAGTTGCTTATTACCTATAAATTGATTTTTGACACAAAATTAGAATATATACATGGCTTATAAAGAACGATAAAAGTTTGGTCCAACCACCTCAAATTAGAATATATACATGTGGTATATTATGGGTGATTACAAATAAGAAAAGTATATCCAAAATTGGTGAATTGAAAGAAATCCCCCCACACATTTCAATTTGCACAGCCAACAAAATTTTACAAAAAAAAAATGTATGTAATTTTTAATTTATTTTTTTCTCGTCTATTTTAACTTTTAAATTTGCGTTTTTATCAAATGACATCAAAATGAATAGTAAAAATAACATTTGTATAAATCGTGAATCTTTTATTTTAATACAAAGGAAAATCTTATACCTTTCCTTATAATCTATTTCTTAAATTTGAAAAGTAACGAGAATGTGAAGTGGAAGATAACACATTGTAAAGATTCGAGATTAATGTAAACAAAAATTTATAAATATTAAACTGAAAAAAGCTATCAGATTTGAAAGTTAAAACGTGCAAAGAATACGTCCATGATTAGTCCAATTTCTGGATTATGAAAAAGAATTAAATGAGATCAAATTTCAACATAGTTAATATTTACTATTTAACATAATTTTATTTCGAAAGTTTTTTTCTTATTTTATTGGTAAAATATTTTATTTGTAGTTGAACTGTAGATGAAAAATATAATTTTTTATATGAATAAAAATTTTATGTAATAAATAAAATTATAAAAAAAATAATATAAGAATTAAATAAAGCTTTAATTAGAATGGTAAAAGATATTGAAAATTATAATGTATATGGCATTAGTTGAAGAATTGGTACCTGATTCAATTGGTTGATTCAGTCCAATTCTAAAAATATTATATGTTGCGACATTCTTCTTTCGATATGATAGATGCTAAAGCCAATATTCATTATAAGTTAGAAATTTTCAAGAGATCACTATCCGTGTCTACGTCCCAAAGTCTATTTGATATTTAAAAGGATTTGGATAAGAAAACAAACATTTTTAGCAGCCACAAATCAGGGGCCCTTAGCCAATTAGATCCAAACTTGACCAGTCAAAAACTTGCAACAAAAAGATCAAATGAAGAAATTTTAATGGTGGGTTGATGTTAATAATAAGAAGAAAACAAAAGGTACACAGCTGAATTGGTCACATAGGAATTTCAATAAAAAGAAGAAAAAAGATATTATAAATTGTAATTATATGATTTGGATTGATTTGAACTCGCATGCAAATTGGGTTTCAAGAGTGAAAAAAAAGCTAAGCCAATGTTTGAACAAATATCAGCCTAGAAAATCTTACTTGTAATTACAACCATTCATAATCACTAATTATTTGCAATGACAGGCAGAACAAGAGAGCAGAAAGTAGAGCAAACCCGACGATGTTATAACGATCTATGGTTGGAATTAAAATGAAAAAGGAAGATGTTATAGGTCTGAATCCGAGTTTTATTTCAGTGATGTTTCGAGGAGGGTGTAGGTGGGCACTGGTAGCACTTGGCGAAGAGTCCGAATGTATCGACTTGCCTGATGAAATTTGTCATGCTGGCCCAACCTCCTAATCCGAAGCCAACTATGAAAACCCAAATCACAATAAAAGCGTTCACCGCATAAACCGCTGTCCAGCTTGGGAGGAAGAAAGGAGGCTTCTCTGCTGCATTCTGCACACACAAGAATTACCGAAGAATCAAAAGTAGTTCAATAGATTTCACACAACAATGATTCTGTACATCTTGATATTTCAGCATATCTATCAAACTTGTTTACGGGATTGGGTTACGAATTTACCCGTCGAGCGGAGGCCGATTTATAAGTGAGCATATGAGCCAAAGCAGGGATGATGTAGACAGTGAAGCTAACCAAAAGAGATCCTACAGCCGAGTTGATGGGACCGAAGAAAGGAAATATGATAGCCAAGAACCATATTGGTATCACCACAGGTAACCGGCATGCCGCCCTCAAACATATGCTCTTCGTGTCATGAATCCCCACCACTTTCTCCCACACAAAGTACAATGGCGTACATGCAAACCCGAATGTAATAAACTGCAAAATTCAAAGTCAATCCCGTCAATTTCATCGGTCCGGTAGGCTATGATAGCAATAAACATTGTTCTCTCTATGATATACACAAACCTGGTGAATTAACATTAAGACAACCGCAGCATCGCGCCACATAGAGCGTGGAAGGAGCGAGAAGGCATTGGAATGATCAAGTAGTTGATCACCGAAAGCCCAATAGACAACAGTAGCAGATGGGATCGTTAAGGTAAACACATATAGGGTTGCCAATAGATATATGTACTTGAATTTTTTAGGCTTCCACATGGCATGCATAATTTCCCTGTAAACATAAAGATTTCTTACAAATTGACCCTTTAAAACCCTTAAAAAGTAGTAGAATGTAATCCAACTTCTAGTTCAAAGACTTCCATGATACTTTTACCCAAAAACATTGATTCAATGAATATTTTTACCAAGTGAACAAAGGGATATACCGATGAATTTGTTTCTTAAAACTTTAACCTTTTTCTCTCAAATCCCAAGAATGGCAAGCAAAAGCTGCTAAACAATATCAAAGTAACAATAATGTCAAAACTTACACAGTGACAGCATGTCCACCGAAAGTATAAAGAATATTGGTGGCACCAGTGAAATACAATACCAATTTTGTTGGTCCTTGGTGAGTTACACCTTCTACCTACAAGACCAACAAAAAGAACACGAAGGGTTCATTCAAAACTTATAAGAAAAGATGGAGATCTATAAAAAATGTTGTTTTGTAGGTGTACCTGGCCATGGATAAATGATGCAATGGTTAAATACCAAGCAGTGTAAGTGGTCATTCCAAGACCAAGAAAAGACCAGATTCTATAGTTATGAAATGAAGGGATGAACACTGTAGTGGCACAACAAGCTCCAAAGATATATGTCCATGTCCTCTTGTCTAATTTGTCATTTATGTAATATATGTTACTGTATAAAAAAACTCAGAAATCAGTTGAATAAACTATCAAAAAATGAGGGATTTTGATTAAAGAAAAGAACATGGGACCTGGCACAGGCTATAAGTTGAATGACAGTTCCAAAGAGAAGAAAAGTGCAGTTAAAAGCTAATCCTACAGCTTTCCAATAAGGTCCTAATAGACCATCCAACACTTCAAACCACTGCAAGTTGATGAAAAAGAACAAGATTAATATTTACATAAATATATATATATTCACACACATTTACTGTTGATTTTGGAAAGCTTACCTGTATGACATGGTTCTTGAAGCTGACATTCTCTTTCTCTTTTCTGCTTCTGTATTCAATATAAAGAACACTAACGAGGTAAGCAGTCCAACTTCCAAGAACACCATAAAAAATTTGCAGAATAATCCCTGAAAGCATTCCCATTTGAGAGAATGAATACGGTAGTGTTAGTAGAACTTGAGCCACCTGCAAAAATGAATGTTTTCTTTTCATCAATTATCACAACTTTGATTCACATATTTGATATGGGATTTTTTAGTATACCTGATTTGAAGCACAACTAAACCAAGCATCATAAACTGAACCACCATGCCAAAGGAGGTTCTTAACACTGAAAACGGAACGGCTTGCATCTTTCTCCTCATGTTGATCAGTTGGTTCATTGAAGCTCCCAACAATGGCTTCCTCTACCTCTTTCTCTTCAGACATTTTTCTCTAAAGATAAAAAAAATCTTCCCTTTTGTTTTAAAGGAGGGTTTTACAAGTATATAAGTTAAGAAACTTGTAATTCACAAAAAAGGACTCTTTCTTTCTAACCTCAAAGGATTGAACTTTAAAGCTGCAGTATCAAATATAATCTCTTTTTCACACTTAAAAAACCAACTTTCCCACCATTGAAAAAGGGTTTCTCTTTTTTTTCTTTTTTTTTTTTGCTTTGAGAAATGAGAAATGATATCTGTCAGAGAAAAACAGCACCTGAGAAAAGTGAAAATAAATGGGTGCCACAGCTACTTACTAGGAAACCAGAAAAAATAAAAAGCCTAGCTTTCTTTCTTACAGTGTTCAGAATATATGTTTAGTCGATTTCATTGTTGTATGACTGAGAATAGTGGCAGAAAGATCTTTTAACATACCGTTTCATAGTCTATGAGTGTAAAATATATAATCTACAACATTAAGCTTTACAAGGAAAGAGTTGAAGAATCTCTTTAATCAAGGATTGACTTCATCCTAAATAAAGAAAGAAATAAAATCTCACTAACTTTGCCTCAATCAACTCATTGATTTCAATCATGTTATCTCTGCCATTATAAAAGATCCTCTGAAACATGAAAGGATTAAGCCTTTTTTAAAATTGGATTATTTATTTGGTATTGATCCAAATCTTTGAAGTAGCTGTACCAAATCGTATTAATTGAATAGCTTGGGAAACTTTTCTTGAAAAGACAACAAACAAAAGAATAATATTAAATATTGTCGTCTATTTGCTGTGAAAGAATTACGGTAATATAGCACACACTACTAAAGGATAGGGAAGAGAGAATCAAAGGAATTGTCATGGGTAGATGTGCTGATATAGTCAACAAGTAAGTTGAAAATCACAGGCGATTTCATACCTACAGCCATGATTACACAAGTAAATCAAGCGTGTGGTGAATAGTTGCTTTTAGATATACTCGTGATTCCGAATTATTAGGATTGAAATTTGATAGGATTTAAATAAAAATATTAATTTTGTCGGAAATTTGAAAATAGATAGTATGGAAGTTATTAACATGCTGTTTAGAATTACTAAGTTTGGTGAATATCGAATATGTAGGGAGGTTCGTAAATGCATGAATAAGGAATGGTAGGTGATTATTCAACATATCTATAGAGAAGGTAATAACTTCGTTGATGGTTTAGTTTCAATGACTTGGGATCAACCGTTATAATATTTTATCTTTTACTTTCCATCAGATGCAATACAAATGGGTGGTTGGTTAGTAACTGTTTTATGTTTTCTCTTCTTATTAAACAAAATATGAGTTAGGGTCGAGATTGAATCTTTAAAGTTTAAATTAGATCCAATTCATTTTTTTAAATTTTGTATTATTTTATATTATGTAACTTATAATATATAAAAAATAAATCAATAGTAGTATATAATATTACTATATTGTAAACATTAAAAAATGTTAAAAATGACTATATATAAAATTTTAATAAATAAAAATTATTAAAATTATTAAAAATTAAAATAATATAAAAATATTTTATTTTTTAAAAAATAATATAACCATGTCTAAAATGGGTTTAGATTAGCTATTTACAAATATGGTGGGTTTAGGCAAAATTTTAGGTTCATATTTCGAGTTGGACCGAGCTTGGGTAAGCATAAAGTGTGTTAATATAATGCCTAAACCCGACCTGACCTATTAACACCTCTAGTTGCATCAACATTATATACTATTGTTTTTAACAAACATTATAAAGGTTAAAATCTACTACTAGCCCATGTACTTTATGAAAATTGTGAATTTAATACATGTACTTTAATTTGGTTGTTTTTAGTTCTTTTACTCTTTAAATTTTCAAATTTCCTGTCCTCACCAAATGATAATTGTTAAATTCATTAAGATAAGATGTTTCCAAAATATAATGTGGTAAACATATTGTCATATGTGCAATACCATGTCAGTTTATTATTTCAATGTATTACTCACGAAAAATTCAGTTAATAAATTAATTTTTGTCATTTGCGTTAAGATTGAAATTTCAAATTTTGAAAAGTATAGGGACTTGAAATGATCAAATTAGAGAATTTGAACTAAATCTACAACTGCACACATAATACATGACTAGTAGTTGAATTTAATCAGTCAAATTTAACTATTATAGTTTGGGTCAAAACTAAAATTTCAAACTTCAAAAAGTATAGGGACTAAATTGATCAATTTAGAAAATATATAAACTAAATTTGATTAATTAAAGTACAGCGGCTAAATCCACAATTTAACTGTCTTTGTGATAAATGGCCTGATTACTATGTGATAGTAATTGACTTTTCATGAAGGAAGATGTAGTGGTTATCATGAGATAAAATAAGACCATATTGGGAAAACACAGTTATGATAAGGTCATTAGACGAGCGCTTATTAAGTAGCTTTCGTAATGATATGCAATTAGGGAGAGCTCAGTCACAATATTATATATTGTATATTCTTTTTTCTAGGTTTACTCTTGAAAATGGCGAATCCAAATTTTTTTAAGAACCCAAAATTAAATTATATATTTTTATAAGAATTAAAATATAATTTTACGGTTTTAATAGTTTATAACATTTAATTTTTAAATAATCGAATCAAGAATCTAGAACTTAGTACAGTATGAGCAATTAAAAGAGAAAAAGAAAGTATGAAAAGAAGCTGCAAAAAGCAAAACAGGTGACTGAAAACGACGGAGCTCTCATCACTTTACGAAAATGGTGACACACTTTTTTTTGTGAGTCAAAAGTTTCCCAAAGCTTCTAATGCATAATCTTTTATAGCGTATAATTTTCGCCCTACCATTGGTTATGTGCATCAACTTTTGTTAGTGGGTGGAGGGACCTTTTTCCTATTTTACCTTTTAACTCTATATTTCAACTTTCCTTATATAATCTTTTTTATCTCTTGCTATTGACTTAAAATTATTGTCCTTCCTTCATAGGTCATCTTGATCCAATTGAGCAAGAATAGTGTGTTTTTTAAGCATTAAAATTTGGTTGGAACCAAGGTTATGTTAGCACAATCTCAATCCCAACCCCCCGGGGTTGTTTGAAAGTGTAGCCATCCAGGACCCAATATTGAAAAGGACTAAAAAGAAAATTTTCAGCTTTTAATGTGGGAAAATTAATTAAATGCCTAGGGCTTTCAATTTTTATATTACTTTTTTATTACTTTTTTAGAGGGACCCAATTTATTGTTTCACCTAGGGCCCCAAAAATATCAAGAACGGACTTATGATAGGGCTTACTATAATTTGCTCTCGAGTTCATTCATAATTAATCAATTAATAGTAATCATTGGGCTAACGCGCTAACATAAAAAAATATAACTATGAAGGTACAATTATAATCCATAATTACAAGTAATACATACATATGATTACAATAAGAGAACTCACGGATGCATAAATATGTATTGAGAGACTCGAATTTGAATGCTCTAAGTTCACATTGCTAATACTTTGTCGGTTACATCAAAAATTTTTTTTTTATAAGTCATATTATCATAAAGTAATGATATCTTTTTTTTATAACCACAAGTGTCATGTTCGTTTCATGGTCTGAGACTAATCATGTTCGGGTCAGAGTGGATGCAGGTAAAGCCCTCTAAATTGTGATAACGCATGTATTCAAATACCTGAGTAAGAATTTCACTTCCATTTATTCTAATCACTTACTGATTAAAAAGTAATTATCTCATTTATTACTATGGCCGTGGAAGAAAAAGTGAAACATAGAACAATTATGCTATAAGCCTTTGTACTCTTTGTAAATTTGGTATTTATTCTCTCTACTTTTTATATTTCAAAATTCAGATACAATTATTAACATTATTAATATTTTTCTATTAAATTTATTGGTGTGATATTTCAAAATTTAAAAAAAATCACTTGATCGCTTGATCGTCATGTAACTAAAAAAAATACCATGTAACAAACTTGATTGTTAAAAGAATTTTAACCATGTCAACAATTGGACTTGGATTTTTAATCTAAAATATAGAAGGATTAAATTTCTTAAAATAGAAGTAGGTGGACTAAATTTTAAATATACAAAAAGTATAGGGATTAGAGCATATTTTAACCATCTTTTAATTAAGCTTATGGCATTAATTAATTGGACAAATGAATGATTGGTGAAATATAGATAATCATCAAAATAATAAAATATTGATATTAAAATAAAAACAAAATTCAAAATGAAAACCTTTTGCTTTAATTATACATTGATATTTCCTATCACGTTTTTTACGGCTAAAGAATCTATCGGATAAAGGGTCAAATAAAGCATACGAAGGCATGCTTATGAAAAGAGAAGAAAATGTCCCCACAAAAACCTGCTTTTTTGTTTCCTAGTATCTACGTTATGTTGGCATGATGGTTAGGGTGTTATAACAAAAAATTAGTTTTCTATATGTACTGAAATGGACTGATGGATAGTGTGAGATATCTCTGCCAAGCTTCCAACCCAACGAGCTTTCGAATTACTATAAAATAGAGGAAATAAAACAGAATAAGCATTTAATGCTTAATAAGTTCGTATAATATGGAATTTAACTTACCGTTATTCACACATAAGATAAGCATACAAAACATATTCCAAACAACTTGGCCAAAAGCCTAAACACATATCCTTAACAATCATGTTAGTCATCTATTTCATATAAATATCATAAACATGTATGAGCTCACAAATAATCAAATTTCCATATTCATACAATTTCCTCATCATGTGTCCTTGTAACAAATACAATTATATCCATGTATTTCAAGTATATTTCCATAATAATTCGTCTTGAACTCAGATTGTCACATATCAGAACTTTACCCATTGAATCATTTAAAATATCGATGGATACACGGGTAGTACACACTAAGTGTACAAAACTGTAATCCGTCAATTCATATTCAGGAATGCTCATGTGAGCTATGTAACGGGAAGCTCATATGAGCCAGGGGCGTAGCCAGGGGGGCTGGCATGGGCCTCGTCCCCCCTAAAATGGAAAATTTTATTTTAGGCCCTTGAAATTTTTTAAAATTTTTAAATTAGAAAAGGTAAAATTGCACTTTGGCCCTCCCGAAAATTATAAAAATTCAATTTAATCCTTTACAAATTATAGAAATATAAACTATAAAAAATTAAAATTTCATCCGACCCCCCCTAAAAAAATTTTCTGGCTTCGCCCCTGATGTGAGCCATATAACGGGAAGCTCATAAGAGCCATAATCACGAAGCTCTGGAGAGTAATTGATCGAGAAACTCATAAGAGCCAGTTATCAGAAAGCTCTAAAGAGCCAATTATCGGGAAGCTCGCAAGAACCATATAATGAGAAGCTCATGTGAGCCAAATATCAGGACACTCGTAAGAGTTGTGGTGTGTCCGCAACACATGCGGAATCACAACCAAACGAGATGCTCAGAAGAGCTATTAACAAGAAGCTAGTGAGAGCCATATATCAATAAGCTCAAGAGAGCCAATATCGGGATGCTTATGAGAGCTAATAATGGGACGCTCTTGCGAGTTGTGGTGTATCCGCAACACATGTACGACCACAACCAATTCGGGGACCTTGTATCCATCGAATTTCGTATATTCAAATGGAACTTAATAATTGTCAATCAGCTTCGGTTATGTGATTAATTTTAGATACATGGCAATAATACAATCACATACATACAATTCAATTAACACATATAAATTCTCAATTAAATTACACAAACTTACCTTGACAATTTTACGTTGATTTGTTGTCTATTAATCTGATACTTTTTCTTTTCTTCGATCTAACTTCGTATTTGATCTATTCATATCCAATTAAGCCAAATAAGCTTACTTGAACTTAGGTTTTCCATCTTTTTAATTTAGGAAAGATGATAATATGATGATATTTTTATTATTTAATCATATATCATCTTTTATTATTTTAACTTTCCAATTTAGTCCTTTTCTTTAATGAATTTTCCAATGATGACTAATCATACTTATCTACTAACTCCACTAATTGGTCTATTTGCCATATAAGGACCTCAAATTTTGAATTCCATAGCTATTTGGTCCTTTTAGCTACTAAAATTCAACTTTTGCATTCTATGCAATTTGGTCCTTTTCATCAAATTAATCATGTAATCGGTAAAAATTTCCTAACGAAATTTTCATACGATATTTCTATCATAATGCAGACCATGAAATAATATTTAAATAATTTTTCTTCCAGACTCGGATTTGTAGTCCCGAAACCACAATTCTGATTTTACTGAAAATAGGCTGTTGCATGTATTATTTTTGGGTCCAATGCTATACATGTATTAGACAAAACTTATATATTTTGGTATAAAAGGAAACAATGTCTACCTACGGGATTTAAGGTTGATTTCATGAAAGTTGATTGCTAATATTATTAGTTATTTTTATCAAATAACTCTAAAACCCGAATAAAACACTAAAACGTTAACATTGCTACATTTAAGTACCAAAATGTATAAATTTTGTCAAATAAAAGTACCGCACTAGCCAAAAAATAACACAAGTATCAAATTAAAAAAAAAAGTATCGAATTCAAATGCCAAATTATATATGTTTTAAGCCTAAAGTAAAATACAAATAACTTTAAATTATTAAAATTATCATTGATTTTATTTGGAATATTTCGCATGATATCAAAGATTGAATTTTATTTTGTTGTTATTGCATTTCATACCAAATATTATTTTCGGATTGGTCACCTGTTATACTCTTACACTTTCACTTTCACTTAAATGTGATAAAAGTAGTGCTAATTGGTTTTAGATTTGGATGCTAACATCTGATCTATCATCAAACACTTGAATGGCAACGAAATTTATTCATACACGGTATCAACAGATGTAAAAAATGAGGAAAAGTATAGTGATGGAAGAAGCAGAGAAGAAGAAGATAATAAAATATTGAGTCTATACTCTATACTGTGTCTCTTTAAAGAAGGTATTTAGAAATATATATATATAAAAGGAATATTTTTTAAATCGGGTTATGATATATTTTATTAAATTGTATAAACAAACTTCATAGGCAAACTGTGAACTTTGATTTCGATTTTCTTACAAATTGGAATATTCAATCCAAGATTACTATTAAATCTTTGCTAAATGCTTAGTATGGAACCAAAGACAAAGTAAGAGAAATATTGAGAAATGATGGGCAAATCCCACTAAATTATTTGATGCAAACTTTTGGTTTCGAATCTTCGTTTTTTCAATCCCAAAGTTCTTAATTTGCTGTTCTCCAAAGAAAATAAGTGGGAAATAATTAATAAAAAAAGAATCTGAATGAAAGCTAATATAGACTTTTGATTGATTATATATGCATTGAAATCAAAATCTTTTTAATCAAGCAATAAAGAATTTTATTTCCCTCAAATAAAATTTCGAGTTTTTATTTTATGGAATAGGAGGATAATGCGTGTAGAAGCGTATTTTAATTTATGTCCTCTTGCATTGATAACAATATTCATGCCAATCGAGCTTTAAATTTAAAAAATAAAAGTAAATGATTAAATTCTAAATATAAAAAGGGTACAGGGACTTGAAACATACTTTAACCTTTATTAAATTATCGTCGTAAATTTTTTTTAAAATTTTTTTATAACACAAAGATTAAAAAATATATTTTTTTTACCTTATTTGATATTTTAATAATTTATTTAATCGAACTGTACAAACTAGTGGTTTGACTGGTTTAATTATCGATTTGATTCTAAAAATTTCGCTTAAAATATATTTTAATTTTTAAATTTTTACTCTATAATTTAACACAAACAAATAATTAATTAATCACAAATTGTAAAAAAGAAGGAATTTCTAATCAAAATAATGGTTTTTTCCCTATAAATGAAAAAGTGGTTTAGATATTAGAAAAACAACCAGCTCAATTTTATAATCCAATCCCCCATGGCTAATTATATTTTTTAATTTATTCCAATATCTTATATGAAATGTTATAATTTTTGTAAAATGTTTAATTTTTTTCAATTATTAAAGAAAAAGAAACTAATAATTTAATATGAAAATTATATGTTTATTATGATTAGGGAAAAGAATTTTATAATGTAAAATCATGTGGCATTATCCAATTAATTTATTCCTGAAAATTTCTCTAAATTATATATTTCAAAATTGTTGAAACAGCTACGAGGTTTGCTGGCCAACTAACCGAAGCAAATTTGAGGCATGAAACCAACTTTTTCAAGTTCAATAAGGATTTTTTAAAGAAATTATAGTTGTTGATGGATTTGTCATTTATGTATGACAATTATTCACAATGAGACTCGAACTTAGATACTCAAAATTCTAAGATTTTAAGTTTTGTTAACAATGTTAATACCTCGTTGGCTCAACATCGGAATAAAATTCATACAACACATTGAAACTAAACTATCATAAAATAATTTAACATGAGGAAAAAACTTATTTATTACACATATATATATTATAACATAATAGTTATTGCAAATTTACTCGAAAGATAAGTAAAATATCTTATAAAAAAATCTCTTCAAAATAAATAAAAAATTTTCCTGTTTTGCCATTAATAAGACATTAGAATGACTAAAAATTACTAATTATGATTAATTTTTGTAAATATGAGTTGGGTTCAATTTTGAATATTCAAAGGTTGAGTTTAGCTCGACCCGTTTTTTAATTTTTTTAATATATTATATTAAATTATTTATATATATATGTATATATATAATGTTAGTAGACTTAAATCACTTCAAAAATATTTTTTTAAATACAGATTTTTTATTTGAATTTAAATCCCTTCAAAAAAATTAAAAATAATACCTTAATTATAATAAAAAAATATTTTTTAACTTTTACCATGGTAATGTTAGGTGAAGCAAATGAGAATCAAGGATAGAAAAGTTTGTGTTTCTAAACCATGGTAGTTGGTATCATATTAGTACGACTCATACTTGTTGGTACATACTATTTTGGTCTTCAACAATACTAAATAGTTCAAGTTCTGTTTTGGTCAAGATGTCGGTTGTTCGAGTGTATTTCGACTCATTTTGATCAATACCAACTTATACGGTTACATATCGACTTATACTGATTGATGTAATATTTTATTTTTTATTTTTTTATAATTGATAAATTCACACTTTTTGGAAAGCATAAATACTAATAGTCTAATGTAACCAAATATATATGATTTAGTAGGTTCAAAAGGAACCATATAAATGGATGCATCAAACGAATTCTATTTGAAATGGCATCGTATACAAAAAAAAGCACAGAAGCCCAAAGTAAAAAATTTCCGTTGCCGGGACTTGAACCCAGGTCTCTCGGGTGAGAGCCGAGTATCCTAACCACCTAGACTACAACGGAATTTAAGTACTCTCGACATGTTAACCTTTATGTTGATAAACCAACATATTTCATTGGGTTAATGCACTATTTGCCCCCCAAAGTTGCACCCAATTATCACTTTGGTACCTAAAGAATATTTTGTATCATTTGGTGCCAGAAGTTTTCAACTTTTTTATCAGTTTACCCCAGCCGTTAATGGCGTTAAAAAATTTGGGTAACGTGGCCACTGAGGTAAAGTGATTTTTTTAATGCCATTAATGGATGGGGTAAAGTAATAAAAAGTTGAAAACTTCAAGTACCAAACTTGTAAAAGAATTTAGGTACCAAAGTAATAATTGAGGGCAACTTTGGGGGACTAATTTTCATTTCATGCTAATATCTTTGACATAAATCTCGAAAGATTTACATATGCTTAATTGTTGTTGGCTTAAATCACAAAATGGTACCTAAATATTTTTTTAGCATAAGTGGTACTTGAATTACCTCAACCATTAAAAAATATATATTTGCCAATCATTTTGCGACAATTAGCAATTTTTAACCAAAAAAACTATGAAAAAGTTAAATATGATTTCCTTCAATTTTTTTAAATAAACATATTTATCGCTTTTGTTCTTTAACAAGGATATCTTAGTTTTTTTTTTCATTATAGAAGCTCAGTCAACATTAACTATTTTATGCAAAGTATATAGAAAAATAACAAAAAATATTTATTCTCAAAAATTCGTAAATATAAATTTGGTACCTAAACTTATCCACTTTTCTTAAAATAATATTAAAGCTTTTTTTGTCCCAGATTAGTACTTGAACTTTTTTTCCGTCAACTAATTTGATACTTTTTTTTAGCACCATTAACTTTGGGACATATGGCAATATTAGACAACAACACGTGTCATTAATAACATCAAAATGATGTCATCATCTCAAAATTAAATAAAAAAATCATTAGTAAATTTAAATAATATATAATATATTATAAAATTTAAAAAACTACAAAAATGTATAAAAAATTTCTCTTTCATCTGAAACAAATCACGATTCCATTCCTCTTTTCAATTTTTTTTTTTCGTTTCTTATTCTTCTTTTTATCCTTTCTTCTTCTTATTCTTCTCCCTCTTCCTCTTCTTCTAACCTTAGCCACTACCATCATGAGTTGCCACCATCCATGGCCTTCTTCGACTGGTCCTACCATCAAAAACACTTCTAATTTTCTCTTCTTCTCAAATATTGCCTTGTATTTCCAAGAAAATCTATTTGCTTAATACTTGAGCTTTTGAAATTATACACTTCATGAGCCAAAGGCAGCACCAGCAGCACCGCTGCCAAGGCAGCAACAAGGAATTAGTTTTTTTGGAGTCTACTAAAAGTTCTCCAAGTCACCCCTAGAAATCAATGTTTAAAAAAGAAAAGAAGCTCATTGAAATCTGGGTTTTGTCACCGAAAACTGGATTTGGATGAGTTTTCGACGAATTCTTAAATTTTCTGTCATTAAAGTTTTTTGGGAAGAACACAAGAGATTAATATATTTATAAGTGTTTTTAACTTTTTTGTTTTGAATTTTCTAATTAAAAATTGTCACGTTGCATGAAATGATTAATTAAAATATTTTTAATGATTGGGGTAATTTGGGTAGCGAGGCATAATTTAAGTACCATTTTAGGTAACAGAGTATAACTTAAGTACCAACTTGAAAAATAGGGTATCGTTTTAAGTACCATTTAGTTTATTAAACCTTTTAAAAAGCAATTAATATTTTAGTATTTAGTCCCCAATACATGCAATACGGATCCAAATGAAGCCCAAACACTAAAATAACCCATAAATCTAAAATAAGCCTTCCAAGAAAACCGAACCGAAGCCCACCTTATCCTTCAAAGAACGTCGGGTCAAACCCCCAAAACCCTAATTCACCTTTTCGTCTATCCGCCACCTATATAGACGAACTTCAACCCTAATCTTCATTTTTACCAGCCTCCAATCCTTCAACACTTTTTTTTTTCTTTCACAAAATCGAACAGAGGTTAAAGTGACGGCGCCGATTGCCTGTCCGCCTTGACTGAGCTTCCGGCATCGTCTTGGCCCTCGATTTTGCACTTTAAAACCTTTTTTTTTACCACTAAACCTTTTTTGTTTTTAGAAATGGCAGTGAAACCCTCCAAGGCCGATAAGAAAATCGCCTACGACGCGAAACTATGCCAGCTTTTAGACGAGTACACCCAAATTTTAATCGCCGCCGCCGACAACGTGGGTTCTAACCAGCTCCAGAACATTCGTAAAGGTCTCCGAGGTGACTCAGTTGTTCTTATGGGGAAGAATACTATGATGGTCGGTTAGGATGCATGCCGAGAAGACCGGGAACCAAGCTTTTCTTAACCTTATCCCCTTGCTTCAGGTGCTTTAAAGTTTAAATCTTTCCTTTTTTTTTGCATAATATTGGGTTTTTTAATAGTATTTGATAAATAAATGAACTGTCTTTATGGGAATTTTTTGAATTAGGGTAATGTGGGTTTGATCTTCACTAAGGGTGACCTGAAGGAAGTAAGTGAGGAAGTTGCCAAGTACAAGGTATGTATCTTTATATATATATTGGATTTATATTTTCAGTTCTTTTCACTTATGGTACTTTTAATGGAAATTTAAAAGAACTGCATTTACTGTAATTTAAGAACATATGTACTTGATTAATATGTTCAGTGATAGAAAGTTGAGGTTATTGTTATGTAATTTGAGATTTGGTCCCTGAATTTGGAAATTTGATTAGGTTGTCCTGGTATGATGAGGAATATGATTGACAGCATAAATATGTTCAATTAACAAATTTCGACAGAAACTACTAAGGATTGAAATGATTAGACTAGGATTTTTAAATCAAAAAGTAGGATTGCATTTTTAACTTCTAACACATTGATCAAATCTCAAATTCTATACAAGTATTGGGTCTAACCTTACATTTTAACCTTTAGAAATTTTGCATGGTTAGTGAAAAATTAGTAAAAACAAGTTGCGTCGACGATACCTGTTTATATTATTTCTCATTGATAGAAACAACTTAATTTAGTAGAATTTGGAACTCAATGAAGGCTCCATATGTCTACTGTTGCATTTATGATTTTTTTGGGTCTCAAGCTGCTAGTTCATTTCTTAATATATTTTACTTGTTTATTTCTACCTATCTCTGATTTTTGGTCCAAATTTGTTGTTCATTTGGTCTTAGTTTGAACATTCGTGTTCCGGTGTTTGATCGATGATTTGGAGTTCAATATTCTAAATTGCTTCATTCTATTTGTTTTTGCACTTGTAAACGAATTCTGTTGGGTTTGATATTGTATTTTTGCACAAACAGGTTGGAGCTCCTGCTCGTGTTGGTCTAGTTGCACCAATTGATGTGGTTGTTCCACCAGGCAACACTGGGCTTGACCCGTCACAGACCTCTTTCTTCCAGGTAATGTCACAGTTCTGATTTTGCGTGTTCTACTTGTTTGAGTCAAAACTCAATTCTGATTGTAAATTTCTTATTACGTTTTAGGTGCTGACTGCTGAAAATTTCAACCAAGATTAACAAGGGTACTGTCGAAATTATCACCCCTGTCGAGCTTATCAAGAAAGGTGATAAGGTTGGTTCTTCTGAGGCTGCACTTCTTGCCAAGCTTGGAATCAGGCCCTTCTCATACGGTCTTGTCCTCCTATCTGTTTACGACAATGGCTCAGTCTTTAGCCCTGAGGTCCTGGATCTCACCGAGGAAGACCTGATTGAGAAATTTGCAACTGGTGTCTCCATGGTCACCGCATTGTCTCTTGCAATCTCATACCCAACTCTTGCTGCTGCACCACACATGTTCATCAATGTATACAAGAACGTCTTGTCTGTCGCAGTTGCAACAGAGTATTCTTTCCCTCAGGCTGATAAAGTGAAGGAGTACTAGGCGGTATGGAATTGTTTTTCTATCTCGTGTTTTATATCAGAATTCTCATATTAGTTTGAGCTAAATATTTGCTGCTGCATGCCAATCCAGGATCCAAGTAAGTTTGCGGTTGCTGTTGCTGCTGTTGCTACTGATGCAGGTGCAGCCCCAGCTACTGCCACTGCGGCAGCCGAGGAGAAGAAACCAGAACCCGAAGAAGAGTCGGATGATGATATGGGATTCAGTCTCTTTGACTAAGGTTGGATTATTATTTGTTTGGGTTGCAAGACTTATCAGTCACAATGGTGTGGTTAGATTATTTTCTCTAGTTTCTTTCTTGTGTACTTTGATTGCTTTTTAAGTTTGAAGAATTTTTAAGTTTATGAAGTGTTAAATTTGATTTCGGTTTACATGGTTTGAATTTTAATTTAATTTTTTTTAAAAAAATCCATAAAAATATGAACTAATGTAAAGATAAAATTACATTATAATTTTCATCAAGATATATAAGAAGTCCTACAAGACTTCTTCATGGCCAGGTCGGTTATATGTATAATATTCACACATTCTATATTTATTAAAGCTCGGCTTGGTCTAAAATATGAGTTTAGAATTTTGTTCAAGCTAGTTTATATTTGTAAATGGTTAATTCAAATTTATTTTAGATTCATCTATATTTAAAAAAAATTAATATATATTATTTTTAATTCAATATTTAATAATTTTATATATTTTTTATTTATTAAAATTTTATATATAATTTTTAATGCCTACATTGTAGTGGTAGTATTATATACTAAAGATTTAATTTTTATATATTATAAATTATACTATATAAAAACAGCATAACATAAAACAGTACTAAACGGACAGGGTTTAGGCCTTTAATTTTCAAATTTGAGCTTGACTCATGGTATAAATGTGTCATAATTTTGCAATATCCTTTCAAATTTTTGGTAGGTCTTTGGGCTTGGACAAATAGCCTGGTTTTTAGTCCCTTATAATCAAATTTGTTCAAAAATGAAACAAGCTCAAAAAAAAAGAAAGGATAAGGACCAATTTGTTGAAAGGTACAAATATGAAGGGCCTTTTTGATCTTTATGCCTTGAAATAGAAGTGATATCTATCTTTATAACATTATGGGATGAAAGCTAAATTAAAGAAGAAAGTTGGAAGAAGGAAGCACGTACCTAATTTTTATTCGATTTTGGTCCTAAAAGTCTGGCTATATGTTAGATGATTGTATTAAAAATTAAGTGATCCCAACAACTCAATTACGTTGTTGCTAATCATCTCTCAAATATTCTTTTGTGGGATACATCCAATGATTTTGATGCTTTTTGTTTTTATGGTTATTTTTAGGAAGGTGGTTTGACATTAAAATTGGGGTCGCATCAACAATTTATTAAAATATATTTGTTTGACCTTTCAATTTGGACAAATTCACACGAGTTAAATTAAGCACTAGAATAAAAATCTTAGCATCTCTTGACCTAATTTTAGATTTTACTAAATTTTTTTATATGAATAATTTTATCTACCCATGATGTGCCATAATCTAGTATTTATAATTTCTTTTTTAATCTCAAATTATGAGTATCTTTTTTATTTAAAAAAAAGGTTATCGTTTCATTGCGGTCAAATTCTGCTATTAAACCCTGTACTCTGTGTAAGTTGAGAATTTAGTACATGTATTTTAGTTCGATCATTTTCAGTGCTTGTACTTTTAGAATTTGAAAATCTTAGTCCTAACAAATGATTACTATTAAATTCATTAATTTAAGTTCTGTTTTTTTTTAAATTAATGTGTCAAACATATTATCACATGTGAAATGTTATGCCTGTTTGTTATTTTCGTATATTACTCGCAAAAAAATCAGTTAATGAATTTAACGATTGTCATTTCTATTAAGACTAAAATTTTGAAATTCAAAAAATATAACTATTAAGAATGATCTAATTGGTGAACGTGGATTAAATCTATAACTTTACGCATAATGCAAGATTAATAATATAATATAATCAAACAGATTTAACTATTACCGTTGGGTCTGAATTAAAATTTTAAAATTCGAAAAATATCAAAACTAAATTAAAATAAAAATACTAAATCCGTAATTTACACACAATACAGGTTCTAATACATTTCATAGTGGGTTGGAATAAGGCATTTGAAAAAGAACATGCAAGGATAGAGCCTTGGGAAATTGGCAAAGTGATGTAAGATTTTGTCTTTTTCTCTTCCTCCTTTTAAGATCTTTTTTTGAGTATTGGGATATACTCAACTTTGTAAAATCAATAGCATAATTCTCCAAAATCATTAAATTATTGGTTTTTGATTTGGTGTTTGAAGCATCATCATCCAATTGTGTGTGTGTATATATATAATAACATCTTTAGTCACATCCATTAACATTGAAGGACAATCTTCCTTTAGGATCCAAATTCCAAGTTCACTAAATTCAAACTCTCTACTATGGGTAAATTTTATATGTTTTGTTTTAGTTTATCAACTATTTTTTACATTTTGTAATATATAGAAAAAGAGAATTTGACTTTGACCCCTGGAAAAAATATTTAGTCCTTTTAGAAATAATAGAATTTATACATGGTAAAATTATATTCTAATCTTTTAAAATTTTATAATTCAATTTTAAGCGCCCCAAAAAATTTCTGACTCTATTATTGTCATGGATTGAGTAATAATATGATACGTCAACATATTTATCCAATATTAAACACTATTTTAATGCCTATAATTTTATTGTTGTTGCGGTTTAAAAGTGTTTTTATAATAATAATAATAAAAATATTTTTTGAAAATGTAATAGAAAAGTGTCGTGAAAAAGTGCGATTTGTTAATTTTTAGTGTTTACCATTGCTACAAAAAGTTGTGATTGAAAGTTAAAATATCTTTTTTGATATGATAGTGAAAAGTTTAAAATTAATTGATTTATATGATATTTAAATAATTTAATATAATAGTAAATGAAATATAAATTTTAAATACTTTTTAAGTAATTAAAATAAATTTCTTTGGTATTATTTGCAAGAAGCTTTGGAAGTAAAGGAGTCTTACGGTTTTCCAAGAGTTTTTTTTTTTGCTAATATATTATAGTCTTTATGGTGTTGGGCGAGTTACATTAAGTCGAGGCCTGGCAGGCCTAGTGGACCTAAGAGTAGTCGATGTAGGAATTGTAGGTAGAGTTCACCACCTACTGGTTTTTTTAAAATAAATGTTGATGGTGCCCGTAATCTGTCTTTGGGTCTTGCATCTTCAACAACAGTGGCTAGAGATGTGTATGGTAGGTGGCTTCGGGGGGTTGGGAGAAATATTGGAAGACGTAATGTTGAATAAGTTGAACTCGAGCACGGGATTTCAAATGGAAGGAGATTATCCTTGAGACTGATTGCGCTTAAATTATTAAAGGCATTCATGGTAGCCTTAAAGGTCAAGCGAATAAAGATATGATCTTACGAATCCAAGAACTGTGCAAACGTAAATGGCAAGTGGTCATTAAGTAGATTTCAAGAGAAGCAAATTTTGCTCCCCACATTCCGGTCTAATGAAAGAGTTTCCACTTGAGGCCCCGTATTTTTCATGTTACCTCTACTAAAATTGCTGATCAGATCTAATTAGATAATCGTTCCTTGTTATCTATTTCTAATGTTGTCTCTATTTATTTGTAACAATTCTCTATTATTACTAAAAAGAAAATGTTTGGGTCCCCAATAAGTTTTTAATTTGTTTAAATGTTTCTTTTTGGACACCATTTATGGATAAATGCCTATCCACTACTTGTTGAAACTTGAAACAAAGAACCAGACCGGTCGTACCTAGTTGTTTTTTCCTATTTTATATGTTTTTTTAATAATTTATTATTAATACTAGCAATTAACAATAGAGATGATCCATGCCGGTCTCTTTTTCTTTTTTCCTTTTCTTTTTTTTTAAATTATATTTATTTTTTTAAAATTGTTGGTAGGTTTATGATTTTCGATTTTACATAAATATATTAAATTTTATATAATGCAAATGTTAATAAATTAAAAAGCTATGTAAATATAAAATATTTTAAATATGATTATAGCATAATAATTGAAGACAATATAAATTATTCATTGACATGTTTATGCTATCGGTATTTTCTAAAGAAATTAGAAGAAAACTATCTCGAGTTAGTACGGTATTGTTATTGCGGTTGAGAAATATTTTTAAAATTTTAATTTAAGAAAAAAAGATATTTTTAAAAAGTGTTAAATAAAAGTGTGATTTGTATGATGTGAGATTAGTTAACGTAATGCTTATAAGCGATATCGATTCTAATAGGTTAAAATATAACATAGGTCCTTGTATTTTTAAAAATTTAAAATTTAGTTTTTTTTTATTTTTCATATTTTAAAATTTAGATTCAATTGTTAATACGGTTGTTGTTTTTGTTAAATTGGTTTGGTGTTATTTTGAGATTAAAAAAAATACTCACTTGGTAGCAATATAACTAAAAAAAATGACATTGTAATGAACTTGAACTTAATAAAATAATTTTAACAGTGTTAACAGTAGAACTTAAATTTTGGAATATGAAAAATAGAAAAACTAAATTGCCAGAAAAATAAAAGTACACAGACTAAATTCTAAATTTACAAAGAGTAAGGGATTTATGGTATATTTTAACCTAACATAAAAATAAAAATAAAAGGATTATAGTTTGGCCCCTCCAAAAATGCTAGAATTTTAATTTAGTCATTTTGAAACCATAAAAAAATATAACCAAATACAATGATGAAATTACATTTTAACTCTTATAAAAATATATAATTTAATTTCAGGTCCTCTCCATTAGACCTGTCCTTAGGTTAGGCCACCCAGCCCAACCTGAAGGAAACGTGAGAGGGTTTGAGTAAAATATAGACCCGAAAATGGGCTTGAGCAAAAAGTAAGGCTCGTTTAGGAAACAGGTCAAACCTCGAGTAAGGCTTTTTTGGCCCAAGCTCGACCTGAATTTGCAAAAATTAGAAAAAAATGCTTTTTTTTTGTGTTTTGTTTTTACTGT
The DNA here is from genome assembly GCF_007990345.1 of Gossypium hirsutum. Lineage (NCBI taxonomy): Eukaryota > Viridiplantae > Streptophyta > Magnoliopsida > Malvales > Malvaceae > Gossypium > Gossypium hirsutum. The sequence goes on from NC_053436.1 coordinate 1,934,626, forward strand.
TTTGCTACTATTTTCTTGTTGTTTTCTCATTATTTTGTTGTTGTTATTTGAATATTATATAACTCTTGTTTTATTATTAATTTTGTTACTATTTTAGAAGCATTTGCTTGTTATATTTCACCTATCTTAATGTTATTTAAGTATACATAATTTTTTTAATTTATTTTTAATTTACTGGAAAATATTTATTTTAATGTTTTTAGTATTTTTATGTATTATATATATTTAAAAATTATATAAAAAAATTAATATAGGCCGACCAACTAGGCCTGACTTTTAACATTTTTATCCAAGTCAAACTTGAGTAATTTTTCAAGTCGAGCTGAACCCAGACCTAATAAATGGATCTAAAATTTTAGACCACGGGCTTGGGACATGGAAACTTCTACTCTCGATAGGGTGGGTGGTTGAGTTAAGCTCAACCTGTTTGAGTGGGTACCTTTTGCTTCCTTATCTTGTTTTTCTTATCCACACACCCTACAACACTTTGCTCCCACAATCTCTATCTGCAATTGTGAATGGATTTCCTCCTATTACAAACAAACATCAGCAAAAAATAAGGCAATGGCCACTACTACAGCAACCTGTTTTCACTTACAACACATACCATCATCACCATGGGTGAACAACACCAGCAGAATAACAACATACAAAGCATGGATGGATCATTAAGAGCTTCAAACCCCCAAACCCAAACATTCATTAAACCCGTGAAATGTAGTAGTAGTAGTAGTAGTAGCGGAAATGAGATAGGCATAGCCGATTTCATCGGTGGAGATCTATTAAAATTCGATTTAGGGCAATGGCTATCGGATGTAGAACAACACAAAGCCCTTGCTATTTACACCCCACACGAAGGTGGCTACGAGGGTCGTTACTTTACACGGCTTCGATACCAGGGTTACTATTTCCTCGACCTTACTGCTCGTGGCCTTGGTGATCCCGAAACTACACTCACTAAGATCCATCCTGTTTGCCCTGTATGCATATGCTTTCAATCCTCTCTATTATTTTAACTTTGGTGCTTTCTCTATTTACTACAAGTTTTTTTAATTAAATTTATAGCCTCATGTTGGGAAGCAACCAATAGCAAGGTGGTATTTCCCACCGGAAGTTGATTATAGGCTCCAAGCTTTGCCTCCTAATGCTAAAGGACTTATCGTCTGGGTAATCGAAGCCAAGGTATATATATTGAATTAGCATCTTTTTTGGGTTAAATTCTACTGTAATTTTTAAATTGGTAAGTTACAAAATAATTATCAAACTATTTAATTTTGTCTTTTTAGTCACCGATTGGCTAATGTAAAAAAAATAGAAACATTCAAAAATTCAAGATAATTAGGTAGCCATTTTGTAACATTTCATAGTTTGGTGACCAAAACAGAAAAAAAAAACATAATTGGGAGACTACTAATGTAATTTGCCCTTTGAAATTTTAGTCCTAACCCAAACAATAACATTTAAAATTGTTTTGGTTAAATTCAATTACTAATCATGTATTATGCGTACAGTTGTAGATTTAGTTCATACTAAGTTTCTATACTTTTCGAATTTAGAAATTCGAGCCTTGACGTAAACGGCAGTCGTTAATTATCGAACTGAATTTGTAGTGAGTAGTTTGTCGAAATAACAAATTGACACAACATTATACATATGATAATATGTTTGTCGCATCAGATTTTAAAAATAGTAAAATTTAACTTAATGAACTTAATAGTTATCATTTATTGTAAATTAAAATTTTAAAACTTACAAAGTACAAAGACTAAAAATAACCAAATTAAAATATAAGAATAATAACTTTTTTTTTGCCACCATGAATATAGTAACAGTGGTCTGTGTATAGGTTTTGTCCAAGTCGGAGCTACAATTCTTGCTTTGCTACCCACCCTCAGGCCAAAAGTGAGGGTCATTGCCGAGTGTGGAAACTGGTAAGGGCTGTTGATTTTTTCTTCTTTATAAACATCAAATTTATACATTAATTTTGATTTAATGTGCAGTTTAATACATAAATCTTGATTTAGTATAATTATATATATGAAACTTGAATTATGGTTCATTTATACATGAAACTTTCATTATGATTCAACTGTACACATTTAAAAAAATAAACACGTACATTTATTTTCATATTGGATTAATATAATTACTTGTGTATGCAATATATCAACGTAAAATGGTGCTAATTCAATAATGTTGTCAATGATTTATGAAAATTGAATCAAATAAAAATTTCATGTATAAAATTATACAAAATCAAAGTTCATGTACAATATTGCACATTAGATCAAAGTCATGTATAGCTTTGATATTTATCCTTTTTTTTCTTTTTTTATCTTGGCACATTCACTACTATAAAATCACACTTCCTATTTATTAGACTTGTTCATGGCCATGCTATCTACACAAACTAAACCCAAAGGCTCACATGAAATTTAGGAGTATTTCAATAAAAATATTAGAATCAAAAAATAAGTTCGAACAAATGAGTTATGCTTGTTTAAAATATGAGTCGAGTTTAGACTTTGTATGTTTAAACCCAAGCCGAACCCAACCCGACCTGACCTATTTTTCTAATTTGTAATATATATATTATATTATGTTTTCTTATATTATATAATTTATTACACATAAAAATTAAATCTATAGTAATATATATACCCTTATAATAGAAACATTAACAAAAATGTTAAGATGTCATATATAAATATTTTTTAAAATTTTAGAAAATATAGGCGGGTCTAAATTAGGATTGGTTAGTCATTTACAAATATAAACGGACTTGAACAAAATTTTAAGCTTAAATTTCAAATCGAATCGATCTTAAACAAATATAAAGTATGTTAATATCATACTCAAACTTCTCTATATACATTCCTATTTTCCAATTGAGTGAGTGATGATTTGGTTTTGTGAACACAGGAGAAAGTTCATGTGGAAACCACTCAAGGAAATTGCAGGCCTAACTGCTGAGGATGGAGCATGAATGACGAAATTGTAAAATATAATTTTTTTATTTAAATTATGTAATTTAGTTCTTTTTAGTTTTGAAACCCAAGAAAATAAGTAAAAATTAGTTGTTTTTGGTTCTAAGTCAGAGCAAATTTTTATAAGAATTAAAATATAATTTTACTGTTTTATTAGATTATAATTTTATAATTTTTAAAACATTAAATTAAAGTTATCACTATTGGAAGTCAAAATGTATTAATTTGTAATTTTAAAATTTTAAAAGGTTAAACATGCAAATTTCCATTTTGAAAGGAATGACCCAAAACTCCTTGGACGTGACTAAGTCTAAACTTCAAGGTTGTGTTCAGTATTTATCTATATTATCATTTAAATTCTTGAATAAGTTGATATCACGAGTCAGATTATGTCTATTGGTTATGTATATTATCATTTAAACCATTTATTGAGTTGTTATTAAAAGTTAATTAGACACTAACTCGATTTAAAAATTTCTAAATTATCCTTACATATTTGAAATAAATTATATTCTTACAATGGTACTTTTATCTTTTTTACATTTTTAATAAAACTCTTGTAAATTTTACTTATTCAATTTGAACCCATGTCGTCAATATCGAATTTTTCTAGAGTTTTTATTTATGTCATTGGGTTATTAAATTACTTTTTAAAAGTCTGATTAGCAAATTCCAAGCAACTTCGATGATTGATATGATGGATCAATACATATTGATGATTAGAAGAATATACCTTAGATCCAAGTCAATTTTACATCCAGTGTCTAAAATTAATGAAGAAAAATTGTTTAGATTTCGATTTATAGATTTGTAACATTCAAAACTATTTTACGAAAACAAAAACTAAACTGTAAAAAAAAAGAAAAGGAAAGGAGAACTTTTAATTGATGGATGCGTTGAAAACAAAGAGAGTTATATAATAACGATTTTAACAACTCAATGACTTAAATAAAAAAATTTTAAAAATATAATGATCATTTTATAAATTTTTAAAATTGAGTGATTAAATCGTTGAGTTAAGATGCCATTTATTGGTTACATCAAATTGGTTTAAATATTTGTGGATAAGTGATACTTTTTATTACGTTGCCCATTTGCCAAACTTGAATCGTAATGTTCCAATTTTAGGCTTGGGTTTTTTAAATTGGACTCGATCTCCGCGTTTACCGCCTCAACAGTCAACGCCTACCACCGCATTCAGATGTCAAAACACGTGTCTCCTTCCTATTGGTGTTTTTCCTAGTCAGCCATGATTTTCTCCAACGCGTCATCCGGCAAAATCATCACGCGCGGGCCCCACAAACATCAAAAAACGTGGCATCGGTCGATTCGACGACTGTCCATTTCAAGCGGGTCGTGCTCATCACGTGCTTCTCCACCCCCATTCCCACCTGTCGGCTTTTATGCGTGCTGATCAGGTTCCTTTGGCGGTGCCCTCATCGCCGCTCCTGATTTCGCCACGCGTCATCTCTGTGCCTGGTACGTCTGTGATTTGTGGGCTGCTCTCAGATGATGAAAGATTTTTCCTTTTTGCAGTTTCCTTCTAGAACCATTCCATTTGTGAATTTATTTATTAAATTTATATTGCTTTTCTTAAAGAATATGTTAACAAAATTAACGGCTAGTTGTTCAACTTAAACTCAATTGATTTTTGTTTTTTATAATTTTATTGTAATATTAAGTTATGAAATTTATGTAAACAACTTCCTACATGTTTAGATATATTTAAAAATCGATAATATCAATCGATTAAGTCTTAATTCGCTTACTATAAATATTATTATTAATGTTAAAGAATATAAATTTAAATATGCTAAAACGTTTTATCCTTTTATTTATAAATTAAATAAGAATTATAAATAATTTTCTAAAAAAATATTATCAAAATTTATAATAAAATTATTAACAATGCGGATAATTATTTTTGTTATTGGAAAAGGATAAGGTAGGTCCATTTGTGTGGTGTGAAAAATTAAAAGGAAAAAGGGCAATTTAACAGTATGGGACAATGATATGTTTAGATATTGACTTTTAGAACTGGGAGATGAAGAGGTTTCCTTCAAAGGGAGCATTTTTTTAGGCTGATTTTAAAGGGCCATGTGTCACACAAACATGCATCATCCCATTTCCTACATTTTTTTTTTCTAAAGGGACTATCAATTAAAAAAATAGCAAAAATAGTCGAACACAAGCTAAGAAATAAAGAGGAATCATCTAATTGAGTTTATTTCGTACACCCAATCCTATCAACTCTTCTCTATTTCACCATTATCACTAATATCAATAGGAATTAAAGGCAACAATAAAATTAACGGAACATAAAAAACAGAAGAGGGCTTATGAGATAAGTTGACTCCAGTTAAGCTATAAGCTACCTTAGTAGCATATCTTCAAATCCAAACTCAGAACCATTACTCCTTGTGGAGTTCAAGCCATTAACAACTTACAAACAATCAGATTCAACAATGATGTAGTCAAAAGTTAAATGCTGACATACATTTAATATTATCACATTTCAATTCTTTACGATACCTTAGAAAGAAAATCTCGATTTGGATTTCAAATTGACAAGTTAGTGTAAGTTTATCCATACGGTCATGTACTCTTCGAATCGAAATTCATTTTCTAAAAGATCTTGTCTTTCATGCTTTGGTGAGTCTTCGAAATCTTTTCAATGACTTATGTTGAGTTGAAGAGAAATTTATATAATGATTACTTTTTAACAGTACAAATTAATTTTTTTAATGAAATGGTGAATTTACTTTATTATGAAAATATTTTACTGACATTTTAAAAACTCATTTATCTTTTACTGATGGTGAATAAAATAATAATATTTTTACTTTATTATTATTATTGTTGTTCTTGTTTAAACCTTTCCTTATCCAAATATAGATAGGTCAAAATGGAAAAAGAAAAAAAAAAACAGACTGCAAATGCTTTGCTGTAAGGATAAGGCTAATAGGTAGGAAGGATGAGCTGGATATGGCACATAGATTCCCCTTTCCCAAAGTAACAATATCCAATTTACTACAAATTTCGAAAAAGTTATTTTTTCTTCATCATACCCCTCCCAAATATAATTAATTTAATTTATCCTTAAAATTGAAATATCTAATAATTTATGTTTATAACATAAAATATGTGTAGGTATATATATGTATATATATGAATATTTATTTATATTATTATTTAAAATTTTGATTGAGTTAGTGTCACTCTCGATCAGGTCACCAATTCGGTTAAAGGATTACAGAAATACCCTTTTATAATTAAAATAACTTATATTATTCGAAGGTAATTTAGTCTTTTTGTTTTAAAAATCGAATAAAAATTGTATATGATGATATTTGAACCTAAACCAATTACATTAGTAAAGATTTTTATTTTAATAATTTTTCTACATTTTAATTTTATTATGAGCAGTTTATTGTTTCCATCAAACTCGATTAAAGAAATTACAAAAAATTTATTTTGTAATTAAAATAAGTTAAATGTTAGAAAGTAGTTTAGTCTATTTATTAATGACAACATAAAGATAAACAATTTATAACTTCTGATCATATCTGCTCTTTCTGACATAATGCCTAGAACTCTTCATAAGTCATAGCCCCTCTCCAACCCATAAATAGGAGGATAACGCATTTCAGTGTACTCGAACCCACGTCTTCCTGTATTGCATTGATAATAATGCTCATGCCGATCAAACTAAAACTTAACCAACTATCATATTTTATTTTTAAATACAAATTAATATTTTATATTTATAATTTTCATGTGGATCAAAGCTTAAAAACAATGTGAATCTATGTTAGTGACTTAGTTGACAGATAATCAAAATCTAATTTAAAACAATAATTTTGTTGAACTTTTAGACATTTGAGATATGTTGTTGCTTGTTCTGTCGATTTTTGTTATCATTGTTATCTGATTTAGTTGTCATTTTTGCTAATCTGTCTTCTTTGTCTGTTTCATCTAAAAATTTACCCTTTTTTTTTTCCTTTAAAGTTCAAACTTTATCAATTATTCAAAAAAAGTTTAAAAACAATAATTAAAAAAATGAAAAAAAAGGCATATTTATGAGAAACTAACGGTTAATTTGATTTTTAATTAATTAATATTGAATTTGAAGGTATAATGGTGTGACTTTTTTAATAAATAAAGTTACAACCAATCAATTATCTCTGGAACGTTATTTTGACTATTTGATCTATTTTTTTGTGATTTTCTTTAGGGTTATGTTCTAATCTCTAATTTACGTTGTCCAATAGTTGATGAATTTGCCTGAATAAAGCCGAATTTTGAATTAGAATCTTGAATAGCTTTAAAGACATACAAATTATCCATTTTTATCTTGAAAAATGGTGTGACTTTGAGCCTTTAAAATCGGCCTTCTTTTTAGAAAAGGAAAGATTTTTCGTAAGAAACTGAAACTGTTTTGAAACGATAAAAAGTATATAAACTCTTGTATTTTGTATCGAATTATATTCTGTCTTTTTGATTATTAAAATTTGATCTTTGTACGTTAGCATGATATACATATGACACATAATGTATCATTGTCTAATTATTTCGTCAACCTTGCTAATTTTTAATAGTACAGATGGATGGAATTTTAGCGGAAAAAGATCAATTTAATCTTTAAACTAATGTAAAGAATTAATTTACACATTTTTCAAATAAAAAAAATATAATATAACTCTTCGTAAAAAGAAAAACTTCAACCATACATTAACCTTTCAAATACACAAAAAGAAGCAAAGTATGTATAAATGTCGATAAGCGTGTAACAATATCGGTTAAAGAGATGTTTATAGGATAAACAAGTAGTTAGGTGTAATAGTAGGGAATGTAAGTTCGAATCTTGAAGACAACATTATTGGGAACGACAACTATAAACTCTGAATATGGACTAAAATAGATATGCATAATATAAAAAATATTTTTAAATCTGATAAATAAAGTGACTAATTTCTTGAAATAAAAATTATAAAAAAATTATAAATATACAAAAAATACAAAGATTCAAAACATATTTTATCCTAAATATTAAATAACAAAATGTCAAAAAGCTTAACTTATGTATGTGAATGAAAATACTTATCCACAAGCAATGTTTTTAAATAATACGATTAAAGAACAATTTAATTTTAGTTTTGTTGTAATCTCTTTCTATACACTCAATTAGGTCAAAATGGTGAACCAAAATGTAAGTTTTGATAAATATTATGTATTTTTATTAATTTTTTTATTCCATAATAATAAATGGATTTTAAATTAATTTAAAGTCGGTCCACCAGGGGCGAAGCTAGAACAAATTTTTAGGGGGCCGAATGAAATTTTAATTTTTTATAGTTTATATCTTTATATTTTTTAAAGGATTAAATAGAATATTTATAATTTTAAGGGAGGCAAAGTAAAATTTGACCTTTACTAATTTAAAATTTAAAAAAAAATTCAATAGCCTAAATAGAAATTTTCCATTGCCAACCCCCCTTATATTCGCCTCTGCAGTCCACATAAAAAAAATTACTATATATAGGATGAGTTTAGATGGATGATTGGATGCAGTGTGATGCATTTAGTTTACTTTTTGGTGATCTGTATTAGCCCAAACTTTAGCCTAACCAACAACATGGGACCAAACTTTTTTTATACTATTATGATGTTAAACCAAATCAGAATAAGGTTATACATACATATACAGCTACTCAAACCCCGAGTCAAAAAAAATTTCGAGAATCGAAATTTAAGTTATATATTAAATAAAAAGATTATTTTTATTAATAAAATTAAATAAAGAAAACATATAAAGGCTTAGGAAAGTCGTTCAAAGCATCAAGGGCGGAGCTGGGGGTTGGTAGGGGTCTCGGGTCCCTTTTAAAATAGAAAAATTTTTATTTGAACACTTTTATAATTTTAACCCCTAAAATTATAAAGATATAAGTTATTAAAATGATGAAATTTTATTTTTACTATTGTAAAAATATATAATTTAATTCCGATTCTTCTAAAAATTTCGAGTAGGAATCGATTTCTTATAATATGTAAAAATAATTGATAAACTCAAAAACCATATAAAACTTATCCACAATAGAGAGTTTGAATTTAATAAACTCTGAATTTGGATACCAAGGAATGTCATTATTTCAATGTTAATGGATGTGACCAAAGATGTTATATATATATAGAATTGGATGATGATGGTTCAAACACCATACCAAAAACCAATAATTTAATTACTTTGGAGAATTATGCCATTGTTTTATGAATTTGAGTATATCCCATTACTAAAAAGTTATCAAAAGGGAAAAAAGAGAAAAAAAAGGCAAAATCTTACATCACTTTGCCAATTTCCCAAAACTCTATCCTTGCATATTCTTTTTCAAATGCCTTATTTCAACTTTTATTTGTTTAAAAAAAAAAGAAAATCATAACTTGGTAATAAGAAAGAGATTATAAATGTTAAAAAAAAAGTCGAATTATAAAATTTTCATTTATTTAAATGATTAAAAGTTTAGATTGAATGATTAATACTCGACAAAGTTTATTGATATTATGTTTTGACTTGACCAAGAGGGCGTATGAGCATATTCTAATGTTTCTAGCAACTAATATATTACTAAATGTTGAGATTATAAGATTTTAATCATATATGTTCTTTTCTTATATAATGATTAGAACTATCCATAATTCCTTCTCAAACTAGGAGTGAGCAAAATCCGATTCAAAAAACTCGATAAAAAATTTAAAATTTGAATTACATAGTTCGAGTTATTTAGATCAGCTCGAATGAAAAAGTTTAAAATTTTCGATTTAACTAGAATATGAATTACACTATTCGAGTTTAAAATAATCAGTCTATGTAAACGCAACATTAAATATAAATAATAGGATTCGTTATCTCGACTCGACTTGATCGAATACTCCCTCTATCTCAAATCATAAATAGGAGGATAATACACTTTATCGCGTTCGACCCCACATCTTTTGCATCAGCAACAATGCCCAATCAACTTCTATTAGTCATTTTTACTATTCTATTTAAAGTGTTGAGAACTTTATTATATTTTAAAGACGTCTTAAAGTTGAAGGAAAGCGTACAACACGACTCAAAGTTGTTTTATTTTAGTGACACTATCTTATTTTTCTCGTTTCAAAATTTTTATTTAATTTTCCTACATATAATAAAGTTTGGAAATTGTAAAAATAAAATAATATTTTGATAAATCCAATATTGATCGTACTGAACTGTAATTGGCATCAATTAAGGCTTTCAAGGCGTTATGGATTTGACATTCTTATGACTTGTTTTGTACAATGTTAGATAAAATTGGTTAAATTGCAAGAAAAACAAGATATTGTGGGCAGCTTTCAAATCAATCAAATAGGTAAGGCTTTTACGTTTCAACCAAACAAGACACAATAAGCCGGTCGATTTGAAAATTATTTCCCTTGAAGGCGGTGAACCGACAATGGCACAATCGTGAATTGTTATAACCACAGGCCTAAATGTTGGACTTGTCAGTCTAAATTAGACCTCTCTGTTTGTGCCATGTGAGGATTATTAAGATACATCCCATGAATTGCACATATTCCAAATAATTATATTTTTATTTTATTAAAAAATAAATATCCTTTATTTAATTAATAACATATGATCCATGATAAGTAATTGTGCTTTTGAAAATATTATATATTAATTTATAATTGGGTAAACTACCTACATAGTTTCTTTTGTTTCCCTCATATTATATTTTAGTCACTTACATTATTGTATTGTAATATTTTAGTCATTGAGCGTTAATTGTTATCAACAGTGTAACGGTAAGCTGACGTGATACGTTAAATTATAATTTTAAACGAAAATTTTAGGTTAAATTATACAATTAGTCCGTATTTTTTTTTGTTTTGTGCAATTTAATTTTTTCTTTTATGTTAAAAGAGATAGAGAAGAGAGAGGCAGAAGAGAATGAAAAAAAAAGAAAAAAAGTTAAAAGAACATAAAACAAAAAAAAATTGCTTAAAACGAAAAAATATGGGGACGAATTGTATAATTTAAACTAAAAATTTTGTTTGAAATGATGATTTAACGTGCCATGTTAGCTTATTGTTACACCGTTAACAACAACTAACAATTCAGTGACTAAAATGCTACAACATGTTAACATAAGTGACTAAAACTTAACATTTTAAAAATATGTGACTAAAATGTAACCCGAGGGATATAAAAGTGACTATTTTGGTAGTTTACCCTTTATAACTAAAAAATTCTTTTGATTTATTACAATCTATTTTAAAAAATAATGAAATTTTAATTTATTATAAGTAATTATGCTTTTTTAGAATAAGATCAGTAGTTAAATCGTTCAAGCCATCCATTTGATTAAATAAGTAGTTAAAAAGTTCATAAAAAATCAATCTAATTGTCTGGGTTTTTTTACCATTAATTCAATTATCGATTCAATCAATCCATATTAATTCTCAGACCAATCAATCTAATATTTCTCTCTACAATAATATGCATCTGATCTGATTGACCTATCCAGTATGATTCAAATAACTATTATTTTGAATAAAAAATTCCCCCGCCCCCCAAAAAATATAATCGGAAGAATATTTATACCTTTAAATTACTGAAAAAACATAATTTTAAACAATTATTCACCCTTTAAAATTTTATTAATGCATATTTAAACCTTTACCAATTTTTCTTTAATTAAAAAATTAATGTTTTCAAAATTGAACTAATGATAAAACCGATCAGATTATAAAATTCTTATCTAATTGATTTGACTAATTCGACGGATTCAAAAGAAATAAATTATTAAAATAAATTATATTTACTTTTTAATTTAGTTTAATCGATCTCTATCAATTCATAAATTAACCGATTTTATTCTTTTCACTGAATTGGTACTAAAACCGGTTCGGTTCACGCAATTCTGAAAATATATTCTTTTAAAAATCAATAAGTAATAATTAATGTTCACAATGTTAATTTAATAAAAAAAAGGAAACTACTTAGAATAAAAAAAAATAAAAGTAAAAGCTGGTTCCAGAAAACACATGACTGTAAAAAAGCGTATAATTTAGTCGTAAGTAAGAAGAAGTAAACCTTGGTACGGTGAACAACACCTCATACGATGAACTCGATAACGACCGACCATAGTTTCCTACTTCCTTCTTACCTACTAATAAAGCAAAGGCATAATGATATTTTTGCCCTTTAACCTTAAAAAAAAATCATTTTAGCCCTCTATTTATTTATTTTTATTTCTTTTAACTCTAAACTTATATTTTTTTATTAAATCACCTTAAAATGGATAGAAAACTTAACATCTGTTAATTTTTCTGACACATAAATTGCCACATAGATGACACGTTAATATTTAATTAATGTTTAATTTTTAATCTTTAAAAAGTTAATTAAATATTTACGTGTCATCCACGTGATAATTTACGTGTATACAACATTGATTTTGAGGTGATTTGACAAAAAACCTTAATTTAAAGGCTAAAAAAGGTGAAACAATAAATAACGGGTTAAAAATGACTTTTTTTTAATTTGAAGGCTAAATAAATCATTATGCCTAAAGAAAAACATGAATTTAAAGTCTAATTTTACTCCTAATCCCTCTAATTTTAATCTATTTACTCATTTTTAATTTTTGAATCAGATATTTGAATATTGAAATGAAACATTTTTAAATTAAATTTCTCAAAATTAAGGTGGAAAGTTTTTTAAAATAAAGAAAGTAGCGGGACTGAAAACAGAAATAAACCCAAATAAAAACCCTTTCCGCACTCAAACGTCTTGATCTGAATATCCATTTCGGATAAGCTTCCTTTTTTTTTTTTTCCACGAAAGAAAATTTTTTAAAAAGAAATTAAAATATTGGAAATTTCTTCTTTCTTAAGCGCCCGCCTTATAAATACCCAACCTCTTCTTTCTCTTCGGTCAAGAAAATCCCAAACAGCAAAAAGAAAAGTGATCATTTTTTTTTCTTATTTTGTAGAAAATGGTTGAACTTGATTGGAAAGCAAAGATGGTTTCTTCCGATATTCCAAAGAAATCTCCAAAGCTCTCTAACAAACTCCAAGTTTCCATTCCGACGCCGTTTCGTTTCTCCAATATGTCTTCTCCGCTCTCGACTTCACCTTCGGCGTCCAAAGCTTATGATTATTATCTCCGGTTACCGGAGCTGAGGAAGTTATGGGAGACACAAGAGTTTCCCGCTTGGAAAAACGAGGTCGTTTTGAAGCCGGCTTTGCACGCTTTGGAGATTACGTTCCGGTTCATTTCGATCGTTTTGTCCGATCCTAGACCGTATTTGAACCGTCGGGAGTGGACGCGTCGACTCCAGTCGCTTACCACGAGTCAGATCGAACTCATCGCTATGTTATGCGAAGACGAAAACGAAGCTCCGATCCTTGATCTTACGTCGTCGAACGGTGTATTAACACGAGAGAGCAGCTCCGCCGAGGTGTGGAAGATTCACGGAGAAACGACGGTGGTGAACAGGACCAGCGAAGCCAGCTTATTGCCTCGGCTGGTGACGTGGCAGAAATCCGAGGACGTAGCGCAGAAAATCCTCTACTCCATCGAGTGCGAAATGAGGCGGTGCCCTTACACGTTAGGCTTGGGAGAGCCAAACCTCTCCGGCAAACCAAACCTCGACTACGACGCCGTTTGCAAGCCGAACGAACTCCACGCGCTCAAGTCCAGCCCGTACGATCACATCGAAAACCGCGAGAACTCTACGCTTTACACCACCAATCAGATCCTCGAATCATGGATCCAGACGGCGAAACAGCTGTTGAAACGCATCGCTTCGGGGATCGACGCCGGTAGTTTCGAAGCCGCCGCCGGCGACTGTTACATATTGGAAAAGATCTGGAAGCTTCTGGAAGAAATCGAAGATCTCCATCTCCTAATGGATCCCAACGATTTCCTTCACCTCAAAAGCCAGTTGCAGATAAAATCGGTTAACGAAACGGAGGCGTTTTGTTTCAGATCGAAAGGGTTGGTTGAAATTACGAAATTATCCAAGGAGTTGAAACATAAGGTCCCGTTCATATTGGGTGTCGAGGTGGACCCTAACGGTGGGCCAAGGATTCAAGAAGCAGCTATGAGGTTGTACTCGGAGCAAAAGGAGGGCAATAAGGTCTCTCTAGTACAAGCATTGCAAGCCATCGAAGCGGCCTTGAAACGGTTCTTTTTTGGGTACAAGCAAGTGTTGATGATCGTTATGGGGAGTTTGGAAGCGAAAGGGAACAGAGTCGTGGCGTGTTCCGACTCGGGTGACTCGTTGAGTCAGATATTCTTGGAGCCTACTTATTTCCCCAGTTTGGATGCTGCTAAGACGTTTTTGGGCGAGTTTTGGAGTCGTGAACAGGGTGAGTCTCGGTCCAAGAAGTGATGATGACTCGGACCCGTCGTTTGGTTAATCATAAAAAGAAAAAAAAAGGGGTTAATTATTCTTTTTAAGTATTGAATTGATGTTGGGTCAATTACTGCTTTTATACTGTAAAATTTTTTGAACACATATTTTTGTAAAATTGGAATTATGATTTTTATAAAATTGTTACCAATTTCTTCAAAAGTGTTTCTCTTTTGCGATGGATTAGCATGACATGATTTAGTAGTCATTTAGGCTAATTTGTGCATATATATCATTTGTTGTTTGTTAAATGGGTTAAACAGGTGTTTCAAGATTTAGAGATATAAGACAATTTTAGAGAGAGTATGTGAAATCGCGTCTAATTGGATTACTTTTTGCTGATATGTCAAGAAAATATGTCTAGTTGAAAATATTTTCTGAAAATTCGAAAGCAAAAAACGCGTCTAGCTGGACGAATTTTTTTTACCAATTATATAAAAAGTGAGTACAATTGAACCTATTTTTTATATCTCCAAAATCGACATATTTTTTTAATCTTAAAAAAAGCCCTGTTTCACCTGCAATTTATTCAATCGGGCTTTCCTTGGAAAAATCATCCAAGAGCTCACTTAACAAATTTGCCAATAATTGAGTCGGATGATCGTAAGGATTGAGTTAGAAAAGGTGCCATTCTCTTCCTATCATCTTGGGCTTAGAACCGATCCAACAAATTAGGAGGTAGCAAACAAGATCTCTACTTAAAGGCAATGAAAAACCCAAGTGGCAACTTAATAATCATGATGACAGAAAGTTGAATCTAAACACTTTGCACATACCCAAAGACGTTTAGAAGATGCTATGGTTGGTCAAAATGCCTTTTAAGGTTGTCATCTTCGTGTGGAAGATTCTTAACAATTCATTGCCTTGCAAAACTGAAATTCAGAAAAGAAATGGATTTGTAGGGAACTGACTGCACTCTCCGCCAAGTTGAAACAAAGACCATGGATCATCGCTTCTGTAAAAGCAACTTTATGGAGGCAGTTTGGTTTGGATCACCCCTTGGAGTTCGAAAATACAACCTTGATGTATTTGGATTACGAAAGTCATGGAACAAGTCAAGACTACAAAGGAAATCATGGCAAAAGACTTGACGTAACTTTCGCTATCACCTTGCGAAGCATTTGGATCCATAGGAACAAAGTATGTTTCGAAGGTGCAACTGCAAATCCTGTTGTTGTTATTAGAGTGGCTTCTGAGATGATAAACAACACTAGGATGGCATAGTCAATTTGGAAACTATCTATGTCACGAGAATATAGTGAAGTACGAGACCCACCAAGATGTATGCCGGCCAACTCCCAACTCCTATAATATCTTCCTTGGATGGAGTAGAAGAAATTAATTAATTAGTCTGGTTCTCCTGATCAGAACGCCGGAGTACAAAACATGTCGAATCATACACAGAAATTTCAACCTCAGACAATGGAGTTGCTGGCGAGCTTTTGATGATCTGCTTCATTCTAGTGATGGTTATTCAACTTGAAGGTAAATTTACAGGTAGACTCGTTGAAGGTAAAAGGAGATGAAGAATAACATGATAAGATAAAATACCTGAACTTATACCTGATTTAGACAGCTTGGCTTGTATCCCAATATCATATGAAGATTGGCTCATTTTCATTGCTCTAAGTCGACAACCTTGGCAAGGGCTAAAACATATTATGTAAAGTTGAAAAGCTTGCATTTGTTTCATTAATCAAATGTGTTCATATACACGACAAGAATAGTATAAACTAGGAAATAACACATTTTTAAAGAAAATTTGATAAAATCAAAGAATAAATTAAACTGAATATCTTTTTTGATTTCAGTCTCCTTATTGAGTACGCCAACCATTTGATTATAAGATACACGGAGTTTATTTGCGGCGATCTTAGAACACACAATATGTCAATCCACTTCAGTGTGTTTTATTCATTGAATCAAACACAGGATTTGCACACACATAGGTGGCACTAAGATTGTTATGACATAGGGTACAGTCTCAGAAGAAAAGGAAGCAACAAAACAAGACCACTATGAAGAAGATGGTCTTTCATTTCCAAATGGTGGTGGGTTTTGTGGGTTATAGGTTGGGAACATACTCCTCTAGTTGATAACCGAGTATGAGTTCCCATTGATATGCCAAGGCAGAAGTTAGTTTAAGAGGGGATAATGTTGTTGCATTAAAGATAGTAACATTACTGAACTCAAGAAGATTGAACAATGACTTTGGACATGATTTTGAGATTGGGTTTTGTGTAACTGGTGTTTTGGAATATGAAGAATTGATATGAAAAAAAAAACTTTTAAATTGAGTAATTTAACAACTGAGAGTTCGAGACTCAATTAGAGGTGATATCAACTCAATTGAAGTTTTAAATATAAATATATATAAATATTCTTTATTTAATTTTTGATACATTTTTTAAGATGTACATATTAAAACTAATGTCGATAATGACAATATAGAACAATCTCAAAACAATAATAATAATAATAAATACAGATTTTATGTGGAAACCCTTTTGGAAAAAAAACATGGGCAGATGAGAAGAAAATTCACTAGTGTTGAAAATCGAATGATATAAGACGAGTTGCAACTACATCTATTTAAAGGTTGAAAAGTCTCATCCTAATCAAAGTCAAATAGAGGAAGTGTAGTTCTATACGGATTCTACTAGTGTCTTCGACCTTAAGCCCACCACAAATCCCCTAGCTTTACCACTGTATTATTTCTTTAACAAGAATTCGGGTCATACAACTCTATCAATATATAAGAATGTTTTCTAGTTTCTATTAATTATACTAGAATATATATATTCTGTTTCAGGAAAGTAAATTAAAGTTTTAAATATAATATTTATATTAATATATGATAAGTATAACCGATTGAGTTTTATCTTGATTGATATAATTAATATTACAACAATGAGTTGGAATACTCTTAAGTACATATTATCTCCACTTTAGAGATTGAGGGATTATGCTTTATTTATACATTAAATAATATATATAACGGTTATTATGTAAATTTTTAAGTAAATGAAATTAAAATTAGAATTAAATTATCATGAAAGACTATAAAAAATATGACATAATTTAAGACTTAATAAAATAGTGTTAAATAATGAAAACATGTCTTCATGGTGTCCTAATAGAATATATGTACATGACAAATTTCATTTGTTAAAATCTACATAACGTGAATACAATATTAACATATGTTTTTTTTCAACAAATTATATAAAATATAAATGCATATATATAATTAATTAATAAAATTTAAAAAGAATAGATAAGTTTACATTAAAAAAACAATAATTTCCCTTTAATATTTTTTTTCAAAAAATATCATTCTAAGTATTTTTTTGAAAATACCATAATTTCCCCTTAAAATATTTAATGACATTGTTCATGTAGCTAAAAATTAGTGCTCCATAACGGTTTTGTTTTAAAAGAGAAATTCATTAATTCATTTAATGAATAAAATTATACAATTTAGGAGAAAAATAACAAATACTCGTTGTACGCGTTAAATGATAAGCTCCATCAACACAACAAAAACTTCAGCTTCAGCATGAATAGGACATTATGGCATGTTGACAATCGACTCTGTCACAACTCAAGCACAATATATCAAGAGTGATTGCAAGCATTTAATATAATAATAAATCAACCCCAGATGGTCCAAGGCGGCGGGCATAAATCGACAAAAGAACCAAGCATTCACCAAACGTGGGGGGATGGCGACAAAACCAACCCTAAAAATACTCGCAAAAGCAAGACTACATGCATAAACTAAAGTAAAAAGTGTACTACAAGAGTAGATAAAAACTTCTAAAAGTGAAGACTTATTAAACAATGAAAAAACAAATAAAAAAACATATAAAACTTAAGATAATACGAGTCCAAACCGACTCATGAAATTATTTATTATTCTTAAATTCTCAAAACAGAAACAGATTAATAAGTCAACGAAGAGCTACCCACTTTTTAAAAGAAACTGTCGGTGGTCGGTGGTGTTTCAACGATGATAGGCACTGTCAATGAAAAACAAATAAAAAAACATATAAAACTTAAGATAATACGAGTCCAAACCGACTCATGAAATTATTTATTATTCTGAAATTCTCAAAACAGGAACAGATTAAGAAGTCAACGAAGAGCTACCCGCTTTTTAAAAGAAACTGTTGGTGGCCGGTGGTGTTTCAACGATGATAGGCACTGTCATTTGTCTAACACAATTTGTGAAGACAACAAAGATACCCACAAAATAGATTTGTAAACTAAAAAGAGAGAAGATTCATAGAGTGAATGAGAAGAAAAAAAGAAAAATAGGGTTGATAGACGGGAAAAAAAGGTGGGTGGTAACTAACACACACTGCTGCTAGTAGTGCTCCGTAATGTTAAATTAAGCTATCCGATTTATTGTGATAGCTTTACTTTATTTTTCTATTCTAGATATATTAAACATAAAAAAAAAATCTCAAATTTTATATAATGTAAATTATAAGCGCATGAAAAAGTCTATAAACTCATAATAAGCTAGTTGAAATCATATCGAATTGGTTAGTCGGATCGAAAATTTGTTGGTACATCGATTTGGAATATAAAAAACGATCAATTCGTTAATTAATATGAATTGGTTGAACCGATTAAATCAAAATTTATTATTTCTTAATAGTCTTTTCAAATTTTAAGGAAATTTAGGGGCGAAGGTAGAATTTTTTTTTAGGCAGGGCTGAAATTAATTTTTAATTTTTACGATAGTAAAAATGTAATTTCATCAATTGAATAGCCTATATCTTTATAATTTTTAGAGGATTAAATCAAAATTTTATCATTTTAAGGGGGCCAAAGTGTAATTTTACTTTTATTAATATAAAATTTTAAAAAAATTAAAAGACTTAAATAAAAAATTTTCCATTTTAGGGAGTTTGGGCAACTGTTAACCCCTAGCTACGCCCATGAGGAAATTAAAATTAGACTATAATTTTTTAAAAAGTTTTAAGTATCTATTAATTATAGATTTATTTTTAAAAAATAAGTTGGAAATGTAAATTTATAGTTGTATTAATTTAAGGATGACTATAACCATTGTTTGAATTTTAGCTCGACTAGCATCGATATTATTGTTAATGTAGGAGGATATAGGTTTGTGTTGAAATTTATTATTTTCTCATTTAAAGGTTGTTGATGGAATTAAACTTTTTTTTTTTAAGTTTGTTGGGCTGCAACAGTGGGCAATTAATTCCAGGCTTTAAAGTTTGTGATATTTAAAGCCCAAAATGTACTATTTTCCAAGTTTTGGATAGAATAGTTCAACTACTCTCAGTTTGACGTTAGTTGTGCCAGGCTGAGGGTGGATTTAGATGGGCGGTGTGATGTGGTACGTTTAACTTATTTTTTGTCTTATGTTATAGTATTGTTATAGTATTTAATCTCACCACCATCTTTATTTTTACGCTAACAGCAGGTAAACGCACCGCCTATTCAAACCCACACTGAAATTTAAAATGTTATTATGTTATAATGGTATGTGATAAAAGCTTGTCGGTTAATAGCGACGTTGTTGTTAGTGTAGAAAGATGTAGATTTGAATATGTTGAAGCACATTAAACTTCCTTCTAAAGATTAGGGGTGAAATTATAGATTATTATAAACAAAACTCATAAAAATGTTATAAAAAATTGTCGGTATATGGTATTTAAGGAAGTAACTAATTAAGGTAGCAAAATTTGTTGAACATGGAGCAATTGGTAGAAAAAAAAAGTTACTAGAAAACAAACGAGTCCAAGAATAACAAAAGTAAAAGAAATATTTAACTGAAAATTAAGGAAGTAATTTAAAAAAAAAAGTTTACTCCAAGAAATAAAAAAATTGAGCTTTTACCATATTATCATGCTCAAATAGTTAGAGACTGAGTACGAAATTAAAAAAAATAGAAATATTAGTAATTAAATTAAAAATAAAATTATTTAATAATTAATTAAATAGAATTAACTAGTAATTAAACTGATTAAGTTATTAATAAATATGGTATAAGGACTAAATTATAGAAGGTAGTAAAGTGACATGTGAAATTTAAAATTAATGAAGTGAGAAACATGGAGATTTTAGGGACTTAAGTGGCTATTTGCCGTGGCCCTAATGGGTAATTAAAACATGGAGAATATGGATGAAGACTCGATGCTTACAAGGATAGAATTAAACCAAGCTATGAGTCAACACCGTTTAAGTCCAAAATTTCCAATAACTTGCGATTTTAATTCCTAACTATTAGATGTAGATATATATGAATTACTGGTTTTAATTAAATACAGGGAAATAGGAGAGATAAAGAGAACAAATCTTAAAGTAGTTTCAACATGGGGAAACGAAATTATTCAAGTCTCCTACTGTTGGGCTAAACAATATGTCTCCTTTAATAATAAGGCAACAAAGGATGCTTTGCAAACTAGATCCTCTTTTACGTCCCTAGACAATAATTAGGTTTGCTTAAGTTCAGATGGTGTAGTCAAAGTGGATCTTGGTTTTGCTGTAGCTGGGAGAAGTTTTGAGGGATCAAAATGAAAGATAGATCCTAGGCTGCAATCGGTATTTGGGATTTTGTTCTGTTATTGAGGCTAAGTTGTAGGGCATCATGGATGGATTATCACTTCTTTTGGAGCAGAGTTATGACAATGTGATAATTCAAACTGATAGCATCGACGCAATCCTAGCAATTCAAGATCGGGCTTGTAATGATTCAGATTCAACTTTGGTTAGGAGAATTCACCAGCTTTTATCAAGAATAGGACATTAGGTCATTCAACATATTCTTAGAGAAAATAATAGAGAAGCTTATGGAATTGCTAAATTAGTACAAGAGGAGAGAAAGTCTTCAACTGTTTGACATTTTCCCTTTGGGGGTTTAGTTTTACTTCAACGTAGTTCTTTCAAGTTTTTTGTCTTTTCACTAAAAAAGATCGTCTTCTCCATTCGATGCCTAGAAGAAAAATAAAGAGATGATTAAATCATCTTCTTCATTCGACGATAAACAAAAGAGAATGTGAGTCTTCAAAGTTGCTTCCAAGACCGTGAGTTTTTCTTTTACAATTTTAGTTCTTTTAGCTCTGAATATTAGTTAAAATTTGAAGTGCAAATTATACTATTGTCCCTGCCTATGTGAGTTTAATTGAGAAGATTAATGAAGAAGCAAAGTTTATTGACTAGTTAGATTTGGTCCTTGAAGGAAAAGAAGATGAGGATGAGTTAAGAAGTTAATATATATATACTTAGTGGGTGATGTTGAGAATTAGTTAAATTAAGTGATTGTTAAGGAAATTATTGTTGACTTATTTGAGACATAATTCTAAAGGATGAGAACTTTTAAATTTATTGATGGGAAGTCGAGGTTTTTAGAGAATAGTTATAAAGTTGGATTTTGATTCGATTAGAAGAATTGAAAGATATTGAAATTTCAGATATTAGAATTAGAAGGGATTAAAGTGAAAAGAATACACAATATGTTTTAAGTATAAATTATATGCTTATTGATGAGAAATTGATATTGTTGTTATATTAAAATTGACGAACGTAGCTGAATAAGGAACCAAAACTAGGGGTGTAAATGAACAGAACGTTCGATGAATTGTTCGTGAACCGTTCGTCTAATGTTTGTTTATGTTCGTTTACTAATCTAAATAAACGAGTATGAACAAAATTTTTATGTTCGTTTAATAAACAAATGAACATGAATAGAGGTGTGTTCAGTTCATTTATGTTCACAAACAAACTCGTTTATTTGCCCGTAAATTGACTCGTTTATTTATTAATGATTTTTTCTTATAAAAATATTAAAATAATATCTGTGTGTATGTATTTATTGTTTGTTTGTTTGTTTATTATTCATTAACATTGTTCGTGAACATGTTCGATTAAGTTAAATGAATATGTTCGTGAACATTAAACAAACGAACATGAACACACATAATTTTAAATAAACGAACATGAATAAAAAAATTGAAATTCCTAATGAATACAAACTGAACACGAATAAACTTAAAAAAAAAACATACGAACATGAATTATACTATAACTGAATTATCGTAGTATTATTAAATGAACAAATAATGCCATGTTAATTTAATTGATTATGATTATATATATACCTAAAATGTGGTTAAGATTATAAAAGTATAATGAAAGAATAAATGTCACAATGTTAATTCTTGATTTTATGGAGGTTAATATATATATGTATACTTATACTTGTGACATTATATATATAAGTAAAGGGAATAAATGAATAATATGTACATTCATGTATATTCAACATAATGAATATTTTATTAAACGATTTCGGATAGAGTTACGGGTATAGTTGGCATGTCATATGATTTCTTACATGAAGATATTTAGCGTCAGTCGCATATTATTTCAGTAACATACCAATGAGCGTTGGATGCATATTACTTCAGATGTACCGATAAACATTACTGCATATATACTTTAGTGCCAGATGCATACATTGCTTTTGTAGTTCTCTAGAGCATAGAAGTTCTCCAAAGCACTAGGTGTTTGTGAGGATGTACTGATGAGCACCGGGTGCATTTCATTATGAGTATAATATGTTGTAAAACATAGAAATAAAATGTGACCAAACTATGAAAACAAAAATTGATCTATTTAATATATGATATTGATAATGAGACACGAAAAGCATGTGGAAGATCATGTGTATTACGAATAATGAGCCCTGGGGTCTTATGATACAAGAAAAATGATCTAAATGATTGAATATGTGAATTTGTGATGCAAAACTTAATAATGCATCGATAAATTAACATACGAGAAAGATTTTAAAATGGAACTTATATTAAAGAATAAGTAAGAATATAACTCGTCCTAACGAAGTATTACTAAGAATATGACTAGACATAATGAACTTAATTACATGATATATTATGAAGAACTAATAACATGTTATATGTTAAATATGTTTATGTAATGAAATCAAATTATGATTAGTATCATAGAGTTTCTTTGCTCAAGTGTGGGATTGTTTGTTTCTGTGCGCAAGTAGTTTGATAGAGTTGCATTTGATCAACAAAATCTAAGGCCCAATATTCAGCTTTATGGTCTTATGTTATTGGCATGTACCTAGAGTTATAATGTTGGAATTTTTTATTGATACACGAACGACGCAGGTGAAAGATAAATTTTATGTAGAAAAATTATATAAAATACTAATGAGATTTTGATTAAAATGATAAAGTGAAGCTTAATGTCTTATATTCAAATCTAATTATATATATTTTAAATTTATTTTAGATTTAAATTATTTCTTATTAATTTTATATAAAATATAAAAAAATAAAAACATTCTATAATAATATTTATTAAATATTTTAAATTTTAATTTTAATATTTTTTTTAACGGAGTCAATATTAAACATCAACTCAGTCACTTAAATAATAAAATAAATTAACTTTGTTAAATTCCATGGTACCCACTTTTATTACAACTATTTTTAAAATATAGTTCTCATTGTTTTCCCTAAAACAAATTCATCCTTCAGCAATTATAGCTACTTTGAAGTATTGGAATTGGTCCCAATAAGAGTGAAGCATTTTTTAGGGGTCGAATGAAATTTTAATTTTTTATAGTTTATATCTTTATAAATTTTAAATGATTAAATCAAATTTTTATAATTTTAAGGGAGTTAAAGTGTAATTTTACTTTTATTAATTTTAAATTTTAAATCTTTTTAAAAGGTTTAAATAATAATTTTCTATTTTATGGGGGCCGAGATCCTGCCAGCCACCCCTAAATTTGGCTTCAGAGTCCCAAATATATTTAACATTTCTTCTAGTATAAGTTGGCATTTAAATGGGCATTTAAGATCATATTTAAAGAGCAAATGAGTTCCTTATTTCTTTTACATTTAGGCACTTCACTTCACTGTTATATATATATATATATATATATTACTATAATGAGTTTCGACTTAACATCTAATCAATAGATCACAATTTAAATTTAATCATTTATTTTTTTTATCATTCACTTGTTTTGAGAATTTAATATTTTTTCAAATTAATTTTTTTAAATATTTAATTATTTAATTAAAATTATATGATGGGACCCTTATTGATTAAAGTAATTTATAAAAAAAAAATTCTTCAAGTGAAAATTGATATAATTTTAGAATGTTACGTTGTAAAAAAGAGTTGAACTTTTATTTTTTTAATAAAAATATTGATTAAAATATTAAAATTTTAAACTTAGTAGTTCATATAGTAATCCATATGTACTTCATGTTAGTTATTTTATAGTTATAGATACTTCAAGGTACTGAAAATGGACCCAAATATATTTAACATTTCTTTTAATATAAGTTAGCATTTAAATGGGCATTTAAGATAATATTTAATGAGTAATTATACTCTCAACTAAATTGTCCGATTACTTCACTTTCTTTTGATCATCATTACAATGACATTTAATTTAATATTTAATCAATAGACCACAATTTAAATTTAATCATTCATTTTTTATTATTAAATTTGCTCGTACATATTTAATTATTTAGTTAAAATTATATAATGGGACACTTGATACGATGAAAGTAATTTATAAAAAAAAATTATGTGATAATTGATACAATTTCATAATGTTATGTCGTAAAAAATAGTTAAGTTTTTATTTTTAACAAAAATATTAATTAAAACATTATAATTTTTAAACTTGGTAGCTTGCATTCATGTGCACTTTGTACTAATGTTTTTTTAATTTATTTTAAAAGTTTTATTTTTTTGAATATTTTGATAAATTTTAAATTATTTTTTGATGCGACATATTTGAAAAATAGTGTTATATTTGCATGAAGTATATGTAAACTTCTATGCACGTAGTCACACCAACATCATTAAATTATTAATGTTCTATTCAACATTCCCATTAAAAAAAATGATTCGACTCTTTTTGACATCTTGATGACCAAATTTAGCTAAAAAAAAATAAGAGTTAAATTGACAAATGATATAAATATTAAGGGCTAAATTTATCATTATAGCTATATTTTTTTAGTTTAGAAATTAAAAATGATTTAATTGTCAAATTCAAATACTAAAATGAAAGGCCAAAAATTATATTAACCCTAAACTATATCATGCTAAATTAAAAAGAAGTTAAAACAAGTTATAGGACTCTATACGATCTTCAGAAATTTGAAATTTAGTCAATATACTTTTATTTTTAAGAATTTATTTCTACTTTTCTGATTTTAAAATTTATTTTCAATTATTAATATATATAGTTTTCTGTTAAATTAGTTGCTGTGACTTTTTACAATAAAAAAGACTCACTTAGTGCACTTGAATTTAACCAAATATTTTTAATTGTATTAATAGTTAAACTTAAATTTTAAAATATAAAAAATAAAAAATTTAAATTTTTAAAAATAATAACATAATCACTAAATTTCAAACTTATGAAAAATACAAAAACTTATATTTTAACTTAAACATGAGACTTGCTCTTATTTTATATTTTGTTTAATCCTAAAAACATGAGAAATTTTTATATTTTTTATTATTTTATGGCTTGGACTCACTCTTCACTTTTTCGAATTCTATTAAGATTTCACCCCTACAATTAATTATTCGTTGGGACAGTAAGAATTAATTTGAGGATGAGAAATTATCACATCGATTTGCTTTCTTCCTTTGCTAGTTCAAGAAAACCCATTATTTATTGTTTAAAGGAGTGTTGCGATTAAAAGTATTTTGAAATTGACATGAAACTTGCCCCTTAATTCTAATAAGAATTATTATTGGGATTTTTCAATTAAAAAAAACATTAATATATTTTTGACTCCGTTTAGACATAGGTAAATGAAAACTCATAATCATAATAATGATCGCACTTTCAACCACATAGTTAAGGGATTAAGTGAACGATCACCACACACACCTCACAGTTTAATTAAATAAAATTTTAAAATAAAATCTTAATTATACTTTTTTTTCGTTAAAATATAAAAATAAGAAAAAATAAGTTATATAAAATACTTGATTAGAAGTATTTGTAATTTGCAAGGATATTTAAACTTATAGGAATATAGTAGATTATGCCTTAGTTAATGTAAGTGGACGTGATTTCTAACTTGTTGAAATATTTTTATTCTCCTATTTAACGGTTGCAGAAAGACTATAAATTATTCTAAACATATTATATTAAAAAAACTTTTACGAGCATAAACCAATTTAAATTATAAAATATTTTTGTAAAAAACACCCACAATATAAAACATTTAATATCAACAATCACTTCAAATACTCAAAGATAATTAAATTATGACACACCCACAATACACAGGTAAAAAACAAAAGTTTATATAAATAACTAAAGAGGCATAGGGTTAAATCCTACTGACAAAAACAGTTTCAAAATAATATAATTTATTTTTAAAAAATAAATATCGAAAATAATAAGTAAAGAAAATAAAATATTTACAACTTTTTTTTCTCTTTCTTTTTAGGTCTATATAAACCCAAGTATCAAAAGAGATCATAGTACCTACATTGCTTAGATTCTCATGGAGCAACTATTTATCAATATCTTGCTTACCACTTTGTTGCTTGTGAGCTTTAGCTTGCTTTCAAGCCTCTTCAATGCTATGATATTTAGCCCTAAACGGCTTCGTTCCAAGCTTGAAAAGCAAGGGGTCACTGGTCCTCCACATTCTCTTTTGCTTGGAAATTTGTGGGAAATGATGAGCACTAAATTCAAGAGCTCCAAAACTCCTAAACAGCAACAACAAATTGTTAACATTAATGGGAGACAACATTAATGGCAAACAATACAAAGTGGTGCAAGTTTAGCACCCTAAAGTTGACTTTGAAAAAGTGGCATGGGATAATTTTTTTTTGGTCCTTGAGATAATGGGCTATTTATTGTTTGGTCCTTAAACCTCAACTATAAATAGGCCTTCTCATTTCTCATTTCAATCATCCCAACCAATCTTTCTCTCTTAGTTTTCTCTCTTCTCCTATTTGAGAATTCTTAAGGAATTCTATTTGTTTGTAATACTTTGAAGATAGTAAAGTTATCATCTGGTGTTAGTGCCCGAGGACATAGGTATAATTTACCGAACCTCGTTAAAACTCTTGTGTTCTTTCTTGTCCTATTTTTCTTTCAATATTTGAGGGTATAATAGTAGTATTTAATTGTGCTATTAAATTACTATAGAAGGGATATTCTGTCTAAGGAAAGACTTGGTATTTAAGAGATCCATGTGATCCACCTCTCTTTCCTGGGAATTGAACTTTGTGTGATTTTTTAGTACAATAATTTACACGCTTCCGACTCTATTGGAACAACACAAATTACATCTCACAATTGTGCAGCTTTTGTGTTTCCCTACTTGGTTAAATGGAGAAGGCAGTATGGTATGTGTTTTGCAATTTTTATATCAAGTTTTCTATTGTTGTTCGAATTTGAATATTATTACAGTTCGCTGAGATCCTCAAATGATCATGTCTTAAATGATCATGTATGAATCTTACATAAGACTCCTCATGGAGAATCCTTGGCTACATTGGGTCCCAATCACTGCATCTCATTCTTGATGATCTGTAGCACGTTATAATACCACTCTACCAACACTTATAGCATCAAACCACTTGTCCTATCAATACCAACTCGACATGTGACGTGTCGGGGCTAGGGACCTTAAGGAGCTTCCTTCCTTCCCTCGAAAACCTCTACTCCCTCTACAACACCAGGCACCCTTCACATTGGTATATGTCTTATTCTAAACAAAGTGAGCTAACTCTTTCCGTCGTCAGTTTCAACATATATGAGTACATTCATTTATTTAGTTTGATAGAAAAACAAAAATCAACTCATTCATATGTGATTGGATTTATTGAAGTTTTAAGTTATCAAATATCTACAGGTCCGACATTCGTATTTTCGTTGGGGAACTTACAGATCTTGCACATGAACCATCCGAATGCATTAAAGGAATTGAGCACCTCCACTTCGCTTCTTTTCGGAAGGCCTTCACATCACCATTATGATGCTATTCTTGGCCAAGGCATTATTGCTTCTAGTGGTCATGTTTGGGCACATCAAAGAAAAATCCTTGCTCCTGAATTTTTCATGGACAAGGTCAAGGTATACAATTAAATACATATGGGTCCACAAAAATCACATCATTATTTTAATAAATAAAATTTATGTGAAACTTTAACATGAGAATGAATCTACTAAATAATTTCTACTATACACCCAATAATTAAAATCCTAACTAGTGAATAACACAAGAATATAAACAAACCTCACCGGTATACAATTATTTGCACTCCTCCCCAAATATCCCTCAAATACAAATGAATGAAATCTCCAATAAAACTTAGGATATAAAAGATAACTGTAGGGTAAAAATATTTCTAAAGCTAACTAAATAAAACTCTCAAAATACACCCCGAGTATGCAAGTTGACAATCTTTAAATAGGTAATACATGTGTTGTTTAGGTTTGGATAACATCATCTTATCAACTTAAATTTTGAACTTTTTAAAATTTTTTATTAATTTTAAATCTCGTGTGTTGGCTTGATAGTTAGTATGTTCATTAATTCAAGTGTGGCTTGAGTTCGAATCGTGTCAATCGCGTTACTATTAGGACTTTGTCCCCCTCTTATAATTCACCAGAATTTATTGGAAATTATTTTCTTTTTTATCAAATACTTTGGATAAGTTTATCTATTTTCTTTTTCTTTTTCGTTTTTTTACTTATAATTCATGTTTACTACTCTCTCTTTTTTTCTTTTTTTTTAACTATTTGCTACCTATTTTGAATTAAAAGAACTTGTACTACCAAGAAAAAAAAATCTAAAAAGATACACAGTGATTATTACACGTTAAAACATTAAATGTAAGACAACAATCACTGTTCTAACAATACTTTTTAATCATCGTGGACTTATATATATATATGGAATGATTCTTAACTTTGGTACTTATATTAGTGTTGTTCTTTTTCATTTATGGTAGAAACTAATAATAAATAAGGTCTATAGGGGATGATGAAATTAATGGAGGAGTCGGCATTTCTGGTAGCCAGTGCATTGAATGAAGAGATTGAGAAAGGAGGAGGAGTTGCAGAGTTGAAGATAGATGACTATACAAGAAGCTTTGCTGGAGATGTTATCTTAAGATCGCTTGTTTTGGAAGCAATTATGCTCAAGGCAAACAAATTTTCCTTAAGCTTAGAGATTTACAAGCAATTTTGGCTCAAGTTCTTTTGCTTCAATGGATACCAGGAATAAGGTAAATTGCATTCAAAATTATTAAATCACTCAACATAATTTTATTTAAAGTTGGATTATTAAAATATTACTTATATAAATAATTATAGAAGGATGTAAAATTATTAAAGTTTTAAATTGTGTAATAGGATCCTTCTCCTTAAAAATTTACTTACTTAAAACCACAAAAAGTTTCTTTATATATACTTATATTAATCCTTTGACAGAGTTAATGTCACGAGTCAACTTGACATCAACTCAGATGGAAAATTATTAAAATATACCCTTTAACATACAAAATAACAAATATCACTATAAGGGTGCTTTTAATAAATAACATTATAATAGGATTTAAACTTAGGACATATGAGTTTAAACTTTTAACTTAATCATTTCAACTGAAACTATTATAACAAATGTCGATAATGGTGGTAGAACGATCGTAAAGCAATAAAAAAAAAACAAGAACATATAGATTTTATGTGGATACCCTTTCAGGAAAAAATCATAGGTAGAGGAGGAGAAATTCACTAATATTGAAAAACGAATGATACAAAAAGAGTTTCGACTACATCTATTTAAGTGTTGAAAAACCATGTTCTAATCAATGTCAAATAGAATAAAAATAATTCTATACGGATTTAACTAGTGTTGTATAATCCTACCGTTGTGCTTAATGGGAATCTGTGGCGGGTTACGGCCTCAGCCCTTCACCTCCACAGAT
This sequence comes from Gossypium hirsutum, assembly GCF_007990345.1. Lineage (NCBI taxonomy): Eukaryota > Viridiplantae > Streptophyta > Magnoliopsida > Malvales > Malvaceae > Gossypium > Gossypium hirsutum. Next base: position 1,965,065 of record NC_053436.1, read on the forward strand.
CCCCTTATTTTGCTATTGTATTTATTTTTTCAACATGTAATAGGATTCGAGTCATGCAATCTCTAAAAGTTTGTCTTTAATACAATTATGGAGTATAAATTCAAACTTCAGAATTTTCTTATTTTCATAAAAAAAAATAATCATAAACTACTAACTTACAATTTATGGTTATAATAATATTTTTCAGATACCTTCCAACAAAGAGCAATATGGGAATGTGGAGATTGGAGAAGGAAATCCAGGCTTTAATCTTGAAGGTGGTAAAGGAAAGAAAGCAAACAAAATCACATCCCGACAAGGATCTCTTACAAATTATCATTGAAAGTGCCGAAAGAAGTGATTTAGGGCAAGACACAAACAGCTTCGTTGTTGACAATTGCAAGAACATATACTTCGCCGGCTACGAGACCACCGCGGTGTCGGCGGCATGGACGTTGATGTTGTTAGCTCTTTATCCCGAGTGGCAACACAAAGTTCGTGCCGAGATTCTTCAAACTTGTCGGGATCGTGTGCCGGATGCCGACATGCTTCGCAACATGAAAACTGTAAGTTTTTAACAATGAGTAAATTTTAAATGGGTACAATAAACTCTCTTGATGATCTCAATTTTAAAATTAAGTAAATTGGTCTCTCTTAAAAAAATCGAAACAATTTAATATTTATCAATTTCAAAAGTAAGCAGCTAAGGACAATTAATCACGGCGTTAATATTTTATTTCTGTTAATTGTGCATAACTTTGATTGGTATATGATAGCAAATTTAACCCTTAAAGTTTATTTATTTTGTCAATTTAGTCTTGATTTAATAGAATGCATAAATATTGCCATTTAAATTTGTTAAATCAAGAGTAAATTGGCAAAATGTGTAAATGTTTGCAGGTTAAATTTGTTAAATTAGGAACAAATTGATATAATATATGAACATCGAAGGCTAAATTTCTTATTATATCAATCAAAATTATGTAAAATTCATCAAAAACATTAACATCATGATTAACTATTCTTACTTGCTTATTTTTAAAATTGATAATGACTAAATTACTTTTTTTTTTGAGTGACCAATTTACTCTATTAAAAGTGAGATGGAATAGAAAGATTTTTTACCATTAAAATGCTATTTATGTTCCTTCGAGTTTTCATTTTTCTTTTAAAATCCATGGTAGTTAACCATGGTGATCAATGAGTCGCTACGCCTATACTCTCCGGCCGTCTTTGTATCTAGGGAAGCACTCGGAGACATGAAATTTGGAGGCATTAATATCCCCAAAGGAGTTAGTGTTTGGATAGCACTGGTAACACTGCATCAAGACCCAGACCTCTGGGGCCCCGATGCTGACAAGTTCATCCCCGAAAGGTTTGCCAACGGAATCAGTAGCGCATGCAAGGTACCATATGCATACATGCCATTTGGTGCAGGGCCTCATACATGTTTGGGACAACACTTTGCCATGATGGAGCTCAAGATATTCCTCACTCATATGCTATCAAATTTCACCTTCATTCTTTCACCAAAATATAGGCATTCCCCTTTCATGAATTTAGTCGTTGAACCTGAATTTGGGATAGATCTCTTTGTTACAAGGCTTTGATAATGTTATAATGGAAGAACTAGGGTTTAGCCTAGTTAATTATATAGTGACAATCAACGGGCCGGTCTAGCTCTTGTTAATTACATATCTTTCATGTACCATTAATATAAATAAAATAAGCTTTTTGGCTTCATTTCTTTGTTGATGTTTAGCATATAAGTGAATAATTATATACTTGTTTTCTTAAAAAAATATTTGCTAAGTAAAAATTGTTGCTACCTTAATTTTCTTGTTTGCTTAAAATAACAAATGCAATGGAAGTGCTAGACTAGAGTGGCCGTATTGCCAACCTAAAATTTTAGTCCCGTGACATTAGGACGTTCAAAGCTAGGCGTGAGTGGAAGTTGGAAGTCGTTCATGGCAAAATTTTCGTATCGACTTTCAAATTAATTTAATATAAAAAGATAATATATATAATATTTTCTATATTAATTTTTCAAATATTTTTATTTTAAATTTTCAAATCAAATTCTATTAATTTCTTTTATATTATTTTTTCAAAACAATTTATATTAATGTTTTATATTTTTTGAAATCTATAAATGATATTTATATTTTAAAAATGAAAATATTCACGCTCTCTCTCTCTCAACTTATCTTCTTCAAATATTGTATTTTTCAGAATCCAACATATCATTTTTGTTGCTATTGCTTTCAGCCACTTACGTCAATTGACCACTGTTAGCCACCAGCATAGAATTTGCCAAAATTTACCAAAAGCTTGTCTTGATTTCCACTTTTATATTTTTCATTTTTTTTCTTAAAAACCTTCCAAATCTTAATTATGAGAATATTAAATATGCTAAGAAAATATTTGCTGAAGCATTGTATTGCTAGAAAACTCCTTCTTTACAATTACAGTGAATGTAAATATATAATAACATAAGATTGTCCTTTGTAACAAAATGGAGAATGGAGACAAAGAACGTTGCAGCAGACTTACGACGTGGCTGTATGACACAGCTAATAGGTTTGTGTTGCGCGGAAGCGTGTGAAAGAGTAAAATTATTATACTGAAAAATCACACTAAGTTCAATTCCGAGGAAAGAGAGGTAGATCACGAAGATCACTTAAATACCAAGTCTTTCCTAACCAGAATATCCCTCTATCGTAATTTAATAGCACAATAAATCACTACAATCACATTCACAAAATATGAAAAATAAATAATAAAGAACACCAGAATTTTAACGAGGTTCAGCAAATTTTGCCTACATCCTTGGGCACTACCAAATATATTTCACTCCAAAAATTACAAGTGAAATTTACAAATAGGGAGAGAGAATAATGCCTTAAGTAGAGAATGGCAATTATGGGATGAAGAAAGTAAGAAATGGTTAGGCCTATTTATAGTTGAGGTTCAAGGATCAACTTGCAATGTCCCTATACAATTAGGGACCAAAATTGCAATTATCCCATGCCAACTTTTAACCCAACTTGCCAACCAATCTTACTTTCTACTTTCGGTGCCCACTTTTTTTTGACTTTTCAAACAATGTGGGTGGGTTCCAATAATCTCCACCTTGAAGATTTGATTAGGATAATCTTATCTTCACACAATTCTTTCTGCCTTTGACAACAATACTTGATAGTGCCTTCTTCAACTGTTAAACTTGCAGGATATTAATCAAGTTCAAACAATGTTCAAACTTGGTTACTGTTACCACCTTGGTCATCATATCTGTGGGATTATCTGCAGTCTTGATCTTCTGAAGACAAATTTTCCCCTCTTCAATAATTTCCCGCAAAAAATGGAATCGTACGTCGATATGCTTTGTACGTGCATGATAGACCTGATTCTTTGCTAAATGAATAGCACTTTGACTATCACAATACACGTTAATATGCTCCTGAACCAACCCCAAGGTTTTAGCCATACCTTGTAACCAAATAGCCTCCTTTACAGCCTCTGTTACAGCCATGTACTCGGCTTCTGTGGTTGACAACGCAACTGTAGACTGTAATGTAGACTTCCAACTTATTGGTCCTCCAGCAAGTGTAAACACATAACCGGTGGTTGATCTTCGCTTGTCCAAATCACCGGCATAGTCAGAATCAACGTACCCAATAACACCTTTACCAAGTATATTATCCTGCTTGAACAGTAATCCAACATCTACGGTCTTCTGAATATACCGTAGAATCTATTTCACAGCTTGCCAATGTCCTTTTCCAGGATTATGCATATACCTGCTCACTATACTAACTGCCTGTGAAATGTCGGGTCTTGTACACACCATTGCATACATCAAGCTACCCACTGCATTAGAATACGGAACTTGCAACATGTATTCTCGTTCCGTATTCGTCGAAGGAGATAGTTGTGCAGAAAGCTTGAAATGAGAAGCCAACGGGGTACTTACAGGTTTTGTTTGCTTGTTCATGCCAAACTGCTGTAGTACCTTCTTCAAATACTGCTTCTGAGACAAGCTAACTCTATCATGAGCTCTATCTCTCCAAATTTCCATGCCGAGAATCTTTTTAGCTTCTCCTAAATCTTTCATCTCAAACTCGAGATTGAGTTGAGTTTTCAATCTTTCAATCTCAATTTTGCTCTTAGATGCTATTAGCATATCATCAACATATAAGAGCAAGTATATGAAAGTTCCTTCTTGTAGCTTCTGAAAATATACGCAATGATCAAATTTACTTCTTGTGTACCTTTGCCCTTTCATGAACTGATCAAATCGCTTGTACCACTGCCTCGGAGATTGCTTTAATCCATAAAGCGACTTTGTCAGTTTGCAAACCCAATTTTCTTTTTCAGCAACCTTGAATCCATCTGGCTGAGTCATATAGATTTCCTCTTCCAAATCACCGTGTAAAAACGCGGTCTTCACATCAAGCTGAACTAGTTCAAGATCATATTGCACAACCAAGGCTAGCAAAATCCGAATAGATGAATGCTTCACAACTAGAGAAAACACTTCATTGTAGTCTATTCCTTCTTTCTTAGCGTAACCCTTTGCTACCAATCTAGCCTTGTATCGAATTTCATTTTTATCAGGAAATCCTTCCTTCTTTGCATATACCCATTTGCATCCAATTGCTTTCTTTCCCTTGGGTAGTGTCACCAACTCCCAGGTTCTATTTTTATGAAGAGACTGCATTTCTTCATTCATTGCTTGCTTCCACTTTACACCATCAGGGTTACTTATTGCTTCTGTGTAAGTAGAAGGAACATCATCATCTGCAATTGGAAGTGCATAGGCCACTATATCATCAAAGCGAGCAGGCTTACGAATCTCTCTTCTTGGCCTCCTATATGCAATTGAATCTTGTTGCTGTAGAGGTTATTGGGTAGGAACCTCTTCATCATTTGTCCCTTCAATATTAGCTGGATCATTGTTAACCTTTTCAAGCTCCACCTGCTGCAAAGTACTACTGGTTTTGTCATCCTTTTGTGAATCCTTGTACTTTAACATGGTTGATTCATCAAAAGTCACATCCCTACTGAAAACAATCTTCCTTGTATCAGGACACCAGAGACGGTATCCTTTTACTCCATCAGTTATACCCAAGAATAATGCTTTCTTTGCTCTTGGGTCTAACTTAGATTCTTTTACATGATAATATGCAGTGGAACCAAATACATGTAAAGAATCATAATCAGTAGCAGATTTACCAGTCCACATCTCCATAGGAGTTTTTCCATTTATTGCAGCTGATGGCAAACGGTTAATTAGATGGCACGCATATGTAACTGCCTCAGCCCAAAATTCCTTGCCCAATCCAGCATTGGACAACATACATCGAACTTTCTCCAGTATAGTTCGATTCATGCGTTCTGCCACCCCATTCTGCTGTGGTGTATCCCGAACAGTGAAGTGTCGCACAATGCCCTCATCTTGACATACTTGTAGAAATGGATCATTTTTGTACTCAGTGCCATTATCTGATCGAAGTCGTTTGACCTTTCAACCAGTCTGAGTCTCCACCATCCTTTTCCATTTCAGAAATGCATCCAAAACTTCACTTTTTCTTTTCATTAGATACACCCATACTTTTCTTGAATAATCATCAACAAAAGTAACAAAATAGTGCATACCTCCCAAAGAAGCCACTTTGGTAGGTCCCCACACATCACAGTGAACATAGTCCAGAATTCCTTTCGTATCGTGAATTGCTGGACCAAATTTTACCCTCTTCTGCTTGCCCAGAACATAATGTTCACAGAATTCCATTTTGCAAGAATTTGCACCTTTCAACAAGCCTTGCTTCGTCAATGTCTGCAAAGCTTTTTCACCAGCATGTCCCAATCGCATATGCCATAATCTGGTAGCCTCTGAATCTACATCTTTTGTAGAAACTGTTGATGTTGATCCAATAACTGTACTTCCATTTAAAAAGTACAAGTTATTTCTTCTTGTGCCTTTCATCACCGTCAATTGCCCAGCTACTACTTTTAGTAATTCATCTCTCAAAGTGATTGTGAGCCCTTTAGATTCTAGGGCCCCTAATGAGATGAGATTTTTCTTCAGGCTAGGTACGTAGCAAACATCTGTCAAGACTTGGATTGAGCTGTCGTGATTCTTCAATTCAACTGTACCTACTCCCATTGTTTTACAAGCACTATCATTGCCCATAAGAATAATTCCACCTTCTAGCTCTTTAAGACTAGAAAACCAGTCCTTATTAGGACACATATGGTAAGTACATCCTGAATCCAAAATCCACTCATCCGTTTGACATGCCATTGCCATGCCAACCAAGCTAAAGTCTGACTCCTCATCATGCTCCGCTACACATGCATTAGAAATAGCCTTGCCCTTTTGTAGCTTAGGACAATTCTTTTTCCAATGCCCTTTTTCACGGCAAAAGGCACATTCATCTTTGGCGGGTCTCCCTTTGGACTTTCCTCTTCTACCAGATTTGCTGCTGTGTGAACGACCTCTTACTGTTAAGACTTCTGCAGTTGTATCTCTGTGATCTCTTTTATCTTTCTTTCGAGTCTCAGATCTATACAACGCACTACAGACTGTATCAAATGTGATTGTGTCCTTCCCATGAAGCAATGTGGTGGTAAGATGATCATATTCATCAGGAAGAGAATTCAACAACAATAATGCCTTGTCTTCATCTTCAAATTTTTCATCCAAATTTAGCAAGTCTGCTAAAATTTTATTGAATGAGTTTACATGGTCATTCATCGACATACCGGGTGCGTACGTGAATCGATAAAGTTTCTTTTTCATATAAAGCCTATTTTTAAGACTTTTTGTTAGAAACTTTTCTTCCAGTGTATCCCATAACTTCTTCGCTAATGTCTCCCTTATGACAGAGTACTTCTGCTCTTTGACCAAACATAGGCGGATTGTACCACACATCTGTCTATTGATCTTGGCCCACTCCTTGTCATTAATCTTGCCAGGTTTTTCTTCAAGGACTATATCTAGCTCTTGCTGACATAAGACATTCAGGATCTCACATTGCCACATACCAAAATTATTGGTACCGTCAAATTTCTCTACTTCAAATTTTGCATTTGTCACAGTAGTCCTTGCTGATGACGATGCTGCTGCCATTTTTCTCCTCAATCCCAACTACTATATACGTGAACAGTACCGTATACGTAAATAGTGCCGTATACGTGAATAGTATTGTAAACGGTCGTATTCCCTAAGTACGAACCTGGCTCTGGTACCAATTGTTGCGCGGAAGCGTGTGAAAAAGTAAAATTATTGTACTGAAAAATCACACTAAGTTCAATTCCCAGGAAAGAGAGGTAGATCACGAAGATCACTTAAATACCAAGTCTTTCCTAGCCAGAATATCCCTCTATCGTAATTTAATAGCACAATAAATCACTACAATCACATTCACAAAATATGCAAAATAAATAATAAAGAACACCAGAATTTTAACGAGGTTCAGCAAATTTTGCCTACGTCCTCAAGCACTATCAAATATATTTCACTCTAAAAATTACAAGTGAAATTTACAAATAGGGAGAGAGAATAATGCCTTAAGTAGAGAATGGCAATTATGGGATGAAGAAAGTAAGAAATGGTTAGGCCTATTTATAGTTGAGGTTCAAGGATCAACTTGCAATGTCCCTATACAATTAGGGACCAAAATTGCAATTATCCCATGCCAACTTTTAACCCAACTTGCCAACCAATCTTACTTTCTACTTTTGGTGCCCACCTTTTTTTGACTTTTCAAACAATGTGGGTGGGTTCCAATAGTTTGCAACGTGGCTGTGATATACAGCTAATATTGGCTATGTTTTCTGTCTTTTTTCTTTGTTAAGCAGAGTGGTAGCATCATCGTAGGAGATGACATACAGCTTCTCTTGTGATTCTCGAAATGCCTTGGTCAGGAGAGGTTTAGTGAAGACGCTTGATGTTTTACTGGAACATATCCAACATGAATTTGATTGTTGAGCACCTTTTCGCGAACAAAGTAAAGATCCAAATGAACATGTTTTGTTTTCGAATGTAGTATAGGGTTGGCAGCTATGGCAACAGTGCTTGAATTGTCACACCAAATTTTGGGTGGTTCAATTAACTTGATTTGGAGATCTAATAACAGGGGCTGTAACCATATAATTTTTGAGGCCGTATTATCAAGGCTTCTGTATTTTGCTTCTACAGTCGATCGGGAGACAGACCTTTGTTTCTTGGAACTCTATGAGATGATGTTGGGTCCTAGAAGAACACAGTGACTCAATGTTGATCTTCGATCATCAATATCGCTTCCCCAGTTGGCATCGGTATATGCTATAAGGTTCATCATTTTACCAGAAGTGAATATCAATCCATGATCTAAAGTACCTCTTAAATAGCGAAAAGTTGACTTAACAGCAACCCAGTAAGAATCTCTAGGATTTTGCATATATTGAGAAACTTTGTTGACACTATATGATATGTCTGGCCTTGTGTGGTAGAGATATTATAGTTACCCTACTATGCTTCTATAGTGTTGAGGATCGCTAAGAGCATTACCATCATCTTTAGCTAGTTTCTTGCCGACTGCCATTGGTGTTGTTGTGCGTTGACAATTAATCATCCAAGGTGTATTTCTTTTGATTGATGAAGAAACCATTACAAATAGATTGAACTTCAATTCCCAAAAAATACTCAGGACTACCTAGATCCTTCAAAGAAAACTGTTTGTGAAGTTGATCAACTGTATTTTCGATTATCTCATTTGAGCTTCCCATTAGTAGTATATCATCAACATATACAATCATGTAGGTAATATTTCTCTCATCTTTAAGAATAAATAGTAAAGGGTCTACTTTAGAAGAAGTGAAACTAATGGTAAGCAGAAATTGTTGTAGTTTGTAAAACTAGTTTCTTGGTGCTTAACGCAAGCCATATATGGCTTTATGAAGTTTTCAAACTAGAGCCTTGTCGTCATCATGATATTGCTCAAAACTAGGGGGTTGATTCATATAGATATCCTCAGATAAATCTCCATTTAGGCATGCATTATTGATATCAATGTGTCTTAGATTCCAGCAATTATATGCTGCCAAAGCAAGAAACATGTTGACGGTAGCAAATTTAACTACCGGGCTATAGGTTTCACGAAAATCATACCCCGGGACTTGAAAGAAGCCTTTACCAACAAGTCTAAACTTATACCGTGTTACTATACTGTCCGGGTTTTTCTTCAACTTGAAGAGCCATTTGTACCCTATAGGTTTGTGATCATGTGACAATTCAACTAAAGACCATGTGTTGTTTGCATTGAGAGTGTTGTATTCTGTCATGACTGCATCTCTCTATATTGAATCCATCAAAGCTTCTTCGATGTTCATTGGTTCATGGTTCTCAAGAATGGAAAAATAAAGCTTAGGTTTGTAAATGTTATTTTTGTTACGTGTAATCATGGAGGTGCACATTGGTGAGGGGAAATTATTGGCGGTGTCAGTATCTTCAGGAGTATAATCATTGGCTAGAGATGAATAAGGGTTGTCTCGCATGGAGAATGTGGACTTTGAATAATAACATCAGAAGGGTCTTCTCAATCATTGGAGTGAATTATAGTTGTAGAAGGGGAAACAGGCATCATTGGTAATGGAAATAGTGGTAAGGACCCAAATTGTATAGTAGAAGAGCTCGACTGATGTGAGGAGACCACAGGGAGAGGATGGGATTCAAATTCGATAAGAGCATTGGTCACCAAGGATGATTGACTATATGTAAAAAGGAAAACATGTTCATTAAATAGTACATGTCTGGAGATGCAGATCTTACTAGAGTCTTTCTCAAGATACTTATATTCATGATGCATTGGACTATATCCTAGAAAAACGCAAGCTTTGGAACGAAGATTCAACTTGTGCGACATGAATTGACAGAGGTAAGGGAAGCATTGAGATCCAAAGACACATAAGAACTCATAATTTAGTGGTCGTCCATAAAGTTTCTCATGTGGTGAAATTCTTCCAAGAACACTGGTTGAAAGTCGATTTATGAGATAGACAACACTAAGAAATGTATCTGTCCAAAATCGGAAGGGTAGATTTTTTGGAAGGGTAGATTTACTTGAGCTAATAAGGTAATATCCGTTTCAATGATATGTCTATGATTCTGCTCGATAATCCCATTCTGTTGAGATGTATGAAGGTAAGTAACACGATGTTGAATACCAAAGCTAGCCAAATATGAAGTGAAATTTCAAAATTCATCTCCTCAATCAGTTTGAACAACAATAATAGTAGTGGAAATTTGATTAGAGACAAGTTTCTTAAAAAGATCAAAGGCAACAATGGCTTCATCTTTTGATTTTAGTAAATACAACCAACAATTCCTTGAAAAGGCATTAATACAGGACAAGTAATATTGATAAGCTAATAAAGGTTCATGAGCTGGTCCTCATAAGTTAAGCTCGACTAACGCAAAAGGTTTGGTGTAAGTGGTTGTTGAGCTAACAAAAGGTAGGCGATGACTCTTCTCCATGCAACAAGCCTTACACAGTGGAATTTGTTATCATACAAACTAAGATTTATTGTATTTCTTCATGACTTTATTCAACACCTCAACTGAGGGATGACCAAGACGTCTATGCCATAACCAAAATTAAATAGGCAAGGAAGGTAAAGTAGAGCGAGCAACATCCATGACAATAGTTTGTATGAGTTGAGGTCGAGTTGGTGTAGTGAGAAATCGATATAGACCATCCTGTTCCACACTGTGCAGGAGAGCTTCATTTGCATGTTCATCCTTGACAAGACAGTAACCAGGATGAAACTCAAAATAAACAAAGTTATCTTTTGTGAATTTGGAAACTGAGAGCAAATTGTTAGAAATAGTAGACACATGGAGTAATTCATTCAATAATAACTGTCGAGATGAAGAAGATATAATGGAAGTGGCAACATGATTAATTGGGAGGGAAACACCATCACCCACAGTAACCTTACCAGACCCTGTGTAGGGACTATGTGTTGAGAGATTGGCGAGGTTGTTGGTGACATGATAAGAAGCGCTAGAATCGATGTTGAGCATGGACTGCAATGCAACAGAAGGCCATGATGCAGACCAGCAGCTGCAGCAGACCAGCATTCAAGCAGGACCAGAAGTAGCTTAATTATTTTGTTTACTTTTTGTTCATTTTGTAATGCCATCCAAGCTAAATATAACTAGACTTTTAGAGTTGTTAAGATTTGAATTGATGGATGTAATGGCTAAAAATTGTTCAACTTTCTTTTGTATTACTTTAGTTGGCAACTTGCCAAAATAGGTGGGAGCAGTTACAAGTTTAGGTAACTGACATTCTAATTTTGTAACTCTTATATTTTCAAATGAAATGAAAAGTAGTAGCATTCCATTCAGTTACATCTTTTGCTTTTGAGTTTTCTATTCTATTTTCTGCTTGCTGTTCGTGAGCTTATGCTCTTGGTGTTTTCATTTGTTTGATTTGCTGCTGCCATTGTTCCAACAAATGGTAATCAGAGCCTCCTATCTTTGAGGACCTCTGTTGTTTATGTTTTAGTTTTTTTTTCAAAGTCAGTTTTTTGTGTTTTCAAAGTCAGTCTTGACAGCATGAGTTTTGCTCCTCCTCCACCACCAGTTTTTGCTGGAGACAACTACCACATTTGGGTTGTCAAAATGAAGACATATCTTCAAGCACTTGACCTCTGGAGTGCAGTTGAGAGTGATGTCGAGCCAGCACCATTAAGAGCAAATCCTACCATTGCTCAGATCAGGCAACATGGTGAGGAACGAGCCAAGAAACACAAAGCTATGGCCTGTTTGCAGAATGGAATATCAGATGTTATTTTCACTCGTATCATGGCCTGTGACTCTCCCAAGCAGGCATGGGACAGGCTAAAAAAGGAATTTATGGGATCAGACAAGACCAGGCAGCAACAAGTCATCAACCTTAGAAGGGAGTTTGAAAATTTGAAGATGAAGGAGTCAGAAACTATCAAGCAATATTCTGATAGGATTATGGCTACTGTCAATAATATTAGACTCCTTGGAGAAGATTTCAGTGATAGCAGGGTTGTTGAGAAGGTTATTACCACCTTACCTGAAAGGTTTGAGTCAAAAATCTCCTCATTGGAGGACTCGAGAGATCTCACAACCATTTCTTTGTCTAAGTTAGTTAACTCACTCTATGCACTTGAACAGAGAAGAGCAAGTAGGCAGGAGGAGAGTCTTGAAGGTGCTTTTCAAGCAAAGGTCAGAGAAGGCTCCAGCTCAAGCCAGAAAGCTAAGAAGCCTTGGTTTGAAAAGAAGGAAAAATCAAAGAAAGATAGAAGGAGGTTTCCACCATGCATTCATTGCAAAAAGACCAATCACCTGGAAAAATTTTGCTGGACCAGACCAGATATACAGTGCAAAAGCTGTAAGAAGTATGGTCATCATGAGAAAATCTGTAGAAGTCATGAGAAGGCACAAGCACAACCAGTACAAGCCAAGTCTGCCGAGGATGTCCAAGCTCAGGAGGAGCATGTATTTACAGCTTCATGTTTTGCAGCTAAAAGCAAGAGCAATTGGCTTGTGGATAGTGGCTGCTCACACCACATGGCTGCAGATGAGAGCCTTTTCAAGAACCTTGACAGGAGCTATGTCTCGAAGGTCAGGATAGGCAATGGCAACTTGATTGAAGCAAAAGGTAGAGGTGATGTGGTCATTCACACTGGTTCAGGTAACAAAATCATTTCTGATGTGCTCTATGTGCCAGAAATAGACCAAAATTTACTCAGTGTAGGCCAGCTAGTCAAGAAAGGCTTTTCACTAGTTTTCAAGAATGATTCTTGTGTTATAAGTGATGCTCATGGTAGGGAGATTGTCTCAGCACCTATGAGAGACAAATGTTTTATGCTGGAAGTGAGTCAGCTTGAGAAAAGTGCATATACAAGCTCAGTTGACAATACTGATCTTTGGCACAAGAGGTTTGGCCATGTTAGCCTCAAATCACTTGATTTGCTGCACAAAATGAACATGACAGAAGACATGGTGAAGGTTAGTGCAAGTGAAGGCGTTTGTGAGGTGTGTCAGCTTGGCAAACAAGCCAGGTTGCCCTTTTCAGCTAAACAAGCATGGAGGGCTCGAGAAAGACTTGAGTTGGTGCACTCAGATGTCTGTGGACCAATGAAGACCCCTTCACTGAATGGCAGTAAGTATTTTATACTGTTTATTGATGATCTGACCAGATTTTGCTGGGTTTATTTCATGAAACAGAAGTCAGAAGTGTTTGAAGTTTTTGGAAAGTTCAAGGCATTGGCAGAAAATCAAACAGGCTGCAGGATTAAGGCCTTGAGGACAGACAATGGTTCTGAATACTTGTCTGAAAGATTTCAGAAGCTATGTGAGCAGGCTGGGATTCATCATCAGTTAACCACAGTGTACACTCCTCAGCAAAATGGAGTGTGTGAGAGGAAGAACAGAACAGTGATGAACATGACCAGGTGCATGTTGTTTCAAAGCAAGCTTCCAAGCATTTTTTGGGCTGAAAGTGTCAACACCTCAGTGTACCTGCTCAATAGGCTGCCAACACATGCTGTGAATGATAAAACTCCTTTTGAAGTATGGTATGATCTTAAACCAACTGTTTCCCATTTAAAAGTGTTTGGTTGCAAGTGTTTTGTACTTGTCCCTGTAGAAAGAAGAACCAAGCTCGAGAAGAGGTCAGTTCCTGGTATATTTGTTGGTTACAGTAGCTGCAAGAAGGGCTACAGAGTATTTGATCCTTCAACCAAGAAGATTTTGGTAAGCAGGGATGTCAAATTCGATGAAGGAAGGTTTTGGAGTCTAGATGGCTCTAACACAAGTCAGTTTGAAGAAGAGCAGATTGGCAGCAATCTGGAATTGGCAGAAAATGAAGTCAGTAATGCCAATGTAGATGATGCTCCTGTGAGAGGGACCAGGTCTATTGCTGATATCTACCAAAGATGCAATGTGGCCATTGTTGAGCCTTCAAGCTATGAAGAAGCTGCTAGAAGCAAGAGCTGGAAGAAGGCTATGGAGGCTGAAATTGACATGATCCATAAGAATGACACTTGGGATCTGGTAGACAGACCTGATCAGAAGAAGGTCATAGGTGTCAAGTGGGTTTTCAGGACCAAATTCAATGCAGATGGCTCTCTGAACAAGCACAAGGCAAGGCTTGTGGTGAAAGGGTACAATCAACAGTTTGGCATTGATTTTGAGGAGACATTTGCTCCAGTGGCAAGGCTGGATACCATAAAGCTTCTATTTGCTTTCGCTGCATAGAAACAGTGGAAGGTCCATCAGCTTGATGTCAAGTCAGCTTTCCTGAATGGCTTTCTTAAAGAGGAAATTTATGTTGAACAGCCTGATGGATTTAAAGTCCAAGGAAAGGAGGACAAGGTTTACAAGCTGAAGAAGGCACTCTATGGACTAAAACAGGCTCCTCGAGCCTGGTATGACAGGATAGATGCTTACCTGTTTAGGCTCAATTTCGAGAAAAGTTTGAGTGAGCCAACTTTGTTTAAAAAGAAGTCTAAAGATGAGACTTTGCTGATTGTCTCAATATATGTGGATGATCTATTAGTGACTGGAAGCAGGGTCGATTTGATTCAGGAGTTCAAGAAGAATATGCAAGACATGTTTGACATGACAGACTTGGGAATCATGACTTACTTCCTTGGTATGGAAGTAGACCAGTCTGATCAAGGTATTTTTATCAGCCAGCATGCATTTGCCTTGAAAATTCTCACTAAGTTTCATATGGAAAATTGCAAGCCAGTGAGTACACCTCTAGTCAGGGGACAGAAGTTGAGCAGCTACTGAGATGAAGAAAAGGTGGATGAAAGAGAGTATAGAAGTCTAATTGGATGTTTGCTATACTTGACAGCAACTAGACCTGACCTTATGCATTCGGTCAGTTTGCTATCTCGTTTTATGCATAGCTGCAACACATCACATTTAAAGGCTGCAAAGAGAATCCTCAGGTATGTGAAAGGATCCTTGAAGTTTGGAGTGATGTTCAAGACAGGAGGTCAGCTGAAGTTATCTGGCTACTCAGACAGTGACTGGGGAGGTTCGATTGATGATATGAGGAGTACCTCAGGCTACCTCTTTTCTCTTGGTTCAGGAGCTTTCTGTTGGAGCTCTAGAAAGCAGCAAACAGTTGCTCAATCAACTGCTGAGGCAGAGTACATAGCAGCAGCTGGAGCAGTAAGCCAAGCTATTTGGCTTAGAAAATTGTTGTGTGATTTGAATGAGGAACAATTTTAGCCTACTGAGATTATGGTTGATAATCAATCAGCAATAGCTATCTCCAAGAATGCTGTTTTTCATGGCAAAACAAAGCACTTTAAGCTCAAATTTTATTTTGTTCGAGAGGCAGTACAATCAAAGGATGTGAATCTTGCATATTGTAGTTCACAAGATCAATTGGCTGACATTTTAACAAAGCCTCTTGGTGCTATGAGGTTTGAATTTCTTAGAAATTTGGTTGGTGTTTGTTGCCTACAGTCCAAGGAGGAGTGTTGAGCATGGACTGCAATGCAACAGAAGGCCATGATGCAGACCAGCAGCTGCAGCAGACCAGCATTCAAGCAGGACCAGAAGTAGCTTAATTATTTTGTTTACTTTTTGTTTCATTTTGTAATGCCATCCAAGCTAAATATAACTAGACTTTTAGAGTTGTTAAGATTTGAATTGATGGATGTAATGGCTAAAAATTGTTCAACTTTCTTTTGTATTACTTTAGTTGGCAACTTGCCAAAATAGGTGGGAGCAGTTACAAATTTAGGTAACTGACCTTCTAATTTTGTAACTCTTATATTTTCAAATGAAATGAAAAGTAGTAGCATTCCATTTAGTTACATCTTTTGCTTTTGAGTTTTCTGTTCTGTTTTCTGCTTGCTGTTCGTGAGCTTATGCTCTTGGTGTTTTCATTTGTTTGATTTGCTGCTGCCATTGTTCCAACAATCGAGAACCCAGTTTTGTGTTCTGGGAGATGATATTGTAGCGGTGGTAGTGTTGATAACTTGTGGGGAATATGTGTTTGTTGGGGGGCGTTAGAGAGGATATGGCATTTAAGGCTTACAATATCTGAGAGAGGTTGAACAAATGGGCAGTGCCCGTCTGAAGAAGTATAAATATGAAATACAGTTTCATAGCATTGGGAAGGGTTGTTATAGGTATAGATGTTGACAGAAGGGTTGACAACTGGTGGTTGGGGTGGAGAGTAGATTTGGATACCTGAAAAAGATTGGTCAAAACGATAGTAACATCAGTCAACTAAGTGTCCCATCTGACCATAGAATTGGCACTGTAGACGCGATGTGGTCCTGCTTCTGCCATGATTGCTGTAAGATGACTGTTGCCTAGGAACTAAATGAGAGGTGAGGAAATGTCCTGAGAATTGGGTTTAACCAGGAAAAGGGATAAAGCAAGCCGACGGGCCTCAAGTGTTGGGCCTAAGGCGCGGAGTGGAGACAAAATCTGTAGGTGTGGATGCTGTAACTTAAACAGTATTGATGGATAGAGGAAGATGGAGAGGGTCGTAAAGACGAGACTCAGCGTCTAGGAGGATAGTCGTGAGATGATCAAGGGTATATGGCTCATGACTAGAGGTAACTACAGCAAAAAAATGAGTCATAATCTTGGGGTAACCGGTTTAAAATGGTTGCAATGTGTTCAACGTCGAAGATGGGACTTCCACAAGCGGCAAGGGTGTCACACACTTCTTAATCTAGGAGAGATAATCATGCATGGAAAGCGCACTTTTGCGGAGATAGCGAAGCTTACAGTGAAGGTGCATCACTTTGGTAGTAGACAGAGTAAAGAAAAGGCAGGTTAAGGTAAACCAGATTGAGGCCAAGGTTTCTGCACCAACTAGTTGTGGGAGGATATTGGAGCTAATAGTGGACAGAAGCCATGAGGCAAGGGCATAATCTTGTTTGAAAAAATGAGTATAGGTTGCATTTGGAATAGATTCACCAGATGAAGTGACAGAAAATTTTGGGGGTAGAGTGGTGGAACTGTCGAGAAAATGTTCCAGGCTATGACCTCGAACAGTAAATTAGATCTGTTGTTTCCAAAGGAGGTAGTTTTTCTCATCCAATCTGACATTGACGTGTTTGGTGGAGAAAAAGGATGGCGATTGAGAATCTGAGGTGAGGGCAACAGTGAGGGATGGTGGACTATCTTCTAAGTCAGACATTATATAAAGAAAAAGTAGGATTTAACAGAATCAAGTTCAGGTATGGAGGATCAAAAAACCAGGCTTAGATACCATATTAAACGCGCTAAGAAAATATTTGCTGAAGCATTGTATTGCTGGAAAACTCATTTACAATTACAATGAATGTAAATATAATAACATAAGATTGTCCTTTCTAACAGAATGGAGAATGGAGACAAAGAACGTTGCAGCAGACCTACGACGTGGCTGTATCTCACAGCTAATAGGTTTGCAACGTGGCTGTGATATACAGCTAATAGAGAAACATTAGATGAGGTTGAAATCCTTTGAAAATGTTAAAAACTCAACTATCTTCTCTCTTATTTATCTTAAAAAAAACTCTTTTTTTTATGTTAAAATTAGACCTGTTCATGGGTCAGATTATTCGTTCAAGTCCAAGTTTAAAAAATTGATCTAAATACTTTACTTATATTCAACTCGATCTATCCATAAGCACCTCTAAATAAAACTCTCGTTTTCATAATTTTTATTCTCTTGTTATTTGTTTTTAAATTTTTCTCAATGTTGGTTCTCAAAAGTTTGAAAAAGAAAAATGAGTAGAAAAGAGAAAAAAAAATTCATTGTATTCCTAAAATCGTTGAATAGCCCTTCATTAACTATAATACTTAATCAACGAAACAGGCTTTAGAATCAACCAAGCTAGTGAATGGCCGTAATGCCTACATAACATTAGTCATCGGGAAAGAAATTGAATGAAGGCCTAGTTGTGGTGGGCGAACACATACGTAGCTAAAAGGTGGGTCCAATTTGTATGTTCATTTCCCAAAATTAATTATTTTCCTAATTAGTTATAATACAATTTGCATGCCAACACAAAATGATAAATAGCTCCATGATTCTAAATTGATACCTTACATGCCACTCTGGAATTTGATACAAATTCCATGATTTTATCATTATCTTCCAAAATAAACGAATGTATCTATTTCTAATAATTTAATGTTATATCAATTTTTTTTTTGAATTTTAGTATTTTCAGTTGAATTTACTTTTTTTTAAGGAGGAAAATGTTGAAATTCAAGAGAAAAATGTTGATATAGCATTAAACTATTAGAAAGATATATAAATGATGTGGCATCCTAATTTCATACCATCCCTCTTCAGAAGGAATTCTCAATATATAATTTTTTGTACATTTTCATAATTTTTTTAGGTATAATAGTTGTAGCGACGTAAAAATTGGTTTCAGGGTCGCTAATTGTGGCGATCTAGTGAAAAAGTTTGGAAACTGAAGTTCGATTTTGAAATAAAAGGGGAGTCGCCACCGATCCTTTTTATAGGTGTGATCGGACACCTTATAAATTTATTTTTGAAATGAAAAGAAATGAATTTAAGTCCACGTTAAAATCCAGAGAAAAAATAGGGTTCGGGAGTCAGTTACGCGCGAGGAAGGTATTAGCACCCTCGCGACGCCCAAAATTGGTATCTCATAAACACGTGTTGTCTTGATTTTTTAAAAATACGAGTTCAATATTAAAATTTAGTCGTGATCCAATTAAAAGAAGACGAGAGATTTTAGTTTATTCCGATTTTTGAAAAGTGTATATCGCTTTAACACGAGTCAATTGACGTTCACCCAACATAGCGATGAACTCGATGACTTAATGTTAAATCGGTATATTGCCTTGATTGTTGAAATTAATTAGAAGGACATGGATAAAATTCTTGAAGTAACGTAAAACAAAATTGAGATGAAATAAAAATAAATAAATGGAAAAATTAAAAATATGCTGAAGTAAATAACATATAGGGCAATAATGCAAAAATATTGAAAATATATAATATATATAACACATAGATGATATATGCATATACATTAGAAATAACAACAATATAAAAATGGACTTACTAATATACTACGCAGACATATACATTCATAGATATAAATAATAAGGATATTAGAAATACTAAGTATATAATGTTGGACTAAATACATAATATAAAAATTTGTAGAATGTAGTATTAAAATATGTGCACGATATATATACTTATTTAAAAATAATAATAAAACTGTTGATAATATTTCACAAATATATATATACTAAAAATATACATAACAATATATAAAGTATAATATATTAAAAAACGTATGTAAAGCATATAAAACGAAAATACATATGTTAAATAATATTAAAATATTTACATAATGCATACATATAGGGAACAAACAGCTAATAATACATGGATATGTACATAGGCATATTAAATATATATACATATAATCGATATAGAAATATTAGAATAAAGTAATTAAAAAGTAATGCTATGCACAAATAGATATATACATATATAACAAAATATATACTATGGTTAATGATAATAACAATGACGATATAAAGATGTATACATACAACAACACATTCACTACATTAACAACCATAATAGTAATGGCATTAAAATACGAAGAACAACAATGTAACACAAAAATACTATATATATAAATCTATACACATAAATAAAAATATACACTATTGTAATAAAGATAATAATAATATATTATTAAAATATATAAAAGCAAGCATAACATTTAAATATTAAAATAAAGTAGCTAAAATACTAAACATAAATACATATATGTATATGCATATAATAAAAATATATAATGATATATAATAATAATAATAATAATAATAAGAAAATACAAGAAAATTTAAATAAGAATTAAAGATAAACGAAAAAAAGGACCGAAATTGGATTAAAATCGAAGTTTTGGGGCCAAATCTAAAATAAAAATAAGCCACGGGGTCGTATTGCAACATGCGCGAAACATGGGGGACTGAATCAGTAATATTCCCGTTCTATCAAAACGCAGCGCATCAATAGGGAGTAGATTGCAAGTCAGATTAAATTTTAGGGCCAGATTATAAACAAAAATAAACCTGATTTAAAACACTGAAAATGCGGAAAGATCTAATGCGTAAATATACCATTGAATTAAAAAACACACGGATCTGACCTGGTGCGGGTCGGGTCGACCCGACTCGCGTTCAAAACGACGTCGTTTTATGTATTATGGGGGGGACCAAAACGGTGCGTTTTGGTCCCCTATAAAAGATAAAAAAATTTAAAAATAATCATTAGGGAAGGGGAGAAAGAAAAAAAACAGGAGAGGAGAAGAGAGAAAAGGGAGAGGAGAAAGGAGAGAGGGGGGGCTGCCGGCCAGGGGGTCGTCGGCCGGTCGTCGGACGGTACCGGACCCTCGCCGGTGCCGGCGCCGGCAACCGTACACGGTGGCCGGAAACTGAAAAAGGTTAGATTTTTTCCCTTTTTTATATTTTTTTTGTATTATATTTTCGTATAGTTAGTGTTTATTTAATATGCTTGTGCAAAAAAACAGATCAAAAACAGTAACTAAAATGAAATAGAATCACTTAGGATCTTTACCACTTTCGATTCTCTGATCTTTGGTGTTCGTTTTTTCTGTGTTGATACCTGTTTTGGATTGGTTTTCTCGCTCTATCTACTGTTTCTTTTCTTTTGAAATATATCTATGTATTGTCAAAAACTCCCACCCCTTACAAAGTATTTCCCTTTGGTTTTTATAACCATTTGTCAATATTAATCTAATATTGTTGTCTTTTCGTGTGTTTCTTGCAGGGCATGGGCGAACGGCGGTGGCAGAGGCATGGTGGAGCAGGTGGCCAGTGCTGGTGTTAGAAGGTTGGTGGGCAAGTGGGAGAGGCTGCGGCGCAAGTGGGGAGGCAAGTGGAATTAGGGTTTCCTCTCTGTTGATTTGTTTTGGGCTGCTGGGCTAGGTTAATTTAGGGTATTGGGCTAGTAGTACTTGGGTTAGGCTAATAGGGCTGAAAATATTGTAAACAGGCTTGGGTTAGTAAGGGTTTGAAATGTATTTGGGTTTGGCAAAATTGGGTATGTACAATAGTTTATTTGGCTTTTTAATTCTACAAAAAATCATTTTAGTCCTCCATTTAAATCACTCCAAAATACATGGAAAAGCTAATATGTGTTAACTTTGCTGATATGGCATACATGAGACAATCCACATATATGACACATAAGCAATTAACTATTTTTTTAGAATTACAATATTAAAAATGTTTTCTTAATAATTTTTTAAATTTTTTTGAATTTTTAAATTTAAAAAATTAATTAATTACTTACATGTCAATTCACGTGTATGCCACGTCAACAAAGTTAACAAATGTTAACTTTTCCATCCATGTTAGGGTAATTTGACAAACAAAGCAAGTTTAAAAGCTAAAAGAGACGAAAATTTAAATAAAGGACTAAAATGACTTTTTTAGAGGACCAAATAAGTCTTTATATCTAATTTTACACGAGTTAAATTTACTTAATTTAAAATTGATTTTGAATAATTTAAAATATTTTCAAAAATACTATCATTATAATTAAATTACACCATCAATTCAATTGAAAATATACAATGTTAAAGCCTATTCCAAATGTAGAAAATATACAAGGTTAAAGCCTACTATAAGTCTCTATACTATATCATAAAGTTTATTTTAGTTCTTATACTATTAAAACGGACATTTTAATCCCTATACATTTAAAAAGTTAATATTTCAATCCCCACACATTAACTTTACCGTTAATGGAATGACATGATTTAATGGTAGTTGGCATGACATTAAAAAAATAAATCAAATTAAAAGGCTAAAGAACAGTTTTAAAGAATGAGTAAAGGTAAGAAATTGATTTTGCTTTTACCCCAAAGTGTTTTCAGTTCTATTAGTTTTCTATACGTAATTGTTATGTTTAAATTATATGTAGTTTGATCCACATTAGTCACCATTAAGCCGCACAATTCCATTTGTTTTCAAGACTAGTAAACTTTTAATTTGTTGTAATATATTATTTAATGCCACATCAACCACCATTAAACAACATCATTTCATTAACGGTAAAATTAACAAAAAGCGACTAAAATATCAATGTAACGACGTAAAAAAAATTTTGCTTTGGTCGCTGATTGAGGTGATTATTCGACAATTTGAAAATCGACTTTCGATTTTATTAAAGAAAGGGAGTAGCCACCGATCATTTTTCTAGGTGTGATCGGACACCTAATAAATCATCTTTTTTAAAAGAAAATTTATTTTTTTAAAACAAAAAGAAGGCCGAGTTTAGTCTACGTCCAAAGCCAGAGAAAAAATAGGGTTCGGGAGTCAGTTACGCGCGAGGAAGGTAGTAGCACCCTCGCGACACCCAAAATTGGTATCTCGTTAAACATGCGTTGTCTTGAATTTCAAAATTGCGAGTTCAATATAACATTTAAATCATAATCCAACCAAAACAAGAGAATTTTTTTTATAATTTTGATCCCTTTTGATAAGGACGTTTATTTTTAACACGAGCCGATGATATTCACCCAACATAGCGATGAAATCAACGACTTAATGTTAAATCGGCATGTTGCCTTATTTATTGAAATTAATTTAAAGGCATGAACGAAAATATTTCTAGATAGAACAAATAAAAGTAAAAGAAAACTAAAATTGATGTTGCACTATGGTATGAAATACTATGCTAAATTCGGGACAAACAAATAATAAAAAGTTAAGAATATACGAAACAGATAATATTTAAAACATTAACAACATACATACGATAGTAATAAAACAATAATAATGCATATGGGATTAAACATGATAGTAATAGCACTAAACACGAAATAAAATCATGAATATATATAAACATATGATAATAGTTAGTAAAGTGATGGAAACATGATATTAAAAACACTAATAATGTTTCCTATATACATACGTATATATATTTAAAATATAAACATAATAATAGTATTACAAAGTGTGTACATAGCATTAAAATATGTACATAATATGGCGTTGAAAAATACATACATAACATAGTATTAAAAAAACGTATACCTAAGATAATATGTAAAAAATATAATATAGTATTCAAAGTATATATATGGTATATAAACATATAATATTAAAAAAGATACATATACATAATATATATAATAATAGAAATATATATAATATAGTATTAAAATATTTACATAGCATATACATGTGAGAAATAATAATAATGTTAAAAAACAACTATTAATAATAAATATACACACATATATATATTAAAAACATAATAATATTAAAAATACGTACATAGTATATATATACATATAATATAGTTATTAAGAAAATACATATAATATATAGTATTAAGAATATACACAATACATATGGTATTAAAAAATATAGTATTAAAAACATAATATATACATATAAGTATTGATTTTAAAAAAATAATATTAATAATAGTAATAGTAAAATACTAATAAATAATAGATATAGTAATAATAAGAACGTATAAATGGCAATATGTACAGGGGAAAATAAAAATAATAAAAGAAAATTAGTAACGCTATATATACGTAAACATAATATAAAAATATGAAAATAAAGTAATTAGAAAATAATACTATGTACAAAAATATATACATATATATGTAAAATAAAAAATATACACTATTATTAATAGTAATATAAATATAGTAATAATATTAATAACAAAAAAAAGCAAATATAATATAATAAAAATATTAAAATAAGGTAATTAAAAATAATACCATGTATAAATATATATATACCTATATAATAAAACATATACTAATATTAATAATAATAATAAGTATAATATAAAAACATATATATGAAATGGTATAAGAATTATGTAACTAATAACATTAAAGTATATACATGATATATACAATATATACAATATATACGTATATTAGAAATGATGATAAAAAAAATCTATTCATACGCTACATAAATACATTCACGTACATATATATATAATAATAGTATTAGAAATATACATGCAATAGTATAAAAGATGTATAACTAATGATGCTAAGATATATGCATAATAATATATATAAAATATATATAATAGATATATATATACACGTAATATAGAATTTGGAATATGCCTAATATATTAAAAGAGTATTCATATAATATAATATTAAGACAAATAATAATAAAAAACTATTAATAATAATATATAATATATATGCGTATAACTATTAAGTAGAAATAATGATAATGAAATGCTAATAAGTAAAACTATAATAATCATCACAGTAACAATAGTGTAATTGATATTTAAATTAAGATAAAATAATGAGAAAAGTAAAAAAGAACGAAATTGAATAGAAAAATGAAATTTTGAGGCGAATTCGAAATAAAAATAAAAAGTAAGGGTTTATTTGAATGCGCGTGAGGTATAGGGGGATCAAATGAGAAATTTTCCCCAAGCCCCAAAAACGCGCGCTTCATAGGGGACTAAATTGAAAAACGCAAAACAAAATAGGGCCAAATTGAAAATAAAAAATGACTTAATTGTAAAAGAGTGAAAAAGCGGAAGGACCGCACGCATAAATAACCCATTAATCAAAAACACGCGGATCCTCTAGCGGGTATGGGTTGGGTTTATCCGACCAGGACAAAATGACGTCGTTTTATGCCCTAGGTCTTTAATGCAAAACGGCATCGTTATAAAAAGAAAAAATTTTGTAAAAAAAATCATTTTTTCTTTCTTTCTCTTCAAAAAAGCTCTCTCTCTCTCTTTCTCAGCCCTCTCTCAGCCTGGGGATTTCCGGTGAGACTCCGGTGCCGTACCTCCGCTGTGCGCCACCATCGTCGGCCACCGCGAAAGTTCAAAAGGTAACCTTTTTTTCATTATTTTTTTTATTTTTAATAATATATGTGTATGTACATAAAAAGAGAGAGAGAGAAAAAAAATAAAAAACGAAAAAGAAAGAAAAAAAAGAAATTTCGAAAAAAGACAAAAAAAGAAAATGATGCCAATCACCTTCTGTTGTTTCTGTATTTTTATTCTTGCTTTTGGTTATCCTCCGTTTTGGTGTTATTCTTTGCTTTTGGTGATCTGAAGTCTATTGCTTGGTATTAAAATGGCCGAATCTACTGTTTTCATTCATCAAAAAATTCCCCCCCATTACACTGTCTTTTGATGGCTTTTATAGCCTTTTACAAATGCTTTCCTTTTTATTATTTTATGTTTGCTGTCCTTTCCTTTTAATTCCTTGCAGGTTCAAAGGGATGGTGGAACAGGTGGCTGACAGAGGAGTGGCGGTGGGTGGTGGCAGAGGTCAAAAGGCTGAAGACCCTAGGTGCGGCGCACCTAGGGTTTGGTTGCTGATTTGATTGGGATGGGCTAGGGTTTGGTGGAATTTGGGCTGTTAGTTGATGGGTTTGGGTTGTGGGTTATGCTGAGGTTTAATGGGTCTTTGTATGGGTTTTTTTTGGGCTGTTTGTTTAGAAATTGGGTTTTGGGTTGTTGGTTGTAAATAGGGTTTGGATAATTTGGGCTTCTACAATCAATTTTTCAAATGTATAGGAATTAAAATTTTCCTTTCAATAGTAGAGGAATTAAAATGGACTTCTTGACGTGGTATAGGGACTTATAGTAAATTTTAATCAATATACAAAGACTTTTTTATTGAAAAATCTTATTATAGGTTTAATTGTATCTGCTTTTTTTGACACAATACTAGAACTACCTATATCCCCTTCCTAACCCATAAATAGGAGAATAATGTACTTCATCGCACTCAAACTCACGTCCTCCTATATTGGCAACAATATCAATACTAATCGAGCTAAGACTCAATCCTTTGCTGCCGCCCTGATTGGTCGGTCATAATTCATAAACAACTAAAAAGTTGAAATAATTATACTTAGATTAAACCCCCACCATTTTTCCATCAAACAATGGCCTATAAAAAACACACTACACCAGGCTCTAACACCCCATCAACCCAAAAAAGGGCAAAAAACACAAATCCCAAGAGTTTATTTAAAGTTTTGTTCTAAAATGGAAGACAGGGAAGAAGATGTTAGATTGGGAGCCAACAGGTTTTCAGAAAGGCAACCTATTGGAACAGCAGCTCAAAGCCAAGATGAAGGAAAGGACTATACTGAACCACCAGCGGCTCCATTTTTCGAGCCAGGCGAGTTGAGCTCTTGGTCCTTTTATAGAGCTGGGATTGCCGAGTTCATGGCCACTTTCCTTTTCTTATATATCACCATTTTGACTGTTATGGGTGTTGTCAAGGAAAAAACCAAGTGCCCTACTGTTGGGATTCAAGGCATAGCTTGGGCTTTTGGTGGCATGATCTTTGCTCTTGTTTATTGCACTGCTGGAATCTCTGGTAAGTGGTATCTCTCTTGGTAAAATTACTGTGGATGATCATTTACAATAACTCCCACTGCATTTTACTTTCTCTATTAAAAAAAATAATGAATTAATCCATGTACTTTAATTTAAAGTACAAAATAGTTTATTTTATATGTATATTATGCTGATATATATGAGTTACTTACAGAAAAAATAGATAAAATTTTATCAAAAAAATTAACTTGTTTTTTAATCTAGTATACAATGATTGATTTACCATTTTTTTTAGTAAAGAAATCAAAATAAAATTCGAGCCCTGAAACTTACCTCACCCTCTTTTAAGCCAACAATGATTTGGATGATTGATGAAATGATTTGATCTAGGTGGTCATATAAACCCGGCGGTGACATTTGGGTTGTTTTTGGCGAGGAAACTGTCGTTGACTAGGGCGGTTTTCTACATGGTGATGCAGTGCTTGGGAGCCATATGTGGTGCGGGTGTGGTTAAAGGGTTCATGGGGAAGACAAGGTACGGACTTTTGGGTGGTGGAGCCAACGCTGTGAACCCTGACTATACTAATGGAGCTGCGCTTGGTGCTGAGATCGTTGGTACTTTCGTGCTTGTTTATACTGTCTTCTCAGCCACTGATGCCAAACGTAGTGCTCGAGACTCCCATGTCCCTGTAAGCTCCTTTTCATCAATGGCTTCCTTCTTTTAAACAATTTAAAGAAAGCTTATTGAATGGTGCTAACTTTTGAATTGTGGTGGTAGATTTTGGCACCATTACCAATAGGGTTCGCAGTGTTCTTGGTGCACTTAGCCACTATCCCAGTCACTGGAACCGGTATTAACCCAGCTCGTAGTCTTGGTGCAGCCATCATCTTCAACAAGGACAAGGGTTGGGATGACCATGTAAGCCTATAAAATTTTCTCACCACTATCACTTTCTAAATTATGACCCAAAATTCAGATTCAATTTTTCAAAATATTAATATCATTTAAGTTCTTTAGTCAATCAAGTTATCAGTTTAAACATTAAATACCAACTCAAATCTAATTGATATTTTTTTTAATTTTGGGTGCAGTGGATATTCTGGGTGGGTCCATTCATTGGGGCACTACTGGCAGCACTTTACCACCAAGTTGTAATCAGAGCCATTCCTTTCAAATCAAGGTGATGAGATCAAAGTGGATGATTGTGATCTTAAAAGATAAACTCAAAGTGTAATATGCTTCAATCTCAATGGAAGCCTTGTTTGCTTGTTTGCAAAGTGGGCATTTATATCCATGTCTAAATTATGAAATTGTCTTTGACCTCATTCGTTTTCTCCTTCCATACCATATAATTATGAAGGAAGCAATCATTAGCTACATATTATAATATTAGACTCTCAACTTGAAAATATAATAATTTTATATAAATATTTTAGTGATGTGGTACAATCTTAAAGTGTTATATTTGGTGTTTTAATAAATAGACTTGATGGTTAAACAAGTCAGACTGTCTGTTCTTGATCTAATCAGTTCAATTGATTCGACCACCAACAAAAATTAATTAATTAAATTTCATAAAAATCTAAAACAATTAAAATATAAAAAAATTTATTAAACTAATTCAACCTGTTCAAATATCAATTTTTACCTCGACTTTCGATTTTTACCAAATTCTAATAGTTTTCAAGTCAATCGGTTCAACCATTTTGTTCAAAATATTATATCAATCAATTCTCAATTTGTCCAATTCGGTCATGTTCCAGTAACACTGATCACATTATCAATATTTACAAAATCCAAGTTTAGATACCAAAATAGATCTGATAACCAAATTCAAAAACTAAATTGGACCAAAAAAATACAAATGCCAAAGTGGACCTACTAATAAGTTTAAAGCTGAAAAATCATATATATAATAGTCACTTTCTTTGAAGAAATTATTTTATGGGCTTTTCTCATCATATCATCCATGGTCACTTTTCAATTATTTAATAATAGTTTAGTAATTTTTTTATATAATTGACATATAATATTGGTAATTTTTTTACGCAAAATTTTAAATTTTGAACTCTGAATCTTAAACCTCAAACCTCAAATATGAACCAAACCCCAAACCCATACCTTGAAATATTTGAATTTGGGGTTCAAGATTTGAAGTTTTCAATTCGAGGTTTAATATTCAAAATTTTGAGTTTAGAATAAAAAAATTACCAAAAATTATGTATCAATAAAATTATATATAATGTGATGAGAAAAGTTTATAAAATAATTTATCCTTATAATACATTTATTTAATAAAAATACAATTAAAAACATGTCCCAAATTTTTAATCCCTATACCAAAGGTTGGTTTTATATGGTAGGTGCTACCTAACCAAACCATGGTTTATCCCAAGTCTCAACATCTCCACTTGGCTTTTGGATCAACTGTCTTTTTATTTTTCTAAATCATGTTAATTTAAGTTAAACTTTTTTAATTGAATAAAATAATATTTAAGATTTAAGATTTAAGATTTCAAAAATTTATATAAAAATAGATTAATTTTATTAATTTAGATTTAATAGTAATAATAATTAATTGGATATTTCTTATCGTATTAACTTATTCATAAACTCTAAAAATTTATCGAGTGTCAAAAAAATTAATTTTTTTTAATTATCTTAATCTAAATTAAATTCGTAAAAAATAATATTAATTAAATTAATTAATTATAATAACATAAGGGAAAGATAACAATTCAACTATATATACTGTGTTAAATATTTGGTTGAAATTATTGTATAAAAATATTAAATTTATATAAAAAATACTCTCTAAAAATGTTTTATCAAATAATAGTATATTTTTTAAGTGTAGTTATATTATTTAACATTAATTTTAGAAGACATATATATCTACAATTTTTTCATCTTACCATCTAATTTCACTTCATTAATGCTTCCCTGTGAATTGTGGACCAACAATGATTTAAAAAAAATATCAAAAGTTGACTAATTTAACTCATTAATAAGTTGTTTATTATTTCCCAACTTGGGTTTCTAGTAAAATTATTTTTTAGAATATGTTTTTTATGGAAATATTTCGACACTTATAGATGTCAAGTTTAGTATAAGTTTTTAATTATTGATTTTTTTCACGATAAAAGAAAAGATAAATTAAGAGAATGTCAGCTGATAAAGCTGATTTAGAATTTTGACATAGATAAATGTCGAGTTATGTTATTTATATTCGAATCTAGACTCCAACTCCAAATAATGTCGAGTTCGTTTTAACATTTTATTATATATAACATAAAACTTTTATTATAAGATCTATTATGATGTTTTTTCAATGGAAAATTGAGAAAAAAAAAATAAAAGAAAGATGAATCAAATTATTTCATTTGCAAGTGTGAAATACTAGCAATCTAAAGGAAAAAGTTTGGTTATAGATAGTAGGTGCTACCTGACCAAACCAGTTTGTCCACAGTCTCAACACTTTCCACTTGCTTCAGACTAGAATATTGCATTTTCCTTGCAAAGTCTTAAAAGTTATTTTCAACTATGATGATGATGATGATGATGATAATGGTATCCTTTCAAAACACCCTTGTTTTCAGAATCGAATTAGTTTGATTAGTTTAATCAGATTAGATCAAAAAATAATTGAAGTATCGGTTTGAAATAAGAAATTGGATCAATTGATTTGTAAATCAATTGAACCACCAATTGAATCGTTTTTTCTATTTTTTTAACATTTATAATTTTTTAAATAACTTAATTAATTAGACCTAATAAATTAATCGAATTGAGAATCAATAGTTAACCGATTTAACTACCGGTCTAATTTTAAAAATTCCCTAAATAAACATAACTTTAGAGAAAGATACCAATGCCGTAGCTCTAGTGAAACAAAAGGATGTAGATAAGCTTAGGTCACATTTATTATAAGGCTAAAAGGTCTTTTAAGTCCTTAAATTTTTCTAAAAAAATCAATTAAGCCCTTATACTTTTTTTACACTCAATTAACCCTTGAATGTTAAAATTTCAATCAATTAAATCATTTGACCATTAAAATTAATAATCAACCGTTAAAAGGTAACAATAGTCGTTTTGGGGTTGTTTTCACCATGTGGCAAAATCTAGTATATTATATTTAAAATCATAAAATATACAAAATTATTGTAATTATATTAATATTTTAAATATTTATTATAAATGAAAATATAAAAATTATAAAAAGTATTAAAATTGAAAATTTTATTAAAATAACAAATATATAAATTATAAAATTATAAAATTTATGAAATTTATTTAAAACTATAGAAAATTATTTAAAATATCATAAAAATATAGAAATGTGCAAAAAAATATAACAAATTTAAGAATTATATAAATCATAAAAAAAGTATTTGAATTATGAAAGAAATAAAAATTTAAAAATTATGAAAATATTTAAAAAAATAGAAATTTATTAAATGTATTAATAAAATTTACAAAATATTACTAAAAAGCACAATAAGAATAAAAATTGTAAAGCAATTTAAGAAAATGAAAAAAATAGATACACACTAACCATCATTTGATCCCTTAAGTTATTTTTTGTGCTCGATCGTCGTAGACCTCTTCAAAGCTTGTACCCCTTTATTAATGGTCAATGATAGGGGAGTGTTTTGAGATGCAAACTAATGTGAAGAAATAAATTGAGAAAGCAAGTGCCAACCGAAGCTAAAAATAAAACTGTAGATATCTTTTTATATTTTTTAAACTTCATATAATTTTGATATATATATTTTTTCACTTTTCCATTTTTATAATATTTCAAATAAGTTTTTGTGTTTTTAAATCATATTTTTAATAATTTTTTACATTTTTTATTTTTGTAATTTACATATTTTTAAAAAATGCTTTTGTTATTTTAATATTTTTTGAACTTTTATATATTTTTTAATATTTTTTACATTTATTATACTTTTTTATGATTTTCTATCATTTCTATCGTTTTTTATTAACTTTTTAATGATTTTTAGTACAAAACGTCTTCTTGGAATGAGAATAGGCTGAAAGTTGATCTTCGACTATGAGAATTTTAAGCCTGTAGAAGAGTAAAAACTTTTTGTTTTTTTAGGGGCGAAATTAATTTTTTTAGGATGTCGAAATTAAATTGTATATTTTTACGATAGTAAAAATGTAATTTTACCATTTTAATATCTATATCTTTATAATTTTTATAGGATTAAATCAAATTTATTATCAATTTTAGGGGGGCAAAGAGCAATTTTACCTTTACTAATTTAAATTTTATAAACTTTAGAGGAGCTTGAATAGAAAATTTTCCATTTTAGGGGAGGTCGGGCCCTGGCAACCCCTGACTACCCCCTGGTTTTTACAATAAATATCTAAAAAATTTCTATAAAAGTTTATTAATTTTAAATTAAGATTATAATTTTATATAATATTTTTAAATAATGGACTTTTGTTTTCTCTCTAAAATTTTTAAATAATATATTATCATCATTTAACTTTGAATGCATTATCACAAATATTAATTAACTCAAGTTTATTTTAAATATTAATTTTAAGAATTATAAATTAAACATTTGTATTTGTTACTAGCATAATGTATTTTTATCATATTTTTAGTTTTTTTTATTATATCACATTTAAAATTTATTTAATTTAATTCAATTGTACATATTTTAAAAAGTAATTGTTCAATTATTTTTATACTAAATAAAAATAATTAATTGTGTATAAAATAAATAAACGTAAGGTAGTATTACACTTGCTCAAGCCTGAAGGTCTCTCGAAATTTGGGAGGGTTTGGATAAATATATTAGGCCCGAAAAATGGACTTGATAAAAAAAATTAAGCCTGTCTAAATTATAGGTTGAGCTTGAACCTTGAATGTTCAATGCCCAAGCTCGGCTCGGCCTATTTGTGTAAATTTGTAATGTTTTATATCAACTTATATTTACATGTTATGTAATTTATAATATATAAAAAAATATATCTATAGTAGTACATACAAAATTATAATATGACCATATATAAAATTATTAAAAATCAAGTTAAAATAATATATATATATTTTTTAAATATGGACAGGCATAAAATAAGTTTAAGTTAGCTATTTATAAATATAGGCTTTGTTAAGCCCGTATTCCGAATTGGGCTATGCTTGAGCAAGTATAAAGTGTATTAATATCATGTCTAAGCTCAGTTCGACCCATGAACACCTCTAAGTAGTATCAATGTGTATAACTATATTATTAAATTTTAAAAATTTAATAAAAACTAAAAGTTTATGCACATAATTACGTAAATTCAAACTTCACGTATCAAACTATGCAATAAATCAAAAGTATACACAGGCTTAATTTCTAAATTACTTATAAATACAATTTTACCCTTAAACTTTTAACTTCTGATCGTAAGAGACTGTCACTTGTTCGATCAAGTGTTAAAAAGCTTGATGTCTATGAGTAAGGTCTCAGATTTAAGTTTAGGTCTCGAATTTAAGTTTTGTAGATAAAAAATACAGGGGTGCAAAAACTTCTCTTCTTTTAGGGATCTAATTCGACTTAACTTCAAATGTATTTAGAGTCAATGTGATTACTGAATGCAGAAATATTTTAGATAATAAAACTTTCAGTTATAAGCAATGTTTTAAAAGTCAAACTAATGATTAAACTGGTCATTGGTTCTCTGTTTAACTGTGGATCCAACAATAAATAAATAAAATTTTATAAATTAGTCCAACAATTGATCTTTTGTTCTAATTTCTAATTTTTATCAATTCCGAACAGTTCGCTTAAAGATTGATTCAATAACTTTGTTCGGACTAACATAGCAGTCGGTTTCTGGTCCAATTAGTCCAATTGACAAGTTTGATCTGGTTCCAACAACATTATCACGAGAGAGAAAGAATAAATGGATAATACTCGGCCCAGTAAAAACAGGCCGAAATTGGGTCCAAATATTGATAATACTTCTGACCATATAAATTAACTATAAAAGTTCGAATCCTTTCGTCCCAAAAAGTAAAAACCCTAAATTCTCACTTCTTTCACTTTCAAAACCAAAACTAGAAGATCGGGGAGAGAAGATGGCGGCCGGCGATCACACCGTTTTGCAGCTCAGTACG
Organism: Gossypium hirsutum; assembly: GCF_007990345.1. Taxonomy (NCBI): domain Eukaryota; kingdom Viridiplantae; phylum Streptophyta; class Magnoliopsida; order Malvales; family Malvaceae; genus Gossypium; species Gossypium hirsutum. The sequence continues at coordinate 1,998,573 of NC_053436.1, forward strand.
CCTTCAACGGCGAACCTATCGGCCAAGGTTCATCCTCTCGTCATCTTTAACATCTGCGATTGCTACGTTAGACGCCCCGACCAAGCCGAGCGCGTAATTGGCACGCTCCTCGGCTCCGTCCTTCCTGATGGCACCGTTGATATCCGTAACTCCTATGCCGTTCCTCACACTGAATCCGCCGAACAGGTGCCCTAATTTTTATCTTCAGAGTATTGTATTTTTAAATTTTTTAACAGAATTCTCTTTTGGATTGAGATCTGCTTAGCTTATAATTAAAGTTGAATTCTTTATCTGATTTTTAGGTAGAGCATTATGCTGGAATAAATAGAAGAGATCTATGATACTGATTTTAGGGCTTTCTAAAGGAATTGAATGAGATGCTTTTTTTTATGATTAATGTTCTTTGTAAATTGAATTTGTTTCTTAACACTTGATAGTGCTGTAAATAATGATTTGAGGATAGGCATTAACTAAGGTTAGATTGAAATAATTTCATAAATAAGAGCACAATTGTACATTGTGAATAGGTTATTAAGTCTAACATTATGTGACTGATATGAAATATTTTGCATTCACTACTTTCTAAGTACTACTAATAACGATGGCTTACAGATATTTAGGTTTTTTTTTCTTTTAATTGCTTTTGTAATTCTCTCTAGTACTTCTGCAGGTTGCTTTGGATATTGAATACCATCATAATATGTTAGTCTCCCACCAAAAAGTGAATCCAAAGGAAGTAATTGTTGGATGGTAATTATCAGCTCCCTACCAAGTTATATTTTCTTTCTCATAAAACAGAAAAAAAAAATTGTTGAAAGCTCTTTAGTCCCCTTTAGGTGTTATACAAATGTAAGACTATTTGTATAAAGGTTGTCTCTTCCCACTGTCATGGTTTAATTGATTACCAATCGAATGCGAGTTTGTAAAAAAAAATTGTGGAAAGCTCTTTAGTCCCCTTTAGGTGTTATACAAATGTAAGACTATTTGTATAAAGGTTGTCTCTTCCCACTGTCATGGTTTAATTGATTACCAATCGAATGCAAGTTTGTGTATTTTTTGCCGTACTTCCAACTTAGCTCTTTGTTCTTTGCAACTTTTCCAGGTATTCTACTGGCCTTGGAGTCACAGGTGGTAGTGCATTGATCCACGATTTTTATTCTAGGGAAGTCCCGAACCCTGTTCATTTGACAGTGGATACAGGATTTAGGAATGGAGAGGGCACGATAAAGGCCTACGTTTCTGTCAATTTAGCTCTTGGAGACCGACAGCTTGCTGCTCAATTCCAAGAAATTCCCCTTGATCTACGTATGGTTGAAGCTGAGCGACTGGGGTGTATGTATCGCTTTAACCATCTTAGATGCTATCTTCTAGTAATGCCTATTCTCTTTCTCACTCTGTGTGGGTATGATTATGTGTGTATTGTTTGAACACAGTCTCACCGGTCTCTATACTTGTCTAAGAAATTGGAATGCCCTGCATCTTTTTAATATCTCCACCTGTAACTGCAAAGTAAATAATCTTGATACAATCTAACTAAAGGAATTTGTTGAAAAATCAGTTGACATCCTGAAGACAACAGCGGTTGACAAACTGCCGAATGATTTGGAAGGAATGGAAGTCACAATGCAAAGACTGTTGGCTTTAATAGATGATGTCTACAAATACGTAGATGATGTTGTGGTACGTAAATTAGCTCCATCTCCATCCATCTGTTTTTTATTTGTCTCAATTGCTTTCTGTTATAACGTCTGTTCCCTTTCTCAGGAGGGGCGTGTTGCTGCTGATAATAGCATCGGCAGATTTATATCAGACACAGTAGCCTCCTTGCCTAAACTATCGACATCCGTATTTGATAAGCTTGTGAATGATAGTCTGCAGGTACGATTTGATTAATTTTCGAATATCATAACAGTTGTGCATTGGTCGTGAAATCTCCCAAAATAATGTTTTGACACTAATTTATGTGGATTTTGAGTGGTGCAGGATCAGTTGCTGTTATTATACTTATCGAGCATCACTAGGACACAACTTGGATTAGCTGAGAAGTTGAACACAGCTGCACAGATCCTGTGATTTGGGTCCAAAGTGATGCATTTTTGTTCTTGGGCGAATCACGTGCTTTGATTGTGGGAAACTTTAGCTGGAGAAAGACTGACTATATGTTATTATTATTGGCGGTTTAAAATGACCTCTATAGTTTCTGTAAGTTGTCCTTTTCTCCTAAACTACATGTCCTACAGCTGTGAGGTTGAATTAAATTTCGCTTTTAATTCCTTCTCTTTTTCTTCAATATTCTTATTTCAACATTTAATTCTGTTTAATTTTGCTACAAACTCTTCTAGTTTTCTTCTAATAAAAAATTATTTTGGGAGTGATGGATTATCATTAAATCAAAAATAAAGAACGGTGTTGGTTCGGATTCTGAAACATGGCAAGCAAATATGGTTTAGGCATTACGTGGCTCAAGAGTCAAACTAGAAAGGCTTTTATGGGTGTCTCACTAATGCAAGTAATGTGAGATACCATAAATGCACACAAACTAATCGAACAAAGCATTCACGGTATTAGGCAACTCTAATTAACCACAAACAAGTATTATCCAGAGGAATCATTTTACAGAGTAAAGTCATGGTGCAGAAAACCACATGAAAAATGCCTTAATGAGGTCGGTAACCCCTTCTATCTCATAGAAAACACGACTTACTCTAATGAGGTCCCACGGGCAGTAATTTGGTTCAGCTCAGTTTACTCAATTAAACCTTCAAGACTGAACCTTGGTACAGACACATGAAAATGCCTTTCCAGCATCACCGGCAGGTAAGCAATGATAATCCAAAGCATTTCTGAACCAACCGCCATAGCTGAATATGATTTTGACCCTTCATTAACCACAAGTTCAACTACCAACCATCATATTCAGCAACACAGAAAAAAGACATTGAAAGATTAACTCCAAGAAATGGGAAAGATTCAACAATTTAAAACTAACAATTTATTGTCGTAGCAGAAGAAAATAGCAGAACACGTAACAGGCATCAAAAGAGTTATTCTTAGCTCACTCTTTTCTCGGATCGTTTTTAATCCCCAGGCATTAACAACACAAAACTCATCATCAGCAGATCACAGATTATTTACATATATATATTTATAAAAATATACCCCATCATCATCGTTGTAGCTAAAAGCAATCAATAATCCGGATGACGATAATCACTATAATCATCCCTGTCCCTTGATGCGACGTCGTCCTCCACTCTTCCACGAATCCTTTCTTCTTCGTATCTCAATCCTTCTTCTAATGATAATCCACCTAAAGCCCCCGCAGCCGCTCCAACAGTTAATCCGGTCCCGAATTTAGGGCCTCCTCTAGGTCTCTGATCGTAGGGAGAGTAATCTAACGGTGCTGATGGACCAGTGTAGCTGTAAGACCGCTCCAAGAAAGGACGAGGAGGCATGGGCGGCGGCGGAGTAGGGTAGTAGTGGTTGGAGAAATGGGGAGAATACGAATCGGGGACGGAGTACGTAGGCGATTGAGGCGGCGGAGGGTGAGAAACGTAGGGCAAACCGGAGTATCTTGGCGGATGAGGAGGGACATTTGTGTAATAATAGTTATGAGGGGCAAAATGGTAATCAGGCGGTGGAGGAAGGGGACGTTCGCGAATCCCGAGTTTCACCCGAATCTTGCCCTGGGGACGGCCCGAGGGTCGGAGGAGAGGGAAGGTTCGGATCTTGGAACGGTCATCCGGGTTGGGTAATTCTTTGAGTTCGACACGGAGAGTGGCGACTAACGGCTTCGGTGTTTCCGATGGCTTGGAGTGAAAAATCTCGAGGGTTAAAACGACGTCGTCTAGAGAGGAGGAAAGGGGAAGAGTGAAACGCTCGTTCCATACCGGTCGGGTCGATCCGGCATCGTCCGAACGGGTCGAGAGACGGCGGTCTGGATCGACCCAGAAGACAGCGTAGGGTTTGAGATCGCCGTTTCGCCAGTTGACGTTCTTTAGATGCTTGGCTGAGACGACGGTGAGGTCGAGATCAATAGCTGACGGTGGCGGCGGTCGATAGGAAGCGGCCATAGAGAAGGCTTGCGATGGTTCGCTGCTGTAAGACGCTAACGTGCGCCGTATAAAAAGGATGGTGTTTTTTTTTTTTAAATGAAAGAAGATTTTTGAGAGTGGGGGAGTGAGGGGAGGAGATGATTTACTTAGCTTGGGAAGGGGAGAAAAGAGAGGAAGGAAAGCAAAATGACAATTTTAACCTTCGTGACGTGTGGTGTCTAGTATTTGTAAACGTTTCAAAACCTTATTGGTTTAGAGGAGTCAAAAGTCAATTGCTTTTTGGATATCATTATTTATTTATTTATTTTGGCAGAAAAAGAAGAAAGCAGAAGCATATATTCTCTAGAGCAGGGGAATAGTGTGTTTATTAGAAGAATCCAACTTCTAAATCCATAGAGCTCAAGCCTCTCTATTGATAATAATCGACGTAATCGAGTTGGAACTGAGTTAAATCGATTTAAGTTTGATCAAATATCTATTTTTAACTTCAATTGAACATCTACTTTTAAGCTCAGCTCAAAATATAATTAAGTTAATCTAATTCAAACTCAAGTTCAAGTCAATAATTAAGCTTAGAATTGACAATATATATTAAGGGTAATGACGTAATTTATTAATATAAAAATATGAAAAACACGATAAGGCTCGCGAGTCGTTTGAATCAAGTATTACTTAGCTCAAATTTAGCTCGATCAATAACTTAAATTGTTCGAGCTTAAGCTTGGCTTAATAATTACCAAATCAAGTTTGATTTTTTTTTTAGTCTAGCACGAGTAACTTGCGAGCACCAATGTTTCATTTACACCCTTAATTGAAAATTGCTATAAGATTAATTTCAAAAATAAAATGTTTTTGGATAGAGTTAATCTTTGGTAAATTGGCAATGTACTTTTTTTTATTTCACAAGTAATCTTAAAAATTATCACGTGTTTCTTTTTTAAATATTTGTTTTATTAATTTTACTATAACCATATAGGATAATTATTAACCTCCTAACTTTACTTGTGAAGTCTAAAAACTCCATTGACGATGTATCAAATATTTTTCTTTTTGGAAAATGGTGTAAAAATGTATGATTTATTAATTTTAAGTGTTTGATATCGTTGTACAAAATTAACATTGCAAGTTAAAATAACAAATTTAGACTTAAAAATGAAAATATAAATTAATTTAGATCATATTTAAATAACTTAATATAATTATACATGAAATATATATTTTAAATATGTTAAGTAAAAATAATAATACATGAAATATTAAAAAATTTAAATATAACAATAAATGATATTAAATTAATTTACTATAATGATACTTACATATATTTAAATAATTTAATATAATAATAGATAAAATATAAATTAATTTTTAAATATATCTTAAATAGTAAATATATAAAATTTTAAATACATTTTAAACGATTAATATAAATAATATTTTAATATTTTGAGTTGCAAAACACAAAAGTTAAGAGCACTGAAACCCTAAATTTTGGGTTTGGATTGAAACATTTTTCAAAAAAAATTAACCACATTGGTTCATATAAAAAAATTTAAAGTAATTTAATCCCTATTAATATAGAAAGTCGATAACTAAAGATAATTAATCACAATACTAATCCTTTTATCAATTGTTTTTATTTTTATTGGTATAAAATTTAACCTTTAAAGTATACACATTTTATCTATTTAATCTCGATTTAACAAATTTGGGCCGCAACATTACACATTCTGTCAATTTGATCCTAATTTAACAAATTTAGCATGTAACATTTAAATATCCCGTCAACATTTACGCAGAATATATAAACATTAATGGCTAAATTTATTATATCAATCAAAATTATATTCAATTGACGAAAAACATTAACGTTATGATTAATTGTTTTTAGTTGCTTACTTTCAAACTTGACAATAATTAAATTAGTATAAATTTTTAAGTGAAATCAATTTACTTAATATCACAGACAATGTCATTATCGCCAAAGAGGTTATTCACTCGATGAGGAGCTTTTCTAAAAGAAAGTGGATGACTATGAAGATTGATTTGGAAAAGGCTTACGATAGAATGCGCTGAGACTTCATCAACGTCTCCCTTCAAGAAGCTGGTATACCTAATTTTCTCATAAAAGTTATTATGTCTTCTATTTCTAACTCTACGATGCAGGTTTTATGGAACGAAGTTCCTTTGTCAAAGTTCAGGCCAGCAAGAGGAATTCGACAAAGATGCTCGCTTTCCCCTATCTTTTCATCTTATGCATGGATTGGCTTGGTCAAGCGATTCATTTGCCTTTCACGATCTTGTCCTCCCATTTCACATTTATTTTTTGCAGATGATTTAGTTATATTTAGCAAAGTAGATACGAATCATTGTTGACTTATAAAGGATATTCTGGGTAAGTTTTGCGATTTCTCTGGGCATTGAATTAATGCTAGGAAAACGAACATATTTTTAACTAAAGGTGTGGACGAGATAGTGGCAGCCTCGATTAGTTCTTTATTTGGTTTTTAGAAAGTCCAGAATCTTGGACATTATCTAGGAGTTATGCTGTTCCATCAGAGGGTAACTAATGGTACTATGCAGTTTGTTATCGAAAAAGTTAGAGGAAAGCTCCAAAGTTGGGACGCTAAAAGATTATCAATTGTCAGCCGCATTACTTCGGGCCAGTCAGTTCTCATGTCTATTCCTAGCTATTTTATGCAGTCCATGATGATTCCCAGGAGAGTTTGCGATGAAATTGAGAGCTTGGTAAAGCAGTTCATTTGGGGTTCTTCTGACCTTAAAAAGAAGATGTCTCTGGTTGGGTGGGATACTATTTGCCAACCTAAATGTTGTGGAAGCCTTGGTTTACGAAAATTACGAGACCAAAATATCTCGTTTTTGCTAAAGCTGGGGTTTAATATCGTGACTAACAACGAGGCACTTTAGGTTCGGGTTATTAAGGCTAAATACTGGATGACCGATAATTTTCCCATATTAATCAGGCATGACAGAGGTTCTTTTCTTTGGAATTCTCTCACTAAAATCTAGCCACTGCTTCTAGATAGTTTATGTTGGTCCATTGGAAATGGGAGACAAATTCGCTGTTGGGAAGATGTTTGGATCCCTAGTGTGGGGCAGCTGATTAAGTTTATCCCGACAGGTGTTAATATTAATCCTGGGTGCTGTCTTAACGATATGGTTAATTCGGATGGCTCGTGGAATCTCAATTTGTTTAGACTTTGGCTTCCGGAGGAGGTGATTGAGTTGAGGGCATTCCCCCTCCTATTCCATCTGTAGGGTCGGACAAAATCTCTTGGAGTCATACTTCAACTGGTAACTTTACGGTTAAGAGTGCTTATAAGTTTTGTAAGGGCGATGAATGGAATTCGAAGGATGATAAATGGAAGAGTGTTTGCAAGATCCGAGGCCCATAAAGAGTTTGTATTTTCATTTGGTTGGTACTCAAGCAGCGTCTCCTCAGTAATGTTGAGAGGGTTAAAAGAGGTTTAGTGGATGATCCTTCATGTTCTATATGTGGTTTTCATCCGAAAGACATCTTTCATATCCTCAAGGATTGTAATGCAGCTAAGGAAGTGTGGAGCCAAATCTTACCAGGTAACCGTTTAACAAATTTTTTTTATTTTAATTTACAATATTGAATTCTTTTTAATGTGCAGGATTCTTCGCTAATCATGGAGGGTGGAGCTAGTTGGGCTTGTCTATTTGGTATTCTGGCTTGGCGGATTTAGAAGAACCGCAATCTTTTTATTTTTCAAGGCTACCCTTGGCAAACAAGAGAGATGGTCAATAACTCTTTTTGTTGGGCTTCTCAATGTTTTTCACTCTCTAGAGGTGCTACTAGTGGCGGTTTTGGCCTCCCTTTGGAAGAGCAAGATTATAGTTCTACGATCTTTCTTAATACTGATGGGGCAGTGTGCTCGGATTCTGGATATGCATCTGCTGGGGGGTTGCTAGAGACATGAATGGACAGTGGCTTTTTGGTTTCAATCGTTACCTTGGAAAGTGCTTGATCTTTGATGCTGAACTTTGGGGCATTTTTGAAGGGCTTAAGTTTGTTCAAAGAAGAAGTTATGATCGTGTAATAATCCTCTAAGATAGTTTGGACGTTATTCGGGCCATTCAAGGAAGTAACCAAACCACATTGAACTCTGCTTTAATCAGGTGAATTCAGAGTATTCTTTCTTAGGAAAATTCTTGGGTTCTGTGGTATATTCCTAGAGAACAGAATGTAGTGGCTGATTGCATGGCAAAATAAGCATTATTATCTAGTATTGAGCTTCAATTTTTTGATTTTCCCTCTCTTAGGGTTCGAAGTTTCTTAGATTTGGACCGGCTTAGGGGCTCTTTCTCAAATCTTTTAATGTAATTTCTTAGCTTTTATGTTTTTTCACCAAAAAAATAAAAATCGAAATGGTAGTGAACAAAAAGATATTTTTTACATTACTAATCATATCATCGGTTTAATCCACCGATTCGGTCTGGTTCACGTATCTTTTATTACCAATAAAACGAAGACGTTTTAGGCTTTGGTAAAAGACAACTTATAATCTTGACTTCGAGCAACACTGCCAACTTCTCTCCCCACTATCTAATTACCAGTAGCGCCGTTTCCGTACATTTCCCCTAAAATCTCCATAGACAAAATGCAAGAAATGAAGGCTGAGATTGCAACCAAAAATTCAAAGAAGGCAAATCTATTAGATCACAATTCCCTCAAACACATCCTCGACGAATCCGTCTCTGAGGTATAATAAATTTTTTTTAAAAATTTTAAAAAAATCAATTGAAATAACCCTAGATCCATTCATCTTCACGATTTGCTGCTCGAATTTTTCGAATAATTATTTTTTTTCGTACTTTCAAATTTTTTTGGTATTTGAATAGATCGTTACGAGTCGTGGATATGCGGAAGATGTGAGGATGAGCAATGTCAGATTATTCATTGGAACGATTATCATTGTAATCGCTCTATTTGCTCAGTTTTACAAAAAGAAGTTCCCTGGAAACCGTGATTTCCTCATTGGTTGCATTGTATTATATCCTTTTTTGCAGAATTTGTTTGTTTTGGTTTATTGTAATTGCTAGATAAATAGTTGTTCAAGAATGTTTAGGATGAATTTGAATTGAATTTCTTTATTTTTGGAATAATTTTTAATTAAAAATTTGTGATGAGAATCTAATATAGGTTTCATTTGGTTGTTTACGTTGTTATATAATAGAAGCATAATAGTAGTATTTAAAATGCAGTTCATATCTCTGCATAAATTGATCCATATGAAAGTAAAATTAGGTATATTCTTATTAAAAATTAAAAAAGTAATTTAATTATGGAAATCTAGATTAGCTTATATAACAGAATGAACTTTTTATTTCTTATTTCTAGATTTGAAACAGAGAAGCAAAAGCAACTGAACTAGACTGAGTCTTAGGTTACTTAATACATTTTTTTGGTGTGATCTTATGTTAAATTTTCTATTTAAAATCATATTTTTTAATTTGTTCCAAAAAAAAAATTCCCCATTTTTAGTATTATACTTAGTTATTAATAGCATTAAAAAAGAAAAACCTTCCATTAGCCTGACATAGGTTCAACATTTGGCTTCTTTGTGAACATAATGCAAAATGATGAGCCCCCCCCCCCCCCCCTTCTTCTTTTTTCCCTTTTTGTTATGCTTCACAAGTGAAACTATTTGGCCAGAGAGTATTTATGGCTAAGACAAGATGGTGTTAAAGATTTTGTGTTGATTTCCCTATTTTTTTTTCTTGCTTTTCTTGGCAGCCAATGAGTGTCATCATGTTTGTTTGATCCTTGACTCTGGCAAGTATATAGTTTTCAATGTAATACTCCAGCTGATCAGCTACACAAAGGAAAAGAACGCAATTATGTTTACTTACCCTCCTCCTGTAAGTTCCTTGGGTTTCTAACTGAACATGTCTTCATTTTATATATTGTGCTATGGAATGATTTTCTTTTCTTTAAGATGATGTTATCTCATGTATATGATTAGGTAGGACTTTGGTCTTGATGTGCTTAAGCTGCGATGTTGGGTTTCCTCGATATTTGCATGGTTACCAACTCTTGAGATTACCATCTAATACTAATATATTTTAATGGCATGACATTGTATTCTTGAGTTTACAACTTTTTAATGCGAATACAATGTCATCTAACTCTGGTTCAAGTTTCTAATAGAAAGTTGTAAACTATTTGCATCATAAATGAAATTGAAGGATTGCTTTGTGTCTATAATTAGCTCAGTTCTATGCTTTTATATTTCATCCATGTATTTTCACATTGTTGCCATATTTTTAATGTACTGCCAATGCTTTTAGAGTAATTGTGTGGAATCATGGCATCCAATATGTATATAGATTCTTGAGTACTGCTCAAGGTAGTCATATTTCTTGTACTAGCTAAAAGTAAACAAACATCCATTCTTACATAGTATGTGCATATGCTTTCTGTGTGCCTTGGGCTGAAAGGAACTTTCCAATTTACTAAGATTGAAAAGTAAATGTGCCAATGGATCTAGTTCTTGAGGTCCCTAGGATGCCCATGGAGTGTGCTTGTGTAAAAAGCTCTGCATGCGTTATTTTCTACATCAAAGTGCTAATCTTGTATTTGCAGGGCTCCGTCACCAGTACTGGATTGGTGGTCTCTTCAAAGTTGCCGAGATTCTCTGATCTTTATACGCTTAGCATAGTGAGTGCAGATCCCAAATCAATATCTGCAGGCAAACCAGTAGAGTTTACCAAAAATGTTACCCAGTGGTATGTCTGCCATTTCCTTCTCCTTTCTTTTGCTCTTTACTATCCAGTTTTCAGCTATGTTATTCCAGCTTCTCATTCTTTTTGAAGTATCAGTGTCCAACACATGTACAGACATGGGTATACAAGTCATACAACTCTACAAGGATCTTCCAAATTCATTAAAAAAAATACGAAAATAATTGAACATACCCGTATCCAACATTCGAGTCTGCATAACAAATGCAACCCTTTTAACAGCTGTTGAAATATTGCAGGTTCACGAAGGATGGAGTATTGGTGGAGGGCCTATTCTGGAAAGATGTTGGAGCACTAATTGATGATTATGCAGCAGTACCTAAGAAAAAGAAGTGATGTAAGAAGTAAGGTTTACTTTGATAGGCTACTTGTTAAAACTGTGAATTCAGGCCCTGGTGTGGCTTTCCGATATAAAACATGTTAATTGATGATTTTGGGACCTAGATTCTGAATCCATTTCGCCCAGCTTACAACATGGATCATTTGTTCATTAACCAAAAAAAAAAAGAAAAAAAACCATCAGACATTCCTCAATAGTCAATCCCCACCCAAAATTTGGCCAATCAAATTATAAATATTTGCATGTACATGTAAATGAACAGAGCAGTTTAGTTTACCATGAACAAGATTTTGACTCGAATACGAATCAAGTTCAATTATTTATGTTCATAGACAAGAAACTCGTTTTTTTGTTCTAATATTATATATTCATAAAATTATTTTTTGTGTTGAATATATTTATTTATAATACAATTATTAATATTTATATTTGATTATTTTATATTAAAATACATAATTTTAAATAAACGGTTGATTCCCTGCATGAAACTTTCAATCAGGCACATAAACATGCCTAATGAATCAAATTACGTATCTTAGTGGACTATAACGCCAAAAACATAGCCTCGGGAAGTATATTAACATACAAATCTACTATCTCACTGGAAAATCTCATTAATCTGAACTTTAGTTTAGGTTCAAGTATATATCATCATCAAGTTGATGATCTAAATCCCTAACAGATCATATCACTCATATCCACTGAATTGCTACAAGATTTAATTAGCCTCAAAACCATGCATCAAAGGCACCCCAGAGAAAACCATAGACTTCAACCCTATAAGCTAAATGAGACCATCATAAAATCATCCAGGGGATGCCATTCTCAATATGCAAATCATCCTTGAATCCCAACGAACCCTAAAATCAGATTCATTGAAGTGATAAGCAGCCAATTTGTAAACCAAATGGCCACCAAGCAAATTCCAGAATTCTTAGCCCCACTTGAGAACTCCACATTATATTTCATTGTCATATTCTCTGTTAAAATACCCCATTTCCTCCCTCTTTCATTATCCCCTCCGCTATGATCCATCAACTCATATACATAAACCTCGGCCACCCCATCTTTCTTCAATGGTGTTGCAGCTCCTGACTTCAAATGCCTGACCAAACCCTTCAAATACATCTCTGCATAAACCCCATTTGCTTCAACCTCCTCCGCTTGGCTTCCCCCGCTCGGCCACCCCGTTTCCGCCACGACCACCGGGATATTCTGGTACCCCATCGCTGCCATAGCTGTCAACACGGCATCTGCCATCATTGCAAACAGGTTGAAGTACCTTATCCCAGTGACGGGATCGTCTCGGAAGTTGAAAGGGTTGTCTTGGAATAAAGCAAACCCGATTGGGATTTCGCTGTTGAGGCGAAAAAGGTTGTAGGGATAAATGTTGATGAGGAAAGAGGAATTCGTTTGTTCCAAGAATTGGAGCAAGGGTTTTATGATGAGGTCACCGGCTGGTTGTTGGAACACGGCGGAGGAAGGTGGGAAAGCGGTGGTGATTGTGGAGAAGAAAGAGAATGTGGCAGAGATTTGGATTTTATTGATGCCTAGCTCTTGAAGTGCATGGTGGAGGTTTCTCGTTGCCGGAAGAAGGAAAGGGGAGAAATCTTGTATGGTGGTGGAATCGAGCACGGTGTTGCCTACGGAGATGAGGGAGATTTTGGAACGAGGGTAAAGAGGGAGGACGTGACGGCGGAGCCAGCTGAGTGCGACGGAGCCGTTGGAGGCGAGAGCCGGGAGGTGAGAGTTTGAGATGGAGAGGAAAAGGGAAGCGTTGGTGGGTGCAAAGGCTTTGATGAGAGAAGGGTCGGGGTCGGGCAGGCGGACACTGGTGATCTTGAGGGCGGAGATGAGGGATGAAACCTTGGCCGGAAAAGGCGGCGGTGGAGGAGAGACGGTGGAGGAATAGGTGATTCCGATAGAAGGGATGGAAGAGGTGAAGTGGAGGAAGGAAAAGAGGAGAGAAAGGAAGAGAAAGGAAGCCATTTTTCACTGTTCGTGAAAAAATGATGAAGAGCGTGAGTTCAGTTAGTTAAGTAACGGCGGTTAGAGGCTGTTATTTTAGGCGGGAAAGTTCAGTTATGGTTGTGTGTGATTCTCTGCGGAATGGTGCACATTTAACATTCATCTGAACCGTTCATTGGACAACGTTCTGTGATGTAAGGGAATGATTGATTGATGTATTTTGATTTTGGATGAGGCCCATTGGGTTGAATCTAATATGAATCGGATTTTGGGCCTAGTTCCTAATTAATTTCATTAACAACGATGTTTGGATGGGCGGTGGGCTGCGGCACAGTACGTTTAGCTTACTTTTTGTCTCATGTTACAATATCTAATCTCACTGTTATCAAGTGATTAATAAAGCAAATTAATTGATTACATTAATATACTTTGTATAATTGTCCTCATGTGATTTTTGCATGCAAAGCAAAATAGAAGCAAATGTTGTTCACTGGTCGTCTGATGTTTAAACTAATACTAAGTGGTATTACGTGGTCGGATCGTAATACGGAAAGGCAACTTATATTAGTAGACTAACCTAAACATATCCTTAGTCTAATCGGAAATAAGCAAATCGATTGAAATACTAATATACCGTCTATTATTTCCAATTAAGAGAATACTTTATCTTAGACATCGGAGCAAATGATTTTTAGAAGATAAAGACGTAAATATGATTAACTGAACTGATAATATATCAGACTAGACCCAATCTTTAATTAATTAAATTTCATTTTTTTATAATTTTGATAATAAAATTTTAATTGAAATATAATTATAATTATAATCATATTATCAACCATTTAAAAATACTAACAAATGTTAAGTGTAATAATAAGAAATCTAAAAGATTTTTTTCAACCATTTGTTACCATTTTCATTAAAGAAAAACATAAATACATGGAGGGACAAAAAAGCAGCTATGATGAGGGTTTTTTTTTCTTTTTTAAATTAAATGATGACGAAAGTAAAATTATTTATGGGTCGGGTTAAAGTTTGATTATAAAAAAAATTTAAATACAAGTTTATTTTTGGATCAATTAATCTCATCTAAAAAGATTATTGTATTATTTAAATATTTTTATTTAAATCAAATTCTGAGTCAGGTTAAAATACAAAAACCTTTATCTAAACTAAATTATATCAAACTTATCGACTCAGACCAACTATTCGAACCGTGACTATTGTGAAAAAAAGGAAAAAAAAAAAAGGGTATCGTGAAATGAGGAAAGAAAAGGAAATGATAGAGGACGCAACAGCGTGGGAAACGGCATGAGAAATTGTCCCAAACCCCACTTTTCCCATCTAATTCATTTGTTTGTACTTTGCACCAACAACATTCAATCAATCACTGTGGATCACCATTTCCTTATTTTATTTATTTAATTTAATTGGGTTTTCTTTTGTTTATTTTATTTTATTTTATTTAAAAATATATTTTTTTGATATATTACACGAGAAAAATAAAATATTAATAGTAACGTAACCAGTGCAATTTGAACTCAATTTATACCGGAGGTAATAGACACTTTAATCATTAAATCATCACGAATTTTTTAATTTAAAAATATTTTGAATTATCTGAAACGTATTTACCTATAAAAAATTCTAAATTTATTGATATAATAAAATATGAGGTGGAAAATATCTCTTAAAATAAAAATTTTAAATTTTAAATCATACACTTGTTTGTTTTTATATAATTAAATTATAATATTTAAAATCGAATAAAATTACCAAAAAGACAAAGTGTCTGAAAAGAAACAAGGGTCAACGTTGTCAATTTGGTTTCAATTTTCAAACAGCAAAAGCCAGCCCTGTTGGAGTTGGTTGAAATAAAGACAAGATAAAGCCGCCACCTTACTTTTTGTAAAAAAATTTTTTTTTAGCATAATTCTAAATTTAGTCCTTAATATTTACATTTTTTATAAATTTCAATTTTTATTTATTTTTAGTTAAATTTAATTATTAAACATTTTAAAAAAGAGTTAAAATTATTTTTTCTTAACAAAAAAATTTAATTTTTTTTTACATTTTATTAAGTTTTTCATTAATAAAAAGTAATCCGACTCTTTTTAAAACATTAATAGTCAAATATGACTCTTTTAAAAGATTAATAATTAAATTTAATTAAAAAATAAAGACTAAATTGACAAAAATGTAAATATTAAGAGCTAATTTATCATTATACTTATTTTTTCTTATTTATTTAAATTAAAACACGAATATTTTCTCATTTATAATCCATCATCATCCACTTCAACAACATCTGCTCGCTGCAAAAAGTACCCTTCTTCAACACCAATCTCCTCTCTCTCTCTCTCTATTTTGTTTGATAAATACCCAGAAAACCCCTTCAGTCTTCTAGCTCTCAATTTCTTTTTATTTTTTACCTTCTTATTTCATAGATCCAGGGTGCTCTTCTTCTTAGGTACATTTTTAGTTTCCCATTTAACTTCAAAATTTTGACCCAGTTTTGTTTTCAGTTGTTATTATCTTATTGTGTTTTGGGTTTTTTTTTGGTTGTATCTTTTTCAGATTAGATCATCTAACTGGGATTTTTGCTTTATTTATGATTCTTATTGAAATCCCGGATTCTGGGTTTTTTGAGGATGCAAGTTCATAAAGTTTCTGAGATTATATTTTGTTAGCTTTGCTTACCGTTGGTTGCATTTATGTTTTTCTTTAGATCATAACTAATGTTTGAATAAACTGTTTCAAAGCTCCAACTGTTAGAGCTAGTTTCTTTGAATATGACTTGATTTGATTCTGAATTGTGTGTTTTTAGTTGTTTGTTTGAACCTCTTTGGACAGTTACATTTGCCAAATATAAGAAAGGAAATTGAATTCAAGCCGATCCATTAAACTAGATAAAGAACAGTATTGTTTCGAAGTCCCTAATTTCAGATCTAGTTTGGTTTAATTCAACATAATTTGAGTTCTAAATTGTTTGTTTTTGGTTGTTTGATTGATCATCTTTGAGCAGTTCACATTGGCATAGATAAAGGACCGTACGGTCAGATCTAAGCCGTATTCTAGCAATGTCGTTTACCGGTACTCAGCAGAAATGCAAGGCTTGTCAGAAGACCGTTTATCCTGTCGAACTTTTGTCGGCTGATGGGATCCCTTACCATAAGTCTTGCTTCAAATGCAGTCATTGCAAAGGGACACTAAAGGTAATGTCTTGTAATTTCTTCCAATCATTTTCTGCTCATTTGTTTTGTTTTGTACATTGATTAGGTTGTAAGAAAGTGGGATATGAAATTATCTATTGCCATTTATTGCATTTTTGTTAAAGTTTTAACCTTTTTTTCTTTGTTCATCGGTTAATTTAGTTGATCTCGGTTGCAATGTGTAATCAAATGTAGCGCGTGATAGATTCTGTTTACCAACTTTGTTGATTTTACTTAGCAGCATTTCTGTTCTGAATTTCCAGTTGGGTAATTACTCCTCGATGGAAGGTGTCGTTTATTGCAAGCCTCATTTCGAGCAACTATTCAAGGAGTCGGGGAATTTCAACAAGAATTTCCAGTCACGTATGTCTGTTTTTTCCTCTCAGTGGATGGAATCCTTTATTTGGTTTCTTGATAGTTTTCGTGTTTTGTTGGTTTTTAATTTGCCTTCGGTTTTGTTTTTGGCAGCTGCAAAGTCAGCTGAGAAGTTAACTCCCGAGCTGGTAAAATCTCCCTAGCAAACACCGGATGTGTTTGATGTTTCGATTAATTGGGAAAAATTCGTTATAGTGTGTCATAATGTTTTTGCTAACTCCTAATAGCTCGTGTTAATTTCAGACAAGATCACCTAGCAAAGCTGCCAGCATGTTTTCCGGGACACAAGAAAAATGCGCTACTTGTGGAAAAACTGCTTATCCACTCGAGAAGGTAGCTTTTGAGATCCATTAAATCATTAGATGAGAAATCTGTCTTTTCTGCAATTGCCGGACTCCAATTTTCTGGTTATCTATATGCCCTCTTCTAAACCCAACTCTTACTCCTGATTGGTCCGTGTGGCCTGCCACATCCATCCGAACCTTTACGATCTTTACTTCTTGGTTTGCTCGTTCTTTTTGATAGAATAAGGTGTAGTGTAAATCCTATAATAGTTCAAAGATGCAAGACTGGCTCGGCTCAGTTTTCCTTCTACCGTATGCTTTATCTCATTGCTGCTAGGTTTAGGGTCGTAAAGGGAAACTCTTCACGAAGGAGAGTTATAGTTAGATTTAGAGTTGTCCAAGTTCCATTTGAAATAACAATTGCTCGTATAAAATGAGCATCGTCTTCAAGTTAGAAGTGATCCTTTGCTTCTCTAAATATTCTAACATTCTTGGAACTCGAAAGAATTTTGAGCTTGACAAAGGAGTACATTCCTTGTTGAAGTTCGTTGCTCCGATGCTTTATTTTTCCTGAGATATCCATGTCCGGCACATTTCCAGACACAGTTGTGGAGACACCTACATCATTTTGCAATGCTTCAAGGCGCATGCATACATACATGTATACATATATATATCTTTGTAACAGTGTAAATCCCCTCGAGTTTGTAGTAAAATGCGATGTTTTCTTTTGTTCGAAAATTTGACAGGTAACGGTGGAAGGACAGTCGTACCACAAGTCATGTTTCAAATGCTCTCATGGTGGCTGCCCTATAACTCCATCAAATTATGCAGCACTTGAAGGCATTTTGTATTGCAAACATCACTTCTCCCAACTTTTTAAGGAGAAAGGAAGCTACAATCACCTTATCAAGTCTGCATCGATTAAGCGAGCAGCTGCCTCCGTTCCGGAAGCTTAAATCTGTGTGTTAATATCCATATCATTTCAAGTTTTTCCTTCTTTCCTCGTGATTGCCGGTGTGTTTGATTTATGTTTATGTGAGGACCGAAACAAAAACAAAACAAAGAACTGGGTTCGGACATATCTTTCGGGTTTGCTGGTTCATGAGCATATATGTATGTTATGATGTTTGATTGATGTATGGGATTGGGATCATTCTGCATTCCCCAAGTTGTAAAAACGACCATTCCACAATGTTGAATGGATCTAGATTCATGAAATTTGCTGAACAATAAGTCATTACTGTGTTGTAGTGATCACATCATGCATGCATTCATAACTACCAGCATAGACAAACACTATGGTAAGGCATTAAACAAAATGGTAAACTTAGTGATCACATCATGCATGCATACATGACTACCAGCATAGAAAAAAACACTATGGTAAGGCATTAAACAAAATGGTAAACTTAGTGACCTTTTTTTCCCCATTAAATCAATATAAGACCAAACATACAAACTTTGTCTGAAAGAATAAAAAAGATAAAAATGGTGAACTTATTAGAACTTTCTAGTTTTTTTTTTTTTACTAATACTGCAGCCGATTCCGATACAGAAGAAAAAAACCAGTTTCCCAGGCTTCAGGGGGATAAAAAAAAATTGAATCTAACATGGCCCGAACTTTGACTATTTCGATGTTGTCACTGTCCTTGCAATAAAGGAAACAAAATATACGACCGATGATACGATGATCACACGTATCGTGTCCGCAAGATGATGTCTCATTTGCTTCGTTTCTTGGCTTCACTGTAAAGTATAACTCCAAAGACTGTGAGTGTATAACCAAGCATTCCGGTAACGGACACTGGGTTTCTAAAAATTAAAATTGAAACCACCACAGCTACAGCTCCTTTTGCGTTTCCTAGAACCTGCAAGTGCAAATATCTCAGTATCTCCAAAGGTTTGGACTAATGTGATCGTTCCTATGCTAAGTTTATAATGAACCAACAGTTATCGCAACCGTGCAAGTTTCCATATACAACCAAAAGACAGGTAGAAGTACTCATGACTTTAATGTCATATACCACATACTCTCTTCACATGTTTTCTCACTAAAGGAAACAAGATAAATGTGTAGCATATTCCTAAAAGCCTAAAAACCGGGGGAAAAAGACGTAGAGAAAATCCGGAAACATGGATCACGCATATCATACCTGCAAAGTGAGGGCGCTGGTGTGTTTCGTGACCAAAAAGTTGGTCAGGTTTACAAAATATGCTAGTGCTGAATTGAATAAGAGATACCAAATGATCTTGACGTCATCTCGAGCAAGGGCGAGGGTAATACCAACCACGTTTTCTTCCATAAAGAGCGTTGCAGGAAGGAGAAATACAACGGCTATTGGAGCCATATAAAGGAGGAGGTTCATGGAATTCAGTTTCTCTCTAAAATAAAATCAGGAGAATTTGTTAGTAACCGTTTCTAAGTCCGACCATGGTACAAAAGCAAAGAAGTAAAGAATTCTCACCCTTCAGAAGAAAGCAAAATTCCTTGTAAAACCGATTTAAGAGCTCTTGCAGCTGTAGCTGAAATGCACATGATAAAACCGAATAGATGGAAACTCGGTTCACCCTGTCATCGAAAAAAACAAGTAATGTGAAAAAAGCATAGCAAAAGTTTTAAATATATAAAGATACTAAGAACAAATTCAAAGGTTTTGAATCAAACATAGGGGCAAAACACCGGACAGAACACTTCTAAATGCCACAACCAAAACATCAACAATTCAATGTGTTAATCATCCATTTGAAACCAAAAAAGAGAAGATAATCGATGAATGCAATCGTTCAACTAATACTTCGATTCAATGTTTTTCAGCAACCGAATTGAGCTTAAAGCAAATACTTCGATTCATAATTCTAACTACGACGCACCGTAATCCTTCCTTCGACTAATAATGGATTCTTTAGGCTACCATGAAGCTCATGATAAGAATCCATTTCTCAACAACTAATCACATCAAAATAATCACAGGAGAATTCCCTCTAAATTATCACTTAAAAATCATATAAAACCAACATAATTCAATAAAATCAAGCAAATCCTTCAAAAATTTTCATTCAAACGAATTCCCACATTACCATCTCCATTATTAACCAATAAAAAAAATAACAACAGACAAAATTTAGCAGACAAAGCAACACAAATTTCAAGAAAACAAAGCGAAACCCATTTCAAATTAACAAAGAAAAAAAAATAAGAAATTCATTAACTAATTAAAAAAATTAAAGCCAAAAATGCATACCCCACTGGCAATGATAACCCCAGTAACAACGGGAATAAGGGTAATATACGTAAGCCAAGCCTCCCTCTTCAATGTCATCAAGTAAGCGAAAACCGCTGTGAAAAACGGCGTCGTGGCCCCAACGGCTTGATTGAAACTGACCGGCAGGTACCTAAGAGAAATATTCCCAAACACCACCGACACGCAAAAGACCAAACTCAAAGCCGAGATCTTAAGGAACTGAACCTTAGATCGAATGGTTTGCATGGGGACCATCTTCATCCATGCAATCGCGATGTAGCTAAGCAAAGAACAAGCCGTCATGTGACACATGGTTAAGAAGATTGGGTATTTGAAACCATAATTGCTGAGTAAATATTTGTTCAATAACAAGACACCAATGTTGGAGGAGTACCAAGACGTTACTAGCCCAAAGGTGAATAGTTTGGAATTGGTTTTCATGGCTGGTTTCTTTGGGAGTGGGATTTCAAGATCTGGGTGTTGTTTATTTTTAGGGGAAAAAATTGGGTTTTGAATGGAAGGAAGGGAATTGGGTTATTTTGGTGAAAAAGGAGGATGGTTTAGGGATGAAATGGTGGAATTAGCTTCCATGGATCTGAATGAAAGCTTTTCAATAGGGAAATCAAGGAACCCCAAAGAGAAGAGAAATGAGAATTTTGACTTTGAAAAAGGAAAAAAGTTCGGTTTTTGAGGAAGACCAAATGAAAACAACGTGGCTGCCTCTCTGCATATTTCTCTCAGGAGAAGAAGAAGGGTGATTGACAAAAGGATTTTGTGTTCTATTTTTTAATGTTATTTTTTATTTTGGTTTTCCTTTATCATATTTCTTTTTTGGAGAATTTTTATTTTGGTTTTTAATGAAGTGGAGTAGGGTTGCTTTAAATTATTGTAAATCATTATTTGATATATTTATTTAAAATTAGATATTTATTTAAATTCAGTTTAAAATTTATCAAAAATGTATTTTTTTTGTGATTTTTTATGTTTTAAATAATTAAAAATGTATAAATAATAAGATTTTTTTAACAGGTAATTTCAATAAAAACTTCAATTTTTAAAAATTTTAAAATAGATTTTATACATAATTTTTTCATTTATATTATGCGTGTGTTATAATCTAGTATTAAGTGATGTAATTGATTAATTTTCAATTCAATTTGCATTGTTACAATTACAAGATGTAAGTTTGGACGTACTTACTTAAAATGTTAATCAAGTCCTCAAAATCAAACGATTTGAATTGAAGGATATTATAGGGCTTAAATAGACTCAAACTCATGTTACAACAAGACTTGGCGATGTTGTTGGTTTATCTTGAAACAAGGCAAACTGTTATGGTTCAAGGATTTGGCGTCTGTTAGCCACCAATCTTTTTCTCGCGACATTGTTTCAATAGAATCTTGCCTTATCGTCAAAAGAGTTGCTTTTGAGCTCTCCACTTGAGATTCCATGATAAACCAATTCAATTGGTCGATTTATTGTTCAAGACCTTCAAAATATTATATCACAAATGATATTAAACTAATTTTTACACATATATCTATATTTTTAATCTATAATTTTTACACGCATACACATGTAATAAAATTCAAACTAATATCTAAAATTTTAAAATTATGACAGTTTGCCCCATGTAAACGTCTAAATTCCAAATTGCTATAAATTTGGGCCGTGCCAAAGATACACCCCTTTTTGTATGTCCAATCCGAAGCAACATCTTAAGCCTAAAATATAATATGCATACATAATTTAAAGGGTAAACTATAAAAATAGTCAAATTTATTTGTCTTGGATTATATATTAGTCATTTATGTTTGAAATTTTATGTTTTAATCATTTACATTATCGTTTTGTTGCGAAGTTGTCACTCTACTATTGAACTCTGTTACCTCCCTAATGATAGTATTACATGGCAGTCCAAATGAGTTTTAAATGCCAACTTAGATGTCTAGTTGCTGAAATGAAAATAGATTTTAAATTAACTAATTTTAATTTAGACTATCACGTAGGACATCTAAATTAACATTTAAAAAAATCAAAAAAAATTCAAAATATAAAAATTATACTTTTAAAAAATACATAAAACTTAAAAAATAAGGAAAACCCCAAAAAATTAGTTTTTTTTTAAAACATTTAAAACATGATACATTGCTAAATTAGAAAAACTCCTGGGACTAAAGTTAAAAAAAATTAGAATAATATATTTTTTAAAATATAAGTGTTGAGTGATTGATAAGTCATATTTTATTTTCACGCTTAGTATCACATAATATTTTTTTCCGATTTTTCCTTATAATAAAATAATGTATTTTTTAAAATATAATCTATTATTTAAATAAGTGTTGGGTGCATTGATAAGTCACATCTTATTTTTAAGAGGGAGGAAATATAGATTTAAACATTGAAAATAATATTATTAGAAAAGATAATTACAAACCGTAAAACCAAAAAAAATCAAATATATATATATAATGGAATTGGGTCTCCTAGTTGACATGTGTATGTGTTTGTTTTTCATTTTGGATGATTGTGCATATTTTGTTGACTCTTCAAGGCTTCATGAATCATCCATCATTTTACATTTCTTTTCCATTATTAATCAATTTGATCCCTTTTCCAAAATCCACTGATTGCGGTTAGTGGAATGGAATATTATAGATATTTTTAATACTTATAATTGAATTTAAGATTTAGATTTTATTTATTTCCTTTAAAAAATTATATTAAAAACTATAATATATCTCAAAAATTACACATGTAATTTCTTTTATTAAAGATTAATTTCACATGATTAATATAATTTTATATAAAATTTAAATATTTCATTGAAATAATATATTAATTAAAACCCATCAATTTTATTTTACTTAAAAATAAAATTAATTTTACTAAAATTTGAAACCAAAAGATAGATATAAAGATTTAATTTAATAATGACTTTTATTAAGATTTGATAATATGACTTTAAACCTACTTAAAATTAATAAAAATTAAAAACGAGTTGGTCTAACAATTGAACCGACCGGAATCAAAGTTTTAATACGTGACAAAATGAGATTGTTCCACATCATCTAGCAATGGCAAAAAATGTTCGAAGTCCAAGAGACCGATGAATCACTGATTCTTTTCGTTTAGCAACTCAAAACATAAATCAAATCCAAGTCATGGACTAGAAAACTTAAATCCTTGTATGCTCTATATATTATAATGCCATAAAAGTAGTGAACTAAACAGTGTATGCAGAAGATCAACCTTGCTATTCAGTTCCATTAATGATTGATTACTCGAAACTCCGAATTCAAGGAGAAAATAGGTGGAAAACCCTTGATAGAAATATGTAAAGATAAATAAGTCTTATATTTCACCATCCTAAAGAAACAAAATGACTGATTCAAAGCACACAAAATCTTGACTAAGTTCATAAAAACAAAAGTGAAATGGTAGAGCGTCATTCGAGTCGTCGATCTACACTACTGCAAGCAAAGAATTAACACAAGCATTAGTAGCCATAAACATAGAACAGAAAGGAAATATCACATACGGTGAAGTGTAGATTACCTCATATATTGCTGGGGTACATGAAGACTCTGACTCTATCTCCCTGCAAAGGAATGAAAATGCACATGTAAAATCAAAAGCAAATACGTCCAAAAACCTGTAAAATAACATCATTAATACATACGTACCATAGACTTCGGGGGAAGGTTAGACTTGAACTTAGCACGAACAACCCCACTGTTACCATGAGGTCTAGTAACTTTTCCCCAAATGCAGCGATAGTGTGAGCCATTCTTCTTCACTTTGGCCTTGTAGATATAAGCCATACGCTTGCCAGCATACCAAGCTACTTCCTCCTTGGTGTTAACTCCCTCAATCTGGATCAATGAAGTGTTTGGATACTGGTTCGACTTTGACCTAATACCGACCACCGACAAAATCAATCTTGAATTCTTACACCCAATTCAAAATTTAAAAGACCTTACAAGACAAGCATAAACCCTTATTATTTTTGGTTTGGTATAAAGGAAGCCATGGCCAAGAGATAAGCTCTGGGTTCATTAACCTCTATTGTTGTATACAAAAGCAATTACTCATCCAATAAAGAAAATTTGGATCCACTAAACCCCATAGCCAATGAAAACCCCCAAAATCTGCAAATAAATGAAGCTTAATTCTCATTTCCTTTACTTATTTTCCTAACAACTAAATCAATAAAAATGAAAACTTCAACTTTATTTTATTTTATTTTCTTAATACAGTAAATCAGCTAGCTTAACTCATACATTCGATTAAGCATTCAATTTCCAATAATAGCTTAAAAACAACAAATAATAATAATAAAAAGGACAAAGAGATGTTTACCTCTTGTAACCCAAGATGGTTCCTCTTACATAGAGTCTACATAAGAAAAAAAAATTCAAAGAAAATTTGAAAAGGGCAAGAGTGAGTAAAATCTAAAAAAAAAACTATATTCCATACATTAAAATGACAGATTCAGAAAAAAAAAAGTTAGGGTTTTAAAAGATGAAAATTAAGAGATCAAAAGATACCTCACTCGCTCTCCTTGGCGTCCCTTCACCATTTTCTCCGATGTAGAAGCTAAAGCTTAGTGTTTTTGCTTCTGATAAAGGCGACTGCAAGAGAGACAGACCTTAACCCTAATTTGGCTAAGGGTTTGGGGAATTTATATATCGTGGCTACAGATTATAGATGGTAAAATCCATGTATAAGCTTTTGGGCCTTGTTATTGTCCAACAATCAGGGCTAGGCTATTAGATTGTGGGCCAATTTAGCCCGTTTTGAATTACTATTTATTAATTAATTATTTTTTTACTAAAATAATAAATATTTATTTATTATGAATAATGAAATTGAGTCAAAACGGCCAAGCCCATACACATATCCACTTAAAATATTTATCTAGTTAATATATCAAAAAAGCCCTTAAAGTCGTATATTATATTAAACAAGTCATTATTCTTATTTTGTAGTTAAATAAGTCCATGATATTTATTTTTACCTATTAAAGAATTTGATTTTAATTTAGGTAATTTTAAAAAATATATTTTTTTAATTTATTTTTACATATGTCATAATCTTATTAATTACATAAAATTTTCTATTATACACTTAAACGTATAGAATTATTTTCCAATGCCTTGATTATTTGTACTTAAGAGAAATTGATAAAAATGTTACCTTATATTCATATGTTTCTTAGTTGCCTAGAGATAGGTACTGTTCATAGGTCGAGTTATTTGTTTCTATTTGAAGGTTTGTTTGAAATTTGAGAGGGTTTAAGTGAAAATATTAGGCTTAAAAAATGGGTTTTGGCAAAAAAATTAGGCCCGTTTAAAATATAGGCCTGGCTAAAGCTTGAACATTCAAGGTCCGAGCTCGGCCCGACCCCTTTTTTAGTTTATAATACTTTATATTATGTAATTTTAAACACATTAAAAAAATAAACCTGTGCAAAATATATAATATTTCTCTAATGTAAATATTAAAATAATGTTAAGATTACTATATAAAAATTACAATAAATAATAAATTTATAAAATTATTAAATATTAAAATAATATAATATTAATATTTAAAAAAATTAAAATAATATGGGCAGTCCTAAAATAAGTTTTAGCTAGTCTTTTATAAATATAGACAGATTTGAACAAAATTTTAAATTTATATTTTGGATCAGGCCGAGCTTGAACAGACGTAAAACATGTTAATATCATAGTTAGATCCGATCTAAACTAGGCATGAACACTTCTAGAGGCAAGGGACTGCTAATCCACCTTAGTGAAACAATTATTTACAGCATAATCAGATGCTTCGGCCCATATATCCGAAGCAAGTGCATAAGTTCAGGGTATCAACTCTTTCAAAGGTTTATCGGCACACCACGTATCCGAAACAACATATCGGTTACCATTACCCACAATCCATCTAAATGAGTGATTGTGACAATGAATTTGCCCACGTCGGCATTAGCAGAGACAATAATAATGGTTCGCCAAATTTCAGACACTTTATTCCTATGAGAAGTCTTTGGTACCCAATAACCATACTTTGGCCAAGATGACTTTCCTCCAAAGCACGCCACCACCGTTGAGCCAATAAGGCTTTGTTTTTGTTGGACATATTAGCAATACCCAACCCTCCCAATTTTTGAGGTTGACATTAGAGCCCTTCCGGATCTTGTTAATCTTATAAATAACACTCTTAGGAGTCATGAAGATCGACATATAGTATAATGAGAGCGGTGAAAGAACAGTTAGTAAAAGTCACCCTTGCACAGTTGTATGTACCCGGCTCAAACCCGTTCCTACTTATTAGCATCTCTAAACCTAAATTGGATAAAATAAAGAAGTTAACCGAATAACAAATAATTAATTTTGTGTAAATATATTAAGAAAATCATTACTAATTAAAGAAATTATCCATAATCATAATTCATTTAAAAGGAAAAAAAGTTTTTTACTCGATAATTAAAGCTTCAATAGAAATATAGTTTTGGTAATAACGTGACAAAAAATAAAAAATATTCTGTTAAATTTTTATAATAACATAAAATCAATATCCAAAAACAGCTAACATAAGAACCAAAGAGTTGGCTTCGCCTTTTATTTCGCTATTCTTAAAAAAAAAAAAACACCAAAATTTCTTAACAATGCCAAATCAAATTTACACAAAAATCAAAGCATTGGACCTTTCATCTCTCACAAATCAAAAACAAAAAATAAATTAGTTTCAATTTTTTTTAATTCGTTATACGATTGTTTTCCTCTATGATCGTATAAAAATGTTAACCATTTCGGTGACAAGTATAGCAGCAACAGAAGATCCCTCAAGTACAGCCGACGTATCTCCAAGGATTCTAAGGTTAATGACGAGGAGAAGAGTTATCGAGTCGATCGACGGCAATGTCTTGCCGATGAGGAACGCGATGTTGTTCCGCCGGAAAGGGCGGTTCTGGCTGGACATTTTGAGGCCGGGGAGGTACATGTGTGTTTTGATGTTTTGGGGTTTGATGACGCTTCTTTTTATGACGTTGCTCGCCAAGTTTGCTTTGTTGAACACTCTCCATGACTTGAACCTCGACCGGAGCGAATTCATTACTGCAAGGTCGGTCGAGATTTCGATTAGGACAAATAAATTGATCACCGAAGGTGACAATATTATTATTTCCGAATTCAAGGAAACTCCGTTACCTCTCAAACTCACGGTTAGAAAAACCTAATTCGAATTTAATAAATTTATTTCAAAGTTAATTAATAACTCTTAAGTAAGTTTACTTAAAGCTATATTTATTTATTTGTTGCATAATAAGCTACCTGATATTTGGACCAAGCCAAATGCAGATTTGTACTATAAATGTGTTCAAAGATCAAGTAAAGATATAAGTAAGTTAAATTCATCAATGTTTTGGTTTTTTTTTTAAATTTCGTTCTAATCATTCATATATATTATTGGGCTGTTTTTTAGTGCTATCATTTCACTTCAGTTTCAGGAGAACCTACAAATGGTTATATTCTTGTTCATTCCAATGGAGGATTGAATCAAATGAAAATTGGGGTAAGTTCGAATTTTGAAAACAATATTATTTAAAATGACAATTTTGAACCGTTGCAAATAATATAAAATCTAACTTCGCAGATAAGTGATATGGTTGCCATTGCAAAAGTGATGAATGCCACTTTGGTTCTCCCATCTTTAGATCACAATTCCTTTTGGACTGATCCAAGGTTGAAATTTTTATATATTTATTTTCAATTTTTATGTATAACATAGGTATATTTCTAATTCCAAGTGATTTGCACAGTGATTTTAAAGACATATTTGATTGGAAACACTTCGTTGAATATTTGGAAGACGATATAAGTGTTGTGGATCATCTCCCACCAGCTTATGCATCAATTAAACCTCTCCAACGAGCTCCGGTTTCTTATTCCAAGGTATTAATGATGGATTAATATTTGATATATTGATAGTACATAAATTTTTTTTTTTGCATTATCACGTTATTAATTTTGTTTTTGATATGCAGGCAAGTTATTACAGTAATCAAATGTCTTCTTTGATGAAGAAACATAAGGTGATTAACTTCACCCACACCGATAGCCGGTTGGCTAACAATGGCCTTCCTAACCCTATTCAAAGGCTCCGTTGCCGTGCAATGTATGAAGCACTTAAATTCACCGACGAAATACTAGAACTTGCCGACAAGTTGATTACTAGGCTTAGGGACGATGACAAGCCTTTTATTGCTCTTCATTTAAGGTACTTAAAAGGGATCGAATTTTCAACAAGTTCGGTATTTTTCTCGAATAGAATTTAGCTTCCTAACTTTATCCAAAATCTTGGCTAGTTTACTAACTTGACTAACTTCGGGGTGCTTTATCTCAAGTGATGGCATTCTCTCAAAAATGGCCTAAATGCTATAAGTCACTGGTTGAGTTAGACCCGACATAAACTCTTCAATTTATCATGATTTAATTTATTCATGCACTATAAAACACTACTATTCTATAAATCCGTTAAAACTCATAATTCTGAAAATAAAATCTTAATTGAGATAATATTGAACTTGTTGAGTTTCAATACATAAACACCATGGTAGCGATAGTAATGCTTATAGAGGCTTATCTCACCCTTTGAAAATTATAGAATATATAATAAAATTACATTTTAACTCTTAAAAATTTTTAAAAAAATTTTATATTTTATTTCTTCCAAAAAAATATATAATTCAATTCTTACCCTCCAAAATTTGTAGGTTCGCACATGGTAACATGTTGATTAATTGTTTGTAATGGTTTCTTGAATTTGAAGTATTTGCTTTTGTGTGTAGATACGAGAAGGACATGCTTGCTTTTACGGGTTGCAGTCACAACCTAAGCAAAGCCGAAGACGAAGAGCTTCGACAACTACGACGCAGTGTCCGACATTGGAAGGAAAAACACATCAACGGTGAAGAAAGGCGACGACAAGGGGTATGTCCGATGACACCACGAGAAGTGGCTGTGTTCCTCGAGGCGATCGGGTTCCCTTCCGATACCAAAATCTACATCGTCGCCGGAAATATTTACGGTCAAGATGGTGTTAAAGCACTCCAAGACAAATACCCAAATATATACACTCATTCAAATTTAGCAACGGAGGATGAATTATCGCCTTTCAATAATCGTCAAAATAAGCTCGCAGCTGTGGATTACACCGTAGCACTTGAAAGCGATGTTTTCGTTTTCACTTACGACGGAAACATGGCCAAAGCCGTCCAAGGTCATCGGAAATACGAAGGTTTCCGAAAAACTATCATACCAGACAAGTATGTTAAACCATTAGTTCAAATTAATAAATTATGGTCCTTTTATCAAATGATTACTGAGACCATGTTCTTAATTTCTTTCTTTACCCCAGGAAAAACTTTGTGAAATTGATTGATCGAATGGATAAGGGATTAATATCGTGGGAGGAGTTTTCAATGAAGGTTAAGATCCTACATGCAAACAGAACAGGTGGAGCAGTTTTAAGAAAGCCTGGAAAAGTAGTGAAATCAGAGGAAAGTTTCTATGCCAATCCATACCCGGGCTGCATTTGCGAAAAGTAAACCCTAACAAGGGATAGTGTTCTTTGTAGAATTCAGAGATTAGGGTTTTCGAGCAATGGGAATCGGGATTGATCCGCCATTGCATAAGAACCCTTTTCTTATTTTTCCTCTATCGACCCTTTAGTTCAGTCGATAGCTGTAAGCCTCTCGTGCTTCGATTAATGGAAGGAATAGATGAGCTAAGCATTTAAAGGTTAGATCAGAAAGAAAAAATCATTATTCGGACTAAAAAGCATGAGAAGTCCGAAAAACAAAGGGAAATACCATTTGTTGTAAAATAAGTTAAACACAAGTTTTGTAGAACTTATTGTTATACAAATGAAAATTGTACCAACTTTGCTTCCAAAAATAGAATTTGCATTTCAATATTTTTTCGAAAATGTCCAAATTAAAGAAGTCAACAACTTTAACTTAACGAATCACCGCATTTAAAAAGTTATTTGAACTCGTCATCTACAAATATCTAATATTGTAAGAGATTCTTAGCGACCCATCAACTATTATTTAGATTATTGAAAAGACAACATGATGAGCTCGAGACTTGTGGATGTCCAATTTTGATTTCTTGAAGAATTAGCAATCATATTCAACCTTGAATCTATTTAAAAAATCACGAGGTTGTAGAAATTTTAGTTTAAATGAATTACTTTTATGGTTTAGAATTTATTGTTGGAATCTTTGCATCTATCCTTTACAAGGTTTAGGGAAATGAGTTATTGCTTTATCTAGAATTTGTATTTGGTGTTATAAATTGAACATCCATTTTTGCTTGATTGATTTCTTTGTTATTGAAGCCTAAATAAAGTTCACAATAGATGATATGCACAATGTATATTAATCAGTGCTGAATCCTCTCGATGTTATGGTCTTGGTAACATAAAGAAAAACAATATATGGTAAGTCATAATAGGTTATTACTTGTATAAAATTTCCTTCAAGTGTTACTTCATCAAAGTTAATTCATTTCTACCATTCACCTTCATCCGGGTGGAAGATATCCAACCACTATCAAACCCTTCCATTTCACCCTAAAACATAATTTGGTTGTAGTGTTACTAATATACTGTAGTATGTAAGATCCATCTATGATTGTGAACAATATACTTAAATTTTTTATGCTTGATGTACACATTGTGATGTTTATATTGTAGTCAAGCACAAACCATTGGTACGTTAAGTTTTTATTTGTATTTTTACCTCTTATTATTACATCAATACCCTAAACCTTTAAAGTACGTAACATTCTTATTTGAATATCAAATATTTTATCTGATATTCTTTTTAAGTCATTTAGTAAACACAACTAGAAACATGGGTGAATCCAGAGCGGTAGGCAATAGCCTTGGCTCCACTTTGTTTAGTTAAGTTAATTGTTCTTTTAGTTATTTTAAAACTTTTAGAATTCTGTTTAAGGTTTTTTAATACAAATTCATGCTTTGGCCCCTAAAAAATTTAATTTTATTTTAAGCTATTTAATAAAAAGTTCTAGTTTCACTCTTGACTAAAAATTTTAAAAATAATAATTACATATGAAAATATTGAAATTTACATATAGTATCTAGGCATAAACCTTAACAAAAAAAGCTTTAAGATTAATGGCATGAAAGCCATGGGTGAGTTCTATAACTCAGTGGATGGCGACTTTGTATCGGATTTCACCATAGTGGACCCTAGATTAGTGCATCATCATTCCCCCTATCATTTGTATCATGAGCTAGTAAGGAGAAATCAAATTGTGCACTCAATTATCTCATCAAAGAATAATGATGCATTGGGTAGAGGGGCTAAGGTGTGTTCCAGCTTATTTGATAAAAAAGTTATGTAAACTCTAGATTTGTGATTGTCATTTCCATCATTAAAGTCATAAATGGTGACGTAGGAGTGTTGGAATGATTGGGTCCCTCTCCAAAATGGTATAAGGGCTCGCAGGGATAGTACATTAAAGAAGCAAATAGGTTGAATTATTGCACCGATGACTCTAGATTTGACTGGAGAGGTTTGGATGCTCGGGCATAACCTTGTTGATGTGCTTTTGACAACTAGATGGTATGTATTATTCCGTTACTACTGGATACTCCTCTACCGTATAAAAATGCCTATGGCCTACCTGAATAAACGATTGCATATATGCCTCAGAGAGTTGTAAATTACCATTTTGGATAATATTCCCATATATGCACTATTGAGCTCTCTGGTCCTAGAGCTCAACCTACAGTGCATGCTTCGTCTATCAATGTTTATCCTACCCCCTTAGATCTATTCCATAAATCCGCTTGATGTTCTTTGGACCCATTGGAGTATTTAACAAACCCAAATTTTTGTTTCACCCGATTAGAGTGTTGCCACTCTACAATGTGAAAATAGATGGGTGGGCACCTATGCTTTGAATATCGCATACTGTTGGAAAGTTATTTTGGGTATGATGGAAAACATCAAGTTGTCCAGTACAACATTCACTGAAACTTTAAATATGTACAAACACAATTATATTCATTAACAAAAACATTAAATTTAATTAAATGATAAAACAACATCAACATACCTCTTCATTGATTTGTCGACAAATTTCTTATTGCATCCAAGTCAAGTACCTTATATAACACGTATGATCCAAACGACTCCTAAATATGTTTAAATATTTAATGTAATAGAGGATTATAAATATTGATAGTTGAAGACATTTCAAGATATTATGCACGATTCTAGTTTTACCTTTTATTAAGAGGGAACTTTCATGGTTACGAAGGTATGTTTGTTAACCATAACATTCGTATCTAAGCCAGTGTTTGAAAAAAGTAGGCAACAATCATTTAATTTGTCGATTGATTCTTGTGTTGCCTTGTATAACACCTTGTATATCCATGCTAAAGCTACAAAACCCTAACTGAATCTATCAGTTGCCTTAAAATACTCCAATAAAGGAATATACATACAATGAAACTTTGCTCCTTGACTTGTCTCGCAACAACATCCCCTTTATCATCTAAAGCATCTAAGCTCTGACATATCAATCCATCTCCTTCATAGTTACATGTGGTAGAGGGGTCGGTTGTTCAAACCTCTCCAACCAAGTGCACTTCACTCTATTTTCATCTAATTCATTCTTTGACTTATCCTTAGATGGGACGACAACCAACAATTGATGGCACTTATATGTTGCGTCAATGTTATTGGCTCCAATTATCGCTTGCTCGTTAATTGAAAGGTCGATTATTAAAACGACATCTTTTAGCATTACAGTCCCTTTTCTAGACTCCATCTTTTCAACAAGGTGACAAGCAACTTTGATATCAGAGTGATCTTCATCATCATAGATGTTAAATATAATACCCTTAAATATGTGCATTGACCTTTAAGAATTTTAGATTATGTTAGATTTGAAGAAAACAATCATCCATTGTTAAAAACAAAATTATAATATCTTAAAAATAATTTCACAGAATTTACAATTCTCTTAAATTTTTTAAGTTTTGTTTTTAGAATTTGTAAAAATATATTTTAAAATTTTCAAATGATGACATCATGACTTTTGCATGTCATAATCTCACAGTGACACATGTCCTACACTTACGGTATATTTAGTCCGTTGTAATTGAATAAAGAAAAAATTATCATAACTATTCAATGAGAATAAAATAAAGAAGGAATGTAATAGATATTACATAGTTTGATTGATTCCATGTAATAGACAAGAAATAACGATGTTACAAAAAAAATATTAAAATAGTTGATAATTCAAGTATCAAATTGAAAAATAAAAATCATTAATACCACATTCAAGTTTAAACGACGAAATTGAATTCTCTAAAAATAAATGGGTTTTAGATAAATTCTTTTAAGTCATTCCGCTGTTGGACCCTAACCGACCATTCCATTTAGAAAAATTTCTACAGTTGTATATGCGAAAGGGCTCTCTCGCTCGATCTTCATTAACAAATAATCACTTTCTGCTGGTAAACATTAATTACATTTTCTCTTTTGATTTTCTTTTTCCTTATTTTCACTTTGTTTTTTGTTTTCTTTGTGCCTTTTTGTTGTCTAATAATGTTTCTAATTTTTTTTTCTGATTCTTTGTTTATTTTGGATGCTTTTTTCCCCTTTTAATGATTAATGCATGATAATTTTGAATCTTTTTTGCTTTAAAAACTTTGGGTTTTTAATATTAAGTCTAAATTCGAATTCCATTGATCTGTTTTTATTGATGTTAGGGTTGCACTGTAATGGGTTTTTGCTTATATCTGCCATTAACGTTTTTATTTGTGCTTTTGTAATGCAGAAAATGGGGTTATGGTCAATACTGGAAGGGTTTTTGCTGCTTGCAAATGCAATGGCAATATTAAACGAGGATCGATTCCTTGCACCCAGAGGTTGGAGTTTCTCGGAATTTTCTACAGGGCAGACCAAATCATTTAAAGGCCAGCTTATTGGTCTTATTTATGCTACCCAATACATGAGACTTCCTCTTATTCTACTCAATGCTATCTGCATTGTTGTAATGTTGATTTCTGGTTGATGATTGCATTGCTCTTTCAAGGTCAGATGTTCTTGTTTATGACTTACTATTACGTGATAGGGATTTAAATAGCGGTAGCTAGCTCAAGTAGTACCATATACCCCTATAAGTGACCTATATGCCATAAGTCAGGTTCAAACTCCACCAAGGGCTAGCCGCTCAAGCCTCTTAGTGGGCGACTGTATGCCCACGTATAGTCGAAGTGCTCCCAGCTCTGTGAACCAGGTTCTCAGGGCAGCTGCTCATGGCATGCTGGCTCTCGACAGAGCACGGGAGACAAAATCCTCTCCCAGGACAGTACCTTCGGTTGTTGGGGGACTGGCAACATTATTCTGTGGTTGTTATTTTGCAGTTTTGACTCTCTACACACGGTCTATTAAACAGGGCGGGTATTAGGCATTCTGTTTTAGTTGGTTTTGGTTTGTGATTTGAACAATTTGGCATGGATTTGAAGTTAGAGCAGTTCATTTAATACTGCAAGTTGCTATTGTGTTGCATTGATGCAAATGTTGAATAGGACAGAGTAGGAAATGCAGAACTGGATCAATTCCTTTTATTGAAACATATAAAATTACGTAAACAAGACTGGTGGATCGAATCGGCTACCTGTCAAAGAGAGAAAACGGCTTTTTGGCAGGTCGTAAGAGTTGTACTTTTTTGTTATTTTGCATTCGTTTGTTTTGTTTTCGAATTATTTGTTTCGGGTACTTTAGAAGCTTGCCATAATTTTTTCACTCGTTAAAGAATACAGGAGATGCTCATTTTGCTATACTGTTTGCAGGTATTCCTAGAATGTGATTTCCTTATCTGTTCATAATTTGCAGAATTCATGAACTTGAACCCGGAAGATCCGCAACTTGCAAGAGGTTGTGAAAGATTGGAGCGTTCAGTTCAAAAAAATCAGCGGATAAGTTCTTAAAATCGAATTTTAGGTTTCGTGATGGGATCATATTGAACTGGGAAATGTATGGCTTGAGCATTTGTATCATTTGAGACAGCTTCTGCACTGTCATTTTGAAGTACACAGTTTTATTATGGCTGAAATTTGCTATTATTTGGCATCACTTCATGTATCTGTTCTTTTGTTAAGCCTAACAAAAGTTTTTGGTCAGCTGGCACCGGTAACTTGTTTGATTATATGTTGATGAACATGTACATTTAATATTCTCAAATAAATTCATTTAATTTAAATGAATGAATATGTACACACAACTATAATTTTTTTTAAGGAACATTCCTTCAAACTTGGTGTTCATTTAGATTAATTCAGCCTGTATCAATAAACAATGGCATTATGGAAAGGGTAAATTATTCTCAAGGTCACCGAACTATTAGTAAGTTTATGTTTTTATTATTAGACTATTGGAAAGTTTTTATTTAAGTCATTAGGCTGTTAAAATTTGTTGTTATATGGCCTTCTTCATTCGCACTAATTACACCAATTGAAAACTCTCATTCTCTTTTCTTATAATTTAATTTTGTTCACGAAACAACTTCAAATGTCATGAATCTGTGAACTAAAATTTAAACAATTTTCTTCTTTAATCTCCGACACTAGCCGTTATAACAATTGGGATCTAAGACATGTTTTATCACTCGTAGATGGGTACTAATCTCCTGTACTAATTGTCAAATCATTGAGTGTAGTTAACAATACAAGGACAGTGAAAAAGATTAGGAAAAAGTATAAAGGGAACAAATAGATTCGCTTGTTATCCAAAGAAGCAAGCAAAAGAAAATGCTAAGGGTGCATGTGAAGGAAGTGAAAAGGAAAAGGAAAAAGAAAACATTAAACATATAATATATATTAATCATTTGGTCTTGGAATCAAATTCCAATCTAATAGGATCAATATTCCTTGGAATCAAATTCCAGTTTAATAGGATCAATGTTCCTACACCAAAGATGAACTATACAGTGGATTCGAATTAGAACAAGAAACTATCCTCCCTTTAATCGTAACTGCAACTCTAAGAAGATTGGAGAAAAGATACCAATATCAAGTTATACGGTTGATGAGGTTTCCTATGAGGATTAGAAAGAGAACCATCATTCATTTAATCATTACCACAACCCCGAAAAGATCGGAGACGAGAAAGAACAAGAGATAGGTTATGGAGACAACTCTAGACCCTAACTCTAGAGTTGAAAGGTAAAAGTACCATGGAAACTCTTGTACTAGGAGTTAGATTGCATTTTGTCCCCTCTACTAAAAAAATTGGACAAATTAGTCCTTATACATTTGATCAAAGAGCAAATTAGTCATTTTGTTAAAAATTATATCCATTTCTACTCTTAAAAACTGGTTCATGTACGTCAAAATGAGACATTGAACTTTCTTGTACAAATAACAAAGATCACTGTGTTATTAGTGAGTCTAAAGAACATAGCCAATGGCCTATTGAATGGATTAAAAGCTAAAACACAAGACATTTCTTGAAGCATATAAAAGATTCAACTTGGGGTCTAAGCAACAGATCTTGCATTTCAAAGAATATAAATCACACTAATGTTCAGCATATGCTTACATCAAAAAACATGACTACATTGCATTACAAACTACACACAGCAATGCACGAAGATGGCGTACAAAGTTTTGTCGAACAGCTACATTAGTAAACAACAAAGAACAACAACAACACGAAATTCAAATCATAACCTTTATAAGACTCCATTGCTAAACCTTATTGCATTGGTCTTCCTTCTCCACCACCACATTGACTTTCTCATACCTGAAATCTTCATGACTGGGTTGATACTTGACGGGGAATACCGTGTGCCTACTAACGAAAATCGCCCACATAAACAGCATCATGAACGCGAACAAGGCACCACATCCAGTAGCGAAAATCAACCTAGCTAGAATTGGCAAAGCACAAAACCTCCCCTTTTCTTCCCTAGTTTCCTTACTATCCTTGTTATCCATATAACTTCTTGGATCAGCAGGCAATGAATGCATCCAACTTGGAACAAACTTTACCCTGAATCTCCATGAATGAACATTAACATTGCTACTAATTTGTGAAGATTCATCACTAGTTGATATTATACCAACAAAAACATCATGATTGCCCCACATTTCTACCAAATCAATATGGTATGCTAGAATTGGATTCAAAGGCCTATTTTCATCTAATTTGCTTAATCTAACTTGTAAAAGTTTGGAACTCGAATCATAATCAACCCAAGATTTCAACACATTCCCACTGTTCAACACTAAATTCAGAGATGACAAATTGCTAAGTTTAACAGATTCAACACCATGAATATCAATGCTTACATGATTTGGATTAAAGTTTCCAGCTTTATCATCATCTTTCTTTGTATCAAATTCAATACCAAGGAATATATTTTCACCAGAAAGACCAAAAGACCCTTGGCCCTGAAATCTTGCGTGGAAACCATTAGGAATAAGCACAAAAGCTAATCCATCACAATTACCAGGAGCTATAGAAAAGGAAAACTCAGTTGAAAACGACACCGGTTGACCCACATTGTTTTCCATTGTGAGCTTCAATGGCTTGTCCAGCAATAGAAGCCCGGAACTAGGCGCGTGAGGACGCGTGAGCTGCACGTAGGAGCTTCCATCTTCAACCCTTGCATCACCAAAGAGGGAAATGTGGGGATCAAAGCTGGGGTTGTTGCCAAGGGCTGAATGGGCAAAAGAGGAAAGGGGTTTTGCTGTAAGGAACAGGAAGATGAAGATTTGGAGATTGAAAGAGGGAATATAGCTGTGACTGGAAATCGGAGCCATTGTTGTACTAGTTTTGGAGGTTTTCGAGGAAGGAAGGGTGATATTAAGGGTGATATACAAGGGGCTTCCTAATCAAAAGGGGCTCAATTTCAACTTTCGTGTTTAGCAGTTGGCAAAGATTCCATTTTTGGGTGATGGGGACTGTGATTAGCAATTTTCTTTTTGTTTCTTTATCAAAATAAAATTATTATAAAAAAAACAATAATCTGTAGTTTCTTCGGTTTTTCTACATTAATATTAAAGAATTTATTATTTATTGAAATGCGTGAGAAAAATATTTCTCCAAAAACTAAATATTTCAAAAATTTATAAAATATTAAACTATTTAAAAGTTTTTATTAATTTAATTAATCGAATTGTTAAAATCGTTGTTTTATGATCTTGTCTGTTCACATTAGATATACATAATATCAATTGAAAGCTCTCATTTTCTTTCTCTTCTACAGTTTTTTTTTATGAAACAACATTGAAAGCTATGGATTTGAGAACTAAAATCTAAACAATTCTATTTTTTTATCTCTAACGTTGATTGTCAAATCAATTTGGATCTAAGGTATATTCTTTTACTCGTTGATGAGTACTAATTTACTGTACCGATCGTCGAATCATTGCTTAGAGCTTGCTAACCAAACTTTTTAAAAAAAAAAAAGCTTAACAACCTAGTTACTTAAATGAAAACTTTTGAATAGTTCAATGATCATTCTATAATTTTTTGAAGTTGAGTGACCAAAATGTAAA
Organism: Gossypium hirsutum; assembly: GCF_007990345.1. Taxonomy (NCBI): domain Eukaryota; kingdom Viridiplantae; phylum Streptophyta; class Magnoliopsida; order Malvales; family Malvaceae; genus Gossypium; species Gossypium hirsutum. The sequence goes on from NC_053436.1 coordinate 2,037,453, forward strand.
CTTACTAATAATTTAGTGACATTAAATGTAGTTTACCCAATATATTTTTTTTGGGATGCCAATTGCCAAATCTCCTATACTAAAAATAGGCACTAAGTTTTTTATGATATGATCAGAATAGTTCAAGTTGATCAAGGAAATGTCTGAAAATTTAATGATTTAAGTATAATTTAAAATTGGAACGAATGTAATTTGAAATTACAATTGATGTAATATTTTTTTGAAAATTAACATGAAGATATTTTTACTCCTTCAAGATTTTATGGTAAAAAAATCATATTATTTTACTGAGTTAATATTTCCTATATAGAATTGTTGATGAGTTAACATTCATTGCACTCCTTGTTAAAACATCTTATTGCAGGGAGTGCGTTGATGCTACAATTAAGGAGGAATGTGTTGATGGTATCACCAAGAGAGAATTTTTATTACTCAAGATGATGAGGATTGATTGGCAATTCTCTTAAACAAAAAGGGGAGAAGAAATTTGAGGAGGAAAGTTGGAACTTGTTGATGTTGGGGAGTTTTATTTGATTGGGAGTCATTATATTTGAACTCTTATTTTGGTTTTTTTATTATTATTATAGTTGGATAAATATGAAATTAGACAGTGAGTGTTAGGGAAGTGTCCACTAGATTCATATTTAAAGGATTAGCAATGTATTGAACAATATAAATGGACTCTTTTGAGTATTAGGTTGATATCTAGCCCATAAATGAAGATCATCCTACTTAGGGAAACATTTTGTAAAGATTGGATTGAACTAAATCACTTAAGTCAATCTTTTGGATCGTAGACATTTGGATTGGATTGAGACTCTAATTGTTTAGCTGTTAAGAGTCTATATTAGTATTACTTGCTATTATTATGATGTAATCAATTTTATCTTATTACTGTTTTAATGAGATTGTGATAGATCTTCTATGTAAGAATACTGAACAAAATTTATTTAAAGTAGGTTATTGTACTGAGAATTTAAGCACTTATACTGTTTAAGTGAGGAACTTTGCTTAGAGTGCAAATTGAAAGTAAAACCTTTGGTGTTGTATTTTTATTTGCTAAGTTTACAAGGGTGAACTTAGTGGTGAAAATACTGATATTCAAAGTTCAAAAGTGAGGAGAATTGTTATTAGGTATGTGATAGGTTAAAATCACTTGTAATTATTGAAGAGAGTGGATATTTCTCATTGAGCTAAGTTCTATAAACATAGAAAAACCGAACTACGTAAATAATTCTTATGTGTTTGATTTTGTTTACTATTTTTTAATTTGGTGTAAAAAAAGTGTCAACTCCCTTATTACTCCTTCTAACCATTTAGTTAGTTTAATTTACTTAATAACGGTTTCAAAACTACGTAGACCAATTGCAAGTTGAGTTCCATATCAATACAATTATCTTTCCAGGATAAAAAATTAAAAAAAAAAACTTGATTGTCATATATATATATATATCTTAAGGCCTTCCTTAAATAACACCCATCCACCTACTTTTTTGATAATATAATGGGTAAATTTTAGTTTTAATCTCTCTACTGTTTTGAGATTATATAAGAATGAGTAAATTTTAGTTTTGATCCTTATATTTTATTTAAATTTGAGATTTAATCTATATACTTTAATTTTGACATAATTTGGCATCTCAACTTTTATAATATCATTAGTTAATCTAAATACTTTATTTTTGATTGATGTGGATTTTTAAGAATTGATTAATTCGGTTAATTACCAAATTTCGAACGAATTAAACGATAACTTCTTACCAAATTAAATTCGACCACCGACCGATTAACCGAATTAGATGAGTGAAAGCAATCTTTGTGGGGGAGGGGGGCATCCATCCTTTTTTAATAGAACTCTTTTGGTGATTATCTCAAAGATAGCTCATCTGGAAGAAATTTCTCAATTTCGTTTAATTAGCTTTTGTTCAGTTATCTATAAGATTTTAATGAAGTTGTCGTGAATAGGATTAAGAAAGTAATGCCTCAATTGATTTGGCAAAATCAAGTGGATATACAAATAATATTTTAATTATGTAGGAAGTAATCCGTTCTTTTCACATTCATAAAGGAAATACATGATGGGTTATTATTAAAATCCACCTTGAAAAGCTTATGATAAAGTTGGTTGGGATTTTATGCAAGACTCTTTGGTCTATACGAAGTTGCCAAGTAATCTGGTATGTGTTATAATGCACCGTATTTCATCTTCCTCTATGCAACTATTATTGAATGGGGGCTTTAACAGAAAATTTTGTTCCATCGAGGGAATTAGACAAGGTGATCTTTTGTCTCAAAATCTTTTCGTTGACAAAGCATTAATTATGAATCGATTTATATAATGAGATTTGGAAACCTATTCGGCTATCTAGAGGTGGTCCTTTGCTTTCTCACTTGTTCTGTGTTCTACGAGGCTTCGTTGGAACAGGCTAAGATTTTGAGCACTCTATATTGAACCAATTTCGTCACCTTCTGGTCATAAAATGAATGCAAGGAAATCGAAGATTTTCTTTTCAGCTAATACGATTGAATCAGTTGCTTCCCTTGTCTCTAATTAATTGGGGTTCCAGCTGGTAGAGGACCTTGATATTTATTTAGGGATGTCGCTTTTTCATCAGAAGGTGAAAAATGCTACTTTTCAATTTCTTGTTGATAGGGTTCGAAGCAAGCTTTCCGGTTGGGAGGCTAAGACATTTTCTTTGACAGGTAGAATTACTTTAGCTAAATCGGTATTAATGGCCATTCCGAATTATTTTATGTAAACTACTATGATCCCGATTGTGGTGTGTAATGCCATTGAGAAGTTAGTTTGGAGTTTCATTTGGGGTTCTACTAGAGGAACATGCAAGGTGTTACTTGGAAGTTGGGATTCATGCTGTCAACAGTTAAGTAATGGTGGTCTCAGCTTACGGAAACTAGCGGATCAGAATAAAGCTTTTCTCCTAAAACTTGGCTTCCCTCTTATTACTAAGATTGATGCTCTGCGGGTTTAAGAAGCAAGTATAAACTCGATGGGGGATGTCTTATGTCTATCGCTAGACCCTGCTGTTCCTTTGGAGATCTTTGTGCAAGTTTTGGGATGTTTTACGAGAAAGCATGCATTGGGCGGTTGGAGATGGTCGAACAGTAAAGTTTTGGGAAGACAGTTGGATACCGGGTATGGGACCGTCAACGCATAAGTTTGCGATTCCAGGAGGGGATTGCTGTTCTAGTTATGTGAGTGATTATGTGAATTGCAATGGTGATTGGGAGTGGGGTCGGATTGTGCCTTACATCGATCACCAAACGATGATCAATATAGCGTCTGCTTCTCCTCCTCCTGCGGGTTCCAACCCGGATATCTGCTTATGGCGTGACAAGGCGAATGGCATTTGCTCGGCGGCTTTAGCTTATGACAGAATCACGGCCGGAACTTGGGAACCAAAGGACAAGAAGTGGAAGAATGTTTGGAAAATTCGGGGTCCTCAGAGAGTACGACAGCTTATTTGGTTGGTTTTGAAAGGCCGACTGTTGATTAAGTGTGAACGATTACGACCAGGGCTTACAAATTCAGATATATGCCTAGTTTGCTCTTGTTTTTTAAAACCTCGCTACATGTTTTGTCGAAACTATTTTTTTGAAAACGCAAGAATCGACTTTGATTTGAAAATGATAATTAAAATGAGAGTCGCCACCGATCTTTATTTGGTGTGATCGGATCACCTTTGGTTTAGATAAAAAATTTTAGTTTATTAAAACGGCATTTTGGTCTACGAAATTCAAAAGAACAAGTTTGGGAGTCGGTTACGCGCGAGGAAGGGTTAGCACTCTCGACACGCCCAAAAATTGGTATCGAATTGATTAGTTAGTGTCTTAATGTCGAAAATTGAAGATCGAGAACGAATTTAAAATACGATCTTTTTTTATTAGCGTTGATTTTTAAGGAAAAAAAACACTTGAATTAGCTCAAAACGATCATTAAAGATTTTCTCGTCTCGAGATATCGAAGTATCACATCCCGTAAGTTAGGACACGTTACCATGAATTCCCGAGCGCAGGTTTGTCTTTAATTCCAATTGGAATTCCATGTATTTTAAACTCAAAAGGATATTTAGCTATTTAAAATCAACGAGAGAACCAAAACTCCGTAAGTTAGGGCACAATTCTTTGATGTTCCAAAACGCGAAATATTGCCTTATTTTGAAATTTTTGTTTTTAAATAGTAGCGAATACGACATTTAAACAACGTATGTTATTTGTTTAGGTTAAAATAAAGCGATTTATTGGATAAATGCAACGAAGCTTGATTCACGAGGTGATAATATGAAAATATAGTAATGAATATGAGACAAATATAAATGGTAACAACATTATACAAATGAATAACAGTAATGTAAAATTTCAAAATAAACGAATCAAAATTCACACAATGGCAGTAATCACACAAGGTACATTATTTAAATGTTAACCTCAACAATTAAAGACAAATAAATTTAATAATAATTTAAAAAGTATAAAGCAAATAAAAATGAATAAGATGTAAAACCATTTTAAAATGACAATAAATGGGATTAAAATAATGTGAAAAAAAGAGATTTAAAATCGACAATATACAAATCAATTTAAAATAGATGATATATATATAATATTAAAATAAGTAATATATATATATATATATATATAATAAATACTATGTCAAAAAAAACTAAAATGAACAATAATAAAACAATATTAAACAAATAAGAGAGTTTAAAATAAGTTGTATAAGACAATTTTAAATAAATATACGTAAAGACAAGTTTAGGATAATATATAAAGAAATTTAAAATAAATATTAAGAGGCTCAAAATAATAATATGTAAAAAGAAATTTAAAATAAATAATATATAAAAATTTAAAGTAAATAACATATAAAACAGTTTAAATTAAATATTACACATGAAAATTTAGAATATATTAAAATAAATAATATATGGGAAATTAAAAAAAGATGGATTTTAAACGATTAGAATAGTGTAACTAAATAAAGTATGAAAAGAAACTCAAAATAGAAAATACATATATAATAGTTTAAAACAAATAACGTATAAAATATTTCAAAATAAGTAATATGTATAGGGGTTAAAACAAATAATATATGTAAAATATTTAAAACCAATAACAATTTATAATACATAAGGCGTAAAAAAGATTACAATAATTAATAATAAAATGGTCTAATATAAATAACTTAAGATAAACAAACTTAAAATAACTAACAGTAAAATAGCTCCTAAAAAAATTGAAATAATAAATAAATGAACAAATTAAATAGATTAGGACTAAGCTGAAATTTAATTAAGATTTAAGGTGCAAATTGTAAATAAAAAGAAAAAGAAAAGGGGCCACTAAGGACCGAAGTGAAATACGCATAAAGAACGAGGGACTGATTTGGAAAATATTCCCAGCCCCTATGTGCAGTGTTTCAAAGGACCCGAATGTAAACCAAGTGAAATCTAAGAGCTAAATTAAAAAAACAAAAGAAAACAGAAACTGGGGCCTGATCGAATGAAGTTGCAAAGGAGAAGGACCAATCTCAAAAATTACCCATTTAGGGAGAATGCACACCCCCCACTCCACCAAACGGCGCCCTTTCATCATCCTCATTTAAACAACAAAAAAACCATTCTTTTCTAATTTCATTTCCAACCCCCAATTTTAAAAAGAACAGAAAGCTGTTTGCTTTCTCTCCCTCCCCTATTTCTCTCCGTCGATCATGTTCTCCACCGCCCGCCGTACCACCACCCTACCCGGTGGCCGACGAAGCGCGGAGATGGGCTTCTTAGCCTCGTTTTGAGGCACATTCGAAGGCCATGCCTTCTCAACCCCAAAGAAATCGAAAGAAAGGTCCCCCTCTCCCCGGTTCGACTTCGGCGATTGGAGAAGAGATCTCCAGCGATGAGTCTGTGGGAAGATCAAGGTGAGGTTACCTTTCTCTTTACCTTTTCGTTTATTTTCGTACATGAAAAAGAAAAAAGAACTAAAACACAATAAAAAAAAACAAAGAAATCAAAACCAAGAACTAGATGAAAGAAACTATTGTAAAAACCAAAAATCACCTTAAAATCTCTTTTAGATTAATAGTTTCTGCCTTTTGTTTGTGGCTAAAAAAAATACAAAGGTAAATTTCGGGTTTTTATAACCGATTCACAAGACTTGTTTACTCCTATTTTTTTTGTCGTTTCTGCTTGTTCCTTTATTATTGCGTGTGGGTTTTGGTTCTCTGTTGCGTGCTTCTTTTTCTCTGTTTGCAGGGGATGGAACGGTAGCAGGTGGTGGTGCTGCCATGGCAGCTGGTGGCAGAGGTTAGGGGCGGCACTAGGTTTTATTAATTGGTTATTTATTGTTTTATTCTTGTGCCCGGGTCAAAATTGGCCATTACATGTTTTTCGGGATTGTATTGGCGGTAGTGAGGTTTGGGGTTATCTTGTTCCCAACACAGTAAGAAACATCTTCTGTGGTGTTGATTTTGATGCTTGGTTATTAGGCGGAATTAACAATTGCTGGAACATTCAGTCGATCGAGTGCGTGTGGGAAAACCAAAGGAATGGGTTTATTTTTCAGGGTAAATCTTTGGACTATTGAGGGGTGGTTCAGTCGTTCAGAGAAGTACATGCATGCTAAATGGTACAACAACGTCGCTAACGACCCGGATATTTTCTATCGGCCTTCCTATCAGGCTGTTACTTGGTCGAGACCTCCCCATGGAGTGCTGAAGATTAATACCGACGAAGCACCGATTAAATCGAGTGCCATTGCTTCCGCAGGGGAAGTTGTACGCGATGACAAAGGAGATTGGATTTCGGGTTTCTCACGAAGCCTTGGGGTCGCTACTGTTCTTCATTCCGAGCTCTGGGCCATTCTTGATGGATTGAATCTTGCTTGGGATCGAGGTTTCAGGAAAATAATTCTAGAGAGTGATAGTAAAGAAGCAATTGATATTATCAACAATGGTAGTGATTTCCTCTCCTCTTTGGCACTGGTAATAATTGATGAGAGTTCATTTTGCTCCTATTATAGTATTCAGGTATAAATTTATTCAATTTTTTCAAAGTAGAAAAATAAAAATACAATTTAAGGTATAATGCAGTGGTACAGAAACAGGCGATTGAGTTGCTGCAGCAAGAAAAAGACTACTCTTGTTGAAAGTGACTCTGCAAAATGGTATAAAACAGCAAGCATAAGATGATAGTAAAAACTATCTCTTGGGAAGTGGTTAATTTAGCAGGCAAAACCCATAATATAACCATAGACAACAGGCATTGCCAGTTTTGCCAATGTTGTCAAGTGGTGGGTGCATGCTTGCCTGGTTTGACTGTGATATCTTGAAATTACAGCCAGAAACACATGTTTTATTTTTCCAACAAAAATGACCTTGATGGACCAATATTAAAATTTTGATTACACATTTCTTCAAATCCTAACCGACACCTAGAAAAAATATGAAAAAAATAACTTCAAATTCTCATTCTCTTTACTCTTTGGGTAGGGTTAATTAGTCTCTTAACTTTTTATACATTTAAAATTTAGTTTCCATATTTTATTTTCAATAATTAGCCCTTTATTTTTGGGATTTAAAAATTCATATTCAATTGTTACTACAATTAAATTTTCTATTAAATTCACAAATTTTATATTATGAAATTAAAAAAAAATCTTGATAACTCTGTAACAAAAAGATGACTTTGTAAGGGATTTTAGTTTAGCAGGAAATTTAAAGGTGTTAACAATTTTTTAAAAACCACATCAATATTTTAATCAAAATAAAATATTTAGTCTAACTAATGATATTATAAAAGCTAAGTTACCAACTTATCAAAATTAAAGTATATAAATTAAATGATAAATTTGACTATGCTATAAAGATTAAATTGAAATTTCACCATTATTATATAATTTAGAAAAAGACTGAAAGGTTAACATGTGTCACATAAAGAATGACTACATCACAAATTTGAATAGTCCAAGGATCAAAACTAAAATTTCACCATTATTATATAATCTAAAAAAAAAAATGTTGTGGCATGTGCCACATAAGGAATGCCCGAAATTTTTTATATAAAGAGAGTATAGTTATGTTAAAAATTAAATTAAAATGATTAAATCATAAATTTGAGTATGATATAATGTCTAAAAATTTATTATCATTGTATAATATCAGAAAAAATTTGTGACACGTCAAAAAATTATTTGTTTGAGTCACTTTGATGACGAATGTGGTGCGCTATGTCTAGTCGTCTTTTTGATCAAGTGTAGGGTGCTACAATATTGTTCTTGTTTGTTTTAAGTATGTTAAGTTTTAAATTGATTACAGATTTTAGTATGGCAGATTTCTTAGTTCTAGCATTCTTTCCACAGGGTAATATGAAATTCTCTTTTTATGCCATACTCCAAACTTAAACATGGTATTCACCACTTGTTTTTTAGTTTGGTTTTTATTTTATTTTTTTTGGCTTAGCAATGCCATTTTATTTAGATGAATAAGGTGCATTAGTTTGGTGAATAATATTGTTTTGAGAACAAAATTCACCAAAAGGTGTACCATATTTTTCACCTCCGTCACTTATTATTACCTTTTATCTTTTTATCAAGTTGGCTTTCAGCTTCAATCTTGTAACGTTTAAACGTTTCAAATGCCTCAACTTTACTTTTAAGCAAATAGGTGTAACAATACCTTGTGCAATCATCTATAAAAGTAATATAATACTTTTTTTCACCTCTAATTTGCACATATTTTAAGTCACCAATATCCGAGTGAATTACTTCGTGAGGTTTACTACTTTTTCCAATTGATTGAGAATTTTTTTTTTTTGAAATTTGATTATACACAAACTTCACGTTTATGTGTTTTTATCGAAATTCATAATTCATAACAAATCATGATTTATTAACCTTTGCATAGAAACATAATTCACATGCCCTAATATGCCATGCCACAAATACAGGACTCAAGCAAGTAATCATTGGTTACAATGATCATTACATGCATTTTAAAGAAGCCAACATAGAGATGCCCCTTACCAACAAACATACCACTCTTATTAAGTACAAAACTTTCATTTTCAAGGACCATTTTAAAACCATTTTTTATCAACAATGAGTCAGGCACTAGATTCTTCCTAATATCTTCTACATGGAGTATATTGCTAATATCTTCTACATACAGTATATTGTTAAGGGTAAGAAGGTTCCCTAAGGTCATTTTTAAAATGACTTTTCGAATGCCATGTACTTTCAAAGTAGATGCATTCCCCATGTAAAGTTGTTCTCCATCCACTTCTTTATAAGTGGAGAACATCTTCTTTTCAGCACAAGAATGTCTTGGGGAACTAGTGTCAATCCATCATTGGATTGCCCAAGGTTATTGACCAAGTTGACCTCGAAGACAATTGTTGACAAATTCATTTATGAAACTTCCTTTGAAAGATCATTCACCTCTATGACATGGGCTTGAGGAATATTTCCTTCTTTAGAAGGAGCCTTATTTCTGCAATCTTTGACTTGATGATTAATTTTGTTGCGTACAAAGCATTTGCCATGAAATTTCTTAATAATGCATTTTTTCCTTTCACGGAAAGCCTTTCCTATTGGTTCTTATTAAGGGTTTTAGTCACATATTCAATCGAAATTTCCTTTGAAGCCATTGAAGAATAACTTTCATTCTTTATTCATGGACAATTTATTGTCCTCCTCTATCCTCAAACTAGAATGAGATCTCTAACTCTTATTTCCTTGCGCTTTTGCTTAAGGTAGTTTTTGAAATCATTCCAAGAAGAAAAATTTTCAATAATTGTAGCCACTTGGAAAATTTTACATGAAAACATACCTTCAACAAGAATTTCATGCAAGATTAGTTGAAATTCTTCAACTTGGTTTATCACATACTTTGAATCAAACATCTTGAAACCAAGAATTTATTTTTACTATGAATTTTTTTCAAGCTCACATCTTTGACTTTGCACTTTCAATCCAAAGCTTGCCATAGTGTATTTGAACTATTAATGAACCTATAAACATCATAAAGTTTACTTTCCAAGCCATTGAGGATGTAACTTTTTCATACGAAGTCATTATGCTTGCATGCATCCCCATCAACAACTGTTCTGGAATCAAATTCTATTTTTGAGAGTTTTGCTCATCTTTAGTTAAGAACCTAGCCAAATTCAAGGTGGTCAAATAAAACATAGTTGGGGATCGACTCATATAAGCAACGAGAAAGAAAGAATAGCGAAAGTTGGGCACACAAATTTACATGGAAAAACTTCTCCAATCAAGAGGATAAAAAACTATAGGCAAAGGAAACTTCATTAATGAGCAAACAAACGAAGAGTACAAGATGGAGAAATTCAAAACAAACTCTAAACCCTGAAAAACAAAACTCTCTAGCTAAAACACAAAATTCCCTTAAAGCTCTCTCGAAACTCTCTAGATCTTCTCTCAAAATTTGATGTTATGAAGATGTTTATTCTAAAGTTACTAAGGCCCTTTTCATAGGCTAAGATTAGAGTTCTAATTATACTAAAATATCTATTGTATAATTAGAGTTTAATTGGAAAAAGTAACCCTACTGAGAGTTTAATTACGTAACTGCTTTAAGTTGTAATTTTTAGCGTTGTCGTCTGTTGGAGATGTCGCGATACTAAAGTCCTCATGGCATAATACGGGCTGCTATAAGGGCCTAGAAATGTCTAAAAATGTGAGACACACTTCACAGTTGACACCACTTAAAGTTTGTTCCATCAAATATTTTGGGTTTCTCACCATGCACTAGTAAGGGTGATAGTGGAATCTTACCATTCGGAAAAGTCTTACCTCACTAGTTTCATAATTTTGAGTAGATGTCATGTTATCTAAAAATCAATATAAAAAATTATTTTTGATTAAAAAAATAAACACTAATGTTGAACTTATGGCAATCCAATAAAGTATATAATTCGTTTATTTGTAAACTTTGTTAAAACTAGCAGCAACAACAACTGCTTATTGTGAACCACACACTTACTTGTTCACAATAAAATTGAAAAATCGATAATTAACATTGTTACCAAGAGTTAAACCTTTTATCTTTAAGGTAAAATTGCTCGTCAATTGGTGCATAAGATTTGATGCAATTGTCCCCTTAAAACTTTAACAACAACACCTCAAAGACTTACACATCTCTTAAAGGTCCACAGATTTATAGAATAATTAAATTTTTTCTCTACAATAATAAAGTTTTAAGGTGAAAAAAAATTTGTAATAACCTGATGATTAATAGTGTTCACCGCTTCAGATGTGACCTGGATTTAAGTTACACTAGTCGTTCAATTATAAATTTATAAAAATAAAAAAAATATTTTCTAATGTTTTATAGATATATGAATAATAAAACGAATCACCAAACAAAACTATACATAATCAAGCCACATATCTTTTATATTCTTAAGATCTTATCTTCTCTCTTAAACTGTCTATTCACACTAAGAATATAAAAACTCATTTATTGTATAACTTTTAAAAAAGCAGGAAAAAAAAGAGAAATGTGTTTTGACAAAGCAGATAAACTAAAGGGAGAATAAGAAAGAAATTTTGCGTTGTCGGCATTTCTTAGAAAATGAAGGCAAGTCAAGGTGATGGGGTCACTAGGCAAGGAGCATCCAAGCTTTTTCTCTTCTTGATTTATTGAATTTTATTTTTATATAAAAAATAAATAAAAATGGTTTGATTTTGGCAGTTTATGTGTCCCTTGATAAAGATTGTGTAGTCAAAGGAGGAGACACATTTCACATTCACAAGGACAATTGTACACTCTCAATGTCATAAGTTAATCCTTCCCTATGAACCCAAACACCCCATTTTTAATTTCATTTCACATACAAAAATATAAATACTGAAAATTTAATTTTATTTAACACCATGTGACAAAAGGGAAGGTAAAGATATTAGGATGTTGGGGGTCATGTGCTTGGAGGGATAAAGAGCATAAATAAAAGAAATAAAAATAAATTTAAAGACCTCTTTTTCCCTTTAAAATTAGAGTAAAATTTTAGAGGATTTTATTTTATTTTTAGGGTCTCTCATGACATGTGTGTGATTCCTTTGCCTTTAGGACACTCACTGTGAGGCCACAAAGTGGAAAGGGGAAAAAAGAAGTCCTTAAAAAACCAAACTTCCACTGCTTTGGATTCTAATTCAAGTCCTTTAAACATGTGATTTAGGGTACTTAGGGTCACTGTTCTAAGATAATTTATCTATATAATTAAATTGATGTCACAAATCAATTTAATATTAATGAAGTTAAAAAATTTAGTGCAAGACATGTAAGAAAAATGAACTATTTGACTTTTAATTTCAGGCACTGTTTTATTCATAATGGTTATGAAATCTGTGAATGGCCATTAATTGAAGGACAGGAACATCACTTATTCCTAGAGACAATATTTTCATTCAATAAATTATAGAAACATTTATTCCTCTAAAAATTTTAAAAATAAAATATTTTTTAGTACAATAAAAATATGGGTTGCTTAAAAATAATAGAAAAATACATCAAACTTTCCTTTTTATAAAAAATAACAGGTTATATCATCATATCAATTTCATATTTTCTAAAAAAAAAATTAAAAAAAACTTTTACAACTTGTATAATTTTCTTGGGGGACCGATCTCTATTATCTAGGGCTGAGCTACAAAATTTTCATGAAACAAGATCCCATGTGTTCATTGGGTTTCATTACAAAACAAAGGAAGAAACCAGAAAAGAAACCCTACCAGACCCAAGTGAGGAAAAAAACAAACACATGCAAATGATTTTAAACACTATGAAACCAACACTTACTCGATTTGGAGGATGTTAAAGTCATCGGCGGCAGCCGGCAGGATATTTTCCGATGAGTTTTTGCGGTGGAGTGATGTGATATCTTGATCCAAAGGAAAGAGAGAATCATTTTTCATATATATATTTGAAGCAACCAAAGGAGGAATCCAAAGGGATAGCATGATCCAAAATTAGGGTAAATTTTTTTTAAAAAGAAAAATAAAGGATCAATGCGATCCCTTTGGATCCCTCCTCTAGTACCTGCGGTGTTAGCCATAGAGCCACTCTTTTCTCTCTCAAACACCTCTCTCTTCTTTTTCTTTTTTATAGAGGAAAGTGGTTTGAGGGAGACTCCAATATAAAGAGGCTCAAACCCTCTAAATAAATCAGTCTTGTATTAAAAATATAATTTTTATTTATTGGTTTTTCTTAACTAATCTATATTAATTGTATTTAATAAGTAATACTCATAATGTTAATCAACTTTTTTTAATCTAATAATTATTTATATTCTTTAATCAATATTTATCAAATTATTTTACTATTTTATTATTAAAATATTGTAATATAATTACCAAATTATTTAAGAATTTATTAAACATTGTAATATTAAATCCATGCCCTCTTGCACTAGTAAGAATGTTGACACCAATTAAGCTAAAAATCACTCGACAAAAGTGATGAACTTATATTTTAATACTATTGAACATGTGTTAAATCATAATAATATTAATTATAATTTAAAAGAATGAATACTTTTATAATTTTATAATTGAGTTGGTAACCCGATTAAGGATGACACCAACTCAGTAAAATGCTTAAATATAAGTATTAGATGTATAACAAATTAATTATTAGGAATATTTATAATTTTATTAAAAATGTAAACAATTTATTATTTTGTGTATAATTATATGGGCTGTGCAAAAAGTAATGTGGGTTATTCGCTTCAAGTCATTTGTGTTGGTGATCGACCCGATTAAGCAACAAAAAAATAAAAAATAGCGGAAAAAATTGATAAATTAAACACACAAATTTAACGTGGAAAAACTCTTTTAAAGAGGAGAAAAAATCTCAGACAAATATAATTTTACTATAATGACAAAAAAACGAATAGTACAAAAGATGGAGATAAAAACTAAACCCTGAAACCCGAAAACAAAGAACCCTCAAAACGTAAATACAAAAATATTATTTTATTATTTTATTTAACATAAATTTGGGTCACACAAGACTAACAAATTGTCTTCATATTTTATTTTAATTTAGTCCATAATAAGCTATTATTTTAACATGGGATTTAATTGCATTTTTAATCCCTTCTTCTTTTATTATTTTATATTTAGATTATTTTCATATATTCTCATTTAATTTTTAGTTTTAGTTTGATTTTGGTTTCAATTTTTAATGGGCGTCGAAACCACCAAAAATAATTCCTACAAAAACAACTCTAAATTGTAGTAAAGAGTGATAGTAAGGTCGAGTCCACAGGAATTGGATATCGTAATCAACTTCTGTGTTCACTTATGAATAGAATATTCATCGCATCAAACGTCGTGTCAAGAGTTGTGCCCACGACTCCAAACGTACCTGCAACAAAAATAAACAATTAAATCGGGGGAGTTTGAGAATGTTTAAGAAAGTAAAATAATCTAATCAGCTTAAATAAACGATTGAATACTATTGAAAATAAATATAATTAAACTGGAAATAAATTCAGACTTGTACAAACGGATAAAATAAGCCTTAGCCTTAGACTCGGTAAATTTCGTATCAAGAATCAATCCTTGAAAATTAATCTTCTCCTCCAAACGATAAGCTGGTTATAACAGTTAAGAACGTCCTAACCACCAATTCCTCCTCTAGTAGCTGGTTCCAGTACGACCTACAAGCCAACCCTTACTGATTATCTAATTGAGACACACGTATTCTCGATTCAAGATTCTGGCAGTCTTACTTTCTGAAGAACCACAACTCGGATTAACGGCCTCAACGGCCTCAACGGCACACAATGTAAGTAGGGGTTGAGTTGGTAAGTAAATATGCATGATTTTTGCTGCATGTCTCTCTTTTGCATGTGTTCAACCTTACGTTGAATTCATTCGATAGTTTATTTGACATTGAGCCTTTAATCTCATACTTAGTCAATTTGGACTCAATTTGGACAATTGGGCAAATTTTTTTTATTTTAAATGTTCAAGCATATAGATAAGTTGACATTTTTGTTTTAAGGTTGATATATGTAGCTAGATTTTCCGTATAAATTGATTGTTTGGAAAAATATTTTCTTGTGCATAAATAAATTAATAAAATAAAAAATTTTAAAGCTCAAGTTATGAGTGAAGTTTCGAAAACGTGACCGAATTTAGTAACTGGGGTAAGGTGCTTGGGTTGTCATCTTATCTCGCGTAAAAAGGTTTGAATGACAAGTCGATAACTTACAGACATTCCGCTAACCGAGCCTTCAAAAGTTAAAAAAAAATGTTGATAAAAATAATAATAATAAAAACTGTTTGAACTGAGTAACCGGGATAGGGTGCTTGGGTTGTCATCCTAATTCGCGTAAAAAGGTTTGACCATGTCTAAATTCATTTTATTTTTTTTTACTAATGCGTAGTTAGCAATGCCTTGCAAATTATTAGATTCAAACTCAATTTGATGGAATTGTTTAGTTCACATATTTCAGTTTTATGACACTTGTTGATCGAACTATATATTCTGAACATTCATTTATTTTTTGCCTATGTTGTTTGCGTTGATTGAGGATGCGGAAAAGAGGCTTGATTTTTAATAAATTATAGAATGAATTCTAATGTTTGAAGGAACAATATGCTTGAGGACGAGCATGAGCTAAGTAGGGGGATTTGATAAACATGTTAATTTGTATATTTTTTTGTGTTTAAATTGGTTTATTTTTGAACTGAACCCTGCTAATTAATTGCTTTTATGATTTAAACTTGTCAGAGATGCAATTGATCAAAAACAAGCTAAAAAGGGGCCAAATTGAAACACAAACATTGAAATGGGGCCAAATCAAAAAGGTGGAGCGAACCAAGGACACATCAAATATTTTGACTTTGTAAAAGCCAAAAATAGGAAAATCTTATTTTATTTTATTTATTTTTATTTTATTTTTGATTTTATATTAAATTAGTTTAGGCTAAATTTAGTAAACCCCATGTATATAAATAGGGGCTCTATATTCTTAGGAAAGCATCCATTAATTTTGTATTCCTACTTCAAATTGGAATAAAATTGTTCTTCCTTTTTCTTTCAAGTTGACGTGAGCTACTGCCATTTTCCTTGCTTTATAAAATTAGGCTAATTGTTTTCCAAGCCCTTTTCATTCCCCAAATTCCTCCATTATCATCAACCTACCTTTCTAAACATACAAAGCATGATTAGTTGTATGCTTAACTAAATTTCATCTTAGCTTTAGGTCAGTGTTCTTTCCGGTCGGGAATCGTGAGATACGACTTCGTGCTAAAACCCGTCCAATCGGTATTCATTCTTTTCCTGAGTATTAGGATTGACAACTCATCCCTTAAGGTTAACTCGATTACAGGTCAAAAAGTGCACGTTGGGTTGAAGTCGTGTTAGCTGATAGTTGAAGAAATGAGTCGGCTGTGCTGTATTCGGATCTCCGAGAACAAATCAAGGAAGAAGTGATCGGATTTAAACGACCCACGCGGTTGAGGCCGTTAATCCGAGTTGTGGTTCTTCAGAATGCAAGGCTGCTAGAATCTTGAATCAGGAACACGTGTATCTCGGTTAGATAATCTGTAAGAGTTAGTTTGCAGGTCGTACCGAAACCAGCTACTAAAGGATGAATTGGTGGTTAGGATGTTCTTAACTGCTATAACCAGCTTATAGTTTGGAGGAGAAGATTAATTTTCAAGGATCGATTCTTGATACGAAATTTACCGAGTCTAAGGCTAAGGCTTATTTTATCTGTTTACACAAGTCTGAATTTATTTCCAGTTTACATTTATTTTCAATAGTATTCAATCGTTTATTTAATTTGATTAGATTATTTCACTTTCTTAAACATTCTCAAACTCCCCCGATTTAATTGTTTATTTTTGTTGCAGGTACGTTTGGAGTCGCTGGCACGACTCTTGACACGACGTTTGACGCGACAAATATTCTATTCATAAGTGAACACAGAAGTTGATTATGATATCCAATCCCTATGGACTCGACCCTACTACCACTCTTTACTACAATTTAGAGTTGTTTTTGTAGGAATTATTTTTTGTGGTTTCGACGCCCATCACCTACATTTGCGGAGCCTAATTGAGTGAGTAAATCCACTGTCTTTAATCCCCAATACCAAAAATGATTCAAGTTTTATCACACTCTCGTTATAGCAATCTCACTTTTGTATCTAAAGACCTAATCGCTCCTTCTAGTTTTCCCCTGAGAACTTAAACATAAAAAAAAAAAACTTGTGTCCTCTCTCAAATGTACTCACAAAATATGTCCCTCAGTGAAAATTAAGTGCTCTCAATACTTAAGAAAAAACCTATAAAAGTCTCTCAATATATAAGAGTTTTTGAGACTTGCTAGCATACTAAAGATCACTTACAATCAATTCCCTACTAAACAACAGCTAGAAAATAACAAAATATAATATACTAATAAAGACCAATGTAAAGTGGACTGTTGGAGATTTATTCTTTAATGTTATCCCAATCTGTTCTCCACAATCCAATGGATCCAATTGCTTGATCCTATCCAATCCAATCTTTAAGATAAGTTGCTTTAATCAAAATCATTCAAAGTGCAAAGATTTTGTTCTAAAAATTGCTTACTTCAAATACGGCAAGCTGTTGGAAAATTTGGACATCACATATATAATAAGGATAATTACATGTTATTATTTACTATCATGATAGGTTAGCCCAAATTAAAAGTGATCTAATTTGGTTAGAATTTTATTGGGCTTTTAATTATTAAATAAAGTATGGGTCAAATATGTGTAGATACTCTTCTAATCAAATTCTAATTAATGATGGGCTAATTAGAATTTGATTAGAACTAATATGCTAAGGTTATAAATATTAGGGTTATGGTCCCCAAATTATACACAAGATATCTTTTCTAATATCTCATCATTAAGTTATATTGTAGATTTATTTTATAAATTCTAACGCAAGCAATATATTGTTACAATGACGGTGAAAGTGGCCACTTCAAAAACTTGACTCAATAAATTTTAGAACTTATTTCTTATAGCAAAAAGAAATTAAGAATTTTTTACTCTTTTTAAAATTATCATTAAAATAAATATAAAAATATCAAATAGATATTTTAACATAGTTCATAGGCCAAATTTGATATCAACCCTATATAATATTGAGTTAACGTATCATGTTGTCATTTTGTTAAGAGGTTAGAGTTAATTAACATACAAGTGACCAAAACATTACAAATTAATAATATTAATAATTATTTTGTAATATTTTATAATTCAATGGATCGGTTTTAAAAGATCAGACACCTCTAATGACATGAAATGTACATTATTTCACTCTTTTTTACAGGGTTTCATGTATATCTAGAAATAGCCATTGGCCCTCAAATTTACACCTACTTTGATTTTTGTGGTCTACTTTAAAAAGAAAATTGAGTAACTTTCTTTTTATGGGAAAACAATTGGGGGGAGGGGGGGGGGAATTAGAGATTGAAAACTCCGGTCCATGCATGCCACTTTGGTTGGTTGGAAAAATAGACATGCACCCCCAATAATTCTCTTTTTCTTCTTGTCATCCTGTTTGTCCATTCTTGGTTGCCCAATGCGATTTTTCATGGATGCCAAAAAAAGAGAAGACTCTTCAATAACTATGTAATGCTAGGGATATAGGCCTTCTAGTGTTAGTGACATCAAACCTGCCTATTTACCACACATATTTGTTAAGGAAATAGGACCATCGAAAATAAAGGATGAAGCTAGGGATTGTCCCTTTGGTTAAATGGGAAAATGTAATTTTTAGTCCCTCTCAAATATTAATAAGTTAATTTAAGCTTTTTATGCTTCGGTTGGTTACTAGTATAATAATATGTGGAAAAGACTTATTTAATACACATTATATTTGTTAAAATAGTTAAACATAAAATAAATAAAAAAAGTATACGTTTAAACTTGAAATTAGAAGAATGAGTAAATTTTTTGTAAAAATAAAACCTCTTTAAAATAAACTAAAATTTTACTATAAACTATGGGAGTGGCTAAAAATTAAATATTTAATTTAAATTTACTTAAAATTTTATAATTTTATCTCAACGTAGAACCATTAATCTCCTTTTTTACATTGTAAAATGTTTTTAAAGATTGATAATCTTTATTCAAGATCTCTTTTTTTTCATAATTTGTTGCCTAAATCAAATATTTTGTTTTCAAAAGCAGCTTTTTACATGTAGTAATGGTAGGGGAAGAATTATGGTTAAAAACCAAGTTGTTTAAAGCCAACATTGATCCACTCTCCATACCTTCATAACTTTGAAGACAAAAGGAAAATATTTGACAAAACCAGCTATTGTTTCATGTCATCTGTATCTTAATCTGTCTCTTTGTCTCACTTCGAGCCATCATTGCAGCTGATTTTGGGACTCTTGTGTTTTCTTCTTTCCTTTTTTTACTTTGATATATGCTGAACTCATGTTTCATATGTTAATAAGGTTAATTTATTTTATATCAATCAATTTACTCGGGATTATTCTATTAGCAAACAATAAACTAATATAATAATAAAGTTGAATTTTAATTAAGGTTGTAAATCATTATTCAATAAACAGTTCATGAATAATTCGATTTTTTTTTCGTTTTTGTTAAGTGAATAAGATTTTAAGACTTATTTATTAAGTGAACCGGACACAAACAAAACTTGTCCAATTCATTTACGTTTACGGAAAATTTCTTTTATGTTATTTTAAAGCTCTTTTAATATATCATTTAAAATATTTTATTATTATTCTATTATTCTAAATTAATAAAATAATTATTCTTTGTGGGCTTATTTTGTTTACTTATAATATAATTATGGGGAGGAACCCACGTACACCGTTGTAAAATTTAAGTGGTTTTACAATCTTCTGTAATTGTTTGTATGTTTAATATTTTAACAATCCAACCATTATATTTCATGCTTTAATCATGTAGATAATGCATGTCAAGTTTGACATAAATTAAAATTTTCTAACTATATTTTTTTCTTAATAACTTTTTACCCTTAAATATTAAATTTATATGTATGACCAGTACAAATATTTTGATAAATTCAACGGTTAGATTGTTAAAATATTAAACATATAAAAAAGTTACGAAAGGGTGTTAAACTACTTAAGTTTCACATTGGTGTAAGTGGATTCTTCTCTATAATTATTAATACTTATATTCGATTATTCTATATATATATATATACACACAAATAAGATATGTTTATTATTCATGAACATTGTTCTTGAACATGTT
The DNA here is from genome assembly GCF_007990345.1 of Gossypium hirsutum. Taxonomy (NCBI): domain Eukaryota; kingdom Viridiplantae; phylum Streptophyta; class Magnoliopsida; order Malvales; family Malvaceae; genus Gossypium; species Gossypium hirsutum. The sequence continues at coordinate 2,057,738 of NC_053436.1, forward strand.
TACAACCATATTCATTTAATGGTCCTGAACATATTCGTTTAACTTAAATAAATGAATATAAACACAAATTTAAAACTCTTAATAAACACAAATTACACTCGAATAAGTTTAAAAATAAACAAACCAATACAACAAAACAGATCGAATGAAGCAAAAAAAAAATACAATTTTATTTACTGTTCAAATTCTTAAATCCGGATATTTATAATTTACTTCCAATCCCGAAAATCTTTTAGCGTCCCCTATATATTTTAATCATATCATGTATTGATATTAGGATGGTATTTGATGGGCTGTAAACTATGAATACTAGAAGTGATTGCGCATGCATATGCATGTGTTAATATATGATTGAAAACGTGGCTAATATCACTTATGATATTTGTAAAAGTTTTATTTTTATATATAATTAATGCATTAAATTTTTTAACTTATAATTAAATCAACTATTACCAACCTTAAATTAAATAACTAATTAGATAGAAGAATTTTGAAAAAAAAATCCATATAATTTACCTACAATAAAATTCGAATCTAAATATTCAGAATTCAAAGGAATAAATTTTTACTTGTGAAAAAGGCCTTCCTAGCAAGTAGTAATGCTTAGACTTTTGTTTTAAAGTTTATGTTTGGGGTTCGTGATTATCCTCCTAATAATATCATATTTAAAGTTTAAATATGTATGTTTCTCTTTGAAAATACAATGTGTCGACTTATCATTACACCTAATACTTGTCGGCAATGTATTACATTTTTTTAATTTAATAAAAATAAATGGGAGATAAATGGTAACCTAAGTTGGAACCTTTAATTAGGAAGGGCAAGTGAAATGAAGGTTAGATGAGGAAATAGACCCAAAGCTTGATTAAAGGGAATGTGATGAAGATTTCTATGGAGTGGATTAAAGCTTTAAGGATTAAAAGTCAACTTAAACACAAATTAAAGGTTATGATTGGTGCGGGGGCACTCATTATTAAAAAGGGATTAAACAATAATTCTTCTTCTTCTTCTTGTTTCTTGTGTAACAATATAGTTTCTAGAGTACTTGGTTGGCAAACCCATCATTTCTCATCAATAGGTCAATGGGAATTTTATATCATTGCTTCAACTGTTGATGGCAGCGTCGGATTGTATGGAATTTTAGTTGAGTTTAAATAATAATATTAACATATTTTATATTTGTTTAATTTCTATTTAACAGAAAATACGAGTTTAAAATTCTATTCAAGTTTATTCATATTTATATATGATTAATCTTGATTCATTCTAGGCTTGGTCATAATTTTTTTGAAAAATAAGATTGATTTATATTTTATTTTTATATTTAATTAATTTTTTTATTTATTAAAATTTTATATATAATGAACTTAATATTTTTTAATGTCTACGTTATAGTATTAACTACTATATATTTAATTTTTATATGTTTTAAATTATATAATATATTAAAATAATACAATATAATATATTACAAACTTAAAAAACGGGTTAGACCAAGATCTAGCCTTAAATATTTAAGCCTGAGCTTGGTTCATATTTTAATCAGGACTAATATTTTTTTTTGTCCAAGCTCATCTTTCAAACTTAATATTCAAACTCTCTTAAATTTTAAGTGAACCTTCACGCTTGAACAAGCCCGACCTTGACAAGTCTACTCATTACCAATATAACATACATACATAATGTAAGCTAAAGTTTTTGCACATTTTTATAAAATTTTAAATCCGACCACCATATTTTACGTCTCATTTAAATATATCATGCATATAATGTTTTGGGTAAATATATAATGGAGAACAAAGTTAAAAACCCCAAGCTTAAACTATATGTAGGTTGTCCAAACTGTTGTTATCCCAACAGCTTGTCCAAATAGATGTTTGAACAAGGAATGGAACAGAGTGTTTCAACAGACAATCTAAAGAAGTGTTCGACAAGAGAATGTAACTTTAGTCGTTTTGGACAATTAAGATCTCAATAATTGTGATTCGGATATATACATGAAATTTTAATTTTGATTTTAATTATATACATTTAAAAAAATAAATATAATTTTGATTTTGAGCTGATTCAAAAAACCAATTGATATGCCTAGAAAAAGCAAAAAAATATTACGAGTCTTAAAGAAATTTTTTTTTTAACTTGTTGTAGATGGAGGAGGTCGTGGATTTTGAGAGGTTTCAAAGATTAAATTTTGATGAGAAAGGAAGAAAATGGAAATAATTTAATGGGGTAATAAAACAACTTTTTAGGAAATAAAAATTAAAAAATTTATTACAGGTGTATGCACGCAGAAACCATGTATTTAGAACACATATATATGTTTAAAAATAACTTACAGCAAAAAATAAAATATACGGTTTGAAATTAATAACGATAGCACATATTATATATGAAATTAAAATGAAAAAAGATTAATTCAAATTGTGAGTAAATGAAATTTTAGATAGGTAAATAAATCATCAATTATTTGTCATGAAATTGTCATTTTTCTTGAATTTGGTATTCAATTGGGACAAAATAAAAATTTAGATACCAAATTGAAAAAATTCAGGTACCAAGCTAAATATTGAATCCAAAATCAAATATGAAATCGAGACAAAAGAAATCTAATTACTAAATTGAACATTGAAGACAAACTCAAATACTGAATAATATATTAACCCAATATAGTATTTCTTATTTTCTAAGAAGATTGTAAAATGTTTGAAAAGGTTTGCAAAGAATTACACCAAATTAGGGGTTGTGGTGGTGGCAAATTCTTCTATATTTTCACACATTTGAGCTCCATTGGGCCTTGATTTGCCTTGTGATTTAACCAACTTAAAACCCATATGAATTCAATAATGGTTAGTTCTTAGTTAGTTAGGCCCATTGAATCATGTATTTCATTACTCAACACCTAATTCATTAGTCCCATAAACCAAAATTTGAAACATAAACCAATCGAATCACGAGAACATTAGACACCAACTTAATTGAAAAATAATTTAAAAAATTCATATTTTTTATAAAAAATTTATTTTATTATTTGGAGGTTTTTATCTATTTTTATTATATAAAATCAATAAATATATATAATAAAAGCTTAACTTAAATTTTGAACACGTATTATTTAAATGTCAAGACGAAAACTTTAACCACTGCTCTAAATAAATCTTAATAGTAAAATTTTAATATACAATAGTACATATAAACATAAATTTCTTGAATATTACATACAAATAACATTTTTTAAAAATAATTTTACATTTATCGATTTCTTTTTGTTCTCTTCATATACGTTTTACAGTCTATATTCGAGGTTCATGGCTACTAATATAAATGTAATGTGTGTATATATATATATATTTCCTATTGAGTTTTCTTTTATACAAGATTAAAGGCAAGAGATGGAGGTCACATAATTTAAACCCGTGTCAAACGGATGTCTGACAAAAATTTTAACTACCACCCCATACAAATCAAGACGTATTTTATATTGAGTTTCAACAAATATAATCTTAACATTGATGAGTCATTTATTTATAAAAGCAAGTAAATTAATCTATTTGTTTATAAATGGTCCGTCAAACATTAAAGTGAGCAATTTAATCTTTATATTATAAAAATAAACAATTTATTCCGTGTAGATTTAAAATATCATAAAAAAAGATTTAATTCACAATTAGACTATGAAATGATTAATATTAAAACTTTTTTGCCCCACTTTAGTACTTAGATTATTATTTTTATCCTAATTTACCTCTCGATTTCATTCCCCACCTTCTTCATTTCCTTCCAAATGCAGTCGTCATTGCAATAGCTAAATGATGGTGTGCAATATCAATCAACCATAGACTCCCAGTCACTAGATCTAATCCTCCATGAAAAGTAAGAAATTCCACTTATTTTGACCAATTCAAGGTAAAAAATGAGGTTGCTCCATCGACAAAATTGAGATAATATTGAGCCAAAAGATCACGATTCAAGATAAATTCATGGGGAAATAAGATCTCTTTAGAGTCTACTCCAGTATTTAAAAATTGGTTTATCGGTAAAGACATATACCTGATGCTCCGCCCAAGAAAGGGACCCAAGCTCGCAACCAGCTCCTCCACTTTTAGTGAGGCCTCTTCAATCCATGACCTAGCCGATTCAAACCGCTTCCCTTCCTAAGCTATTCTATAGGCGGCTGCATTCACTTCCGTAGATATATATCGAACTGAACCTCTTCAAATGACTTAACTTTATCTTTACTAACTTGAATCATCCTACCCATAAAAAGAGACAAAATTAAATAAATATAATCTAGATTACACACTTTTATAATAAAATGAATAACTAACCCATCAAATAATTTAACCATTAATGATCATATTAAAGTAGATACGTATATTGCAAAACACCTTTCACTTTATAAACATGTCGGATTATTAAAGTAGCTGCTAATCAACCAAGTCTCAGCTAAATTCAGCAGCCCCATAACACCCTACTTAACTCTATATTTTCTATTCAAAAAGCTTGGACAGTTTCGTCTTTCCATACACACAAAAAGAAAAAAAATGGACCACCTATATCCTCAGCCTAAGTTCCCCACTCTTACCAAATTCTTAGGTTGTCCTATCCAAAAATTTCATCCATACCTCTGTTAAACAAAAGGTTATATTCTACCTCTTAAAAAAGAAATAAATAAATAACCCATTTTTCTCTATACTTTTCCTTACAAATATATGTATGTTATATGAGATCTCTTATTGTATTAATATTTCCTCTCTCTCTTGATTTTCTTCCATGTCTTGTTCTGAACTGACAAAAACAACAAGAGAGAGAAAAAACCAGACAATCAGTTTCAGCTAAGACATTAGTAAGTAACACACTTTAAAAGTTTAAAAGAAAAAAAAAACTATTATTACCCTTGTTCAAGTGCAAGTGTAAAACAATGAGCTTTAAGACATAGTTAAAATCTGTCGTAGAACTGATGATCTTGATGTGTTAAAGAACAAAGTCACATGGAAGATTCACACTTTGGGTCTTAAAAAAGATGGAAGCTTTAGCTAAAGAACCTGAAGGGGTTGTGGTAGTCATCGACATTGATGGAGAAGAAGAACAAGCAAACCAGACAGACAACGAGGAGCAACGACAAGGGACCAACAGCAGCAGGTGTTCGTCGTCTTGTTCGATTGAAGCAAAATCTGGGACAAGTGAGATCATAAAGGAGAGGGGATCTTCGGTGTCGGATACTAGTTGTTCTTCTTCTTCCTTAGAAGTGGATCTGGAAGCTGAGGTGGTGACTGAAACCAAGCTGCATTTGGACAATGTGGAGAGGGATTGTCGGATTTGTCATCTCAGCTTGGATCCAAGTTACCAAGAATGTGATTTGCCTATTGAGTTGGGGTGTTCTTGCAAAGATGATTTAGCTGCTGCTCATAAACAGTGTGCTGAAGCCTGGTTCAAAATTAAGGGAAACAGGTAAAACATTTTTTATTGTTTTGAGATATTATTGTCTTATTTTGGTATGTACTGTAAGAAATGTGGGTGAATCTTTGTTGTAGCCATTGCATTATAGATTGGTTATATACTAGGAAGAACTTGGTAAATTTGCTGGTTTTTGAGAAAGGGTCCTCATTGGATTTATTCTGAATATGCTGTAAATACTAAGTTTCAAATTGCATTTTGCTCACTATTCTTAAACAATGAGCAAATTAATCCTTGTGGATTAGACCGAAGAGCAAATCAGTTCTTTTTTGTTAAAAAATTCATTTATTTCCATTGTTAAAAACGATTATGCTTGACAAAATAACAAAATAATAGCACGTGATGTGTTATGTGTATCTCGTGCTGACATACATGAGCTAGTTTTTATCAAAAGGATTAATTTACTCTTTGATTTAACTTAGGTAGATTAATTTACCCAATTTTTTTGTAGAAGGGCAAAATGTAATCTTAGGTTCTTCATGGTACTTTTTATGCTGAATATGCTCTGCTATGTTGATCATTCTCTTGCAATTGCAAGGCCTCCTTACTGTGTTTCGGTTTTCTAGTTAAGCTGGATCAAGGTGTAAGCGGCTAATACACGGCGGATTGTATCGTGTTATCTATCTTGTTCTTGTTGCAGGCATAAGCAGTTAAATATCAGACATGAACTGATTTGTATGTTTTACCTAGATTATGTCTTGGTCGATTGAGTCTCCTACTGATTTGTATGTTACAATGCTTTTTTCCCCCAGAATATGTGAGATTTGTGGATCCACTGCTCGGAACGTTGCTTGCATGAACGAGACTGAGATGACAGAGCAGTGGAATGATTCGAATGATTCCATAGCTGTGGCGGCGGCAGCGGCAGTTCCTGTCAGGACTCGTGGTGCAGACCCGAGAAACTTCTGGCAGGGTCATCGGTTTCTAAATTTCCTACTAGCTTGTATGGTCTTTGCCTTTGTAATCTCTTGGCTCTTTCACTTTAATATACCATCATGAGAACCTATAGCATGTTGTTTATATTAGTCTTTAGGGCTTTAACAACTTCTGTAATAATTTTATGTGGTGTTCTGTGTTGGATTTTAATTCAACATAACAAAGAATGTTATCAAATTCTGTGTTTTGTTTTTTTTTGTTTACACGGCACCATTTGAACACTTGTGTGTAGCTCTTCATGTCCTTTAAAAAGGAAGAAATTTATCATATAGATTTGAGTTTACAAACAAGTTGCCAACATGGACAAAGATATATACAACAAATACATTATAATATACAGTTCATATACAAAATGAACGAACTTATTTTACAAATGTACCTGATTTGTGGATTAAAACTGACTCATTCTTCACTGACATAAAATACTCGTTCCGAAAGCTTACTATACACGAGCTTGAAAAATATGTGCAGTGCAGAAGATGATGAGAGCAGCTCAATGAAGAATATCAGGTGCTACTCGTATCAAAAATCATATTATGGGATAGTTCTGTTTACGGCTCTCACCAACGGATATCTACATTGGAACATGGCAAAGATCAAACAAGTGACGGATAATGTTAGGTGAGGATAGTTTCGGTTTATCTCATGTGAACTTAATGAAAATTTTTAAGTAATTTAGCATTTCAACCAAATAACAATACAAAAAAAGGCAGAAAGTTTAGTTGTTTTATAGATATCTTACCAGAAGAAGATCCTCGTCAGTACCAAAGGACTTGCGTGCTTCTTCGAGGGACTTTGATGAGATCCTGTCTTGTTTCCTGCACATATTGTTTCCCAAGTTTATGCTTCTAGCATAAGATCAAACGTAACTCTTAAAAACGAAGCTTGACGAGTTGAATTAACATCAACAAAAGTATAACTAATAAGATAGATACAAGTTCCATTGAACCAATTTTATGAAGTATAACGGGGTGGTGCTCCTAGTGTGAAGTGCAGCCTTAAGTTTCTTAGCATGCTTATTTCTGAAAATTATTGGTAACTCATCATACCAACAATGATTACCTTAATACCTTTGTTTAAAACGATTATATGATCTTGAACAAAACAAAAACAAAAAGAGATTATATAATTGGGAGCTGCCAAGCAGTGAAAAAGAAGGGTTAGGAAGTACCTAGAACTTGCAGGATCTCTAATCTCAAATTCATCCGCTTCAGCATCATAACCGCATAGCACGACATAATGACCTACAACAAGACCAAATTTCTCAACAATGTGATCAAATGTGAAAGATCATATAAGTTCATGGACAAGATTATATAAGCATATGTACCACAAATATATATATTTTCTCATTATTAGCATTCTGATATTATATTTTCAACTTTTATACAAAAAACAACATTCTAAAAGCGTGCAATGCTGACCTGTGTATCCTACATCATTGCCATGAAATCCAGGGATGAGAACATCTCCAACCCAAGATCGACTGCATGTGCAAGATTTTAGCAGGAGAATTCAATACTAGGATATCACCACTATATAAGTTTCATCCAAAAACTGAAGTATGAATACATACCTCAATTTGTACAGATCAACCAAAGCAATCGCAATATACTTCCCTGACAAAATCCAACGAGAGATTTCTTCTTTGCTGATTGACCTGCACTGAAAAATGGGAGCAGTTCAAAACCCCAATGAAACTTATCACTAAAGCGATCAAACTGCAGTATGAATATGTGTTCTAACCTATAACAGTTCTAATGCAAAGAGATAAAACATGCACTCGGATAAATACCAGTATATTGATCCCTGCTTCCACTGCTTTTTGGAATAGCTTATCTACTCGAACTAGATCACTAGGCAGATGTTCCTGCAAAATACTCGAGTAGTTTCTTTGATTATTATATTATCAACAATAATACAGAAACAGAGCAACTACGAAGATGCATATGATGCAAAGGTAAATTACCTTGTAATATGTCTCCCCAGAGTAGTTCGGGTTAGCTCCAAATGTTACAGTGTAATAGGAAAACCTAACGGAAAACTTTTGCAGTAAATAAGCAAGATCAACGGTCCAAATGCTGCATACAAGATGAAATAAAATGGTATCAGCGTATATCACATCCAAATGTTCATAATGTTTATATAATTCTTTGCATATGTTGTAACGAAAACATACCTAGTCGTGCAGCAAAGCTCGGCCAAGTTCTGAATACTATAACCATTAATGCCAACAGTAGACAAAGCCATCAAAACACAAGCAAGTCCACAGTCCCAATAGAACAGCTGGTTAATATGTGGAACCTGTAAACACCAAACAAACCCCATCATCGAAACATAAACAAAATAAACTTGCAATGCAAGGAAGCTTGAAACAATAATGCACTCACTTGAACAAAATGTGATCGAGGCAATGCGGTCTCGTGGCCATTTTGATTATCAGATGGCAGCTCAAAAGGGTAGCATCTAGCCACCATATTCACACGATCCCCACCTTTTTCTTCATCGTCTTCTTCATCTGTTTTCAGAATCTTGTTTGACAGAAAATATAAAGGCCACATCAAGTGAAGCCACCCTTGATTAAATCACAACAAATGCCACTGAGCAATTATTTTAATCAGTTATAAACAACATTCAAGAGCACCACCACCATTAATTCTACTTCCTTTATAGCTCTTCCTGCAGGAAAAAAGAATTCAAAATAATGATTTTTCCCTGCTGTTTTGATAATTAAAACTTATTCATAATATCATAAATTCGGTCAAATTAAAAATCTTGATTAGGTTAATGCGAAAATTAGCTTCTTCCTTTTTTTTTATTATCAAAATTTAACCTTTTGAAGCTATTGACAATCTGTTCAGACAGAAAAACAAAGATTTTTACTCAACTGAACATCGGAAAACATATCTAATAAAAGCAAAGAATCAAAAACTTTCAGAAAGTAAATAAACTTTGTTAATAATAAAATAAAATAAAAACAATGAATTCTTAATTTCTGATCTAAAACATGAAATGTTAACGAAGAACTATCAAACGCAGAATCAAGAAAACCAATTAAAATAAGAGGGAAAATTGAAAAAACAAATATAATAAAAATAAGAAAGGGAGAGAAAATAAAATACCTTTGAGAGGGAAAATAAGGAAAAAAAAAAAAGGGCGAAGATTGAACCTTACTTTTTTGGGATTTGTTGTCTGAAAATTATAGAAGACAAAGCAGATACTTTTCGAACTGTGTAATGGGTCTGGTTGGTGTCTTTTTTTTAATGCCGACATTTTCGGTGAGTTTTTTTTTGTTTTAAATTATTTGAAAAAATATTTAAGTTTTAAAAAAAATAGTTAGGGAAATCTAAGGACGACTTAATAATTGGTACGATGAATCAGTATTCATTGATGAATAGAAGAATATACCATAGCTCCAAGTTAATATGATGGTAAGTATTAGAGATAAAAAAATTTATTTAGATTTTGATTTATAGAATCGTAAGTTTAAAGTTGTTTAATGAAAGAAAACAGAATTATAGAAGATAAGTGAAATGAGAGTTTTAAGTTAGGATGGACAATATGAATAAAAAATGTTATACAACAATAATTTCAATAGTTTATAACTTAAATAAAAATTTTCAAATAATTTAATTATTATTTAGTTTTTTTTGAAATTATTGATTTATCTTAGTAGAAGTGGAGGAATAGAAGTTGAAAACAAGATTGATGGAGGAAGTGAGATGTTGCCAAAATTCCATGGGGTCAACACTTATCAATTAAGTGATAAAGTGGGCCAGCCTTGTCTTTCTTTTGGTATGGATAAATTTGATCTCTTTTTATTTTTATTACTTGATTTTATCTCAATTCCTGTAAAAAAATAATAATAAAATTACATTTTCACTTTTAAAATATAAAAATATTTTATTAAATATTTTTAAAAATAATAAATTAATACATATTAAAATGATATGAAACACCCTATAATGCATTCTCACCCACCACCAAAATTATTGAAAAACCCAACTTTGATCTCACCTAATTATTGAAATTCCTAAGAGATGATAAAAAATACTTTTTTTTATATTTTTATAATTAATAAAATAATATATTTTATTATAAAATTGAATTAAAAAATATATATTTTCCTAGTGTCTAACTCTCAGACAAATCTACGGTTTAGATATAATAATACAAAAACAGTTTAAGTATATTTAGGGTTTGGATATATATATGAGAAAGTATTAGGCATATTGGAGATAAAATATTTTAATTTCATAAATTGGAATCATAGCAGAGAGAGCACCAAATTAGATTTAAATTTTAACAAGAATGTAGATTAAAATAATAATTTTTAATGATGTTAAAGTGACAATTAGCATGACAGATCACATGAGCTTTATGTTGAGATGATATTATTTATCTTATATGTTACATCTGTAAATAATTTAAAAATTATAAAAAAATCACAAAATAAAAAATTCAAAAAATAAAATAAAAATTCCAATTAAAGTTAGCATGAAATAGATGTGGATTGTTACGTGGGTTAGTATGTTTAAAATTTAACATTTTAGTCAATATTTTTATTTAAAAATAATAATTTGATTATTGAATGGTTAATGGTCAAAATTTGACTCTTTTTTAAAAGGTTAAGAGTTAAATTTAGCTAAAAAAAAGAGATAAATTGACAAAAAAAGTGTAAACGTTAAGAACTAGATTTATCATTATGCAATTTTTTAAAATAACTTTATTCAATTGACATATAATTGATTGAATTTTCATGTGACATTGACCATTTTACACTCGGCATTAATTTAACGACAGCATTAAAAATGTTATCGAGTTAGATCTATTAACAACATTACATAAATAAAGGAATTAAATTATGTCAAAATTAAAGTACGAAAGATTAAATCTTAAATTTTAATCTAGTAGAGGGACTAAAACCATAATTATACTGCAAATTTCAGCACAGCGGAGAGAATAAAACCAGAAATGTTTCCCCCATTAAAAAAAAATCACTGTTTTTCAAATTATTTTTAATTTATTTTCATTTAATATTATACCCCCACCACTTTGCTCTCTTACCTGTCGTTGTCTGCTTTGGTAGAATTTGTCATGATTTAATGGCTTTTTTGGCATAGAATTAGTGTATGAATTTAAGAGTAATTTAAGGCATATTTTGGAAGCATGTGTTCGACCAAACAATAACTGGTAGCATCTGTTTTAGATCTTTAGGATGGTTTTAAGGCTGGTGGAAATTTTAGAAAATAAAATTGAAAATTGTTGATACAAAGTTGAGATTGTAGCAGTTTATGACGGTTCATTTAGTGAGTGGAGAGTCATAAGTGATTAAGTGTGATTGGAAATTAGATTTCTCAAAGAAGATAAGAGTTCAATAGGAAAAAGAGAGATAACAGGAGAGGGAGAGATTTATTTTGTTTTGATGTTTGTGGGCCTTAAAAGTGGACACCTCTAATCATTCTCGAGATGTCACATGTTATTCTCATATTACTTCTATACTCCTTAGAGCCTAATTGACTTATTGATGTTTTGTTCTTGAAAGTATTGCCTGTCATGTTAGGCCAACAGTATATATAACACATAAGTGGCATGTGTTTTATCCACATTAGGGTTATGGCCCCCAAGATGTGAGTTCATGAGATATTGGGCTCACGAGGTTATGGGCTCGTAAAATCTTGAGCTTACAAGTGTTCTTAACTTGCAAGATGATTCTAATCCATGGTATTAACTGATGAGGATAGCAAGATGTAAATCAAGCTCCCAATTAAATGGGAGGTTATAAAGTGACCTCTCTTGAGACATCAATCTTTTATAACTTACCTTGGTGATGATTGTTTTGATGGTTGAAAAGGGATTCACGTTATTTCGAAGTATTTACCTTTACAAGATATGATCTCCTTGGTGAATGTAGGTAGATAGACTTAAATAAAATTTAGTATATTTCACTCAAACTTTAATAATCAGAATCCTAACATGATCTAACACAATTTTAAATTTATAATATGATCTTTTTCTTTTTTTTTATATGTTATATTATTTATATTATATGAAAGTTAAATATACCAAACTATAGTGTAAATACTGAAAAATACATTAAGTTGCTTATTTTAAAATTTTAATAAAATATATAGTTATAGTAAAAGATAGGTGTAATCACCAAAAAAAACTAAAAATAACTATATTTTCTTGAAAAATGAATATAAAGAGCCTAAATAAGTTCTGGTTAGTAAATTACTGGTATGAGTAAGATTAGGTAAAATTTGATATTCATATTTCAAATCAAATTTGAACAATTATGTATAATATTAATATTGTGAATTATAAATACAAATCAGCTATAAACACTCAACTTTACTCTAACCCACAAAAAAAAAAAAAAAAGAAGAAGAAGAAATTCCATAAGTTCATCAACTTTGGTCTGTTTCATTAGCTAAGAAATAACAAATAAAAAGGTAAATTATAATAGAGGCCACTCAACTATAATTTTATTTTTCTTTTTGGTCACTTAATTATTGTTAAATTTCTTTTTAATTATCTAGTTATGGAAAATTATAAAATGATCGTCTAACTATTCAAGTTTATCTTTTTCAACCACCAACTAGTTAATGTAAAAAATAAAAACACTCAAATATTTAAGATAGTTGAGTGAAAAAAATAAAATTAAATACTTAAATGATCATTTTGTAACTTTTTATTATTGGATACCAAAAAATAAAAATCAAAGTTGGGTGACTTATAATGTATTTTACCCTAAATAAAATAAAATTTTTAATTTTTTTCTGAGGTTTTTTTTTTTATCTTTTTAGTCGTAAAAAAAATGAAAATAAAAGAAAGAAGAGAGTAGGGTGAAATATATGAAGCCTGAAACATAACAAGCCGGTGTGCATCATCTACATTATTTTGCCCGTTTCAGTACATAAACTAGACCTACAAAGTTAGACAGAAAGCAAAAAAAGCAGTACAGGTGCTACAAAAAGCTCAGTCTCTGGCTAAACATATGACCTGCTTGCCAATATTTTGGCCTGAAAATAGTCCAACAAAAGCAGCTGGACCACTCTCTAAACCGTCATTCATGTCTTCAATGTACACAATCTTCCCCTCTTTGAAGTTCTTAGTGACATGTTCTAAAAACTCAGGGAATTTATCTAAGTAGTCGCTTTGCAAGAATCCTTGCATCTTGATGCGCTTTGGTACAACACAATACAAATTGTGGATCCCTTTCGGATCGGAGAAACTATGTAGCGACACCATTCCGCAAACAGCTATACGACCATGAATCCGCATGTTGAGCAAAGCTGCATCCAGAATCTCCCCGCCCACGTTGTCAAAGTAGATATCGATGCCTTCTGGGAAGTACCTGTATAGAGATTTTAGCTATCACTAATCAGGATGATGCACATTTGTTCCAACAAATGAAAGCGTATCATTTCTAATTTGGTTCAATGCAGGAAAATCATTGACAGGGCCTGTTTCAGTTATGCAATATGCTTTCCAAGTATCTTAGGGGCTCTTGTACTAAGAGTTGAATTGTATTTTGTCCCTTTTACTAAAAAGTTAGTCTTTTGTGTTAGATCAAAAACTAAATTAGTCCTTCTATTAAAATTTTAATATTTCTATTGTTAAAAACAGATCCTTGTATGTCAGCATGTGATAAACATGACACACCACATGTCCCTGTTTAATTATTCTATCAGCTATGTTAGTTTTAAACAATAGAATGGATGAAACTTCTAACAAAAAGGACCAATTTTCTCTATGATCTAATGTTTAGGGACTAATTTACCAATTTTTTTGAGCAGGGATTTATCCCAAAAAAAATACCTACGGACCTTTTCAAAGCAGCGTCTAGGTCTGCCTCCTCTTTGTAGTTAAAGGCTTCATCAAACCCAAGCTTGTTCTTAAGAAGATCAACCTATAATATGCCAAATAGAGAGTTCAATCGTTTTCTTGAAAGTGAAAGTTCAATTCTTAATGAATTAGAATTCAACTAACACACAATTTTTGTACAAAAAAGATACCTTTTGCCTACTTCCAGCACTTCCAACTACATAGCAGCCATGTAACTTGGCAAGTTGTCCAACAAGCTGACCAACAGCTCCTGAAGCTGCAGATACAAAAACATATTCTCCTTTCTTTGGGCTACAGATTTCATAAAATCCTACATAAGCAGTAAACCCTGGCATACCTGCATTAAACTTCTAAATCAGTAATGAATTTAAACATTATTAAGAAAAATCAAATACATAAAAAGAACTCTTTGCTAAATTGATCCCTCTAAAAAAAACAGGAGCAATTTAATCCATGTTAATTTTGAAATTGAGTATCTAACAACAATTAATCACAATATTAATGTTTTTTTTATCATTTTTGGTGTAATAACAAATTTACCCTTCAAAGTTTACACATTTTGTCTATTTATATATATTTGAAGTTAAAAGTTTTTTTATATATTGTTTTTGAAGTTTTTAGAATTTTAAATTTTATACATTTTTTCGAATACTTTTTTAGAATCAAGACTTAATTGACAAAATATGTCGACATTGAAGGCTTAACTTGTTAGTATGTCAATCAAAATTATGTATGATTGACATCATTCTTTAGTGACTGACTTTTAAAATTGACAAGGATTAAGTTGCTCCGATTTTTATAGAGGGACCATTTGCTCAATATTGAAATTGAGAGGAACCAGAAAGGTGTTTTTACCAATCAAATACATGCTCTTTTTTTTTTTCTCAAAATGAGCTACTCGATTAGCAAGACATAAGTTCCTGGCAAAATGACTAAGATTTATCTAATTTGTATTGTCAGTTTGAAATACTAGACAAAACAAACAAACACAACAATTTTTTACTGAAACAGAGTTATTGTTCAAAAATCTATCCCCTTTGCTCACTTCAAGGCTACATAGGAAAGCTTGATTTAATTGCTAGGCATATAACTAAACTGATCACCTCAAAATGCATCCAAATCAACCTTCCCATTTATGGTTGGTATAATCAGTGCACAACAAGCATACTTGGAAGAAAAAGGAACTTGATTGGATAACAATCAGACACAAACTTTAATGTGATCATAATTATGTACAATACTTATGATGTTCTCTCTATTATTATTTGTTGTCAGGTTTGTTCATCTTAATCAGATCACAGATGTTAAAACTAGTCGATAAAAGAACAGCAAGCATAAATCGGTAAAAGTACCATGGAGTCCCTTGTATTAAGAGTTACTCAAAAAATAGGTAAATTAGTCCATATACATTAAATCAAAGAATAGATTAGTCCTTTTGTTAAAAACTAATCCTTTTATCTTAGCATGAGGTACACGTGACGTGGTTATTTGCTAGTTTTTAACAATAGAAATAAATAAAATTCTTAACAAAAAGGACCAATTTACTCTTTAATCTAATTGCTATTTTTCGAGTAGAGAGGGGAAAATGCAATTTGACATCTAGTATAGGGGCTTCCAAGATATTTTTACCAGTGTAGATATGACGAATTGGGAGAAGGAAGTTCTAAACATACCAAGAAGTCCCAAGTGGTAAGAGAGAGGGATAGCATCATCTGGTTGAATCTTTCTCAACTGTGAAGTGTTGTGAATCAAGCTGTACTCTTCCCATCCAGTGATTCCGGAAATGAAGTCTCCTGGTTTGAAATCAGGGTTATCAGAATCCAACACTTTTCCCACTCCAAATCCTTCAATAGGCTTCACTCATCATCATCATCAAAAATGAAAATAGATTAGTTATTAACATACATAAAATGCAAAATGTATCCTATTTGAGAGTAAAGGATGAAAAATACCTGAGAAGGAACAAAAGTTGGGATATAAGAACCATGAAAATCACGCATGCGACCTCTCATGTAAGGATCACAAGAGAGATAGAGATTCTTGACTAGAAAAGCCCCCGAGCCTTTGGGAGCCTTCAACTCTTTTTTCCCAATCTTCATTGCCATATCTGTTACCTTGGGTACTCCTTCTATGTACCTTTCAAGCACCACTTGCCTGTTCTCTACTGTCGCCATTCCCTCAAAAAAGAGTAGTCCTCACCGGTCACTAAACCCCTTGTTTTCTCCTTGCATTTATAGGCAACTCTCACCGGTCAGCTCAACCCACCTAACTCTCTCGTCAAACTATCACCTTTACTTCTTTGCTTTGCGTGTGTTCCTCTAGACTACTATATCTACCTACCTCCAACTCCAATTTTAATAAAGTAATATAATTTATTACACATCAATAGTGTATCACTACATTGCTTGTGAATTTGGTGAGACTCTGATTTTAATGAATTTAAACACTTTTGAGCCCCATTTTTTTGTCAGACTGAAATTTCATTCATATAAAAAAGGTTTTTACAAATCTACTGTGAAATATAATCAATACAAGACAAGACCCAAACCACTTAAAACTCAAATCCGAAGAAACTTCACTTGAATTAGGTCATCATTATTTATAAAAGGGAAGCCAAAGCGATCTGATGAGGTTGAGTCATCAGAACGGAGGAACCACCATATGACCATAATGCCTAAAGACCCTATAACCCCTCGCCTCCGTTGGTTGGGCCTCTGGTTTTAAATGTTAGTCAAGCCTGTTTGGATCTTAAATTTTAAAGCATGTTGGGACTTTGGACTTTGAAGGGTAATTGAGGTATTGGATTTTAACTTGTAATTTGGGCTTCTAGATCTTAGTTCTTAGCTTGGGCTTCGAGATTTATGGTTTATTTATAATTATGTACAAAGTATAAACGGAGAAGAACATACCATAGCCGATGAACTGTTTGTAGTATCTCATTGCCTGTTAATTTTCTACAGATATACCATAGCCAAGATGTGGTTTGAGTAAGAAGAGTACACTCAAATGTTATGAGATTGCTAGCTGCAATTCAGGGCCTATTATTTACATGTAATGATTAATTACTTTTTAGAGATTATGAATGCGTAATGCTTAAGTGGTAGTATCTTGAATTCCATTTTTTCCCCAGTTCTAATGTCTATGAGCTATCATTTTATGGTGCTGATTGCAGAACGAACTTCCTTTTAGATGTGCGGTGTAAGGGTTTCTTCCATGCACTCGAACACTTTCTACATCATTGATTTATATGTGATTTATTAGTAATTAGAATGTGGGTTTGTTTGTCAAAGAAAAGCTTTTTCTTATGAACATATAGATGACTTACAGCGAATATCGTTATAACGGTAAAGATATTAAATTAATTAAAAATTTTACATACATGACGATATTTTGATAAATTCAAGGGTTGAATTGTCAAAAGAAAAAAAACTTATGTTCAAGTTATGCCACACTTGAAGCTTAAATCTGTTCATATTTCCCTCTCATATAGGATGGGACTTTGGGTTTGGAAAGATAATCTCATCAATTATTAGTACTAATATAAATTTGAATTTAAAGATTGAATTTCAATAAAGGCAGTAGTGATAACACGAAAATTTACTCTTTGGTCACCTTACTGTCTACATCATCAGCAAAACCATAGAATACAAATATCTCACAACTAAACAAAGTACTGGACCTAGTTCTTCACCTTCATCGTTTTATTGTGAAAACACCCCATGGCTATGTCAACCAAAGCTATCAATCTAGCTAGTTTTAGCTCAGTTTTTCCTTCTTCACTTGATAAGCTAAACAAGCCATCAAAGGGTGTCCAAAATAGTTTCTGGGTACCAAGAATTCCACTGGTTAAAGCAGTTCAAAGCCCAGCTGAATCAGATACTGGCAGATGGGCAAAACAAAGACGCCCCCAGAATGCAGATGGTGACTTCTTTGTAGGTATATATCATAGTTCCCCCAGAATTAGATAAGTTCTTTGCTTGAGGGGCTATTAGTCTTTTCCCTTTCCCATGTTGGATGATAACTTCTTCTAATTGTTTTTCTCCACAGAATTTTATATTGCTTTTTAATACATGTTGCAGATCATTCATGCATAGATTGCGACACTTTTCGCTGGATGGCACCGGTAATCTATCAAGCTTGTATTTATATTTCTGTGAACTATTTTGAGCATATGAATGTTAGTTTACTGTCGGTAATACCAGGAATGGAAAACAAATCTATTGCATGTGCTTTCTTGAATATAAATTTCAATGGTATGGTTTAGAAAATAAATAATGGGAAAAGATGGTTCATCAAATATTTCACTTTCTTTGTTCATTGAGAACTGATTTTGTATTAAAATCATCTCTAAAGGAATGGATATTATGTTTAACTCATAATACTTGTGCTGGTTCACAGATTGACTTGAAATGGTGAAAAATGGTACACTTAGGTTGAGAATAATGGCAGGCATCATGGATGCTTTGCTACTAATTTGCAGAGTTTGTATAGGCTATGAAAAGTTAGGATCGGCTTCTTAGCGTACAAATACGGAATGGTTTTGGAAACCCCTGTTTTAGTTTAGACTAACTACTTAAATTCCTAGTGCACATAAACTGTCCTTAATGCACAGATGAAAGCCCTCACAACACTTATGGTAGTAGATAAACAGATGAATATGTATCTGTAGCCTGTTTTGTGCCTTCTTTTTCACATATCAATGGTATAACCATTTCATTATGTAGTGGACTTTGCTTTGTGTATCCCTTTCCGGTGTAGTAATAGGATGTTCATGTAGTGCAGACCACTGCCTTAGAATTATCAATTATGATGTCGGTCAAGATCTTAGAAACTATTCTGCTTTTAAGGCTTTTTATTTCTTGCTTTTGCAGCAAGTCTTCACACGAGTCGGTGGGATGTCTGCAGTTTACAAACAGCCGACCTGCAAGGATGATCGATTAAAAGCTCTCCAGGTTTACTTATTTCGTGTATTGTCATCGGTTAGAAGATGATACTTTCCTCTTATAGCAATTGCCCCTAGCTTGCAATATAATTGTTGAAATTTGCAGGCCTTGATTTCATGTCCAACAAACTCGATCCGTACAGAAGTGCCTCCTCCTGATATCCTAGAAGCTCAGAAGACATTTCCGATCCCAATAGATGAGAAGAAACTTCCAGTAACTCCTTACTGTACCTTCATTTTACAATATCGTTTGACAGACTGTATAACTAATATGTTTATATTTTCAGGGTGTTTATCACTGTGGGTATCATTCTTCTAAGTCATATGGAGCTTCTTCCTACTTGATCATTCATCCTGATGGAAATATACTTATAGATAGGTACTAATCTGATTTCGGGTAAAAGATGTGGGAACAATAAAGCTTCTACATATTAATTTGAGCTAACTTGGCTGTAATAAGTTTTTGCAGCCCCAAATTCACAGAGAGACTTGCACGTAAGATCGAGGAGCTAGGGGGAGTATGCTATATGTTTCTAACCCACAAGTATGTTAGCAGATTTTTTTTTCATCTTTCTGTTCATTTATAGGTTTCTGATCCATGTTTTTATGATCAGGGATGATGTTGCAGATCATGGGAAGTGGTCAAAGCGGTTTTGTTGCGATCGGATTCTCCATTCTGGAGATGTAAGTGACATATCATAAACTTATACTTGCTTTGGTCCTTTCGATGTTTTTAACTCCATTTGCAGATTCTTGAGTATATACTTTTAATGCTATAGCGTATAGTGCTCTCTGCAATATAACCTTCGTGCCATAAATGAAAGTTACAGCATCTCCTAACTCGATTGTCAAGTTCTAGTTGGATAGTACTTGTATCATTTATCTCTGCAGGTAGAAGCATGTACAGCTGATGTAGAAACGAAGCTAGACGGCAATGGCCCGTGGAGACTTGGACAAGATATTATGCTCATACATACTCCTGGCCATACAGAAGTGAGTTGTTAATCTAATGTATACAAGAAAATTGTCAGCAAATATAGCTTCATTATCCCTTGACAACAATAGCACTGAAAAATAGCTCATAATTGAACATTTTCTGAAATGTTGCAGGGTTCTGTTTGCTTGTTTTATATGCCACTTAAGATTCTATTCACTGGTGACCATCTACTGATGAGAGAATCCGGGTTGGACATAGTAGAGATGTACAATAGATATTCAGGTAAAGCCTATCTTTCTTGGTTTTTTCAAGCTTTTGAGATGGTCGTATCTGCATGCTAATGTCTGGATATGTGTTGAATACAAGTATCATGGAGGGATATATATTAGGAACCGGATTGCATTTTGTCCATTTTAATAGTAGAAATGGACAGATCTTTTAAGAGAAGAAAAGAGATGAGCTTGTTTTTTGATATAACATACATAGATTAATTTTTTCATTTCTTAATAACCAGACAGCTACATGGGGCAATTATGTCAATGTATATTAGATCAAAGAGGAAACTGGTCCTATTGTTAAAAATTCTATATTTTTTTACTGTTAAAATATAGTCCTTATATGTCAGAATCTGTTAGCTACGCTTGTTTTTAATAATGGAAATGGATAAAATTTTTAACAAAATAACTAGTTTGCTCTTTAATCTAAATTGCAGTGACTAATTTACTACTTTTTTTAATAGAGAGAGAAAATTAGAATTGGATTCCTAATATAAAAACCTCCAAGTACTTAAATATGAATATTTCGGAAAAAATGAATAGTCGAAGAAACATAAGGTAAACCTATATGAATATACTATTATCAAGGATCATCATGTTTACAGAGTCCATGTTTCTAACAGTTATTCAATTCGTTTTTTCATCATTTATCCAGCGCAGGGCCCCGACCCTCCTAAAATAGAAATTTTTTCATTTAGGCCGTTTGAAATTTTTAAAATTTTAAATTAGTAAAGATAAAATTACACTTTGCCCCTCTAAAAATGATAAAAATTTGATTTAATCCTTTACAATTTATAAAGATAGAGGCTATTAAAATGGTGAAATTGTATTTTTACTATCGTAAAAATTACAAATTAATTTTGACCCCTAAAGAAATTGTCTGGCTTCCCATGCATTTACCCTTTTTTTCTCTTCATCTTTTCTTTAACATGCTCACCATGTTGTTTTTCACAGTTGGTACGCAACTGGATAGCGTTAAAAAGTTGTTAGATTTGGATTTCAATTGGATAATGCCAGGTTGGTGTTAGCTCAATATCGTTACCATTTTCGCATTCTATCGTGATTAATGGCTGATATAATCTGGAAAGCTTGACATGTATTTACAGGCCATGGTAGGAGAATTGAGTTCAAAGATATTGAGGAGAAGAATGCAATTCTTGAAGCTTTTGTTGAGGAAAAGTACGCCCACTATTCCTCAGTTAAGAATAAATGGTAGTATTAGTCCTTTAAATGTATGTAAACTCTAACCCATTTAAACAACAACAATAATGATGATATAGAAATCAGTAATGATGATGATCATATAGAAATTAATTAGGATAAATATCTACATCGTTTACGTTAATTTTTTTAACGATATTTTCATTAAATCTATTAGAAAAAGTAATTTAAAAATAAAATAAAATAAAGGTTGATAATAAAAAAATTAAAAATATAATTAATGTCATTTTGACAAAATATGTAAACGTTAGTGACCAAATATTTATTTTATAATATTTTAGAAAAAGTTTGAATAAACAAATATTATAAAATATTTAAAATATACATTTAAAATATTATAAATAAATAATAAATCATTTTAAAAAACAAATAAAAAACACGAAAAAGGACAAAAGGTACGTTGGAATCTGATAGTGTCAAATTATTTCGCTCCTCCAGAAAAAAGAAAATTTGTTTAAAGCCCTCCCATTTTTCAAAACATTGCAATATTTTTCTAGTATTTATACAGGTGACGTCAGTTTATATGGCTCTACCAAAAAAATTAATTTTTTTATTCCTATTGCGGACGTGGCATGTTGATGGTGCCAAATACTTTGGCTCCACCAACTTTTACTATAGATTTTAGGTTATTTACGTATTTTTATAAAAAATAGATTATTTAAATAATTAATTATTTTTTGACTTAATTTTGTAAAAAAGCTTTTTAATAATATATAATATATTTTAAAATTTAATCCGCTTTTACGTAAGGAGCCTCCATATTTTAAGTTTTAACAAAATTTGCATCACCTCTTTAATTTAGTTGTTTATATTTTTTAGATTTCAAAATTTAGATTCAATACTGTTAAATTTTATTTGTTAAATTTAAGTTAATTACAATTTTATTTTTTAATTTCAAAATATTACAAAAATAAAATTAAAAAAATAATATTAATAATTAAAACTAAATTTTAAAATCTAAAAAATATTAAAACTAAATTTCTAAAAATTAAATTACAAAAATTAAATTTAATGTCAAAATGTGAACAAAAGCGAAATTCAAATCGAAGTAGTCTTTGATTTAGAATCGTAGACGGCATAAAAGTTCAATAAAAGCCAAAATTGACAATTCACGGTGGAGTTGTTTGAATTGAATGCTTCCAATTGAGTTTTATTTTTAATTTCAAAATATATTAGTATTAATAATTAGAATTAAATTTTAGAATTTAAAAGATAGTGAAATTAAATTTTAAAAATAAAAATAAAAATTTTAATATGTATAAAAATTTATGACATATTTTAATATTTAATTTTAAAAATTCGAAAAAAACCCAAATTCAACTTATATCAGTCTTTGATTTTAACAATTAATAATAGAGTAGAGTTGAAATTCGAATTGTATACTTCCAATTGACCATTTCTCATCTTGTTTATATGCTTTAATTGGATATTTGTAGAATATGGGTTTTGATTATATTTTTTCTTTTAATATAATATTTAAAATTATTTAACTTATAAATAGAAGAATAATATATTTTAGTGTATTTAAATTTACATATTTATTGACAATAATACTCGTATTAATCGATTTAAGGCTAATCAACAATCGTATACTTAAATACAATATCATTTTGTGAAATAGAAAATAAATTTTGACATTCATTTACGTAGATTTTAGAATAATATTTTTTAATGTATTATTAGTGAATATTTTATACCTAATAAGAAACTTAACATGTAACAATAATGTAGGTGTAAATTTATTTTGCCAAAAACAACAAACAAACACAACTCTTTTCCAAGTTAGATACTTCATTTTTTTAACCAAAAAGCCATTTCGACTTCAACCTAACAATGGCAAGCTGATGGTGAAAACTCTTCAATGAACCGAGTGAATTCATTCAAGTAATTGTTGCTCAACTCTTCATTTCCAAAAATCTCTCTCATTGCCTGCGCATTTGCCCTAAACACCTCACCTTCTGGTTCTACCATCACCCGCCTAATGGTTGCAGCCACCAAGTCGCTTGTAAACAAACCGTCCACTTCATTTCTCTCGATTTCTAACCCAACCTTCTTGCCATGCAACAACCTAGCATTCAACCCTTGGTCCGAATTTCCCCCAGAAAACAAGATCAAAGCTCGACCGTACTTGAGTGCCTCGATTATGGAACTCCAACCACAGTGAGTCAAGAAACCCCCAACAGAAGAGTGGGCTAATATCCGCAACTGAGGTGCCCAATCCCTCAACACTAAACCCCTTTTAGACACTCGTTTTTCGTACCCTGAAAGAATTATGTCATTCATCTGTCCTTCACCCACTGGACGGTTCCTTACCACCCAAATGAAGGGCAAGTTGGATTTCTCTACCCCAAATGCCATTTGGTGCATGGACTCTTCACTTAGATTCACTTCACTACCAAGAGCAATATAGAGAACTGATTTCTCTCCTTTGCTGTCAAGCCAGCTTCTTATAGTTTCCCATTTGTTATCTTCGTTTGATGGCAGTGATAATAACGGAGGCAACAGGCCTACCGGAACCACAGGTTTCTGGTAAAGCTTGATAAGTAATTTAATCGCGTCCCGTTCGAACTCGAAGCAGGTGCGCACGGTTACAAATTGGCAACCTTGAATCAGTCGTCCTATCCGGTGGCTATCAGACACATCATCGTCCACGCACTGCTGGTTCACTATCTCATAGAGCTTGAAAACTACGTTGTCGCAAGGGTAATCTATCCACTCAGGGACGACCGTGAAATCTTCCGGTCGCTTCCGGCTATCACCGAGCAAAGCTGATGGTGGACCTGCGAAAGCAAACGAGCTGGCATTGAATATGCCGAAGAAAACCAAGTTGATGCCTAACGGAGCTGCGATACCAGGTAACCAGTAAGGTAATGAATCATGGATTATCCAGTTGACGTTTGAATTTTTGAGGAAGTCGGATAAAGGGTCTCGAATCTTGTCGTATGCCCTTTTAAGGTAAGGGACTTTTTCGATTGGTAACTCAGAAGTGGACTCAACTCCTGGTGGTAAGCCATGAACATGGGGAAGAGAAAACTCGACAAAACTTAGGGTGCGTTTGTTTGCTGTAAAATGGTTTCCGGAAAATATTTTACATCATTTCCGGTGTTTGTTTGGGGGAAAATGAATTCCTTTAGGAAACCATTTTCCAAAACACGGTAAAATCAAGCCTATTCCTCCGGAAATTGTCTTACGGCTTCAAAATTGGTAAGACATTTTCCATTCTTCTCTAAGCAGACATTTTCTGTTCTCTTCTAAGCAGCAGACATTTTCCATTCCTCAAAGCTTCCGCCTCTCCTCATCTCTGCCTTGCCATCTCTGTCTCTCAGCATCTTCCTTCTCCATCTTTCTGCTCCATAGATCTGTCGGTGAGTCACCCAAAAGCTTCAAGTTTTTTATGAAATTGGTGGTTTTTTGTTGGATTTTCCAGAAATCGGAAGAAGGATGAAAACTCATCCTCTTCTTCCCTACACCACTCGACCCCCAATTCTTCACTACAGGGAAGCTTTCCCTTTTAATTTTCTTGCTATTTTCTGTATAAAAATCTCAACATTTCTACCTTCAAAGCTTCAGTTAGTAGATGCGATTGACTCGATTCATTTCTTATCTCTTATCGTTTTTTTATTTGTTTATTCCTTAGTTGGAATTTTAACTTTATTTTATCACATTTTGTTGTGTAATTTTAGGGTTGCTGAATTTCTTAAACGAATTAAGCTTAATACTCTAATGTTCACTTCTTTTTGTATAGTTATGATTATCATCATTTACGTTACCGTGGATTTTAGAAACCCCATAACTATTCTTACTATTGTTGTATTGTGTTTCCATTGTCGATTTTATTAGGCATTCATGGATGTCTGTTAACTTGCTTGGGGCGTTTTTGAGCTTTCATATAGGATAGCAGATTAGTAGCGTCCCATGTGGAGATTTTAGCTTCACCAGTGGTTAAATAATCCTTTTTTTTCATGGAGACAGTAGATGTTGAGCTGAAGTGGACTAAGAGCATTTCCAGTTCCTCTAATTTTTAAGTAGTTTCTGAGTACAATGATGTTCCTCTAATTTTTGCAGGGCTATTGAGCACCCAACTTTTTCAGCACTTACAAGACCATTGTGTGATCTGTATTCAACTTATTCCTCCCCTTCTAGTTGCAACGATAAAAGAAACTCAGGGTATATAGATGTTGTTGTAGTTCTGAATGCCGTGGGTCTTCTTTACTGGAGTAAATTGTTAATGCTTTTATTCCTTTGCATTATAATTGATTCCATGGTTTAGTTTTAGCATTGAGTTAATGGATTAAAAGGAAGTGTTGAGGTGATTATCCTTACTGTTAAGTTTTTGTTTAAAAATGTCAAATAGAGAGACTTTATGCTTGAGATTTGATCTTTTATTTCTTGAATATTAAAAATTGTTAGCAACTCATATATATAAAGTTTATGCTTGAGAAACAAACCAATCAAAAATACCAATAAGACTTTCAGTTCAATCCAAATTTCCTTAGAAAATTCAATGTTAAAATGACTACTAGAAGATCTCTGCCATAACCAGTTTTATTGTTTAGTTCAAAACTTAAAAAGTTGATAATTTTTTAACTTTTTCTTTAATTTTCTATTTTACTGATTTTTTTTAAATACTACATATAGGGTCTGTTTGTTTGGCAGTATCTCTTTTCCGTGCAACAAGCCAATATGCATGGCACTGTCTAATAAAGATATTTGTGACAGTCCCCTACTTTCTCAAATGATCTGAGAAGCAAAATTTTCCCCCATTTGAATCTAATTTAACCATCTTGATTGGAAGAAAGGAAGGAATAACTTTTAGTCTAATGGCTCTGCCTTAAAAACATGAAGTTATTATGAATTTTGGCCACTAGATTGAGAATTTTCCATCCTCCCCCTATTTCATTTTCCCAACCTAGCATTAGCAAATCTTAATCCTTGTTGTGATCCCATTGTTGTTTTTAACATTTATCTTTCAAGCATTTTGGATACTGTCGTTTTGTGCAAATTTCTTACTGATTTCTCTATCAATTAAGAGGAGCGCATCTCTTGTGTTTGGGGTCTTGTTTAGAAGATTTTTGCCCCTCATGATGTCTTTCTTCCTTATGAGCTGTTGTAAATAACCTGCTTTTTGTCATTTCTTTCTTCCTTACTATTTAAGCATACGTAAAACATTCAGGAATTGTTCTTCCAAAAGTTCAGTTTTTTTTAAAAAAAATTAAAAACCAATGAACTAAACTAGGCAAAATTTAATTTCAGTCATGAAACTTCTCATAGTGTACTGGTTAATGGGCTTACAAGTAGAGAAAAATGTATCGCAATTCGCGACCCCGTATATTATAAATGGCAAAGAAAATCTGAACACAAAAAAATTTGGCAGAAATAAAATATAGGCTTGAAGCAGCCATCTTCAGTCGACTATGGTGGCCCTTTACATTCTATTTTTATTCAAGTCACATTTGAATATATAAACTAAATAAAAATTTGGTATAACATTATTTAATTGTATTGTAAATGCCAATATTAGCATTATCCATACAACAATAGCAAAAGCAGCTTTTTTGCGTTTTCTTCTTTAACTAAGGCCGCTTTATGGACAAGCTTAGTCCAATTTTTAGCCTTAGAAATTGAAGTGACAGGACCGATTTTTTCATTTTTGAACTTTCAATGCTTTCATTTTTCATGCTTTCATTTTAAGTGGTACTTTCAATTATAATTAGCTTGATATGTATGTATGCACTCTTAGTCATGGTAACTTTATGTGATCTTATGAAAATCTTGCATCTTTTTGTAGTGATCATATATTTGTGTGGCATTATTTTGTGTAGATGGATCGTAATCAACATCAAACTGCAATTGTCGGAGTCGTGGCTTCAGTTTTAGCTTTTGGGGCTCTTTGGATTAAAAAATTAGAAACTAGGAAGAAAATTGCTTCTCGCTCTCGTGTGAATCGAGATTATGAAAGAGAAAATTATATTAATAGTATTTTATATAGTGGTGACTAGCATTGTATTGATGTGATAAGGATGAGACCGATCGCTTTTTTTTAATTTGTGTGATATTCTTAGTAGGAATCATTTGTTACAATCAACAAAATCTGTGAATATTAGGGAGCAAGTAATTATATTTTTACATATAATTGGTCATAATGTAAGGTTTCGAGTGATTGGATCTAGATATTATAGATCAACTGAGACAGTTCATCGTTACTTTAGGGTTGTATTGAGAGCTATTTTGAAATTGTATAGACTAGTTATTAGATTACCTGATGAGTCAACTCCTAGTGAAATTAGAAACAATCCAAGGTTTTATCCTTATTTTAAAGATTGTATTGGAGCATTAGATGGAACTCATATTCGTGCATCCGTTCCACTTAGCATGCAAGGAAGATTTCGTAGCCGTAAAGGGGGGACGACACAAAATGTATTGGCTGCCATTACATTTGATTTGAAATTTTCCTATGTTCTAGCTGGTTGGGAAGGTAGTGCACATGATTCTCGTATTTTAAGTGATGCACTTTCACGTCCAAGAGGATTAAGAATTCCGGAAGGTAATATTTATCATAAAATAGCAAATAGTTCTAATAAGCTCATAATTTATTAGTATTAATTATGTATTGTAAAATTGTAGGTAAATATTATCTTGCTGATGCTGGATATGGCATCCGAAATGGATGTATTACCCCATATCGTGGTGTCCGATATCATTTAAAAGAGTTTGGTGCTGAAGGGCCTGAAAATGCAAAGGAACTCTTTAATCTTTGTCATTCATCATTACGAATCACTGTTGAACGTGTTTTTGGGATTTTGAAGAAACGGTTTCGTGTATTAGATGCTGAACCATTTTGGAATTTTCAAACTCAAGTAGATATAGTTTTGGCTTGTTGTATCATTCATAATCATATAATGGGAGTTGATCCTAGTGATTTACTTAATCAAGGATTATATGAGGCTTCTGAGTCTGATTTGATAATATCAACTCTCACGGAGCGAGAAGAAAGACAAGAAGCAAGAGAATGGTCTGCTAAGAGAGATGAAATTGCACAAACTATGTGGACTGATTATATGGCTAGAAATATTTAGGTTTAGGGCTTAAGGTTGTTATTTCTATGTTATGTATGTTTTAGTATTAAATTTTTTGAATGTTGTTTTTGTAAATGTTGGTTGGATAATGATATTGAAATTTTAGTTTGTTGGATTTTGATATATGTCTTGAATTTGTTAGATATTGATTATGTTTTAAGCTTGTTGGATATTGAATTTATTATTATGTTTTAAGCTTGTTGGATATTGAAATGGTTGAATTTATTTTGTAGAATGGGTAAGGGCAACAAAGAAGGGACCTCCAAGCAATTCAGGTGGACAAAACCGATGGAACATGTTTTCCTTGAAATTCTAGCAGAGGAGGCTCGAAAAAGAAATAAACCTTCTAATACTTTCAGAGCAGTTTCTATTAATCGAGTTGTTGACGCCATTTTAGAAAGATTCCAAGTCCAATGCGATGCGAAGCATGTGGAAAATCATTTGAGGACAGTAAAAAACCAGTGGCAGATTATGTGCAAAATTCGAGCTGAAAGTGGTTTTGGATGGGATGATAACATGAAAATGATCACATGTGATAGAGCGACATGATGCAGCAGTGATGGTAATATATGTGTATATATATGTTAAGTATATTTCAATTGTTTTTTACTTGCTATTCTAATTGTGTATAATATCCAACAGGCACACAAGAAGTATGAACCATTTTTGAATAAAAGCATTGATCATTATGATGAAATGGCTGTGGTTGTTGGCAAAGATATGGCAACAGGGAGTTTTGCCAGAACATTTGCTGACATAGATTTGGATGATGGTAATGAAGATTCAATGCCTGTAGACTGCAACAATGAAGAGGCTGAAGAGGTAAGAACAAATGTATCTTCATCTGGCACATCCAAACGTAAAAGAAAAAGGGTCAAGAAAGTCTCGTTGATGAACAAATTAAATTTGTGGGTGAACAACTTGGCAAAATTGCTAATACTTTGGAAAAATTTACTGCCGATAATACATCACAGCTTTACGAACAAGTGATGTCGATGGAGGAAGAATGATTTGATGAAGACTTCTTATGTTCTGTGCTTGATTATCTAGGGAGTCATGAATCAGAGGCCAAAATTTTTTGGTTAAAAATAAGAAGCATAAAAAATTTGGCTTCAAAAATTTTCTCAGGGTTGAAGATATTGATACATTTATGTGGTGTAATATTATGCACTTGGACAATGTTCTTACTATGTGGTGTACCATTAATTATGGATTTGGATATATGTGGTGTAATATTATGCACTAGACAATGTTGTTACTATGTGGTGTACCATTAATTATGTATTTGAATAATATTATTATTTCTAGTATTCATTGTGGTTTCGTAGCAATTTATAATTATTCAATACTTGTTTTTTTAACACAATTACAAATAATTTATTTGATATTATTTTTTTTCAATTTATAACGATTAATACTGTAGCTTAATAATTGAGTATTATTATAATTAAATCATTGCAACATATGTAAAAACAATTTATTAATATATATTAATAAATATATATTAATATATGTAAAAACAACTTTCCCGGAAAATATTTTCAGGAAATATGTCAAACAGTAAAAAATATTTTACACAGATTTACCAAACACCAGAAAATATTTTCCAGTAAATCATTTTATAAAAAAGAAAAATATTTTTCAGAAATCATTTTACGGAAAACATTTTACTGCCAAACAAACAGACCCTTAAGTTAGAGGACAGATGTGGGGGGAGTTTAGGGAGGCGGCTAATATTTTTAGGGGTGGAAATATAGGATATTTGATGACCCTTTTGAGCCAAGAATTTAGAAACCTCGAGAAACGGCATTGTATGACCATAAGCTAGCCATGGGAACATAGCTATGTGAAGCTTTTCTGTTCTGTCCATGGCGGTTTGTTGGTGCAGATTGCAAAAGACTGAATACGTCTTAATTGGGAATCAGAAGATGAAATTCAAGAGGGTATTGTATATATTTACTTGTGGGGATATTTTGTTGCGTGGTCTTGCACCGCTGGAACTTTTTAAATGGAAAAAAATTATAAAAAAAATTACAAAAAATTGCAAAAAATTAAAATAGGATAAAAGTTATAAATTTATAAAATTACAAAAAAAATATATAAAAACGAATATCACTATATTTTTTATTTGATTGTAGAATATAATAAATTAAATACTAATTTTTAATAAAATATAACTAGCATTAAAAATATTAATTAATTAATTAATTAAAAACAAAGGAAGAAACTGAAGCTTACCTTGGGAGGTGGGGGGAGGTACCTTCAACTATTCAATTTTTGTGTGCGGTGGTGGTTGGCAACCAAACCAAACTATCCCCTCGTATATTGTTTTAAAAAAAATAAATTGTATTTTGGTTTTAAATACAAGTGCTGTTAATTGGTCAAACATTATCAGTATTTCACTATTCCTTCTACTTATTTCGTAAATATTAAATTTTATGTGATGGTTTAATGGTTAAGGGTTTTTATTATTTTAAGTATAATCTAGATGTATGCTTAATAGATCATTTCTCATGTTGCATATTTAAATGCAATAGTATTTTTTTTGAAGTGGAAATTTATAATCTCATCATCATGATTCTTTTAAACAAAATTTTTTACTGTGTTCCCAATTAATATTTATTTATTTATAAGTTTTCTACTATATTTTATCTAATTTAATGATAATGTATCATTTTATTATTTACGCATTAAATATTAGGGGTGTTCAGTCGGTTAACCAACCCGAAATAATATTAACCAAATTAACTGACCTTTCAAAATTTTTAACCGTTAACTGAACCAAATTTTTTTCGGTTAATTCGGTTGGTTAACCGAATTAACCGAAAATTATATATTTTTTAATTTTTGGTTAAAATAAGTATAAAATTAACCGAATTAATCGAATTAGCAGAATTACCCGAATTACCTAAATTAACCGAATTAACCGAATTATTTGTATAAAATTATATTTTTTTATTTTTATTTTTAGTTTTAGATTTTTATTTTTATTTATTAAATTATTTGTAATTTTTATGATTGGGTTGGGTACTTTTACATATCTGTTTTTTAGATTTTTTAGAAGTTTTTTTCTAACAAATTTTTTCTTTTTCTTATTATTACCAGTATATTTTTTATTTCCTGGTTTCCATCTAATAAATTTATATTTTCTATTTTTCTTTCTATGTTTTTTTATAAGTATTAGGATGTATTATTTTACATCCAAATTCCCATTCATTTTCTAAAATTTTTGTACAGTGACTATAACTTAATTTATTTTTTACTTGTTTAGCAGCTTTAGTCTTTAAACAATGTAAAATTATTCTTTCTTTTGCAAAATTAATCCTATTTCCTATGGAATCTATATTTTCTTTTGCTATACCTG
Source organism: Gossypium hirsutum (assembly GCF_007990345.1). NCBI lineage: Eukaryota > Viridiplantae > Streptophyta > Magnoliopsida > Malvales > Malvaceae > Gossypium > Gossypium hirsutum. The sequence continues at coordinate 2,089,794 of NC_053436.1, forward strand.
CTTCTTTACTATGTTTATCTAAATAGGATACGTATTTCTTTATACATATTTCATCCCATGGTGGGGGGTAATTTATGAAAATATTGGTTTTTCTAAAATTCTATATTTTCATTTTTTAACTTTTGATATTCATGAAGAAATTTTTTTGAAAATTCTTCTAGATATCTAATATCGCATAATTTAATTTTTGATAAGGTATAACTAGCTATACTATATTGATCTTTTTTATCAAAATAACCACAAAATTCTGTTTTTAGAATATTTGTTAATCCCTTTAAAAGATCTTTAGGAGTACCTATTTGATTAATTAGTTGTTCTTTTTGGACTTTTCCTACTTCTGATTCTTCCCATCGTCTTAAAAATTGTAAAACATCTCTTTGAAAAGTTCCTACAAAATAATTTAAAATTTTTTCTTTTGACCAAGTACCGTTGTTGTTTACAAAGTTATTTTATTTTCAGTTAATAAATAAAAAGAGAGAGTGTTTACAAAGAGAGAATACTTAAAATAAAAGAAAAGTTTTCTAAGCTATTTTTCGATGCCTCGTTTAGGCTTCTTACATTGCTTTTTATAGTAGAATTTCTAAACTCTATTTAATTTTTCTTCAATCCCGAACAGTGTTTCTGATAAGGATGAATTTATTGTTGCTTCCACGTATATTGTCAGTTGTCTCATCATATCTTTGTCCGTACATGGATGCCTTGATTTTCAATTTACTACCAATCTTGAAAATCTTTTTGAAAGTCTTCTTGAGTCTCCACGTGGTTATTATTTTGTCTTTATCCTTCTTGGATATTGTCAAGGTTACACGTTTCTATTTCGTCCAAGTGTAGAGATTCTGGTGATAGTCTTGATGAATTCCAAGTCTCCCACGTGTTCTTGATTTCCTCGATTATTTCTGAAGGAAAATCATCTATTTCCATATCTGCTATTTTCTTTAGCAGTTGTATGGATTCTTCATCTCTTGTTTTCTGAACTACTCCAGTGTCATTGGCTACTATTATTTTTCCATCAGTGGATAATTTGTATGTTTGTTGATAAAGTACATGTTGATCTGTTGACATTAAATCAATTCCGGCTTGGATTTGAAAGTATTTTGGATTATTGTAACACTTGTCAATGGTTTTTGTCAAGTGTTTTTTATCTTCTTTGACTGCTGATAAATAAGGACTATCAATCATTTTTTGAATAATCCAAATTTGATATGGTTGATAAAATCGCTCTTTTTCAGCAATGCCAATAAGACTACTTATTTGGATATAAAATTGTAATAAAAATCATCTTAATGTACTAAAAGAGATAATATAGCTTTTATAATAGCAGAAAAATTTTTTAATAAGTGAAAAGAAAAGTTTTGTACTACAATTTCTCTAACAAAACCTCATTCAATACTGTTTATATCAAATGGTTCATTTAGAAAAACATATGTTTCTAAAAAGTATTCGGAAAAGACTTTTTTAAATTGAGCTTGCTGGTTGCAGATAGTTCTATTGATTTTTTCAAAAATTTCTATTGGTAATATTTTCTTAGCTTTATTATATAAACATATTCTAAACATTTTATTCATAATAGGACTATTTGTTCCTTTGTAAATAAAATATTGGAATATAACAATAAGATTATTTATCTCATTGATATTTATATACTCTATTTCGAGTTCTTCCCAATCTCTGTATAAAATAGCTTTTAATAATAAATCATGTGCTTCGTTTTCTTTAGTTATTTTTTCAACTAAAAATTGCGAAAACTTTGTAAGAGCTTGTCTAAAGTTTGCTCTTTGTTCTAAAATATGGGTTTTCCATATTTCATTGATGAATTTATAAATTTCACTTGGTAATCCTGGATTATAAAAATCTTTTATCTCTGGAATTTGTTGTTGTTTCAACAAATTTTCTGCTCCTTTTATAACTTCAGAATAACTAGCTTGAAATGCTGAATTTGGATCCTGAGACCAAGGAGATTGGCTTATTGTTCTTGGATGGTATTGCCTTACCATTCTTGATGTATATGATGAAGGAGATCCAGTTGGTTGTCTTACCATTGGATAAGGAACATAATATCCATGATTAGGATAGTATGATGTTAATATAGGAGTAAATCCTTGATTAGGATTTATTTGCTTTCCTTTGTTGGATTTTTTATAGACAGTAGTCTATTCCCCGACTTGTTCTAGAGGTTTTTTACCTCTATCCATAAGGTCTGCAAAGATAATCAGCAATAATATTATCAGTGCCTTTTACATATAAAACTTCAAAATTAAAACTACATAATTCATTGTACCATCTAATTCTTCTAGGTACATTTTCTAAACTATTATTAGTTAGAAATTATTTAACTGCCTGATTGTCAGTTTTAATAATAAAATTTTTAGATGCTAGATATATAAGAAAGGTTTTTATTGCTTTTTTAATAGCTAATAATTCTTTTTCATATATAGCATAATTAACTTCATTTGGTTTAAATTTTCCGGAACTATATCCACATATTAGTTCTTCATTTTTTGCTGTTTTAGCCTTTAAAATACATCCCCAATAATTTTGTGATGCATCTGTTTCTAAAATTAATCTATCACCTTGTTTTGGTAAATAGATTTTTGGGGTATAATTTATTTCTAATTTTACATTTTTAATAATTTCTGAGTCTCTTTTAGACTAGCTAAAAGTTTTACCCTTTTTCAATTTTTCATATAAGTCACCTATTTTTTGAGATAAGGTAGGAAAGAAGTTTCTTCCATAATTAACTATTTCTAAAAATTGTTGAAGTTGTTTTTGATCTTTAATTTCTTCAGAAAATTCTTTTATTTTTACTATAATATAATCTTGTAGTTTAAGACCATCAGCAGGTAAATGTAATCTTAAAAATTCTATTTCTGTTTTTTCTAATTCTATTTTCTTAGGACTCAAAATAATTCCATGTTTTATGAATTCTTGAGAGATAATATTTAAATGCTTTCTATGTTTTTCCAGAGTTTCTGAAAATATTAAAATACCATCTATATAAACTACACAAAATTTTTTATATTTATTAAATATAGAATCCATCCATGTTTGGGGTGCATTACATAACCCGAATGGTATTACTCTCCATTGATAATGACCATTAGGTGCACTAAAGGCTGTTAATGGTTTAGATTCATCAGTTAACATTATTTTCTAAAATCCTGATTTACAATCAAATTTACTAAAATATTTTACTTGTTTAGCTTGATTAATTAAAACATCTTTTCTTGGTATAAAGTATCCATCAAAAATTGTATTTTGGTTTAGTTTTTTTATAATTAATTACCATCCTAGCTTTTCCCCTTTTTATTTCTGCATGGTTTCTTACCATAAAAGCTGGAGTTGAGTGTGGACTATTAGTTTTTTCTATTAATCCTTTTTCCAATAATTCTTTGATTTGTATATCAAATTCATCTATATCTTGTTTAGTATAAATCATGGGTTTAATTCTAATAATTTTATTAGGATTTTTTAATTTTATTTCACAATATCTTGGACTATTTTCCCATAATTTTAATGGTTCTTCACTAAAATTTGTCGAAACTATTTTTTAAAGGGATGTTTGAAAAAACGGGGATCGACTTTTGAAAAACGAATACGGGAGTCGCCACCAACCTTTTTTAGGTGTGATTGGATTACCTTATAAAACGTTTTGGTCTACGAAAATTAAGAAAACAGGTTCGGGAGTCGGTTACGTACGAGGAAGGATTAGCACCCTCGCAACGCCCAAAATTGGTACCAAATTGAATAGTTTTCTGTCTTAATGTCAAAAATTTGAAAGGATTTAAAAATAGGATCCCTTTTTTAAAACCGGAATTATTTAAGTTGAAAAATCGAGATTCCTTAGCTCCGAAAGAATACAAACATTACATCCAGCATGATAGGACACAATATTCTTAAACTCTCGTAACTGAAATCATCTCGTGATTTACAAAATCTATTTAGAAGGATACTTTAGACATTTAGACAAACGGGAAATCGCAACCCAGCATGTTAGGGCACTATTTCCCGAATTCCTAAATACGAAAAACATTGCCTCATTTTAGAAAAACTTTTGGATAAAATATGACAATTAAATAAAATATATTTTTTAAAATAATGATTTGAGTAAAATTTAAAAAAATAATTTACTAAGAGTAATACTAAAAAAAATTTATTAAAAAATGAAATAGTTTGATATGATACTAAAATTATTAAAAAATTAAAAAATATATAAAAAAAATCAGGGAAACATGGATTAAATCAAAATAAAAAGGGTTGAAAAACGAAGATGAAAAAAGAATAAAATAAGAACAAACCGTAGAAAATAAGAACGTAAGAGGGAGAGAAATTTGAGTGAAAGCTCTAAAAAATTTTTATTGTTTCCCAAAACTCCAGTGTGTTTACAATGAAGGGAGAGGCCTCTATTTATAGTTGAACCTCCTCAAATCCAACGGTACAGATTAATTACATCAACAATTAAGATTAAAAGGTATCTACAAATTAAATCTCTAAGATTACAAAATCATATCTTCTAAGATTGCATATCATATATAAGATTGTATCATATCTAAGATTGCATATCACATCTAAGATTGCATATCATTGAAGATTATATTTCAATATGAGTCAAGCTTGTAGATGGACCTTAAATCTTTTCAAGTAATGGGCCATTCCGATCGGGCCAAATTATATTTGTAATTCTGGACTGAACTTGGACTTCGTTTTTTTTTGGGTTTATTATTTTTGTTTTTGGACTTATTTTTGGGCCCGGGCAAAATTGAGTGTCTACAGCTGCCCCTCTTTGCTCATTGCTGTGTAACAGGAATAGAGCAAAGACTATAAAATGACCAATTTTGCCCGGGCTCGCCGAGTCTTGAGTTCTTGATCCTTGATCTTCTTTAAATGGCCTCTTGACGGCTTCAATCTGCTTCACTGCAACTCAGGAAAGCGATATTTGCTATTTTCGATCTGCTCCCCGTCTAATACAGAGACGCCAAATTTGCTTCTTCAATCTTCTCCCCGTCTAATACAGAGATGCCAAATCTATTTTCTCCGATTTGCTCCCCGTCTAATACAAAGATACCAAATCTGTCTTCTTGGATCTGCTTCGATGTAAACACATGAAGGTTAGATCTGCTATGTCTTCGATCTGCTCCCCGTCTAATACAGAGATGCCAAATCATCTTGGATCTGCTTCAATGAATGTCCAATCTGTTATGTATTCGATCTGCTCCCCGTCTAATACAGAGATGTCAAATCATCTTGGATCTGCTTCAATGAAGGTCAGATCTGCTGTGTCTTCGATCTGCTCTTCATCTAATATAGAGATGCCAAGTCATCTTGGATCTGCTTCAATGAAGGTCAGATCTGCTATGTCTTCGATCTGCTCTCCATCAAATATGGAGATGCCAAATCTGTTTCTTCGATTTGTTCTCTGACAGTACAGAGATGCCAAATCATCTTAGATTCGTTTCAGTGTAAACACGTGAAAACCAAATCTGCTATGTCTTCAATTTGCTCTCTGACAATACAGAGATGCCAAATCTGTTATCTTCAATCTGCTCCCTGACAATACAGAGATGCCAAATCTGTTATCTTCAATCTGCTCCCTGACAATACAGAGACGCCAAATCTGCTGTCTTTGATCTGCTCTCTGACAATACAGAGGCGCCAAATCATCTTAGATTCGCTTCAGTGTAAACACATGAAGGCCAAATCTGCTATGACTTCGATCTGCTCTCCGTCAAATATGGAAATGTCAAATCTGTTTCTTCGATTTGTTCTCTGACAATACAGAGATACCAAATCTTCTATCTTTGATCTGCTCTCTAACAATACAGAGACACCAACTCATCTTAAATTTGCTTCAATGTAAACACGTGAAGGCCAAATCTGCTATTTCTTCGATCTGCTCTCCGTCGAATATGGAGATGCCAAATTTGTTTCTTCGATTTGTTCTCTGACAATACAGAGACACCAAACCTACTATCTTCGATCTGCTCTCTGATAATACAGAGACGCCAAATCTGCTATCTTTGATCTGCTCTCTAACAATACAGAGACACCAAATTATCTTAGATTCGCTTCAGCGTAAACACGTGAAAGCCAAACCTGTTATGTCTTCAATCTGCTCCTTGTAAACGCAAGGATGCCAAATCATCTTGGATCTACTTCGATATGGAAATATTCGAAGGTTAGATCTGCTATGTTTTAGCCTGTTACCCTACTATTTAGGGAGTTAAGGCGTATCATTCTTCGTTGTCCCTTAAAGGACATGACCTGTATAATATGCATGAGTTCATGATTAGGATGCTATGACCTAAGTGAGTCGAATGATCCTAATTAAACTTGTTATAATGCAAAATGTTTATGAATATGACCCCTATTCCAGACGTCACCTACTCATTCTTTCGTTGAAGTTTAATTTTATTTTTCTCGAATTATCATTCCTACTCAGCCTGTGGGTTTGTACCATTCTTCAAATGCTATGACCCACCAAGAATGTTTGTAAGATGATCCTCTCTTAGGATCGAATCGTTTGATTTGTCCAATCATCATTTTGGACTAAAGAAAGAATTTTCTCGAGTTCTTTCAAACTTCACTTACGTGAATTCCTCGAACAATTGTTCCGTTTTAGTTTCCTATATTATCTAAAAATTTCTAGAGTAATGAGCAAAACTTCATTTGTGAAAATTATTTAGTTAATCTATCATTATTTAATGCAACATACTTTAAGAATAATGGAAGATGAATTTAATCTTTAAGAATAATTAGATTTGAATAAATTTGTCAAAAATACAAAGGAAATTAATCTGAAAGCCTATCTTTGAGAAGAAAAAGAATCTAAAGATAGCAAACAGGACAAAAGTTAGATGCCCTAGATATCGCCGCTTGAGCATTTATATGCCAGCTCCATGAAGACTTTCTTGAGTTCAACATGTGTTTAAAAGATCCAAAGTACTTTGTTGATGCCCCGATATGCAACGCGCTTCACTCTTCGTTAAATCAAATATAGCAAGATTACTGTGTGCTCTTCAAAATTTGAGCTGCCCTTTCGGGTTTTCAACTCAAAACCTTTTTGGTTACAAGGCGCCCTTTGCGGGTTTTCACCTTGGCCTCTCTAATTTTTTTTTGAAAAGTCAAGGCGCCCTTTGCGGGTTTTCACCCTGAATTCTTCTCTTTTAGACAAAGTACTTTTTTACTGAGCCTGAATTCACTAGATTGGGTAAACTTTTCCCATCCATTTCTATTAAGATCAATGCACCCCCAGAGAAGGCCTTCTTTACAACATACGACCCTTCCCAATTCGGAATCCATTTTCCTCTAAAGTCCTTCTGAATGGGGAGAATCTTTTTCAACACAAGGTTCCTCTCATGGAATTCTCTTGAACGAACTTTCTTATCATAAGCTCACATCATTCACTTCTGATACATCTGACCATGGCGAATAACTTTTAGCCTCTTTTCTTCGATCAAGTTCAATTGGTCACATTGGGATTGAATCTATTCTGCTTCATCTAGTTTTATTTCCGACAAAATTCGGAGAGAAGGTATTTCTACTTCAATAGGTAATACTGCCTCCATTTCATATACTAACGAAAAAGGGGTTGCCCCAGTAGAAGTTCTGATGGACGTTCGATAAGCTAAGAGTGCAAATTGTAGTTTCTCATGCCAATCTCTATAAGTCTCAGTCATTTTCTCCACTATCCTCTTGATGTTCTTGTTGGCTGCTTCTACTGCCCCATTCATTTTTGGGCGATACAGAGAAGAGTTATGATGCTTAATCTTGAACTGACTACAAACTTCTGCTATCGTTCTGTTGTTCAAGTTTAATGCATTGACTGATATGATCCTTTCAAGCATCCCATACTGACAAATGATCTTTCTTCAAGAATCGACTCACAACCGACTTAGTAACATTCGCATAAGAAGCAGCCTCTACCCACTTCGTGAAGTAATCAATGACCACAAAAATAAAGCGATGCCCATTTGAAGCTTTTAGTGATATTGGCCCAATGACATCCATACCCCACATGGAAAAAGGCCATGGAGAAGTCATAACATATAAAGGTGAAGGTGGTACATGAATCTTATCTCCATAAATCTAACATTTATGGCATTTTTTGGCGTAGTTGATACAATCTCTTTCCATGGTAGGCCAATAATATCCAAACCTCATGATTTGTCTAGCCATCGTGAAACCAGTAGCGTGCATCCCATAAACACCCTCGTGAACTTCTTCCAAAATTAACTTAGCTTCCTTGGCGTCAACACATCTCAACAGTACTTGGTCCTTTTTTCTTTTGTATAAGATGTCCCCATTCAAAACATAGTCGCAGGCTAATCTCCATAAAGTTCACTTAAAATTTTCAGTTGTCTATTCTGGGTATTTACGATCTCTCACATATCGTAATATATCCTGATACCAAAGGTTATCATCCTTTTCTTCTTCCTCAATGTTACAAAAGGGAGCTGGAGCCTCAAAGATACTCATCTGAATGGGTCTCATCTCCTTCTCTTTATTTGCTTTAATCATTGAAGCCAAGGTTGCTAGAGCATCTGCCATCTGGTTTTCGTCTCATGAGTTATAATTGAAAGTGATGTTATCGAACTCCTCAAGTAACCCTAAAACTACCTTTCGATAATTGATCAATTTAGGATCCCTTGTTTCCCATTCACCTTTAAGCTGGTAAATTACCAATGCAGAGTCTCCATAAACTTCCAAGGTTCTTATTCTTCGCTCTATAACCGCTCAGAGTCCCATGATGCACACTTCATACTCGGCCATATTGTTTGTGCAATTAAAATCCAACTTGTACGTGAATGGATAATAATCACCATTTGGGGATACCAAGACTACCCTAATTCTATTTCCCACTGCATTGGATGCCCCATCAAAGCTCAACTTCCAAGGATAATCCTTTGTAGCTGCTACACATATCAACTCCTCATTTGGGAAATCAAAATTCAACGGCTCATAGTCTTCTAGAACTCTACTAGCCAGAAATTCCGCTATCGCACTTCCTTTTATAGCCTTCTGGCTCACATAAACTATGTCAAACTCTGAAAGTAGAATTTGCCACCTCGCCATTCTTCCATTCAAAGCTGTTGACTCCATCATATACTTCAGAGGATCAAGTTTTGAAATAAGCCAAGTAGTATGATACAACATATATTGCCTCAACCTTCGAGTCGTCCAGATTAAAGCACAGCACAATTTCTCAATTGGTGAATATCTTATCTCACACTCTGTGAATTTCTTGCTGAGATAGTATATCGCTTTCTCCTTTCTTCCCAACTCATCATGTTGGCCAAGCACACATCCCATAGAATTGTTAAACACTGATAAGTACATAATTAATGGTCTTCCTGGATTAGGTGGAGATAACACAGGAGCATTTAACAAGTATTGCTTAACCTTATCGAAAGCACTCTGGCATTCCTCATCCCAAGTACCTTGGTTGTGTTTTCTAAGGAGGCGAAATATAGGATCACATTTCTCAGTTAATTGTGAAATAAATCGAGCAATATAATTCAACCTTCCAAAAAAACCCCAAACTTCTTTCTGAGTGCGTGGTGGAGGCAAATCTCGTATGGCTCTAACTTTGTCTGAGTCAACTTCTATTCCCTTTTCACTGACCACAAAGCCTAATAACTTTCCCGACCTAGCTCAGAAGATGCACTTTGCCGGATTAAGCTTCAACTGAAATTTCCTTAATCTCATAAACAACTTCCTCAAAACTTCAATATGTTCCTTTTCTGTTCAAGATTTAGCAATCATGTCATCAACATACACTTCGATCTCCTTGTGCATCATGTCATGGAATAAGTTCACCATAGCCCGTTAGTATGTTGCCCCTGCATTCTTCAATCTAAACAGCATTACTTTGTAACAAAAGGTGCCCCACAATGTTATGAAAGTGGTTTTATCCATGTCTTCCGGATGCATCTTTATCTGGTTGTACCCTGAGAAACCATCCATGAAGGAGAACAATGAATATCTCGTTGTGTTGTCTATCAAAGTGTCTATGTGCGGCAGAGGGAAATTATCTTTTAGGCTACCTTTGTTCAGATCTCTGTAATCAACGCACATTCATACCTTCCCATCCTTCTTAGGGACCGGTACAATGTTAGCTACCCATTCAGAGTACTTCACCTCTTGTAAGAATCCTGCATTGAACTGTTTCTTGACTTCATCCTTTATTTTCAATATGATATATGGCCTCATTCTTCGCAACTTCTGTTGGTCTGGCTTACAATCCTGTCCTATTGGAAGGCGATGCACCACAATATCGGCATTTAACCCTGGCACATCTTGATAGGACCATACAAAGATATCCTTGAACTCACGTAGCAACTCGATCAGTCATTGCCTTGTGTCATCGGCAATATGCGTGCCGATTTTCACCTCTTTCCCTTCCTCTAGGGCTACATTCTCTATTGCCTCTTTCTCAGGGGGCATGATTTATTTCTCCTCCTGTTTTACCCTCCTCAACAGATCCGGAGATATATCACAATCCTGGACATCTTCAAAATCCTGAGATTACTCTAAACACATGTCTTGCTCACAAGAGAAATCAGGATTTGTAATATCAGTGCTCATGTCATTGATATCTAGGGACCTGTGAAGTATAAAGAATATACAAAGAATGAATGAATTTAAGAATGATTATTTATGTGCTACGAATGAAAGAATAAGAATTGCAAAAGTTTAACGGAATATTGGTTGATAAAAATGAAACAATACTCGTTCAAATTGATAAAAGTTATGTTTTACTAAAAAATAATAGATGATCGTAAGCCCATTCCACAAATGTAATCCTATTACTCCTAGGCCCTAGAGTAACAAGAATGTTTCGAGAATTACTCTGAAAAATTCCTAAAGACTACAGGAAGTTCCTCCGAAGTCAAATTGTTCAGAGAGCTTCCCGGTTCGTAAGGGTGGATGCCCTCAAGGTTTCCTTAATCAGTCCCTTCTTCATGTATGGCATCGATGGAATGATTTTCATTTTCAAACACCCCCATCTCCAAGTAAGCTATCCCTCCTGATACAACAGTCTAGGATATGTAAGGGAGCGTCTTCTTTTCGCTCAGCCATGACCCTCTTCTCTCTTTCTTTCTCTTTTTAACCTTAACTAATTAGGGTCTTTTTATGGATTTAAATGCATGTGATGTGATGCAATGCAAATGCATGAATGCAAAAGAAAAGAAGATGTTAATCTTGAATCCAATTCCATTAGAATAACTTTTCTATAAAATAGATTTCTTTACATGAAAATAGATTACATATGCGGTCTTGCCCTTCATAGTCCAAGTAAACGCTGATCTTTTCTTCATGTTCGAATCCTATAAATTCTCCAAAAGATGCCTTTACTAATTCCTTGCTGCTTAACCTGAGCCTCGATCTCTTGCTCGCTTATCTCCATGATACTCATAAAAAAGTGCCGGCTCTTGGATAATCTTCGTTGGCAATTAAATCAAGTAATGTATTCCTTCGTGGACTTTCGGCTTTCTCTCGTCATGCTCTTGGATAACCTTTGTTAGCTTGAATCTCTGGCAATTACATCATGTATTCCTCCGTGGACTACCAGCTTTCTCTCATCGTATTTACTTGGACTATATTCAGACGACCGTACTATAATCTACTTTATCAATAAATTCGTTTCCTTATGACAAACTATTCTATTTAGGAATCGAATTTCAAATCAACACCTTCTTTTCTTTGATGTAATGTAATGCAAATGCAAGAATGCAAAAAGGTATCGATCTCGATTCAGTTTCATTTTAGAAAACGTTATTTAAGGAACAAAAGTCTTTTCATAAAACGGATTACAAATACGCTTTCGCTCGTAGGCCCAGAGTCTTAACCCTATCTAATAACAAAGCTAACTCTCGACCTCTATCTGAACTGCCCCGCTTTATATTGCCTTAGGACGAGTAACGGTACATAGCCAACGACTCTCCAAATCCCAAGAAGAGGTACCCAATCAAAACTGCCGTAGCGATAAAGGACTTCATTAGGAGTCATCCAAGGTGCTTTCCACAAAACTTCCTCCTCTCGAAGATTCTGAAGAATATTCATCCACCTTTCTTCTATAATATCGTCTCTCCTTGGTGTAGTTGCTGCTTCCTTTAAGAGGGAATAACCCTCAAAGAACACTCGGCAAGGAACCTTCTTAAGCTTCCAAAAGTGACAATAGAACCATACTAACAACAATTGTGCGCATCCAATGAATCTACTTCACTGGCTCTCCGACATGTACTTCAAGGATCTAAACGTCTCAGCTAGGATTGCTAGCACCGGTGTGTTCTGTTTACCAATACGATTAAATAAATTTGCTACTGCCTCATCTATGTGCCTTATCGCCTTCGGGAAAATCACCAAGCCGTAAATACTTAAGGCCAAAACATTGACCTTCTTCTTCACATCTGGGTGTGTTAATATCAGATCCCTCAAAATAGCCCACGGAATGCACTTACTATCGCCCTTTTTCTGCACTCGAGCTACAGCCCACTGCTCACTCATCCATGTGATCATCACTAATTTCCTCACGAAAATTGGGGGACTAGCAAGCCTAACATAAGCTTTGTTACCTTGAATTCTCGGACAACGAAGTAAGGTTGTATACTCCGCCAAAGTAAGCACTACATCTACCTCTCTAAATGTAAAGCAACTATAAGCAGGGTTCCAGAACTGTACCATAGCTCGAAACAGATGCTTATCTAACTTAATGTCTAGCAAATAAGAAAGATCTCCATAAGTCTGAAAGAAAAGCTGTCTAGCCTCGTCATCCCATTAGGCCCAAATGTCCTTCATCTCTCGAAAATATTCTGTGTCGAACTGATACGAGTAAAGTCCCACAACTCTGATGTATATCCCTCGATGACATTATCTCCTTTCTCTAACTGGGTTTTCTCTAACCACGCACAAACGGAAGAGTTGTCCTCCACTTTAAGATATTCATTCCTTATTACAAAACTTCTTAACTCAGAAATCGAACCTTGAATCGACACTGTTTAATGATGAATGATATGCGATGATGACAAAATAAAAAACAAGTCAGTATCATATAAAAAGATATAATAAACAAGCACTTATAAAGGTAGGTACTAAATGTCATCACTGTACTACCTAGAGCAAGCACTTAAAGTTCACTATATGTAGTTCAGTTCTAAAGCAAGGGTACCTAAACCAGCAGATTCCTCGATCCTCACCCATTATAGGCTCATATGGACCAAGTTTGGTTTAGGAGGATACATTTCCCTATGACCATGCGGAGATGAAAATTTCACGAAGATATAGGTACAGATATATCCCGGAAGTAATCCATTAGCTCATGCGGAGGTGAAAACCTCACGAAAGCTTAGCTTCTCACTCCCACTTAAGGGTGCGACCACAACGGTCATGCAAGTGCAATGTGTGCGAGAAAAATAACATATGCAGCAAACACATGAAAAAAAAAATCATAGTTTTCAAATCGAGTTTTCAAATTTCGATAAAATGACAGAAATCAATCAATTTTACGGCTTGACTCTCTTATTGGTCCCCAGCGGAGACGCCAAGCTGTCGAAACCATTTTTTAAAGGGATGTTTGAAAAAACAGGGATCGACTTTTGAAAAACGAAAATGGGAGTCGCCACCAACCTTTTTTAGGTGTGATTAGATCACCTTATAAAACGTTTTGGTCTACGAAAATTAATAAAATAGGTTCGGGAGTCGGTTACGTACGAGGAAGGATTAGCACCCTCGCAACGCCCAAAATTGGTACCAAATTGAATAGTTTTCTGTCTTAATGTCAAAAATTTGAAAGGATTTAAAAATAGGATCCCTTTTTTAAAACCGGAATTATTTAAGTTGAAAAATCGAGATTCCTTAGCTCCGAAAGAATACAAACATCACATCCAGTATGATAGGACATGATATTCTTAAACTCTCATAACTGAAATCATCTCGTGATTTACAAAATCTATTTAGAATGATACTTTAGACATTAAGACAAACGGGAAATCGCAACCCAGCATGTTAGGGCACTATTTCCCGAATTCCTAAATACGAAAAACATTGCCTCATTTTAGAAAAACTTTTGGATAAAATATGACAATTAAATGAAATATATTTTTTAAAATAATGATTTGAGTAAAATTTAAAAAAATAATATACTAAGAGTAATACTAAAAAAATATTAAAAAATGAAATAGTTTGATATGATACTAAAATTATTAAAAAATTAAAATATATAAAAAAAATCAGGGAAACATGGATTAAATCAAAATAAAAGGGGTTGAAAAACGAGGATGAACAAAGAATAAAATAAGAACAAATCGTAGAAAATAAGAACGTAAGAGGGAGAGAAATTTGAGTGAAAGCTCTCAAAAATTTTTATTGTTTCCCAAAACTCCAGCGTGTTTACAATGAAGGGAGATGCCTCTATTTATAGTTGAACCTCCTCAAATCCAACGGTACAGATCAATTACATCAACAGTTAAGATTAAAAGGTATCTACAAATTAAATCTCTAAGATTACAAAATCATATCTTCTAAGATTGCATATCATATCTAAGATTGCAATCATATCTAAGATTGTATCATATCTAAGATTGCATATCACATCTAAGATTGCATATCATTGAAGATTATATTTCCATATGAGTCAAGCTTGTAGATGGACCTTAAATCTTTTTAAGTAATGGGCCATTCCGATCGGGCCAAATTATATTTGTAATTCTGGACTGAACTTGGACTTCGTTTTTTTTGGATTTATTATTTTTGTTTTGGGACTTATTTCTGGGCCCGGGCAAAATTGAGTATCTACAAATTATTTTCTAGAATTTTAAACAACCAATGATTTGTTTCTAGTTGTTTAATTTGTTCCTTTCTTATTGGTCTAAATCCTTTATCACATACAAATTTATGGTTTTCTATTAAAGGTATTTCTACAGAAGTTTTTTCTGTTGACAATATTACTAAATTTTTATCTATAGAAAATGGTAAATGATGATATATAAAATTATTTCCTAATAATATGTCTCAATCCATTTCAAGAAGACACAATATTTTAGGAATTATAAATCTTACATTATTTATGTAAATTGGTATATTTCTAGCCTTAAATTGAATTATAGTTTCTTTACCGTCTATTCCTATAGCTCTAATTGGGTTTTTCATTAATTCCCATTTTTCTACAGGAATGGCATTTTTTCTACAGCTACTTGTGGTAGCTCCAGTATCTAATAAGACATGCAAAGAATATGTTTTATATTCTCTAAATTGAAATGTAATTTCTATATATGTATAATATTTCCTAGGTTGGAAATTTGAAAATGTAATAATATCATTTTTTCCCATTTTCATTTGTTGAAAAATAGTAGTAGATTGTATTTCTTCCATTCTAGCATTTCTAGAATTTCTACTAGGTTCAGTGGGGAAAATAGGTATTTGAACTGTTTTCATACCTATTGGTGTTGTCGAATTTGTACTAATATTATCTTCTTCTTCCTCTATTTGAGAATTAGAGGGTAAAACTAAATTATCATTTGTATTTGTTATAGCATTATTTTTAAAGTATAGTCTATCTCCAGATGACATATATTCTATAGTACTTACAGGTTTTTAAGTACTAGCTCCACTTATTTTATCAATCATCCAATCTTTTGGTATTGACAGATCTTTTAGATGTAGTAATTTTGGTTGTATTTCTGTAGTAAATTTATTGGGTTCAAATAACTCAATTATTTTATTATTAATTTCTTTAATTTCTTCTTCTGCCGTGTTGGTATATTCATTAATAGAAGTCCAACTTATTGCCAGATCTTCTACTAAATCACTAATTTTAGAGTTTTTTGTCTGAATTCTTAAACATAAACACTAAACTATTAGAGGATCTGTAATGGATATAAAATAGTTTGGTTTAACTTTAAATCCTATTACTCCAGTGTGTAAATTAGACTGAATTCCACCAATAAGTGCTTTTATCGGGTTTTCAAATCTTTTATCTAATAAAACTGCTATTATAGGTATATCATGTCCTTTTCTAAATAAAGCCCTGATTGTTATCATAATTATACCTAAATGTATATATCTAACTTGAGGGTTTTTCTTTTTAATTCTCTTAATTTTTTCTTTAGTAAATAATGGAATTTCTATTAATCCTCCTCTAGTATCCTTAGCGACTGTATTGCCACTAATTTTTTCTATGTGTCTTTGACTCCATATTTTAAACTTAGATATTTTATATATTTCTTCTTTAGAAAAATGATTTTTCTTTATTTTTTCTATCATTTCATCAGAAAAGTCTTTTTCTTCTCCAATCAAATTTCCTAATTTTATATCTTGTTGTTCAGACTTAGGAATTTCTTCTAATTGATTTTTAGAACTACTTCCTACATTAAACATAAATATATATTCTTCTTCATCTGAATCAGAATCTGTTTCTGATATTAACTCATATAATATTTCTTCAGGATTTATTTCCTCTTCATAACAGATTTCTAAATCTTGTTCTTCAAGACTTTTAATCATTTTTTTAGCACTTTTTCCTTTATTAGGACAGTTTGGTGCTATATGGCCTTCTTCATCACATATAAAACATTTACATATCTGTTTTTTAGATTTTTTAGAAGTTTTTCTTCTAACAAATTTTTTCTTTTTCTTATTATTACCAGTATATTTTTTATTTCCTGGTTTCCATCTAATAAATTTATATTTTCTATTTTTCTTTCTATTTTTTTATAAGTATTAGGACGTATTGTTTTACATTCAAATTCCCATTCATTTTTTAGAATTTTTGTACAGTGACTATAACTTAATTTATTTTTTACTTGTTTAGCAGCTTTAGTCTTTAAACAATGTAAAATTATTCTTTCTTTTGTAAAATTAATCCTATTTCCTATAGAATCTATATTTTCTTTTGCTATACCTGCTTCTTTACTATGTTTATCTAAATAGGATACCTATTTCTTTATACATATCTCATCCTATGGTGGGGGTAATTTATGAAAATATTGGTTTTTCCAAAATTCTATATTTTCATTTTTTAACTTTTGATATTCATGAAGAAATTTTTTGGAAAATTCTTCTATATATCTAATATCGCATAATTTAATTTTTGACAAGGTATAACTAGCTATACTATCTTGATCTTTGTTTATCAAAATAACCACAAAATTCTGTTTTTAGAATATTTGTTAATCCCTTTAAAAGATATTTAGGAGTACCTATTTGATTAATTAGTTGTCCTTTTTGGACTTTTCTTACTTCTGATTCTTATAAATAAGTAATAGGATTTTATTTCTATATTATAATTTTATTTATTAATTTTTTCGGTTAAACCAAAAAAATTCGGTTAACTGCCCGGTTTCGAACTAAATTAACCGTTAACCGAAAACTCAAAAAATTATTAACTGACCCTCGACCAAATTAATTCGGTTAATTGACCGATTAATCGAATTTAGCCGGTTAATCGAAAATTTTTGGTTTTACCCGAATTTTGCACACCCCTATTAAATATTATTTAGTTTTATATTTAACTTTAACATGTAACAATAATGTAGGAGTAATTTTATTTTGCCAAAAACAACAAACAAACAACTCTTTTCTAGGTGTGATACTCTTTTGTTTTTAAACCAGAAAGCCATTTCCACTTAAACCTAACAATGGCAAGCTGAAGGTGAAAACTCTTCAATGAACCGAGTGAATTCATTCAAGTAATTGTTGTTCAACTCTTCATTACAGAAAATCTCTCTCATTGCCTGCGCATTTGCCCTAAACACCTCACCTTCTGGTTCCACCATCACCCGCCTAATGGTTGCAGCCACCAAGTCGCTTGTAAACGAACCGTCCACTTCATTTCTCTCGATTTCTAACCCAACCTTCTTGCCATGCAACAACCTAGCGTTCAACCCTTGGCCCGAATTTCCCCCAGAAAACAAGATCAAAGCTCGACCGTACTTGAGTGCCTCGATTATGGAACTCCAACCACAGTGAGTCAAGAAACCCCCACCAGAAGAGTGGGCTAATATCCGCAACTGAGGTACCCAATCCCTCAACACTAAGCCCCTTTTAGACACTCGTTTTTCGTACCCTGGAGGAATTATGTCATTCATCTGTCCTTCATCCACTGGACGGTTCCTTACCACCCAAATGAAGGGCAAGTTGGATTTCTCTACCCCAAATGCCAATTGGTGCATGGACTCTTCACTTAGATTCACTTCACTACCAAGAGCAATATAGAGAACTGATTTCTCTCCTTTACTGTCAAGCCAGCTTTTTATAGCTTCCCATTTGTTAACCTCATTTGATGGCAGTGATAATAACGGAGGCAACAGGCCTACCGGAACCACAGGTTTCTGGTAAAGCTTGATAAGCAATTTAATCGCGTCCCATTCGAACTCGAAGCAGGTGCGCATGGTTACAAATTGGCAACCTTGAATAAGTCGTCCTATCCGGTGGCTATCAGGCACATCGTCGTCCACGCACTGCTGGTAGTTCACTGTCTCATAGAGGGTGAAAGCTACATTGTTGCAAGGATAATCTATCCACTCAGGGACGACCGTAAAATCTTCCAATCGTTTTCGATGATCACCGAGCAAAGCTGATGGTGGACCTCCGAAAGTAGACGTGCTGGCATTGAATATGCTGAAGAAAACCAAGTTGATGCCTAATGGAGCTGCAATACCAGGTAACCAGTAAGGTGCAAAATCATGGATTATCCAGTTGACGTTTGAGTTTTTGAGGAAGTCAGTTAAAGGGTCTCGAAGCTTGTCGTATGCCCTTTTAAGGTAAGGGACTTTGTGGATTGGTACCTCAGAAGTGGACTCAACTCCTGGAGGTAAGCCATGAACATGGGGAAGGGAAAACTCGACGAAACTTATGTTAGAGGACAGATGTGGGGGAAGTTTAGGGAGGCGACTAATATTTTTAGGGGTGGAAATATAGGATATTCGATGACCCTTTTGAGCTAAGAATTTGGAAACCTCGAGAAACGGCATTGTATGACCATAAGCTAGCCATGGGAACATAGCTATGTGAAGCTTTTCTGTTCTGTCCATGGCGGTTTTGGGTACAGATTACAAAAGACTGAATACGTTTTAATTGGGAATCAGAAGATGAAATTCACGATGGTATTATATATATTTACTTGTGGGGATGTTTTGCTGTGTGATCTTGCACTGCTGGAACCGATTATACCATGGTCTATTGCTCGTTTTATTGGTTCGAAAAGATCAAAGGAATATCCAAATCTAAAGAGAATCTTAATTTTTGTTTCATTCTACCGACAATCGGTTCTTTGTATATATTATAAATTAAAATTAAACTTATATATCAACTTTAATTTTGATTCATGTATAAACACATAAAATTCTTTTATATTAAATAAATATAATTATTTATATATACATAAAATTATATTAATTGCTTAACATTCTTGATTGGCGTGGAGTACACCAAAAATAAATTTATACGCCTCAACAATATATAAATAGAAGTATAGAGAGGAAGCTCAATCTCAAAGGGATTGAGATATTTAGAATTATCATTTCATTTAACCTAGTTGTATAATAGGCAACGGTTGTGCTCACGAGTCAATGTGTACGAAAATAAAAAGGTGATTAAATCCAATTAAAAATAAAAATAAAAATAAAAATAAAAAATAAGATTAAATAAATTGAATTGATCCTGCTCTAGCAAATTGAACAATGAATTTTCTACTTCAATCTATATGTAGGTTATAGTAATCGAAGATGCCTCAAATCACCAATCCTTCCTTGTGTAAATTAACTGTGGAAACACCCGACAGTAAATGAACAACTCTAAAACATGCATCTACAATTTAGCTCTTTGGTAACCTTGTAAACTAGAAGGATCTAACTCGAATCAACGGTCTCAATCACACGGGCCGTTTAAATCCGACTGTTACTTCCCTTAACGGATCCAACCACTCATTCAATTGGTCACGACAATTTGTTCTTTGATAGTTCAGTTACGACAATTATGAATTGTATCAGTTCTTCCAACTGTACGCCGAACAACACCGAATCAACGAATACTTTTTGACTTGATACTATTACGACTTTGTGAAATTATTGTATTTATCTCCTAAATTGGAGAAAAAATGAATACCGAAATAAAAAATTTTGAGTATGATTTCAAATCTCACGATACTAAAAATTCATATAAAAAATCAACCTAAAACTAAATCAAACTAAATGCCAAAAATTAATATGAATATTTGATATGATAAATTAGTATTTAGAAAATAATAAAAATTTTTGTATCGAAATAAATTTTTTGATAAGAACATCAAAATTGATTTAAGAGAGTTGATTTTCTCTGTACCACAGGCATTGTCGGCCTTATTAATTTCCATCATTAAAACAAGATTTGATGGCTCAATTATCATGTCATCACTATATTAATATTTTGACACTTATATGTTGCAAATGACAAAAATGACCTCAATGGACAAAATCACATGCTTACCTACTTAAATCCTAAACTAAATGTTAAGTGATGACATTTCTAAAGTCCAAATTCAATTAAATTATGAAACACATCAAAATACAGGTAAATTTCTCAAAATGACGGAAAACTAAAAAATTTTAGAATGTTACACTTAAAATCATCCATTGCTAATTTGCAATTAAAAAAATTTGGAATGTCCCAACATCCGATTCAATTGTTAAATTCAAATGTGTGACACCACATTATATTGTCTAAACAACTTAACCTAAGTCAATCTCCTTTATCAAGTAACACAGCATTCAAGCAATTAAATTGCCATGCATTTCCATCGCACACAATAAATTTAATGTTTGCCCATTTAATCACATTATATATATATATGCATTCATTCAAGAATTGTATGAGATTAAAAACATAGTTAAGATTTGAATCTAAACTCATGTGACTAGATTCTATTGGAGATCTCAAGACATAGCTTTCATGTCTCAAGACGTAATGCATTTTATTTTGATTCGATGTGAATATGTCTCGAGACTATACTTGTCACAAGATGAACTTCCTCTATTTTTTTTAATTTAGCTTCGATGTCTGGAAGTCTTAAGAGAAGAAGTTCTTGTCTCGAGACCTAAAACAGGACAAATTTATTTTAGCTTTGATGTGCCTTTGTCTTGAGGAATAGACCACTCTATCTTAAGGCTTGTATGATTAGTCTTGAAACTTAAGCTAACGAAATGCACCCAATGGTCAATTTTGTTCTTGTGGTCTTGAGACATGCTCTTGCTATCTCAAAATACTAACGTAGGAGTGCCTAAATTAAACATTACCACTTATTTCACAACTAATTTGTCCCAACTCATTCCAGCACATAATCTATCACATATGCACCAAATTGACCCACCAAACGTGAATATATACTACTCAAGACATCCAATATACCACAACTTAACAAAAGTTAACCATATAAGAGATCATTTTTAATCATGCATATTACCCTACTAATTCAAGCATCAAAACCTATCACTTAAAAATCAAAACCCATCACTTAAAACATTACGAGTTAAGTTAACAAAATGATACCAAAACCATCAAAGTAGACATTAAATCACAAGATCCAATCTAACTACATGCCAAAAACTATATACATACAACACGTACACAAACTTGGTTCGAGTTCTACATTCTTCTTCGACCGGTAGAGAGAACCAAAGAATGAAAGTAAACAGTTTTAGACGGGAGAATCGAAAGCCAAAAGTTCATAAGAGGGTTTCGAGATGGGTGATAGAAAAGAAATTTACTACTAAGTGATTATTTCGTAACAATTTCTCGGATAATAAAAAAGAAAAACTGCTCTTCAATCCTTAGAGGTAAATATGCTTTATAGTCCCTGTAGTTTTAAGTTTATTCTATTTAAGTTTTTATTTCATTTTAGGGTAAACTACAAAAGTGGTCACTAAATTATTGCCTTTATTCTATTTTGGCTAATGAACAATTATTATTATTATTATTTATTTAGTAACTGAACTTTTCAAAATCGAAATCAAATATAAGTTGATTTGGGTCCTTTTTTGGTATAATGACAAACTTAGCCCTCCAACGTTTGCACATTATATCAATTTGATCCTAAATATAAAATACTCAACAAAATTAGCCCTTATTCTTTACAAAATTTGTCATTTTAGTTGAAATTATAAAAAAATTCAATAAATTTAACCCTCAAAATTTATAAAATTTGTCTATTTAATTCTAAATCTAAAAAATTTGATAAACTAATTTTTGGTCATTTACAAAAAATCATAATTTAAGCTCCTTAACCTAGAAATCTTAGCTCTAGGTTTCAAAATTTTAAAATTTTATCCTACTCCAATTTTTAAGTCTTGAAGTATATCAATCTTTTTATCCTAATGGACATTCACTTTATAATAATAAATTATTTATAACAAATATTTTAATTTGGTCATTTTTAGTCCTTATACTTTTCAAATTTTAAAATTTTAGTGCTCATGAAACTGCAATAGTTAAATCTATTAAGTTTTACTATTTTCAAATTTGATATGACAAACATGTTATCATATGTGTAATGTCATGTTAGCTTATTATTTTCACGTTACTCACTAAAAATCCAATTAATGAATTAACGATTGTCATTTATG
Organism: Gossypium hirsutum; assembly: GCF_007990345.1. Classification (NCBI taxonomy): domain Eukaryota; kingdom Viridiplantae; phylum Streptophyta; class Magnoliopsida; order Malvales; family Malvaceae; genus Gossypium; species Gossypium hirsutum. The sequence goes on from NC_053436.1 coordinate 2,112,383, forward strand.
TCAAGACTAAAATTTCAAAATACAAAAAGTTTAGGGACTTAGAATGATTCAATTGGATAATATAGACTAAATTTACAACTGTAAGTATAGTACAAGATTAATAATTGAATTTAACTGAACGGATTTAACTGTTATATTTGATTCAAGATTAAAATTTCAAAATTCAAAAAGTACAAGAACTAAAACTAAATAAATTAAAGTATATAACTAAATCCATAACTTTCCCCCACTTTTCAATTAACACCTCTCACATTCTTTTTTTAATATATATATATATATTTACGTTGGATTGGAATTTGCTTGTTATTTCTTATTTATATAATTTTTTTATTAGTCCCAACAATAAAAGGTGTTGCCCCTGTATCAAGGTTTTATTCTTGATTTCCAGTAAAAGTCGTGTACAATTCACGGAGGGGATGTGTAATAGCCCAATTTAGACTCTTGTCAGAATAGTAATTTCGGGACTATAAATCCAAGTTAAAAAATATTTTAATATTATTTTTCGTGCTTATAATATGTGAATTGATATCTGTGAAAGTTTCGTGTGAAAATTTTACCGTTTGTGTGCTTAATTTTGAAAAAGGACCTAATCGCATAAAATGTAAAAGTTGCATGCTATATGTTAAGTATGCTTATTTGTTATGGCTTATTAAATTAAGGGTCCTTATGTTGTAATTAGTCCATTGATAGTGAGAATGGACATAAATGGACATTAAAAATGATGGTTTTTAAATGGTTTATTAAAGGGCAAAATTGGTAATTGTTAAATAAAGGTTAATTAAATAAAACCAAAGCCAAAATTAGTTCATTTTATTTTCTTCTTAACCGAAACTATCAAAGAAAAAGAAAGAAAAACTCAAGCTAGGGTTCGGCCTTGGTCTTCCTTGATTGAAGTATATATTTTGCTCGGTTTTTGATGATTTCTATGTTTTTGTGATCGTCGTTAAGTGTTCTAGCTAGTCCATGTCTTGATATTTAAATTTGTTGATGATTTTGAAATATGCCATTGATGAATTCATGTGTTTTATGATGCTTAATGATGAATTATGAAAGCTTGGTGCTTAATATACATGTTTTGTAAAGTGATTTTGAGTAAAAATGCATATTAGGGATTAAATTGAGAAAAGTATAAATTGAGGGGTTGAAATGTGAAATAAATGAAAGTTTTGGGCTGCTAGAGGTCTCTATGATATTCGGTTATGTAATACCACCTACCCGCATTCATTGTCGGAATAGGGTGCGAGGTATTACCGGAGTTTACGAATTTATTTATTTATTTTTTTTTTTTAAGAAAACTCAATATAATCCCTTTACAGATATCTAACCTTCCCTGCAATATTATTTCGAGACCAATTCAAATCAACCAATCCAATTCAACATATTTTCAAGATAAATTTATGCATATTTATAAAATAACGTCATCACATACCCAAAACCAGGTTTGTTAACCATACCAATGGCTAACTCTACATTTATTTCACAGAATCATTTACTTTATTAGCTTATACATGCTATTGATTTCCAAAATAAAGTTTCTTTATATACCGAAGTCCTGAGGTTGATAGTGTGATATGTCTCCGACGAAATCCGACCTCCGAGCTCTTAACACTACAAAACAGGGGAAAATGAAACAGAGTAAGCACTTTGTGCTTAGTAAGCTCATGTAACAAGAATTATACTTACTTAATATTTTCAATACAATACAATAAACATTCCTATATCCATTCAATGCATTATTACCCTAACATGCACAAACTCAACATTCAAGTTAGTACAATAATTTCCATGTACCAATAATATATACTATGATTGATGAGCTCATCAATACCATGATTTCTATTTCCTTGTTACTTTTTCATATTTATCCCGTTGAATTTCTTGGAATTTTCGATGGATTTTTAGAGATACACTTTTAGTGTACATTTTCGGGTCCGTCAATTCATATTCATGTGCGCACATATCCATTTCAGAGAGCACACTCCCGCGAACCTCAACCTTGCAGCGGGATTACCAGTCCAGGCTAAATCCCCTGCAATATAAACTCATAGAGTATTGTCGGGATTACCAGTCCAGGCTAAATCCCCTGCAACGACAATTACTCTAATGAGCTTGGATCTGAATTACCAGTCCAGGCTAAATTTAGACCCTAATTCGAATTACCCGTCCGAGTTAAATCCATTTTACACATATTCTTCGGAAGGGCTATATCAGGATAGGATCACCCGTCCGGGCTAGATCCTTTTTACCGTCAATTCCTTTTCAGAGATCCATCGAATTTTCCTTTCATTCAACCGGGATTTCTTCTCCTTTTATCAAATATATCAATGTTTCATAAATTTTCATACAATGAATATTCAAATCATATTCACATAAATACATACAATCTCAAGCATTTAAGAATATTGTACAAGCCCAATTTGCAGGCCCAGATTAAACCAAATGACCCACTAAACCCAAACCTAATACCTAACCCTAGCCCAATTAGCCCAATACCCAAAACAAAAAAAAAGAAAAAAAGGAACCCTAAATCACCTAATCCCACTGCCTTAGTTGCATTGATAGTGCAAATAGCACTTGCCTTCACCACCGTTTGCCTGCCATACAAAAAGAAGAAAAGACATTAAGTATATATATAATAAAGTTTGTAAATGGCTATAAAAAGGCCATACTAAAACCATTGTAGGGGAGGAAGAAATTTTTTTTTTGGAGCAAATACAAAAAAAAAAACATTTGACAATTTTTAGATCTAAGCACAAAAGAAAGCAGAGATCCAAGCAACACCAAAGAAATAGGAAAATAAAAGTTGAAATATCAAGAATCAAAATCTAAAACAAAAGGTGATATTACATTATTATTATTTTCTTTCTATTTATTATTTTTTTTCTTTTTATTTTATTTTCGAATTTGCTTACCTCTACATACCATATATCATAAGGACATATAACAAAAAATAAAAAAAGCAAAAAACGTGCGGTGGCCGGCGACGGCGACCGGCGGGGCATATGGCGGCTTGTTCACCGGACTTTAACTCTGGCTAGGGGGCGAGAGAGAGGGAATGAGAGAGAGCAACTGATTTCTTTTCAAATGAAGATAGCAGAAATGAATTTAGCCCCAAAACTTGGCTTTCATAGCCTTAGGAAACGACAGCGTTTTGGGGTTCCCTCCCCAGACACAAAACGACGTCGTTTTGGGTAAGGAACTCGCGACCCGACCCGTCTAGAAAGAGGATCCGCGCATTTTTTTTAACGGAAGGGCTATTTGCACATTTAGCCCTTCCGCTTTTTCATGTCTCTATAATCAAGTTATTGCTACTTTAAATTCGACCCTGGAATATGTCCCATTTTTCAATTTGGTCCTCGACCACGCGCTGCTTTTTAGGATGGGGAATATTGCGTTTTCAGTACTTCTAGGATATGCGCATGCTGCAATTTGTTTGTTTTTCTTTTTGTTTTCTTTGAAATTCACCCCAAAATTCGTTTTTGCTTCGATTTTCATCCCTCTTCTACTCTTTCTCATTATTTTACTTTAATTTTAATTTTAGTCATGCTATTATATTTTAATTACTGTTATATTTTTGTTATACTTATATATATGTATATTATATACATTATATAGTATTATTAATAGTTTTACTATTATTGTTTTTATTTTTGTATGTCACCTATGTACTCTATAAATATATATGTATTATGTTCCATATCACACATATTTATATATCAATATTATATTATGTATATTTCTTTTTCAAATACTATATATATATATGTATGTATATATTTAGATATTATATGTATGATATTTATGTTATGTACATACTTTTAATATTATCATGTATTTATTTTTCTACATATGTATATGTCGAAACCATTTTTAAATCGAGTTTTGAAAAATGGGAATCGACTTTAAGAAAAATGAAAACGGGAGTCGCCACCAATCTTTTTAGGTGTGATTGGATCACCTTATAAAATGTTTTGTTTTAAAATCATTAGTTTTGGTCTACGAAATCAGAAAATGGGTTCGGGAGCCGGTTACGTATGAGGAAGGGTTAGCACCCTCGTAACGCCCAAAAATTGGTACCTAATTGATTATCAAGTGTCTTTAATGTCGGAAATTCAAAAATTTTAAGATGTAATCCACTTTAAAGTATTTGAAAACTTAGGTTTACTTGTATCAAAGTATTGTCTATAAATTAGCCTTTTAGAAATCCTTATCTCAAAACAGCAAACTGCTACATCCAATAAGTTAGGACATATCATTTTGCAATTCCAAGACAGTCGCCTATATTTTGAAATCCTTTAAAAACCTTAGAAGGGTACTTGACTATTCGAACTTAACGAGAAAAGTTGCAACCCAATAAGTTAGGGCACTACTTTTTCGAAATTTCCAAACACCAAGCATTGCCTTTATATTTTTTGAAAATTTTGGAGTCTTGTCTTTTTAAAGATGATATATGGAGAATTGTACTACATTATAAATCATAATAATATATTATTGTACTAGGTAGATAAAAAAATGAATACTACGATTAAAAGAATAATACATGTAAAGCAAAAAAAATGCAAACAAAGATATATGTATAGCATGTATTGAAAATGAATAAACAAAGTATATAAACATACGAAATAATATTTAATTGATGCCTGATATAAAAAACATAATCAAATAATGTATGATATACAAATAGAAGAAATATAGTGCCAATTTGCATATAATTATAATAAAAATAAACTTAATACATACATGATACATACAATATAGAACATATAGAAGAACTAATAAAAAAAGTAATTGATTGCTAACAAAATATACATACAATTAAAAACAAGACATTTCATAACCATTTTAAAATAGTATTTAATAGATAATATAATAACAAGAATAAAAGAATAATAATTTTTTTTAAAGATATCGGTTTAGAAAAATAATGTATAAAACACCAAATATGAAAAGAATCTATATTTATAATAAAATAAATATCTATATTATGATTTTAGTATAAAATAAGTGATTAATGACGAAATATATATATATTACACAAATTATAATATTATAATATCTTCAAAATATAATAATGGAATATAAGTAAAGTAATTGTTAGTATATATATAAAAATAAGTATATAATACAAGTTAAGGTCTTTAATGATAATATATATAGATAAAAATGTATAATAGTATGAAAAACGACATAATAATATTATAATATGAAACATGCAAGTATATATATAAAATATGTAAATAATAAACATAATACAAGCCAATATAATAATATATAGTAATGTAAAATAATATATAATAAATAATAATATGAAATAATATATTGTTAAAATGTAAAATAATAGAATAGTATAAAGATATATAAACATTATATGATAAAAATATACTACAATGAATAATAGTTAATGATATATATTAAAATCTATATATTAATGTGACAATGGAAAAACATAAAGTAGTATAATATAATAACATATAAGTAAATAATTATAAAATATATATGTATACTCATATTAAAATAATACATGTGTATAAAAAGGGGTATAAATAAATTAAAATGGATAAAGGGACTAAAATCAAACACAAACAAAAAAACAGTGACTAATTTAAAAAAGGAAAATTGAGATCGGGCATAATTGAAACTACCATTAAAATCCTAGGGACTCATCGAGAAATTTCCCTTATCCCTAAACGGTGTCGCTTTAATCCAGAACTTAAAACATTTATTACATGGACTAAATTAAAATTGAAACAAAATATCAAGGTAAATCCTGAATGAAATAAAACATAATTGTAAACATAAAAAAGGGAAAAGGATCAATTGAATAATTAACCAAATTCCCAAAAACGCGCGGATCCTCCCCGGGTAATCGAGTCAACGCGCGGATCCTGGGGCCCTAAAACGTCGCCGTTTTAAGCTTATCAGCTTAAACTAAAACGGTGTCGTTTCTCTTGGGCTATATAAGCCAACTTTCAACAAAAAAATCATTTGGAAATCTGGGTTTAAAAAAAAACTCAGAGAAATCCTCTGTGGGAGGATTTGGGGGTTGGCCTTGGAGCCTTATTGGGCCCCTGTTCTCAGTCGTCATGCGCTTACGCGCCACCGCTATGGCCCCCGCGCACGGTGATCGGAGGGCAAAAACCCTTATCCTTTTGGGAGAAAGTGCAGGTAACTCTTTCTATTTTATTATCTCAATAATCGATTTGCTAACGACGCTAAAAATAGTAGAACATGAGTGTATGTATTACCTTTAAACTGCTTGTAACACTTCTGAATGAATATGTGTAAGTAGGGTTTTTTTTATTCTGTAAAAAAAAATCGGTCCTTTACATTGTTTGATTTCGGGCTTTTATAGCCACTACTGTTATAAACTAGGAAAGAAATCGAAAATTTCTTTCCATTTCTCGTCTACTGTATCTTTGACCGTAATCTGCTGAGATACTTTTTAGTTTCCTTTTTTCTTGCTGTGTTTTCATTTCTGCTTCGTGTTCTTTGTCTTGTCTTGCAGGTATTTGCGAGAAATCCGTCGGTGGCAAAAGCTTGACGATAGTCCACTGGCGGCGTTGATCTCGGCGTGACTCGGGGCCTGGAATCATGGCCTTGACGGAGTAGCTGGAACAGCAGGAGCTGAAGAGTCATGAGGCTTGGCTTCTGGAACCTTCTGTTTGCGGCACAAGGAGAAAGACAGAAACCCTAGGGTTTCATGCCTTGGTGTAACAAGTTGGGCCACTTGGGCCCCTTTTGTCGTGGGTCCACTTGGGTCTGTTGTAATGGGTCTTAGTTTTAGGGTATTTGGGTAGGATGTAATAGTGGGCCTACTGATTATTGTAACTGGGTAAGGTCTCTTGTATTTGGGCCTACCATTTAGGCTTTTGTATTTGGGTAAAGGACTGTTAAGAGACTTTATATTTTGAAATTTTGGATTATGCCTTGGCTTCCAATGGGCCGGGCAAAATTGAGGTATTACAGCTGGCCCTCTTTGCTCATTGCTGTATAACAGGAATAAAGCAAAGATATAAAAGAGCCAATTTTGCCCGGGCTCGCCGAACCTTGAATTTTCAATCTGCTCCCCGCAAAATTTGCTTCTTCGATTTGTAGAGATGCCAAATCATCTTGATCTATTTGAGAACTTTCGAGAATCATATCTGTTATATCCTTGATTTGTCCCTTGTAAGCATAAAGATGCCAAACCATCTTGAGTTTGTTTAAGAACATTTGAGAGTCATATCTGTAATGTCCTCGATTTGTTCCTTGTAAACACAAGAATACCAAATCATCTTGGATCTGCTTCAGTATAAACATCTGAAGGTTAGATCTGCTACATTTGAGAACTTTTGAGAGTCATATCTGCTATGTCCTCGATTTGTTCCTTGTAAACACAAGAATACCAAAACATCTTAGATCTGCTTCATCTGAAGGTTAGATCTGCCATATCTGAGAACGTCTGAGAATCAAATCTGCTATGTCCTCGATTTGTCCCTTGTAAGCACAAGGATGCCAAACCATCTTGAACTTGTTTAAGAACATTTGAGAGTCATATCTGCAATGTCCTCGATTTGTTCCTTGTAAACACAAGAATACCAAATCATCTTGGATCTGCTTCAGTATAAACATCTGAAGGTTAGATCTGCTACATTTGAGAACTTTTGAGAGTCATGTATGCTATGTCCTCGATTTGTCCCTTGTAAGCACAAGGATGCCAAACCATCTTGAGTTTGTTTAAGAACATTTGAGAGTCATATCTGCAATGTCCTCGATTTGTTCCTTATAAACACAAGAATACCAAATCATCTTGGATTTGCTTCAGTATAAACATCTGAAGGTTAGATCTGCTACATTTGAGAACTTTTGAGAGTCATATCTGCTATGTCCTCGATTTGTCCCTTGTAAGCACAAGGATGCCAAATCATCTTGGATCTGCTTCAGTATAAACATCTGAAGGTTAGATCTGCTATCTTTAATTTATTTCCCATAAGCACAGGGATGTCATGTTGAAATCTTTGATCTTCATTGTCCCTTAGAGGGCATGACCTGTAAGATGAGTATGTGTCTATGCTTAAGTATGCTATGATTGAAATGAATCGAATGTCCTTAACATGTTATGATGCAAAGTGTTGTGAATATGACCCCTATCTCAGGTATCATCATTTATTCCTTCATTTTTCTTTCTCAAAATTTTATTCTTACTCAGCTTGTAGGCCTTCCTCCAATGCTACGATCTACTGAGGATGTTTGTAAGAATTGAATCATCCATTTCTTTTTGGATGAGAAGAAAGAAATCCCTCAAGCTCCTTCATCCCTTACTCATGTGAATTTCTCGAACAATTGTCCTGTTTTAGCTTCTTGTATTATCTAGCAATTCCAAAGTAATGTGCAAAACTTCGTTTGTGAAAATATTTTAGTTCATCTATCATTATTTCAATGCAACATACTTTAAAAATATCGGAAGATGAGTAAATCTTTGAGAATAATTGGATTTGAATTGTTAGCAATACAAAGGAAATAAGTCTGATAGCATATCTTTAAGAAGAAATAGAATCTAATGATAGCAAACAGGATAAAAATCAGATGCTCTAAATATCGCCGCTTGAGCATCTATACATTAGTTCCCCGAATCCTTTCTTGAGTTCGACATGTGTTTAAAAAATCCAAAGTACTTTGTTGATGCCCCAATGTACACTGTGCCTCACTCTCTGTCAAGCAAGGTTGCTGTGTGTCCTTCAAAATTTGAGCTGCCCTTTCGAGTTTTCAACTCAAAATCCCTTTGGTCACAAGATGCCCTTTGTGGGTTTTCACATTTGCCTCTCCATTTTTTTTCTTTTTTTCATGTAAATTAAGGCGCCCTTTGCCGGTTTTCACCTTGGATTCTTTTCGCTTTTAGACAAAGTACTTTTTGACTGAGTCCGAGTTCACCGGATTGGGTAGGCTTTTTCCATCCATTTCTGTCAAAATCAATGCACCACCAGAAAAAGCCCTCTTCACGACGTATGGCCCCTCCCAATTTGGCATCCATTTTCCTCTAAAGTCCTTCTGAATGGGAAGGATTTTCTTTAGCACAAGGTCCCCTTCACGGAATTCCCTTGGACGAACCTTTTTATCGTAAGCTCGCATCATACGCTTTTGGTACATCTGACCATGTCGAATAGCCTTCAGCCTCTTTTCCTCAATCAAGTTTAACTGGTCATATCGAGACTGAACCCATTCAGCTTCATCTAACCTTATCTCTGTTAAAATTCGGAGAGAAGGTATTTCCACTTCAATAGGTAAAACTGCTTCCATCCCGTAAACTAACGAGAACGGAGTTGCCCCAGTAGAAGTTCTAACGGATGTTCGATAAGCCAAGAGTGCAAATGGTTGCTTTTCATGCCAATCCCTATAAGTCTCAGTCATCTTTCCCACTATTTTCTTAATGTTCTTATTGGCAGCCTCCACTGCCCCATTCATCTTTGGATGATAGGGTGAAGAGTTGTGATGCTTGATTTTGAACTGGTCGCAAACCTCTGCTATCATTTTGTTGTTCAAATTCAATGCGTTGTCGGATATGATCCTCTCAGGTATTCCATACCGACAAATGATTTCCTTCTTCAAAAATTGACTTACAGCTGACTTGGTAACATTTGCGTAAGAAGCAGCCTCTACCCATTTTGTAAAGTAGTCAATTACTACGAAAATAAACTGATGTCCATTCGAAGCTTTCGGCGATATTGGTCCGATGACATCCATGCCCCACATGGAAAATGGCCATGGAGACGTCATGACATGTAAAGGTGAGGGTGGTACATGAATTTTGTCCCCATAAATCTGACACTTACGGCATTTTTTTGCATAGTTGATACAGTCTCCTTCCATAGTGGCCCAGTAATAGCCAAACCTCATGATTTGTCTTGCCATCGTGAACCCATTTGCATGCGTACCACATACACCTTCATGAACCTCTTCTAGAATTAGCTTGGCTTCCACAGCATCGACACATCTCAAAAGTACTTGGTCTTTCCTTCTCTTGTACAGAACATCCCCGTCCAAAACATAGTCACAAGCTAATCTTCTCAGGGTTCGTTTGTAATTTTCGGATGCTTGTGCTGGATATTTATGATCTTTTACATATCGTAATATATCCTGATACCAAGGATTGTCATCCTTTTCTTCCTCTTCAAGGTTACAACAGCTAGTTGGAAATTCATAGACACTCATTTGAATTGGTCTCATCTCTTCCTCTTTGTTTGCCTTAATCATTGAAGCCAAGGTTGCTAAAGCATCTGCCATCTGATTCTCATCTCGTGGGAGATAGTTGAATGTGATGTCATCAAACTCTCTTAGTAACCCCAAAACTACCATTCTATAATTGATCAACTTAGGGTCTCTTGTCTCCCATTCACCTCTTAGCTGATAGATTACCAACGCAAAATCTCCATATACTTCTAGGGTTTTTATGCCTCTTTCTATGGCTGCTTGGAGCCCCATGATGCATGCTTCGTATTCAGCCATATTATTTGTACAGTCAAAATCCAACTTGCACGTGAACGAGTAATGGTCGCCATTCGGGGATACCAAGACTGCCCCAATTCCATTTCCGACTGTATTAGAAGCCCCATCAAAATTTAGCTTCCATGGAGAATCTTCAGTTGCCGCTATACACATTAGCTCCTCATTTGGAAAATCAAAATTCAATGGCTCGTAATCCTCCAAAGCTCTACTGGCCAAGAAGTCTACCACCGCACTTCCTTTGATAGCCTTTTGACTTACATAGACTATATCGAACTCTGAAAGCAAAATTTGCCATCTCGCCATTCTACCATTTAGAGCCGTTGATTCCATCATGTATTTTAATGGATCTAATTTTGATATGAGCCAAGTAGTATGGTATAGCATGTACTGTCTTAATCTCCGTGTGGTCCAAATCAACACTCAGCACAGCTTTTCGATTGGCGAATATCTCATTTCACAGTCAGTGAATTTCTTACTGAGATAATAAATTGCCTTTTCCTTTTTCCCTGACTCGTCATGCTGACCCAGCACACATCCCATAGAATTGCTGAACACTGACAAGTACAGTATTAACGGTTTATCTGGACTAGGCGAAGATAACACTGGAGCATTTAACAAATACTGCTTGACTTTCTCGAAAGCATTCTAGCATTCTTCATCCCAGGCACCTTGATTGTGCTTTCTGAGGAGACGAAAGATAGGATCACATTTCTCAGTCAATTGTGAAATGAACCGAGCAATGTAATTCAACCTTCCTAGGAATCCTCGAACTTCTTTTTGAGTACGTGGTGGAGGTAACTCCCGTATGGCTTTGACCTTGTCTGAGTCAACTTCAATTCCCTTTTCACTGACTACGAAGCCTAATAACTTCCCCGATCTGGTTCCAAAGGTGCACTTTGCTGGATTGAGCTTCAACTGAAATTTTCTCAATCTTAAGAACAATCCTCTCAAGACCTCAATGTGTTCTTTCTCTATTCGTGACTTGGCGATCATATCATCAACGTATACCTCAATATCCTTATGCATCATGTCGTGAAACAAGTTTACCATGGCTCGTTGGTATGTTGCCCCTGCGTTCTTCAACCCAAACGACATTACTTTATAACAAAAGGTGCCCCACAATGTTATGAAAGTAGTTTTATCCATATCCTCTAGATACATCTTTATCTGATTGTATCCTGAGAAGCCGTCCATGAAGGAGAACAACGAATATCCCGTTGTGTTGTCTACTAAAGTGTCGATGTGTGACAGAGGAAAATTATCTTTTTGGGCTTGCCTTGTTTAGATCTCTTTAATCAACGCACATTCGTACCTTCCCGTCTTTCTTAAGGACAGGTACAATATTAACTACCCATTCAGAGTACTTCACTTCCTGCAGAAATCCTGCATCAAACTGCTTTTTGACCTCATCTTTTATTTTCAGGACAATGTCTGGCCGCATCCTTCGCAACTTCTGTTAGACCGGTCTACATTCTTGTCTTATCGGAAGACGATGTACTACAATGTCAGTACTCAATACGGGCATATCCTGATAAGTCCATGCAAAGATATCCTTGAATTCCTGAAGCAACTCAATCAAGCTACGCCTTGTGTCATTAGCGATCAGTGTTCCAATTTTCATCTCATTCCCTTCCTCTAGGGCTATATTCTCTATTTTCTCTTTTTCATGTGGCATGATTTGTTTCGCCTCCTATTTTACCATTCTTAATAGATCAAGAGATACGTCACAATCTTGAACATCTTCAAAATCCTGAGGCTCCTCTAAACACATGTCTTGCTCACAAGAGAAATCAAGAGCGGCAGTATTAGCGCTCATATCATTGATATCTAGAGACCTGTGAGGGGTATGAAAGAATATACAAAGAATGAATGAATTTGAGAATGATCGTTTATGTGCTATGCATAAAAGAATAAGAATTATTAGAATTTAAAGGAATATCGGTTGATAAAAATGAGACAATACTCTTTTAAATTGGTAAAAGTTATGTTTTATTTGAATAATAATAGATGAACATAAGCCTATTTTCACAAATGTAATCTTACTACTCCTAGGCCCTAGAGTAATAAACATGTTTCAAGAATTACTCTGAAAAATTTCTAAAGACTACAGGAAGATCCTCCGCAGTCCAATTGTTCAGAGAGCTCCCCGGTTCGTAAGGGTGAATACCCTCAAGGTTTTCTTGTCTAAACCACTCATCATGTACAACATTGATTTGATGACTCTCTTCTACTAGCAACCCTCTTGACTTAAAATTTTTGGATATAGGTGGGAATGTCATCAATTCCCACTCTACTTCTCCTCCATTCAAACACGCCTTCCTTCTTGCTTGACGCTTTTCCATCTCCTGTCTCTTTTGTTTATGGTCTGGCTTAAAACCCAAACCAAAGTGATCATTCTTTGCCATCAATTTTGGGACTTGAATCCCTCATTGCAACTGTTTTCCTAGTCCTTTTCCCGGTGATGCCCCTTTACCCATTATCATTTGCAGGGTCATCCTTGTAGCTCCAGACATTTTGGGAACCGGCATCTTGCTTCCCTCCGAAATGAAGGTAGCATTAATAATTTCCAAGGAATGAAAAGAACACTCGATAGCCTCCTCGTTTGTCTCCACATAAGGAGGTTTACTAGTGACGGCTGCTATGATGTCCTCCTCTGCATTGATGGTTATCAAGCGTCATCTGTCACCAATTTCAATTTTTGGTGCAGTGAAGAAGACACCGCTCCTGCCGAGTGTATCTATGGCCTCCCCAACAAACAATTATAGGAAGGCTTGATATCCATTACCAGGAAATCCACTTCATACGTATTTGGCCCAATCTCCAAAGGGATGTCAATTCGTCCCATTACTTTCCTTTCAGTTCCGTCAAAGGCTCTTACCACATTATGACATGTCTTCATGTGCAGACTGTCGATGGGTAATCTGTTCAATGTAGATAATGGAAGGACGTTCAAAGTGGACCCATTATCAACGAGTACACTTGGAAGCGTGTATCCTTTGCAACGAGTGGTGATGTGCAAAGCCTTAGTTGACCCTATGCCTCCAGGTGGAATTTCATCATCATTGAAGTAGATGAAATTATCAGCACTGATGTTATTTATCAACCGATCCAACTTATTGACAGATATATCATGAGTGACGTATGTCTCGTTGAGTACCTTCAACAACGTATCTCGATGCACTTCAAAGCTTAGCAGTAAGGCTAAAACCGATATGCGTGCTTGTTGCTTACGCAACTACTCGACCACACTGTACTCACTATGCTTAAGGAACTTTAGAAATTCCTTAGCTTCCTCCTCCCTCACTGGCTCGTTAATAGGTACTTCATTTTTTTTCTCAATTTCAATTTTCTTGGATTTTGTGGGCTCCACTCTAACGTCCCCCATATCATAACGCTTCCCACTCCTCGTATGGGAACCTTCATCTCGTACATCTTTAAATGCACTGGCTATATTTCCTTCTCCCAGCACCGTCACGCTACAGTCATAACTCCATGGTACTTTCTTGCTATCCTTGTAAGGGAAAGGAGTAGGTGTATGGATAATAACCTTGGGCGCTGCTGGTGTCCCCATTTCATTATTCCCTGGCAGGGAGATAATGATCATTGGTCTGCTAGTTCTTTGCTGTTCATTTTCCAGCACACACACTTACTTTTCACTAGAGCTACATTCATAAACCTGTAGCTCTTTGTTGTCTATGAAGCTTTGCACCAAGGCCCTGAATTCCTTGCAATCTTCACAGCACTTACCTTCTTTCGTAGTTTTAGAGGTCAACATACCTCTTTTTATCATCCCCTCCCAGATTACCCTTATAGGCATCCTTATCTCATCAACATTTTCCTTCACCCTTTTTTCTCCGGCTTCACCAATGGCATTTACCCCCTGATTGTCATGGTTCGGTAAAGGATTCTCAGTATTTGAGGTACTCTCAAATTTTAAAACCCCATTCTTGATCAACCTCTCTACGGCTTTCTTGAATCTAGTACAATTCTCGATTGAGTGCCCCGATATTCCAGCATGATACTCACATCTGGCATTTGCATCATACCATTTAGGATACGGAGGTTGTAATGGTTTTAAATGGAAAGGGGCTATAGCATGCGCATCATATAGATTTTGATAGAGTTCCCTATACGTCACAGGTATAAGGGTAAATTGCATCCTCTCATGCCTAGTGTTGGCTTCCTACTTTTGATAGTCTTTGCTGCCCAACTGTGGCTACTTTGGGCTGGCTAACTGTGATTGCTTTTGAATTAAAACCACTTGTATTGTTTACCTCATTGTCTTTTCTTCTTAGGGCTGATCTTTTGACTACTTCCCCCTCTTATGGCATTCTCTATCATCTCTCCTGCCATAACTATGTCCGCAAAACTTTTAGTAGTGCTTCCAATCATATGAGTAATAAATGGGGCTTTCAGAGTATTAATAAATAACATAGTGGTCTCCTTCTCCAACAGTGGTGTTTGAACCTGCATCGCTACCTCTCTCCACCTCTGTGCATATTGCCTAAAATTCTCATTAGGCTTCTTCTCCATGTTTTGCAGGGTAATCCTGTCAAGGGTCATGTCTGTTACATAATTGTACTGTTGCATGAAGGCTTGTGTAAGATCCCTCCATGAACTTATTCTAGCCCGACTCAACTGATTGTACCATCTGGCTGCCGCTCCTATCAAACTATCTTGAAAACAATGGATCAACAGCTGATCATTGTTTACATACCCCGTCATTCTTCTGTAAAACATAGTGATATGGGCCTCTGGGCAAGTAGTGCCATTGTACTTTTCAAATTCTGGCATTTTGAATTTGTGAGGTAACACTAGGTTTGGGACCAGACTTAAGTCCTTGGCATCAACCCCATGATTATTACCAGTGCCTTCCAAAGCCTTGAACTTTTCTTCTAACCATCTGCAGCGTTCATCCAATTGCCTTGTAGCTTCGGCCTTCAAATCCTCCTTTTCCACCATATCTAGATCGGGAACAAGAGGATTAGTAAGATTGTCACCCATATTAAGCCCTGAACCAACCGGAAAATTCACATGGACACCAGCCTCAATTGGCCCATGTTGAGGCCTCATAGTAGTAGATGGCCTTCTAGGAGGTGCCTCAGTTTGCAATAATACATGCGGCGGTGTAAAACCTGGAGGAGAACCCTCATTTTCCTCTTCAGTGATAGCCATAGGAGCCTTTCCTTTATCAGTGACCCTCAGTAACTGAGCCATTTCGGCCATTATACTCTTCTGAGCTTCCATCATTTGCTCCCTCATCTCATTCTGCATTTTAGCCAACTGCTCTTGCAACTGGTCTTGCATATCCTTTTGCAACTGCTCAAACCTTTGACCCATGTTCTTAGTTTTAGTGCGAGTGCCGTAAGGATGCGTAATTTCCAGTTTTTCTTTTCTACCTTTATAAAGAAACTTTAACTAATTAAGGTCTTTCTATAACCTTGAATGTATATGATATGATGTAATGCAAATGTATGAATGCAACAAAGGCATCAATCTCGATTCAATCTCATTTAGAAAACTTTATTTAGAAAAATAATATCTTTACACATAAATGGATTACAAGTACGCTTTTGCCCTAATGCTCGAAGTTTTAACTCTATCTAATAAAAGGGCTAACTCTCTTCCTATGTCTGACGATGACCCACACATCATACTCAATACATCGGCTCGTACAACCAAGTCTTGCACATATTCAGCAACCTCTCGAATCTGAGCTATGGCTTCTTCCAGGACATGATCCCTTTCTCTAATCTGCCATCTAGACTAATGAAGCTCTCCCTTTAGATAATCTCCTTGCGTCTCGAGTTGCTCAATCTGAAGTTTACCTTCCTGCAATGCTGCTTCCAAATCTTCAACTTTACTCTTTAGCTCTTTTAACTCGACCGTAGAATCATGGTTGTGATGCCAACGAAGGGATCTTCCAAGCTCAGTTACTTTAGACTTCAACCCTTTATTTTCTTCTTCTAATGCCAAATTCCGTGATTGCATCTCCTGAAACTTCTTCTCCCAGTACTCAGCCTAGCCTTTCCTTCTTGGACCTCTTTCTGCAACTGATCTGAAGACCCTCCTATTTTCGCTCTTCTCAAGGATACCTGTGCCTTTTTGTAGTGTTCCTTCAAGTCATCTCTATCCTCTTCAATCTTCCTCTTTTCCTTTCTTTCTTTTTCGACTTTCATTTTTTGGACATCAATATCTAAACTCAAGTACATCTTTTCTTCTTCAAGCTTTGCTATCTTTTTCTCGAGCTCCAGATTTTTCCTCTCAAATTCTTGTTTCATAATTTCTAACTCCGAGGGCATCACTTGCAGATATTCTTCCATCGGTCAAGCTCCTTCCATATTTGGCTCAGAAATGTTATCATTGATCCTTCTACCTCTCCATTCAACATATTCTGGAGTCGTAGCAGGGCCAATAGCTACTCCTTTCAACCGGCACGTCTTGTTCCAAGTGCTAGAGATCTCACCGACCCCTTTTTTTGTAATCAGCTTCTCTATATGCGAACTCACTTTGAGTTAGCCCATGAGTTGCTGGTACGAACTGCCTCAAACCGAATTGCCTTAACACGAGCAAGGGAGCATAACCAATGGCACCCCAAATTCCCAATAAAGGGACCCAATTGAAACTGCCGCAACGGTAAAGAATCTCACCAGGAATCATCCACGGAGCTCTCCACTCAACATCTTTCGACTGAAGATTTTGAAGTAGTGCAATCCAATTCTCTTCTGGAACATCAACTCTCCTAATTGAAGCGACTATGTCCTTCAGCGGTGAGTAATCCTCGAAGAAAACCTGACAAACAACCTTATCTATCAACCAAAAATGGCTATAGAACCAAGCTAGAAGTAATTGTGTACAACCAACAAACCTGCCTGCGCCAGCTTTCCTACATGCGCCTAAGGACTTGAATGTCTCTGCCAAAATTGCAGGGACAGAGGCGACCCTCTTACCGAGTCTATGGAAAAGATCCGTGGTCGCCTCATCCACATATCCCAAAGCCCTAGGGAACACCATCAATCCGTACAAACTTAAGGCAAAAACATCTACCCTCTTTGCTTCATCAGGGTGTGTCAAAATCAGATCCTTCAAAGCATCCCAAGAAATGCACTTGCACTCGCCCTTCTCTTTAATTCTGGCAGTAATCCACTGCTCGCTTATCCCTGTAATAGCCATCAATTTCTTCCAAAAGGTAGGGACATTAACAGCTCTAGAATAGATTCTATCTTCCTGGAACCTGGGACAACGTAACAAGGCAGTGTACTCCTCTACGGTAGGCACCAAATCTACCTCCCCGAAAGTAAAACAACTGTACACTGGATTCTAAAACTGGGCTCGGGCTCGGAACAAGTGCTCATCTATTTGAACATCGAGCAAGTAAGGTAAGTCTCCGTAATTACCGTAGAATAACTGTTTAGTCTCGTTGCCCTATTGATCCCAAATCTCCTTAAGCTCTTGGAGATTATTCTGCGTAACACTGATGCGAGTATATCCTGACAGCTTCGACACATATCCCGCAGCTATACTATCTCCCTTTCGCAGTAGTTTAAGGCTATAAAGCCTTTCGCAAATCTGTAAAGACTTACGTTTTACATAGATACACAGGGAGAGACAAAAAAAACACAGAAAGATAGGGAGTTACAAACAAGTTGTATTCATAAAAAGCAGAAGAAATAAAACATTTTTTGTTTCTTAAAGGTAATCGAATCACTTTTTACTATTTTCCATTTATCTGCTTAATTTCTAGTGTGCATACATAAATCTTAGAATATAATCAAAGAAAACAAAAGAAGCGGAGTTACCTTTTTGATTTGCTGTGAAAAATGGAGTTTTCAAAACCCTAACCGCCGTACGCGACGGCATTAGAAGTGGCGCGTGAGCACGTGTGCACTTAAGAGCGGAGGCTCAACGGAGCTCCGGTGCCGGTCTCAGACCCTCATTTAGAGGATTTCACCCCTTTTTTTTAGAGCCGAGTGTAAAAATGAATTTAAAACCAAAAGTTTGGCTTATATAGCCTTATAGAAACGGCATCGTTTCTGCTTAACATAATAAGCTCAAAACGGTGTCGTTTTAAAGCACAGGATCCGCGCATTGACCCGTGACCCGAGGAGGATCCGCGTGTTTTTGGAAAATGGGCAAATTGCCCAATTGATCCTCCCGTGTTTTCTGAATTTTCAGTTTGGTTTTATTTTATTTTTTAATTTGACCCTAATATTTTATAATTGTTTCAATTTAGTCCCAACGGTTATTAAATTACATTCTGGGAAACGGTGTCGTTTAGGATTAGGGCAAATTGCCCAGTGAGTCCTTTGTCGTTTTTAACTCTTGCAAATTAGGCCCAAAATTTATGCTATTTTTCAAATTAGCCTTATAATTTTATTTAAATTCAATTTTAACCCTTTTTTATTATTTTTAAATTTTGTTATTTTATTTTTTATATATATAATTATTTTATTTTTTAAATAAAACTGTACATATATTATTATTAAACATACCATTTATACATTTAAAATCTTTTATCATATATTATTTTCCTAGATATATTATATTTTATTATATAACATTCATTATATTTTTTTTGTTATGTATATTATATATTATCTATCATATTATATATGTGTTATATTACTCATTATATTATTTAATTTTAAAATTTGTAAATTATTATTATTAAATTATATTCATATTACGTATATATTTCATTATTAATTATTTATTATGTGATATTTGTATTTATTATATAATTATTTTGTAAATTATTTTATATACTTTCTATTTTATATATTATTTTCCTTAAAAAACAAATATATTTTATCTTATATATAATAGTTATTCTTTTGTAAAATTTTTTGTTATTATATATTATACATTGTATATAAGATACTATTTTTAAATTATTAAATATCATATTTTTATTTGTATTATAAGTATATTTCGTTAACAATTACTCACTTTATTTTATATCTTTATATATACTAATTATTTTATATATTTTATATATATCATTTACGTATTAAATGTTATTTTATAATTATTATTTAATGTTATATTTTATGAACATGTACATTGATATTATATTTCTTTTTAATTGTGTATCATGCATCATTTCTTAATTATTACTATGTATGTTTGTATGTTTTGCTTATCCATCTTCAATATAAGCTATGTGTATCTTTGTATATATGATGTTATGTAATCTTAAACATGTATGTATCTAGTATATGATTTTTGTATTATTGCCATTGAATCGCTTAAATGCATGTTTTATTCACTCATTATTGCAATATTCTATTCCATAATGATAATATGTTCCATCATGTATCAGTTTTAAAAAGAGACTTCAAAGTTTTCAAAAATAAAAAAGGCAATGCTTAGTATTTGCAAGCTTCGAGAAAAGTAGTGCCCTAACTAATTGGGTTGCAACTTTTCTCGTTGAGTTCGAATAGTCAAGTACCCTTCTAAGTTTTTAAGATTTTCAAAATACGAGCAACTGTCTTGGAATTTCAAAGCGTCGTGTCCTAACTTATTGGATGGGGCAATTTGTCGTTTCGAGATAGGGATTTCCAAAAGGTTAACTTAGTGTCAATGTTTTGATACAAGTGAATCTTAATTTTCAAAATCAAGATATTTTAAAGAGGATTGTATCTTAAAATTTTTAAAATTTCCGACCTTAAAGACATTTGATAATTAATTAGGTACCAATTTTGGGGCGTTACGAGAGTGCTAATCCTTCCTCGTACGTAACTGACTCCCGAACCCGTTCTTTTATTTTGTAGACCAAAACTAATGTTTTTAAAAACAAAATGTTTCAAAGGTGATCCAATCACACCTAAAAAGATTGGTGGCGACTCCCGTTTTCGTTTTTAAAGTCGATTCTCATTTTTCAAAACTCGATTTAGAAAAGGTTTCAACAGCTTGGCGACTCCGCTGGGGACTAATAAGAGAGTCAAGCCGTGTAATTGATTATCTCTTGTCTTAATGTCAGAAATTAAAAATTTTAAAATTTAATCCTCTTTGCATTACATGTGTTTGTATTATTGCATGTGTTGCTATATTCTGATACGCATTGCATTTGCATGACCGTTGTGGTCACACCCTTAAGTGGGAGTGAGAAACTACGCCTTCGTGAGGTTTTCGCCTCTGTGCAGGATAGTGGATCACTTTCGGAATACATCCGTACCTATGGTTTCGTGAGATTTTCATCTCCGTGTAGCCATAGAGAAATGTATTCCCCTGAACTGAACTCATTTCAAATAAACCTATAATGGGTGAGAATCGAGGAATCTGCTGGTTCAGGTTCCTCAAACTATAGAACCAACCTCATATAGAAAACCCGTAAGAGCCCACTTAGTTAGAGTAAAACATTAGATATTACCCTTATAAATTATTGTTGAGATTTATTGATATCATGTGATACTAACTATTTCTTTTCTTTTGTTTTGTGCATGTTATTTTGCATTTAAAAGGTATCGATTCACGGTCAGTTTCTAAGTTAGGAAGTTTTATTATGGAGAACGGACTTCTTGATAGAGTGAAGGGCAACGCCAATGTCCATAGATGGTCTGAGCAAACTCAACTAGAAAAGGGAGATAGTATAGCTGTGGGATACGTGTCGAAGCTGTCAGATTACACTTGTATTAGTGTCACGGAGAATAATCTCCAAGAGCTTAAGGAAATTTAGGATCAGTGGGGTAAAAAGACAAAGCAGTTATTCTACGATAATTACGGGGACTTACCTTTCTTGCTCGATGTTCAGGTAGACGAGCACTTATTCCGGGCCCTTACTCAGTTTTGGAACCCGGCGTACATTTGTTTCACTTTTGGGGAAGTAAACTTCGTACCTACTGTGGAGGAGTACACTGCCTTACTTCGTTGTCCCAGGTTTCAGAACGATAGGATCTATTCTCGAGTTGCTTGTGTCCCTACCTTTTGGAAGAAATTGATGATTATTACGGGGATGAACGAGCAGTGGATCACAGCTAGAATTAAAGAGAAGGGTGAGAGCAAGTGCATTTCGTGGGACGCTTTGAAATATCTGATTCTAATACACCCTGATGAGACGAAGAAAGTAGATGTTTTTGCTTTAAGTTTGTATGGACTGATGGTTTTTCCTAGGGCTTTAGGATATGTGGACGAGGCAACCACGGATTTTTTTCATCAACTCAGTAAAAGGGCAACTTCCGTCCCTACGATTTTGGCGGAGACATTCAGGTCCTTAGGCGCATGTAGGAGGGCTGGTGCTGGCAGGTTTATAGGGTGTGCTCAGTTACTTTTGGCTTAGTTCTACAGTCATTTTCGATTGATAGATAGGGTGGTTTGTCGGGTCTTCTTCGAGGATTATTCACCGTTGAAGGACATAGTGGCTTCAACTAGGAGAGTTGATATTCCAGAAGAGAATTGGATAGCACTACTTCAGAACCTTCAGTCGAAAGATGTTGAGTGAAAGGCTCCGTAGATGATTCCTGGTGAGATTCTTTACCGATGCGGCAGTTTTGATTGGGTCCCTCTGTTGGAAATTTGGGGTGCCATTGGTTATGCCCATTTGCTCGTACTAAGGCAGCATGGATTGAGACAGTTCGTGCCAGTGACTCATGGGTTGGCTCAAAGTAAATTTGTATACAGAGGAGCCGATTACAAGAGGAAGGTTAGCGAAGTTTCTAGTGCTTGGAAAAAGACTTGTCGGTTGAAAGGAGTAGCTATTAGCCCTGCTACGGCACCAGAATACGTAGAATGGATAGGCAGAAGGGTTAATGATAACATCCCTAAGCCAAGCGTGGAAGGAGCTCGACCGATAGAGGAATATTTGCAAGAGTTCAAGAGAAAGAACTTGGAGTTCGAGAAGAGGCTAGCAAAGCTCAAAGAAGAAAAGATGTACTTGAGCTTGGACGTCGACGTTCAAAAGATGAAGGTCGAGAAAGAGAGGAAAGAAAAGAGGAAGATTGAGAAAAATCGAGATAATCTAAAGGAGCATTACAAAAGGGCACAAGTATCCTTGAGGAGAGTGAGAGTAGGAGGATCTTCAGATTAGTTGCAGAAAGAGGTCCAAGAGGAAAATGCTAGAGCCGAGTATTGGGAGAGGAAGTTCCAAGAGATGCAGGTGCAGAATTTGGCATTAGAGGAAGAGAATAAAGGGTTGAAGACTAAGGTAACTGAGCTTGGAAGATCCCTACGTTGGCACCAAAACCATAATTCTACGGTCGAGTTAAAGGAGCTAAATAGTAAGGTTGAGGATTTGGAAGTGGCATTGCATGACAGTGAACTTCGGGTTGAGCAGCTCGAGGAGCAAGAAGATTATCTGAAGGGAGAGCTTCATCAGTCTAGAGGACAGGTTAGAGAAAGGGATCACGTCATTGGTGAAGCCGTAGCCCAGATTCGAGAGGTTGCTGAATATGTGCAAGACTTGACAATTCGAGCTGATGTATTGAGTCTGATGTATTCATCGTCGTCGGATATAGGACGAGAGTTAGCCCTTTTATTAAATAGAGTTAAAACTTTGGGCCTTAGGGCGAAAGCGTATTTGTAATCCTCTTATATGTAAAGAATTTTTTTTTCTAAATAAAGTTTTCTAAATGAAGTTGAACCAGAATCGATATCCTTTTTGCATTCACGCATTTGCATCTCATAGCATTTCATCGCATCATTTGCATTCAAAGTTATAGAAAGACCCTAATTAGTTAAAGTTTACTTCCCAAGGTACAAAAGAAAATCTGGAAGTCAGACATCCTTACGGTACTCGCACTAAAACTAAGAGTATGGATCAAAGGTTCGAGCAATTACAAAAGGATATGCAAGACCAAATGCAAGAGCAGTTGGCCAAAATACAGAATAAAATGAGGGAGCAAATGCTAGAGGCTCAGAAGAATATGAAGGCTGATATGGCTCAGCTGCTGAGAGCCACTAATAAAGGAAAAGCTCCCATAGCAATCACTGAAGAGGAGAATGAAGGTCGTCCAGGCTTTACTTCGCCTCATGTGCCACTACAAACTGAGGTACCTCCTAGAAGGTCATCTGTCACCGTGAGGCCTCAACATGGGCCAGTTGATGCTGGAATCCCCGTGAATTCCCATCTGGGTTGGGAAATAATTTGGGTGATAGCTCGATTAACCCTATCACTCCTGATCTGGATTTGATGGAGAAGGAAAGAATGGCAACCGAATCCGCGAAACAATTGGAGGATCGTTACAAGTGGTTGGAGGAGAAGTTTAAGGTTTTGGAAGACGCTGGCAATCATCATGGGATTGATGCCAAAGACTTAAGTTTGGTCCCAGATTTCGTGCTTCCTCATAAATTTAAAATGCCAGAGTTTGAAAAGTACAACGGGACTACTTGCCCGGAGGCACACATAACAATGTTTTGTAGGAGAATGACTGGGTATGTGAACAATGATCAATTATTAATCCATTATTTTCAAGACAGCTTAGTAGGAGCAGCGGCTAGATTGTACAATCAGTTGAGCCGTACAAGAATCGGTTCATGGAGAGATTTGGCGCAGGCCTTCATGCAATAGTACAACCATGTGACTGATATGACGCCAGACAGGATCACACTTCAAAACATTGAGAAAAAGCCTAATGAAAGTTTTAGGCAATATGCACAACGATGGAGGGAGGTGGCAATGCAAGTGCAGCCACCATTGTTGGAAAAGGAGACCACGGTGTTATTTATCAACACTCTGAAGGCGCTATTTATCACTCACATGATTGGAAGCACCACGAAAAGTGTCGCGAATATAGTTATGGCGGGAGAGATGATTGATAATGCCGTGAGGGGCGGTAAAATCGAGGGGGAAATGGTTAAGAGATCGGCTCCAAGGAGAAATGACAACAAGGTGAATAATATGAATAGCCTCAACTCGAGAGCAGTCACAATTGGTTAACCCAAAGCAGAGCAGCAAAGTACTCAAAGACAGGAATTGGGAATAAGACAGAATTCGGAGAGGATAAAATTTACGCTTATTCCTGTGACGTATCGTGAGCTTTATTAAAGCTTATACGATGCACATGCTATTGCTCCATTTTACTTGAAACCGCTATAGCCACCATATCCCAAATGGTATGATGCAAATGCTAAATACGAATATCACGCGGAAATACCGGGGCATTCGATTGAAAACTGCACCGGATTCATGAAAGTCGTGGAGAGGCTTATCAAGATAGGAGTTGTAAAATTCAAAAGTACCCCAAATACTGAAAATCCGTTACCAGATCATGGCAATCAAGGAGTGAATGCCATCGATAAAATAAGGGAAGGAAAAATCAAGGAAGAAATTGCTGAGGTGAAGACACCTATGAAAGTAATATGGGAGGAGATGGTGAAGAGAGGTATGTTGACCTCTGGAAAAGGTAGAAGAGGAATAGAGAACTATTGTGAATTCCATGGAGAGAGGGGTCGTATGATCCAAAGTTGTGAGGAGTTCAAGGCCATGGTGCAAGGCCATATGGTTAATAAAGAGCTACAGATTTTTGGGGGTAGTTCTTGGAAAAGACAAATATGTGTGCTGGAAAATGAACGACAAGGAACCAGCCGGCCAAGAATTATTATTTTCTTGCCAGGGAATAACGAAATAGGGGCGCAAACCGGACCCAGGGTTGTTATCCATAAACCCAACCCTTTCCCTTACAAGGATGACAAGAGGGTGCCATGGAGTTATGATTGCAGTGTAATAGTACCTGAGGAGGAGAGTACAGCCAATGCGTCTAGGGGCGTGCAAAATGAAGGTTCCCATACGTGGAGTGGGAAACGTTATGATACAGGGGGCGTCAGAGTTGAGCCCACAAAGACAAGAGGCGTCGAGGTTGAGAAGGAGAAAGAGACCAAAATACCCACCAATGAGCCAGTGAAGGAGGAGGAGGCTAAGGAGTTCTTAAACTTCCTTAAGCATAGCGAGTATAGTGTGGTCGAGTAGTTGCGTAAGCAGCCAGGGCGTATATCAGTATTAGCCATACTTGTGAGTTCTGAGGTGTATCGGGATGCATTATTGAAGGTGTTTAACGAAACATATGTCACCCACGACATATCCGTTAACAAATTGGACCGGTTGGTAAATAACATCAGTGCTGATAATTTCATCTACTTCAATGATGATGTAGGGTCAACCAAAGCCTTGCATATCACTACTCGGGGCAAAAGATACACGCTGCCAAGTGTACTCATTGATAATGGGTCTGCTTTGAACGTCCTGCCATTATCCACCTTGAATAGATTACCCATTGACAGTTCACATATGAAAACATGTCACAACGTGGTAAGAGCCTTTGATGGAACTGAAAGGAAAGTAATGGAACGAATTGACATCCCTTTGGAAATTAGGCCAAATACATATGAAGTTGATTTCTTGGTGATGGATATCAAACCCTCCTATAACTGTTTATTGGGGAGGCCATGGATACACTCGACAAGAGCGGTGCCTTCCTCATTGCATCAAAAATTGAAGTTAGTGACAGATGGACGGTTAATAACCATCAATGCTGAGGAGGACATTATAGCGGCAGTCACTAGCAAGGCCCCTTATGTCGAGGCGAATGAAGAAGCTATTGAGTGTTATTTTCGCTCTTTAGAAATCATTAACGCAACCTTCATTTTGGAAGGAAGTGAAGTGTCGGTACCCAAAATGTCTAGAGCCACAAGGATGGCCCTGAAAATGATGATGGAGAAAGGGGCATTGCCAGGAAAAGGACTAGGAAGACAGTTGCAAGGAGGGATCCAAATCCCAAAACTGATTGAAAATAAAGATCGCTTTGGTTTGGGCTTTAGGCCAGACCATAAGCACAAAAAGCAAGAGATTGAGAAGCGCCAAGCGAGAAGAAAGGCGCGTTTGAATGGAGGAGAAGTGGAGTGGGAACCGATGACATTCCCACTTATATCCAAATACTTTAAGTCAGGAGGATTACTGGTAGAAGAAAGTCATCAAATTAATGTTGTACACGATGAGGGATTGGAGCAAGGAAGCCTCGAGGGCATTCGCCCTTATGAACCGGGGAGCTTTCTGAACAATTGGACTACGGAGGACCTTCCTGTAGTCTTTAGGAATTTTTCAGAGTAATTCTCGGAACATGTCTGTTACTCTAGGGCCTAGGAGTAGTAGGATTATGTTTGTGAAAATAGGCTTATGTTAATCTATTATTATTGAAATAAAACATAACTTTTATCAATTTAAACGAGTATTGCTTTATTTATCAACCAATATTCCTTTAAATTTTGGCAATTCTTATTCTTTTATTCATAGCACATAAACAATTATTCTTAGATTCATTCATTCTTTGTATATTCTTTCATACCCCCACAGGTCCCTAGATATCAATGATATGAGCACTGATATTGCAACTCCTGATTTTTCTTGCGAGCACGACATGTGTTTAGAAGAACCTCAGGATTTTAAAGATGTTCAAAATTATAACGTATCTCTTGATCTGTTAAGAATGGTAAAATAGGAGGAGAAACAAATCGTGCCACATGAGAAAGAGGCAATAGAGAATATAGCCCTAGAGGAAGGGAAAGAGTTGAAAATTGGAACATTGATTACCGAGGACACAAAGCATAGTTTGGTTGAGATGCTTCAAGAGTTCAAGGATATCTTCGCCTGGTCATATCAGGATATGCCCGGATTGAGTACCGACATTTTAGTACATCGTCTTCTGATAAGACAGGATTGTAAGCCAGTCCAACAAAAGTTGCGAAGAATGAGGCCAGATATTGTTCTGAAAATAAAGGATGAAGTCAAGAAGCAGTTCGATAAAGGATTCTTACAAGAAGTGAAATACTCCGAATGGGTAGCTAACATTGTACCAGTTCCTAAGAAAGACGGGAAGGTACGAATGTGTGTTGATTACAGAGATTTAAATAAAGCTAGCCCTAAAGATCTGGCCTCATTCTTGACTTCATCCTTTATTTTCAAAACAATATCTGGCCTCATTCTTCGCAACTTCTATTGGACTGGCTTACAATCCTGTCTTATCGGAAGACGATGTACTACAATGTCAGTACTCAATCTGGGCATATCCTGATATGACCAGACGAAGATATCCTTGAACTCTCGAAGCAGCTCAATCAGACCACGCCTTGTATCCTCGGTAATCAGTGTTCCAATTTTCAACTCATTCCCTTCCTCTAGGGCTACATTCTCTATTGCCTCTTTCTCATGTGGCAGGATTTGTTTCTCCTCCTGCTTTGCCATTCTTAACAGATCAAGAGATACGTCATAATCTTGAACATTTTCAAAATCCTGAGGTTCCTCTAAACACATGTCTTGCTCGCAAGAGAAATCAGGAGTTGCAGTATCGATGCTCATATCATTGATATCTAGGGACCTGTGGGGGTATGAAAGAATATACAAAGAATGAATGAATCTAAGAATGATTGTTTATGTGCTATGAATAAAAGAATAAGAATTGCCAAAATTTAAAGGTATATTGGTTGATAAAAGTGAAACAATACTCGTTTAAAGTGATAAAAGTTATGTTTTATTTAAATAATAATAGATGAACATAAGCCTATTTCACAAATATAATCTTACTACTCCTAGGCCCTAAAGTAACAGACATGTTTCGAGAATTACTCTAAAAAATTTCTAAAGACTACAGGAAGGTCTTCTGCAGTCCAATTGTTCAGAGAGCTCCCCGGTTCGTAAGGGCGAATGCCCTCGAGGTTTCCTTGCTCCAATCCCTCATCATGCACAGCATTAATTTGATGACTTTCTTCTACCAGTAATCCTCCCGACTTAAAGGATTTGGATATAGATGGGAATGTCATCGATTCCCACTTCACTTTTCCTCCGTTCAGACGCGCCTTTCTTCTCGCTTGGCGCTTCTCAATCTCTTGCCTCTTGTGCTTATGGTCTGGCTTGAAGCCCAAACCAAAGCGATCTTTCTTCTCAAATAGTTTTGGGATTTGAATCCCTTCTTGCAACTGTCTTCCTAGTCCCTTTTCCTGGCAATGCCCATTTTCCCATCATCATTTGCAGGGCCATCCTTGTGGCTCTAGACATTTTGGGTATCGGCACCTCATTTCTTTCCAAAATGAAGGTTGAATTGATAATTTCTAAAGAGCGAAAAGAATACTCAATAGCCTCTTCATTTGCCTCGACATAAGAGGCATTGCTAGTGACTACTGCTATAATGTCCTCCTCCGCATTGATGGTTATTAACCGTCCATCTATCACTAACTTCAATTTTTGGTGCAATGAGGAAGGCACCGTTCCTGCTGAGTGTATCCATGGCCTCCCCAATAAACAATTATAGGAGGGCTTGATATCCATCACCAAGAAATCAACTTCATATGTATTTGACCCAATTTCCAGAGGGATGTCGATTCGTCCCATCACTTTCCTTTCAGTTCCATCAAAGGCTCTTACCACGTTATGACATATTTTCATATACGAATTGTCAATGGGTAATCTGTTCAAGGTGGATAACGGCAGGACGTTCAAAGCAGACCCATTATCAATGAGTATACTTGGCAGCGTGTATCCTTTGCACCAAGTAGTGATGTGCACGGCTTTGGTTGACCCTATGCCCCTAGGTGGAATTTCATCATCATTGAAATAGATGAAATTTTCAGCACTGATGTTATTTACCAACCAGTCCAACTTGTTAACGGATATATCGTGGGTGACATATGTTTCGTTAAGCACCTTCAATAATGCATCCCGATGCACCTCAGAACTCAGAAGTAGGGCTAATACTGATATATGCGCTGGCTGCTTACGCAACTGCTCAACCACACTATACTCGCTATGCTTAAGAAACTTTAAGAATTCCTTAGCCTCTTCCTCCTTCACCGGCTCGTTGATGGGTATTTCGGTCTCTTTCTCCTTCTCAATGTCAACATCCTTTATTTTCGTGGGCTCCACTCTGATGCCCCCCATCATAACGCTTCCCACTTCGCGTATGGGAACCTTCATTTTGCTCGCTCCTAGATGCACTGGCTATGCTCTCCCCCTCAGATACTGTTACACTGCAGTCATAGCTCCATGGCACCCTCTTGTTATCCTTGTAAGGGAAAAGAGTGGGTTTATGGATGACAACCTTGGGCCCAGTTCGCGTCTCCACTTCATTATTCCCCGGCAAGGAAATAATAATTCTTGGTCGGCTGGTTCCTTGTTGTTCATTTTCCAGCACGCATATTTGTCCTTCGCAAGAACTACCCTAAAAAATCTGTAGCTATTTGTTAACTATAAGGCCTTGCACCATGGCCTTGAACTTCTCACAATTTTGGATCATATGACCCATCTCTCCATGGAATTCGCAATAATTCTCTATTTCTCTTCTACCTTTTCCAGAGGTCAACATACCTCTCTTCACCATCTCCTCCCATATTACTTTCATAGGTGTTTTCACCTCAGTAATATCTTCCTTGATTTTTCCTTCCCTTGTTTCGTCGATGGCATTCACTCCTTGATTGCCATGATCTGGTAATGGATTTTCGGTATTAGGGGTACTATCGAATTTTACCACCCCCATCTTGATAAGCCTCTCCACGACCTTCTTGAATCCGGTACAGTTTTCAATCGAATGCCCCGGTATTCCCGCGTGATATTCGCATTTAGCATTTGCATCATACCATTTGGGATATGGTGGTTATAGCGGTTTTAAGTGAAATAGAGCAATAGTATGTGCATCGTATAAGCTTTGATAAAGCTCACGATACGTCACAAGGATAGGCGTGAATTGTATCCTCTCCGAATTCTATCTTGTTCCCGATTCCTGTCTTTGAGTACTTTGTTGCTCTGCTTTGGGTTGACCAATTGTGACTGCTCTCGAGTTGAGGCTATTCATATTATTCACCTCGTTGTCCTTTTTCCTTGGAGCTGATCTCTTAACCATTTCCCCTTCGATTTTACCGCCCCTCACGGTGTTCTCAATCATCTCTCCCGCCATAACTATATCTGCAAAACTTTTTGTGGTGCTTCCAATCATGTGAGTGATGAATGGCGCCTTCAGAGTGTTGATAAATAACATGGTGGTTTCCTTTTCCAACAATGGTGGTTGTACTTGCATTGCCACCTCCCTCCATCGTTGTGCATCTTGCCTAAAACTTTCATCAGGCTTTTTCTCCATGTTTTGAAGTGTAATCCTGTCTGGCGTCATATCAGTCACATGGTTGTACTGTTGTATGAAGGCCTGCGCCAAATCTCTCCATGAACCGATTCTTGCACTGCTCAACTGATTGTACCATCTAGCCGTTGCTCCTACTAAGCTGTCTAGAAAATAATGGATCAATAATTGATCATTGTTCACATACCCAGTCATTCTCCTACAAAACATTGTTATGTGTGCCTTTGGGCAAGTAGTCCCGTTGTACTTTTCAAACTCTAGCATCTTAAATTTATGAGGAAGCACCAAATCTGGGACCAAACTTAAGTCTTTGGCATCAATCCCATGATGATTGCCAGCACCTTTCAAAACCCTAAACTTCTCCTCCAACCACTTGCAACGATCCTCCAATTATTTTGCGGATTCGGTTACCATTCTTTCCTTCTCCATCAGATCCAGATCAAGAGTGATAGGGTTGATCGAGCTATCACCAAATTATTTCCCAACCCAGATGGGAAATTCACGGGGATTCCAGCATCAACTGGCCCATATTGAGGCCTCACGGTGACAGATGGCCTTCTAGGAGGTACCTCGGTTTGCAGTGGCACATGAGGCGGAGTAAAGCCCGGAGAAGGACCTTCATTCTCCACTTCAGTGATTACCATGGGAGCTTTTCCTTTATCAGTGGCTCTCAGCAGCTGAGCCATTTCAGCCATCATGTTCCTCTGAGCCTCTAGCATTTGCTCCCTCATTTTATTCTGCATTTTGGGCAACTGCTCTTGCATTTGGTCTTGCATATCCTTTTGTAATTGCTCGAACCTTTGATCCATACTCTTAGTTTTAGTGCGAGTGCCATAAGGATGTGTGACTTCCAGATTTTCTTTTCTACATTTGTAAGTAAACTTTAACTAATTAGGGTCTTTCTATAACCTTGAATGCAAACGATGCGATGAAATGCTATGAGATGCAAATGCATGAATGCAAAAAGGATATCGATTCTGGTTCAACTTCATTTAGAAAACTTTATTTAGAAAAAGAATATCTTTACATATAAGAGGATTACAAATACATTTTTGCCCTAAGGCCCAAAATTTTAACTTTATCTAATAAAAAGGCTAACTCTCGACCTTTATCAGACGCTGACTCATACATCATACTCAAAGCATCAGCTCGTACTGCTAAGTCTCGAACATATTCAGCAACCTCTCGGATCTGGGCTATAGCCTCCCCAATAATGTAATCCCTATCTCTAACTTGACCTTTAACTTGATGAAGCTCTTCTTTGAGACAATCTTCTTGCACCTCGAGCTACTCAATCCGAAGTTCACCATCATGCAATGCCACTTCCAAATCTTCAACCTTACTTTTTAGCTCTTCTAGCTTAACCGTAGAATCATGGTTTCGATGCCAACGAAGGGATCTTCCAAGCTCAGTTACCTTGGTCTTCAACTATTTATTCTCTTCCTCTAACGCCAAATTCTGTGACTGCATCTCTTGGAACTTCCTCTCATAATATTCAGTTCTAACCTTTTTCTCTTGGACCTCTTTCTGCAACTGATCTGAAGATCCTCCTACTCTCGCTCTCCTCAAGGATACTTGTGCCTTTTTGTAATACTCTTTTAGATCATCTCGATCTTCTTCAATCTTCCTTTTTTCTTTCCTCTCTTTCTCGACCTCCATCTTTTGAACGTCGACGTCCAAGCTCAAGTACATCTTTTCTTCTTCGAGCTTTGCTACTCTCTTCTCGAACTCCAAGTTCTTTCTCTCGAACTCTTGCTTCATAATTTCTAACTCTGAGGGCATTACTTGCAAATATTCCTCTATCGGTCGAGCTCCTTCTACGCTTGGCTTAGGAATATTATCATTAACCCTTCTGCCTCTTCATTCGACGTATTCTGGTGTCGTAGCAGGGCTAATAGCTACTCCCTTCAACTGATAAGCCTTTTTCCAAGCACTAGAAACTTTGCTAACCTTCCTCTTGTAATCGGCTCCTTTATATACAAACTCACTTTGAGCTAACGCCTGAGTCGCCGGTACGAACTATCTCAATCCATGCTGCCTCAGCACGAGCAAAGGGGCATAACCAATGGCACTCCAAATCCCTAACAGGGGGACCCAATCGAAACTACCGCATCGGTAAAGAATCTCACCAGGAATCATCTACGGAGCCCTCCACTTGACATCTTTCGACTAAAGGTTCTGAAGTAGCGCTATCCAATTCTCTTCTGGAACATTAACTCTCCTAGTTGAAGCTACTATGTCCTTCAACGGTGAATAATCCTCGAAGAAGACCCGACAAACCACCCTATCTATCAATCTGAAATTACTGTAGAACCAAGCCAAAAGTAACTGAGCACACCCTAGAAACCTGCCAGCACCAGCCCTCCTACATGCGCCTAAGGATCTGAATGTCTCTGCCAAAATCACAGGGACGGAAGTGACCCTTTTACTGAGTCGATGAAAAAGATCCGTAGTTGCCTCGTCCATATATCCCAAAGCCCTAGGAAAAACCATCAGTCTATACAAACTTAAAACAAAAACATCTACCTTCTTCGTCTCATCAGGGTGTGTCAGAATCAGATCTTTCAAAGCGTCCCACGAAATGCACTTGCACTCACCCTTCTCCTTAATTCTGACCGTGATCCACTGCTCACTCATCCTAATAATAATCATCAATTTCTTCCAAAAGGTAGGGACACAAGCAGCTCGAGAATAGATCCTATCGTTCTGAAACCTGGGACAACGAAGTAAGGCAGTGTACTCCTCCACAGTAGGTACCAAGTCTACTTTCCCAAAAGTGAAACAACTGTACGCTGGGTTCCAAAACTGAGCAAGGGCCCGAAATAAGTGCTCGTCTACCTGAACATCGAGCAAGTAAGGTAAGTCTCCGTAATTATCGTAGAATAACTGCTTGGTCTTTTTACCCCACTGATCCCAAATTTCCTTAAGCTCTTGGAGATTATTCTGCGTGACACTAATACGAGTGTAATCTAACAGCTCCGACACGTATCCCACAGCTATACTATCTCCCTTTTCTATTTGAGTTTGCTTAGACCATCTATGGACGTTGGCGTTGCCCTCCACTCTATCAAGAAGTCCGTTCTCCATAATAAAACTTCCTAACGTAAAAACTGACCGTGAATCGATACCTTTTAAATGCAAAATTACATGCAAACAAAAGAAATAGTCAGTATCACATGATATCAATAAATCTCAACGATATTTTATAAAGGTAATATCTAAAGTTCAACTCTAACTAAGCTGGGCTCTTACGGTTTTTCGATATGAGGTTGGTTCTAAAGTTTGAAGTACCTGAACCAGTAGATTCTTCGATTCTCACCCACTATAGGCTCATTCGAATCGAGTTCAGTTCAGGGGAATACATTTCCCTATGGCTACACGAAGATGAAAATCTCACGAAACCATAGGTACGGATGTATCCCGAAAGTGATTCACTATCCTGCACGGAGGCAAAAACCTCACGAAGGCGTAGTTTCTCACTCCCACTTAAGGGTGTAACCACAACGGTCATGCAAATGCAATGCGTATCAGAATATACAGTAATACAAACACATGTAATGCAAGGAGGATTGAATTTTAAAATTTTCAAATTCCCGACATTAAGACAAAAGGTAATCAATTATACGGCTTGACTCTCTTAGAGGTCCCCAGTGAAGTCGCCAAGCTGTCGAAACCATTTTTAAAATCGAGATTTGGAAAATGGGAATCGACTTTAAGAAAAACGAAAATGGGAGTCGCCACCAATCTTTTTAGGTGTGATTGGATCACCTTTAAAATATTTTGTTTTAAAATCATTAGTTTTGGTCTACGAAATAAAAAAAGAACGGGTTCGGGAGTCGGTTACGTATGAGGAAGGATTAGCACCCTCGTAACGCCCAAAAATTGGTACCTAATTAATTATCAAATGTCCTTAAGGTCGGAAATTTAAAAAAATTTTAAGATGCAATCCTCTTTAAAATATTTTGATTTTGAAAATTGAGATTCACTTGTATCAAAATATGGACACTAAGTTAGCCTTTTTTTTTTTGAAATCCCTATCTCGAAACGACAAAACGCCACATCCAATAAGTTAGGACACAACGCTTTGAAATTCCAAGACAGTTGCTCGTATTTTGAAAATCTTAAAAAATTTAGAAGGGTACTTGACTATTTGAACTCAATGAGAAAAGTTGCAACCCAATAAGTTAGGGCACTACTTTTCTCGAAGCTTCCAAACACCAAACATTGCCTTTTTATTTTTGAAAACTTTGAAGTTTCGTTTTTTAAAACCGATGCATGAAGGAGCATATTAACATAATATATGAGATAACATGTTGTAATAATAGATAAGTAAAAGCGTAATAGCATAGATATCATACATTAACTAGCATGTATATGTAAAAAAATAAAACATGGCAAATTTTAAAATATGCAATAAAACATAATATATCTAAGAAGCATAGGTAAAAACACATAAACATGCAATTCAACATATATCTGAACATATTAATAAATAAAAATGATGCATGATATACAATTTGATATATATAAAAAAAAGTAATATAGTATCAATATACACGTTCATAAAATATAACATCAAATAATAATTATAAAATAACATTCAATACCTAATGATTTATATAATAACATATAAAAGGATTAATATATATATATATATAAATATAAAATAAAGTGAACAATCATTAACAAAATATATATAATACAAATAAAATATGATATCTAATAATGATTTTAAAATAGTATTTAATATACAATATATAATTTACAATGACAAAAATTTATAAAAGAATAATAATAATAAAATATTGGTTTAGAAAAATAATGTATAAAACACCAAATATGTAAAAGAATTTATATTTATAATAAAATAATTATATAATATCTATATAAATATAAGTTTAGAATAATATGAAATAAGTAATTAATGACGAAATATATGTATTATTATTATATTATAATATCTTCAAAATGCGTAATATAAGTAAAGTAATTATTAACATATAAATAAAAATAAGTACATAATATAAGTTAAAATCTTTAATAATAATAATATATAGATAAAAATATAATAGTATAAAAAATGACATAATATAAAATAATTATAATATATAATATGAAGGTATATATGTATATAATATATAAAAATAATTAATAAATATATAATACAAGTAAAATATAATAATATGTAAATAAGACTGTAAAATAATAATATTTTGTGAAAAGTAATATATAATAAATAACAATAATATATAATAAAATAATTATATAATATATAATAAAAAAATAAGATTAAAAATAAAACAAATAACAATATAAAAAAATTTATATATATAATAATAATAGAAATAAATATATAGGGTTAAATTTAAAGTTCAGCAAAATTACAGGGGCGAATTTAAAAAAAATAAAGTTGAATTAAGGTCCTAATTAAAACACGCGTAAAATAAAAGGGACTCATTGGGCAAATCGCCTTATTCTCAAAACGGCAGCGTTTCCTCTCACTTAGTTTTAAAGCCATTGTGAGGATCAAATTGAAATAAAATTAAAATGTTAGGGCTGAATTAAAAATAAGTAAAATGAAATTATAAAGATTAAAAAGGCGAGAGGACTAATTGAAATATTAACCCAAATATTGAAAACACGCGGGTCCTCCCCGAGTTACGGGTCAACACGCGAATCCTGAGGCCTTGAAACGACGTCGTTTCGGTCACTAAATGATCACCCCAAAACGACGTCGTTCGAGAAACTTATAAATACAAAAAAACTCTAAAATTTCACTTTAATCTGTCTTTTAAAAAAAAATTTAAAAAGGTCCTTTGAAAGAGGAAGGAAAAGGGGCTCTCGGAGCTCTGGCCAAGTCTCCGTCATCAAGCTATCCATGCGCTTTCAGCGCCCACGCGCCACCCTTTTCGCCGTTGTACCCGATCTTCAGAGGTTAGAGACCTCGATTTTTGACACAAAATGAAAGGTAAAACCCTTTTTCGCACTTTAAAACTGTTTATTAACTATTGATGTATGTATATGCTTTGAACATGCAAAACAAAAAGTAGAAGATTCACCTCTTTAAAAAAATTGATTGTATTTGCTTTTTTTTGCCCTTTTTCTATTTGTATCGTCTACAGGTTACAAAAGGGGCTTTTATAGCTAGTGTTTCTATTACATTTTGGGAAAGAAATCTTTTCTTTCCATATCTATTTTGTTCGTTTGCTGCTGCTTCTTTCCTTCTTTTGCAGGTAACGCCGAAAAATTCGGCGGTGATGGAGGCTCGACGATGGTGGTGACGAACCAGGTACTGACTGCACACTGACTTTCGGCGCTGATGGAGGGTTGCTGGAACGATGGGAACTGAAGTGGCGTGACTCTTGGGCTGACTGCGATGCTGCGGCGCGAGGGTTTCCCAAGAAACCCTAAGTCTCCTGATTCTTCAAGTTTGGGCTTTGTTGGGCTACTGCTTATTGGGTTTGGGTGTAAACAGGTTTTGGGTAGTTTAGCTGGGTCATGGGTGTAACGGGTTATTGGGTTAGTTTAGTGTGTCTTGGGTAGGACTAGTCTACTAGGCTTTGGGTTAATGTGGTTGGGCCTGTAAATGGACTATAATAAAATAAACATTTGTTTTTTTTATTTTTTGTTTTTGGGTTTTATTTAATTATGGGCCCGGACAAAAAATAGGTTCTACAGATATTATATTTCTTTTTAATTGTGTATCATGCATCATTTCTTAATTATTACTATGTATGTTTGTATGTTTTGCTTATCCATCTTCAATATAAGCTTTGTATCTTTGTATATATGATGTTATGTAATCTTAAACATGTATGTATCTAGTATATGATTTTTGTATTATTGCCATTGTATCGTTTAAATGCATGTTTTATTCACTCATTATTGCAATATTCTATTCCATAATGATAATATGTTCCATCATGTATCAGTTTTAAAAAGAGACTTCAAAGTTTTCAAAAATAAAAAAGGCAATGCTTAGTATTTGGAAGCTTCGAGAAAAGTAGTGCCCTAACTTATTGGGTTGCAACTTTTTTCGTTGAGTTCGAATAGTCAAGTACCCTTCTAAGTTTTTAAGATTTTCAAAATACGAGCAACTGTATTGGAATTTCAAAGCGTCGTGTCCTAACTTATTGGATGTGGCGATTTGTTGTTTCGAGATAGGGATTTTCAAAATGTTAACTTAGTGTCAATGTTTTGATACAAGTGAATCTCAATTTTCAAAATCAAGATATTTTAAAGAGGATTGTATCTTAAAATTTTTAAAATTTCCGACCTTAAAGACATTTGATAATTAATTAGGTACCAATTTTTGGGCGTTACGAGGGTGCTAATCCTTCCTCGTACGTAACCGACTCCCGAATCCGTTCTTTTATTTCGTAGACCAAAACTAATGATTTTAAAACAAAATGTTTTAAAGGTGATCCAATCACACCTAAAAAGATTGGTGGCGACTCCCGTTTTCGTTTTTAAAGTCGATTCCCCTTTTTCAAAACTCGATTTAAAAATGATTTCGACAAACGCTAAATGAAAAAACTAAAACTTTTAACTACCCACAACCAGATAAGATACTATGCCTAAGAAAAATTCGAGGATATGAATGGTTTAGTAAATTTGACTGGAAATCAAGATTTCATCAACTAAGTTAAAAGAAAAAAAAGCAAAGAATTAACAGCTTTTAGTATACCAGGAGATTTTTACCATTGGAATGTATTACCATTTGGATATAAAAATGCATCTAGAAGATTTCTAAGCTTTTATGGACGGAATATTTAAAGACCATTATAATGACTTTATATTAGATGATATACTTATAAACAGAAGAAGAACACTATAAACACCTAGAAATATTTAGTGAAATAGCTTATAAAAAGGGTTTAGTACTATCACAAAGAAAAGCTGAAATAGCAAAAAATCAGATCGACTTTTTAGGAATAATAATTGATGAAGGAGGAATAAAAATGCAGGAATTTATTATTGATAAAATTATTACATTTGACGAAGAAATAGATACAATGAAGAAATTACAATCCTTTTTAGGATTAGTAAACCAATTAAGAGACTATGTACCAAAATTATCAGACTTACTAATAGAATTATATAAAAAAGTTAGAAAAGATCAAGAGTTTACTTGGACAGAAGAAAATAAGAAACAGATTCAGTTAGTAAATTTGGAAAAATAAAATTAAGATAGAAAACCAATCAGAAATAAATGCTAATATAGAAAAAATAAAACAAGAAGGAAATCCTATACTACAATCACTAATAGAAACTACTATTAAGGATACACTAAGAGAAGAATTACAAAAATACAAACTAGAACCAGAAACGTCTAATATTGAAAAGGAAACTATAACAGGACAAATTACTATACCAGAAGGAGTTAGACTAACAAAGCAGGAAGAAACACCAATCTATGGACCATTCGGAGAATACTATACAATAGGAAAAAACTATTGATGGTTATAAACGAAAAATAGGAACTACAAACAAAGACAGAAAATTTTTAATAGAAAACGATTCAAAAGGAAAACAGGAACTATGGTTAAATAAAAAATTTAGAAGAATTAATTTTTGGTAATTACAATGAAAGACTAATAAGACTGGAAAAAGAAAATAGGAATATAGACTACGAAAAGAAAAAATTAAGACAAAAAGATTATAGTACAGATTTAACCATTGAAGAAGATAGTGAACCAATTAAAGAAAAAAGATCTAAGGAAATTTAAAAGGCCCAGTTTTGAAACCCAGACTTATAAGATCTACCATTGCCCCAAGAAGTCTAAGACCAAATAATTTTCCACCAGTATCAAATAACCCAATAGGACAAAGACCAATAAGCCCATTCTCATCAGTCCAACACACTTCTTATGCAGAAACTTCAAAAAGAGAACCATCGCCCCAAAACCAGAACTCTATTGTCTACAACTATACCAAGAACCTATTGAGCCTCATAAACAACTTCAATAAAAAACCAGCTTCAGCAGACTATCAACAAGGAATTGGCTATGTTTGTACAGCAATGGGAAGAATCAACTTTGTAACCACTCTCCCGGGGTACAATTCGAAGCTCATCAAAACTTTATTTGATTATGGACTACTTCATGGGATATACACTTCGACTGGAGACTAATTATCAGAATTCAAGGACAAACTTAAACCTACAGCGACTTGTAAGAGAACACATCCAACGAACCAAGGCGACTTTTGTATTTGTCAAACTTTTATCAGCAATGGCTGATATTTTACCAGATAGAATTTTAAAACCAATTATGATCGTAAAGATTGTCACGTCCAAAGAAATATATGTATCAGAAGAAAAAATCAAAAGCTTAGACGAAGTAACAACCGGAGAAATTCAGAGTCTACTACAACAGCAACGGGCACAGGGACTAAACATTATCCTCAGGGAAATCACCAACACTTTAGAAAATAATACGCCAATCTGGGTAAATGAAGACAATGAAGGAAGACTTATCTATTCATTAACAGAAAGGCCAAATGATGATCAACTTATTATGCGACTTCAGAAATGGAGGAACACAATTTTAAGTCCAGACTGCGACGATATGTACAAAACCAACTCAATTCAGAAGAACTTTCTATCTCAACCAGTTAAGAAATTACTAAGTGAAGCACTTCGAAATCATCTAGGACACAAATGCTCAACATGCCAGGAGGAAAATCAAGTTACGATTACCCATGTGGAACTTTTAATGGAAGACTAGTCAGTAAAATAGGTGATAAAATGCTGAGTTTATGCATTTGAAACTTATGTAAGTTGTAATGATCTTGGCTTATTGATTTGGTATGCTTTGGTTATGGAATTGAGTAGTGAATGGGATGGTATTTAAATGGCATGGAATATGTTTGAAGTGGCTGACTTGGTTGTCTAAAATGTATGCAAATGATGTAAAATGTTTTAATTTTAATGCTTGTAGGGAGGACCCAAAATGGGTAGCAATTTGGCCTTGTGATGTCCTATTTTTGCCCACACGGGCAGAGACACGGGCGTGTGTCTCAGCCGTGTTGTTTGAGGGCCATTTTGAAATGAACCTGAGTAGACCACACAGTCACACACACCCAGGCGTGTGCTAGGCTGTGTGGCCAAGTCAATTTCGACCACGGGCTAGACACACGAGCATGTGGCTGGTCGTATAGCCAAGTCAGTAGCCTGCCTAATTTTCACACGGCCTGACACATGGGCGTGTCTTGTGGCAGTGTGGACAAGTTAGTGTGTATGCCCTGTTTTAACACGGCTTAGACTCACGGGCGTGTCTAATGTCGTGTGAGGCACACGACCTATTTACACTGGCGTGTGACCCTTATAACTTTGAAAAAAAAAATTTAAGTTTCGAAAATTTTATATGTGTTCGGTTTAGTCCAGACCCCTTTCTAAAGCATGTTTTAAGATCTCATAGACCTATATAAGGGACAAAGTGTGTATGAATGAATGAGATATGATAATATATGATAACAATGTATGAAATTTGTATGTGAATGATGTGATATGATAAGTAATGCCTCGTAACCCTGTTTCGGCAACGGATACGGGTTAAGGGTGTTATAGGACAGGCTCCTCTATTGGTGATACTTACAAAACTTATGTTAAACCTGAAAATTAATCAAGTTATGCCATACGTGGACTGGGAGCTTAAATCTGTTCATATTTCCTTCTTATATAGGATGGGACTTTAGGTTTGGAAAGATAATCTCATCGATTATTAGTACAAATATAAATTTGAATTTAAAGATTGTGTAATGACCTGAATTTTACCGTTACCGAAAAAGTGTATTTTCATGTCTCCGTTTCTGAAAAATAGATTCGTAAATATTTATTAAAAATATTTACGAAATTAATCGAGTAGTTAATTAGAGTTTAATTAAGTGAATTAGCTTAAATTAAGGATAATTGGATAAAAGGATTAAATTGAATGAAGTGTGAAAGTTTATTATAAAGAAAATTGAAAAGACTAAATAAGTAAATAAGCTAAAAAAGAATGCCAAGTGTATGGCAAAAATAAATACAAGTGTAATAAATATAATACACACATTTGTAATACATGAATGTATTTACTTATTATTTAAGTAAATATTAATGTATTTATTATTATTAAATTGATATTATATGATAAATAAATAAAAGTAAGACAAATGTGTGGTAATGATTGGGTACAAGTGTATTAATAAAAATACATACACTTGTAATGCTTGTATTTAAGTATTAATAGATATTTATTATTTATAAAAGGTATTTATTAATTAAATAATTATATTATAAGATTTTTATGTGAAAAATAAATAAAAAGTTGACAAATGTATGGTGCATATGGTGAAATGTGTAATACTAATATACATACAATTGTAAAATACATGTATATTTACTTATTATATAAGTATATTATTAAATTATATATTAATATTAAGTAAAAGATATTTATATAATAAATAGATTAAAGAAAGACAAATGTAATAATATATGTGTATACAAATGTAAAATAGATATTGGATATTAAATAGATATTTTATTATAGTTATTATTAAGTTATTATAATATATATATAAAGTAAAAGAAGAAGAAGAAGAATAGAAAAAGAAAGAAAGGATAAAACGAAACAGAGAGCAGGGGAAAGAAAGAAGGAAGGAAAAATGGGAAAATTTGGATTTCAAGGCTTGAAAGTTAAATAGGTATGTCAAATTAGCCCTTTTTACTTGATTTTGATGTTTTAGAAACTTTAGAACAAGGTTTTGATGAAGTTAAGTTGATATATTATAAGATAGTTGATCATAAGACATTGTTCTTGTTGAACAAAAAAAGATGAATTAAGGGCTAAATTGATAGAAATTCAAGTTAGAAATGAAATAAGGATTGAATTGTAAAGTAATTCATAAGTTTTGAATAGTAGGGACTAAATTGAAGAATTTTGAAATCATAGTTTATGATGAAATTAGAGAGCTGAAATAAGTTTGAAGTGGAAATTAAATGAAAATATTGAGTTAAATATGAAAAATAAAAGTTATTCTCGATTTAAGGACTAAATTGGAATTTAGGAAAAAGTTGGATAAAAATTGAAATATTTAATGTGAAAATTGAATGTTAGTGTATTGATATTTAATTATTTTAATTTCTGTAGTTAACGTTGTCTCGGGAAATCTCGGCTAAGCAAGGAAATGACAAAGACAATAGGAGTTAGCTCGGAAATTACGGTTTGTATTTCTATAATCCGAACTTAATACTTAAATTATTGGATTTATTATTTAATATATATATATATAGTAGATGTTTTGAGATGATTATTTGAATTAGATTGAATATTGATTATATTGAATTGATTTATGAATATATGTGAATGTTTGAATTGAAATAAATATTGATGTGGAAATTGAATAATAAATATTTGTTATATTGGAAAATATATGTAGTTGGAAGTGTGATGAAATTGATAGAAAAATGTGATTATTGTGAAATTGAATATTTATTAGTGAAAAGTGAATGGAATTATATTGAATTGAAAATATATAGTTAATTAATTAAAATATGAATCAATTGAAAACTGAAAAATGAATTAAATATCCTATTAACTAATCGGGCTAGTTGGATATAGTTGGCATGCCATAGGATATGGAAGAGTACAGGTTTTGCCGACTTACTGATTAGGCACTTATGTGCTGACTACTGTTACTGTTATCGTTAGTGTTACCGATTCAACACTTTGTGTGTTGGATATTGTTACTGTTACCGTTACTGTTACTGTTTAGAATTTGTTCCGATGAGGTACTCT
The DNA here is from genome assembly GCF_007990345.1 of Gossypium hirsutum. Classification (NCBI taxonomy): domain Eukaryota; kingdom Viridiplantae; phylum Streptophyta; class Magnoliopsida; order Malvales; family Malvaceae; genus Gossypium; species Gossypium hirsutum. The sequence continues at coordinate 2,155,695 of NC_053436.1, forward strand.
GTGTACCGTACTGCTACTATTACTGTTATTGTTACTGTTCTGGCTTAAGCCGATGAGGCACTATGTGCCGTACTGATGTGTTGGTTGGATCCGTGTATCCGTCTAGGTCCAAGTCATGTTAATAGGGGTAAATAAAGGAACTAGAAAGATCGACTATTACTGAATAATTTAATTGTTACTGTATATCTGATTTTATTGAATAATTGACTGTTACTGGATAATTGATCAATTGATTGATACTGAATAACTGATTATTATTGAATAATTGATTGTTACCGAATAATTGACTGTTACTGAATAAATAATTGTTCTAATTGACTGATTGTTAATGAATATTACTGATTGATTAATTGCTATTGAAAAATAATAAATGATTTTGAATTTAAAGTAGGCCAAAACATTGGTTGGAAAGTGAATGTTTGAATACTCATTGAGTTTGAATAGTTCAATATATATAAATTAATATGTTTTATAATTGTTTAAGTGTTCAGATTATAGAAATACCACTGAGCGTATACTCAGCATACGGTTTGTTTCCATGCGCAGGTTAAGTTAAGGCTAGGTCATTGAATCAGCATCCCAGGCCGATCCCGAATTTGATGAGGTAAAGCATGTTGAGTATTGGTAATGGCATGTACCTAGGACGTCTTATGAGAGTCATCTAGGTTGTGAAAGTATTGATGAAATAAGTAAATTATGGTTGGCAATGGTATATAGTATGAAGTTGAAATAATTGATAAAGTAAGTGATATACTTAAAAAGATTCATTGGATAGGTTATAAAATATTTTAGATTGGTAAGATTTTAGTATATTTAAGTGTATTTGGATTATTTAAATGTTGGCAAATTGTATTGGTTGAAGTTTTAATTTGCAGGGTTAGAAACATTTATTTTAATAAATGACTATAATTAAACTGTACAGACCGGTAATGCCCTGTAATCCTGTTCCGGGGACAGATAAGGGTTAGTGGGTGTTACAGATTGAATTTCAATAAAGGCAATAGTGATAATACGAAAATTTACTCGTTGGTCACCTTACTGTCTGCATCATCAGCAAAACCATAGAATACAAATATCTCACAACTAAACGAAGTACAGGACCTAGTTCTTAACCTTTATCGTTTTATTGTGAAAATACCCCATGACTATGTCAACCAAAGCTATCAATCTAGCTAGTTTTAGCTCAAATTTTCCTTCTTCACTTGATAAGCTAAACAAGCCATCAAAAGGTGTCCAAAACAGTTTCTGGGTACCAAGAATTCCACTAATTAAAGCAGTTCAAAGCCTTGCTAAATCAGATACTGGAAGATGGACAAAATAAAGACGCCCCCAGAATGTAGATGGTGATTTCTTTGTAGGTATATATCATAATTTCCCATAAAATTACTTCTTTGTATAAGTATATACTGGCAGAAGCCTGATACATAGCCAGTCGTATCGACAATTAGGCCAAAGAGTTTGATACTCTGAAGTCAGTACCTTATAGATTTAATGTGTTTCGATACCTTTAATAGTGCATTGGAATACACCCCAAGCTTTGTCAAAATTTACTTAATTTCACAAAGGTTTAACAGGAAGTTTAACAAAATTTCAATAAGAGAATATTTTGTTATATCAAAACATTTGAAAATCAAAATTAATATATTGCGTAAAGAAAGAGGAAAAAGAAAAAAGAAAAAAAATGAGAAATACTTTTATTGGTGTTTACATTATATTTTCGGTCAATATATTTATTATTTTACATTCATTCTATTTATACTAATCAAACACACCTATAAAAAGGCTTAAAAACATAATTATCCTAAATATTGGCATAAAATGAATTATTAACATGTAAAATTATATAAAAGTTTTGAACCCCATGTGATCGTTTGATGGTTAAGGGTATTTACCACCTTAAGTGTGGTCTGAGTTCGAGTTGCGCTAGTTGTATTGATGAAATTAACATAAATATATGTACTTATTCATTTTATGTATATATTAATAAAATTAAGTTTTTTTTAACATGTTCAAATAGATATGTTAAGTATGACTCATATTTCAATCAAATTTAAGAAATAATCTTCTAGTTAAACTCTGTTTATTTGTTTCAATCAAACTTTGATTTGTCTAGATTATTTTATTATTATTTGACCTATGAATTTATCATAGGCTCTTTTACAACCTTAGAAAATACACCCATTATAACTCATAACACATTTTTACAACCTTAGAAAATACACCCATTAGAACTCATAACACATTTAGAGAATTTTGTGTTTAGGTTTTGAGGGTTTTTTATTTTCGGGTTTTCAGGGTCTAGTTTTTATCTCTATCTTTTGTATTCTTCATTCTTTTGCCATTATAGTAAAATTATCTTTGCCCATGATTTTTATCGTCTTTAGAGGGGTTTTCCATGTTAAATTTATGTGTTCAATTTCTCAATTTCTTTTGTTACTTTTACTTTTCGTTGCTTAATCAGGTCGATCCCTAATAAGTGGTATCAGAGCTAGTTCAATTTTTATAGATTAGCCAGTTTAGAGATGGCAGCAATAAGGTTTGAAATTGAGAAGTTCGATGGTGAGACAAATTTCAATCTGTGACAAGTTCGAATGATGGTAATTCTAGTTCAAATCAGCTTGAAAAAGGTTGTTACCTGAAAAAAGCCTAAGAACCTAAATCAAACAGAATGAGAAGAGCTTGATGGAAATGTCTTGTCTGCGATCCGGTTGTGCCTTGCGAATACAGTATTGCAGAAGGTATTAATGGAGAAGAGCTCATTCGCATTGTAGAAAAGGTTAAAAACCCTTTCTGTGACTAAGTCTCTGGCTAACCGTTTAGTGTTAAAACAACGTCTATTTACGTTTCGCATGAACGAAGGTGAGCTTCTTAGAGATAACATCAGTCAATTCATTACTTTTTTAAATGATTTAAAGAATGTTGAGGTTCAGATTGACGATGAAGATCAGGCTATGCTATTATTGTGTTTTTTACCCTCTTCACACAAGTCTTTTAGGGATACTCTGATTTATGGCAGAGACAAACTCTCGTTCGAAGATGTGAAGCGTCATTTGTTAAGTAGAGACAAACTCGACAATGAGTTTGGTTTGGATAGCAAGACAGATAGGCAAGCTTCCATTTTGGTAGCATCAAAGAAGCGAGACAAAATGTGACGCTATTGTAAGAAATTAGGTCACACCAAAGCAGATTATTATAAATTGCGAAATAAAAAGATTGCTGAGAGTAACAAGGAAAATGTAGCTGGTGCTAATTTGGCTAACAAAAGCGGTAATGATTACTTGTTAGTGTCAATGAGTGAAAACTCTGAGCTTACATTTGAGTGGATCCTAGATTCGGAATGTTCTTTCCACATGTGTCCCAATAGAGAATGGTTCTTCACATATAGTTCGGTTGAAGGTGAAGTTGCGCGTATGGGAAACAATTCATCCAGTAAGGTAATTGGTATTGGTATTGTTAAAATTAGGATGCACGATGGGACGATTAGGACACTCTCAGATGTCAGGTATGTACCTGATTTACGAAAGAATCTCATCTCCTTAAGTATTTTATACTTGAAATGATGCAAAATCAACATCGAGTCGAGCGGCATTAAGGTATCTTGTGGAGCTCTCATTTTTTTTAAAAGGTAAAAAGATTGGCAGTCTTTGTATTCTGGAAGGTTCTACAGTGATCGGTGAAATCGGACATCCTCGTACTTTACAGAGTTGAAGTCAACTAGTTCGGAGTGGAGATAACTTGGTCATAAGAGGAAAAAAGGTATGACCATTTCGTTGAAGAGAGGTTCTCTTTTGGATGCAAGTTTTGAAAAGTTAAGGCACTGTGTTCGTGAAAATCAGACCCGAGTTAGTTTTGATTTGGCAATGTACAAGTCGAAGGCTAGAAGTCTTCCAATTTCTGAGTACAGATTCGACTCAGTTAATTCTCTGCATAGTTTAAGATAGGCTCATGGCGAGCTTTCGCAAAGATGGCGTTGTGGAATATGAGTCAAGGTGCAGATTTGTCAAGTATGACTCATATTTCAATTAAATTTAAGAAATAATCTTTTAGTTAAACTTTGTTTATTTGTTTCAACAAAATCTGATTAGTATAAATTATTTTATTATTATTTGACCTATGAATTTAGCCTATAAATAGGCTCTTTTACAACCTTAGAAAATACACCCATTAGAGATTAGAACTCATAACCCATTTAGAGAATTTTGTGTTTACGTTTTGAGGGTTTTTTGTTTTCGGGTTTTCAAGGTCTAGTTTTTATCTCCATTTTTTGTACTCTTTGTTCTTTTACCATTATAGTAAAATTATCTTTGCTCGTGGTTTTTTATCCTCTTTGGAGGGGGTTTTCCACGTTAAATTTGTATGTTCAATTTCTTAATTTCTTTTGTTATTTTTACCTGTTCGTTGCTTAATCGAGTCGATCCACAATAAGATATATATTTTTTACACACTAATAATTGGTTTTATGCATATATTGATGCCTTTCGAGTATTTGTATTACTTTCATGTTATTTTTAACCTACTCTTTTAATTATTTTATGTTATTTTTTTTGGTATCTTAATTAATTTCTTATTTTCAATAATTTGTTTCTCTAATTCAATCCAGAGAAAATCTGTATTTTCATGGTTTTTTTTGTGTCATGAGATAATTTATATATTTGTTCGTGTACATGCAAATTATTTGGACTAATTTTTAAGTTCAAGCCCAGCTCAAAAGTGGGTTTACTTTTTTATCCAAATCTAACTCAATTTAATAGATGTAAATCCAGACCCGACTCTACCACTTATATTTGATTTTCTTTTAAATTAGTTTTTATTTAAAAATAATTTTTTTTAAATATAATGCATTAAATGAAGTGTATCACAAATAAAAATACTTTTACAAAAATAAACTAAAATTAGACAATAACTACGATAATTAGAGTTGGAATTGGGCATCGAATTGTATGCTTCCTTACGATTGACCATTTCTCATATTGCATATTTAAATACAATAGCAGTTTTTTGAAATGGAATTTTATAATTTTATCATGAGTTTCTTAAACAAAACTTTTTATTTCATTCCTTATTTATTTATAAACTTTCTACTTTATTTTATTTAATTTAAGGGTAAATTACACAAACAGTCACCAAACTTTGGGGTAAATGACAAAACAGTCACCTAGGTTTCATTTGAGTCACTTAACTTTCAAAAAGTAACAAAACGGTCTTTTTTGCCGTTTTCCGTCACAAACGTCACAGTAAAGTGACGTGGCAGGTGACGGAGTCCTAGCTGTCAACCTTAAGTCTAGCTGGCCGGTTACTAACACTTTACTAATATTACCAGCAATATTTTAGGGTTTGAAAAGAAGAAGAAGAAGAAGAGAAGTAGGAAGAGAAGAAGAAGAAGGAGAAGAGGAAAAATGGATATGCCTGAAGTGATTCCGATGTGCTATTGTGGAGACCCAGCCAAATTAAGCATGTCTTGGTCCAATGACAACCCAGGTAGGAGGTTTTTTGGATGTAACAAATTCGGCAGTCGATTTCGAAAACCATGTCGATTTTTCAGTTGGTTTGATCCACCATTGACGCCTCGTTCAAGAATGGTGTTGTTGGGTCTTTTGAAAAAACTGAGGACATTGGAGGATGCAAGGAAGAGGGAGAGAAGAACCTGGTTTTTGGTGCTTGTAATTGTTACTGTTTTGCTATTTTCAAAACTTTAAAAACCAGCTTATGTTTTGTAATTTTGTTGCTGGTAAATTGTTGCTTATGGTGGTATAGATGGTTGCTGTTATACATGGCTAACCATCTCATGTTGTTTACAAACACTTGAATGAAATGGAAAATTTTTGTTGATTACAAATTGTGTTGGAATATTTTTGTTGCTTAACATGTGTTAAAAATGGCTGCTGGTATACATAGCTAACCAACTCATGTTGTTGTTTACAAATTGCTTAACATTTGGTATACATGGCTGCTGGTTAGAAAAGATAACAATTGATATACAAATTTAACAGTTGGTATACATGGCTGCTAGTTAGAAAAGATAACAGTTGGTATACAAATTGCTTAACAGTTGGATAACAAATAGCATGATAAATTGCTCATATATTAAGGCCAATATGCCAAACTGTAAACTGTTTACAAAAGGAATGAGGGGCAAAATATTGCCAAATTTTCCTACAATTCATTACAATTGAACAGATGTGAATTGTAGGAAAATTTACAAAAAGATTCAATGACTATGCCTAAGTTTATCAACAGTAGCAATCATAGGCAAATTTCCCAAAAAATTATCTGCCTAAGTTAATAATCAGTAACAGGCAAATTTACACAGTTTTAAAAGGTTAACAAAATGCAGTCTGTTCACATCATCATCAATGGTATGTCATGGATGACTCTTAAGTAGAAGGCATCCATCTAACAGTGGTTGTGGTTGATTTTCTCTTTAATGGGAGCTTTTGTCTTGAGGCAGCTTCTTGATGAGTTGGGGCAGTAGGTAACTGAGTTGGGGCACCTTGTTGAGTTAGGGTACCCTCTTGCTGACTTGGGGTAGCCTCTTGCTGGGTTCGGACACCAACTTGATGTCTTTTAACCTACAAGAATAAAAGAAATGTGAAAAACAAACAAATTCATAGATAGAAGTATATTATAAGTTAAGGCAAATTACTTCTGGAATGTTTTGGCCAACTTCCCCTTTGCAACTCCTCTTATTGTGGCCTATTATTTTGCATTTACTGCATCTCATCTCCACCCCTCTCTTGCTCAACCTTTCTGTTGTTTGTGGTTCATCAGGTTCTTTCCTTCTCACTTTAGTAGGTCTGCCAGGTGGCCTTCTTAGTGGAGGAGGTAGTATTGGTAGCATGTTTGACAAAGAGGCCCATTGTTTAGGACCCCTTACTGGACTTACAAAGTTGGAGTAAATTTGAATCTGGGTTTGCTTGGTGTGCCAGGTTTGTACATAGGTCTCTGGGAACTCATTTTTTACATGAATGACAGCTTTTGCATGCATGCAAAGGATGCCAGTGAGATCCCAATTCCTGCAGGAATAGGAATTCTGAACTAAGTCCACCACATGCTGGCTGCCTGGACCACATTCAACCTGATACTTGTCCCCACCAGCATGTGATGGAACACACCTAAAAAACAGTGAGCATGCTTGGTTAAAATATACAATGACACACCCCCCTAAAAAGGCAGTCACTAAATGCATATTATAAAAAAAACTCATTGCATGCATATTAAAAAATAGGCAACACACCAACAATCATTGCATGCATATTAAAAAATAGTCAACATCTTTCTAACAATCAATGCATGCATATTAAAAAATAGTCAACAACTTTCCAATAATCATTGCATACATATTAAAAAAGTCAATAGATTTCCAACAATCACTGCATGTGATCAGCAACATTAAGTCAGGATATAGGCATTAGAAAGAATCTTTACCTTAATGAATCTTTTATATTAACATCCAGTTTTTTCTTGATCTTTGGACACAAAGTTCCTTTCCATTTGTCAGCTTTTTCTTTCTTCTTGACAATAAGTAACATAATCTTGGTCCTTACTGTTTCTATCATGGTCAGAATAGGTTTACCTCTTGCTTCCAGTATCATCTGTCCATAAACCACATAAATGATTAGTGAATTGCTAATGATCAGTAAGAAACATAAAACATAAGGATTTACCTTATTAAATGATTTAGATAGATTATTTACCAACATGTCAGAATGGCTCCTAATTGAGAAGTGAGACCTTGACCAGTGAGCAGGGTTTTTCTTTTTCAACCAGTCATAAGAATGGTGATTGGTTTTTCTCAGTTCATCCATGGCTTCATCGAACTCTCTTGTAGTGCTTGCTCTTGCAGCTTTTCAAAGTAAATCTTTCGACTCCTTTGTTCGGAAACCAGCATTCTTAAAATTAGAATGTAGGTGTCTAACACAGTGCCTTGTTTCTGCATTAGGAAACAACATACATATTGCTTCCAAAAGTCCCTGCAATTAGGAAAAAATAATTTAATTCTTTGACAAACCTTAAATAGAAACAACATAAATATATATATAAATAGAGTTTTACCTTTTGTTTTTCAGACATGAATGATATGTGGTACAAGCTCACAATTTCCAAGTCCATTGCAAGCAACTCCAAGAACCAAAGCCATGATGCTTGGTTTTCACTTTCGACAGCAGTGTATGCAAGTGGATAGATGCCATTATTTGCATCTATCCCAATAGCTGCAAGCAAGTAGCCACCATAGTAGCCCTTTAAGAAACATCCATCTAAACCTACTATCCTCCTACAACCAGCCCTATAGCCATCTTTGCATGCCTGCAAATAGACATACATCCTTTGAAACAATATGTTATCCAAATAACAGATTGTTGTTGTTCCCTCATTTTGGGTCCTAACCTCCAATAAGTACTCATAAATCTTCTCATATTGAGCCTTATGAGCTCCTTCAATTAATTCCAATGCCTTAAGTTTAGCCCTCCTACATTTGGTTAGTGAAACCAAGCAACAAAAATCTCTTTTGACATCTTGCTGTAATGATTTCAAAGAATAATTAGAATCGGCAATGAATTTTTCTTTATACTGTTCACCTATCCAAACTGAGGTTACATTCCTATTTTTATAGACTTTAGAACAAGTATGGTTAGGGTTTGAACTCCTAATTTTCCAAGTCTGGTCAGTAGGGTCATTAGGGTTTAGCCTAGAAGCCCATATGAACCAAGAACATTTTTCATTGCAGACTGCCTTTAACCTTCTTAAATCATTTTTGGGAAACTTAATAAAATAACTATTCAACCTACCATACTGCTTGGCAGCTTCTTTTAGACTGTGTTTAGACTTAAATAACATTCCAACCTCAAGTCTAGGATTACTCATGTCATTCTCTAGGTTGAACTCAAGCCAATTTTGGCCATCTGAGTCAGATCCATGTGCACTATCTAACCTCCCAGAATCATCACTATCACACAGTTCATCTACTCCTATACCATCCATGTTTAAACCATCTAAAGTAACTCTTTCAGATGCATCACTATCACTACCAGACACTTCACTACCAGACACATTTTCTTCATTCTCATTAAAATTGTCATCAATTAAACCTGCCAAACAAAGTACACATCAATAAAGGCAGACAACATAGGCAAACACCTTAACCATTTTTGTCAGACAATAACCAATACAAAATACTGAATAATTTAATACAAACACTTCTGTCATGCACATGGCAGACAACAACCAATACAAAAATTAATTTAATCAAACACAACCATTTCTCTCATGCACATGGCAGACAAAAATAGGCAATAACCAGTACAATAAAGAAGGTAAATAACAATAGGAGCCTGGATCCAAACAATGATAGATATACACAATAAACATCAGTTTAATAATGTATAATTTAATGGCAGATACAAACAATAGCAGATATACACAATAAACATCAGTTTAATAATGTATAATTTAATGGCAGATACAAACAATGGCAGATATGGCAGATACAAACAATGGCAGATATACACAATAAACATCAGTTTAATTTAATAATCTATAATTTAATGGCAGATACAAACAATGGAAGATATACACAATAAACATCAATTTGATAATGACATTCATACAATGGCGGATACAAACAATGGCAGATATACACAATAAAGATCAGTTTGATAATGGCATTCATACAATGACAGATACAAACAATGGCAGATACGCACAATAAAGACCAGTTTGATAATGGCATTCATACAATGGCAGATACAAACACATCAAAATCAAAATCGAAATAAACTTAAACAATGGCAGACACAATACAGTACACATTATATGTCATAAACTTTAAAAACCAAACCCTAATCTGTCATGTACATTAATAACAAATAAAATCAAAATTGAAATAACCTTAAATCGAAATCGAAATTGAAATCAAAATAAAATTCTAATCCTAGATTGAGATCGAAATCGAAATTGAAATCAAAATCAAAATCAGAATCAGTGAGTGTTTCAAAATTGTAATCAAAATCGAAATAGAAATCGAAAGCAAAATCAAAATCGAAATTAAATTTAAAATCGAAATATCCCTAATTAACCCTAAATCGAAATAACGACATTGAAATCCAAAAAATTTAAAACTAAATGCAAGAACTTACCCGTTAAAGTGGATGTAACAACACTGGTAGCTTCCCTTCTACTGCCCATTGTCTCTGACAATCAAAAACTTCCGGTTCGCCTTCTTTTCTCCCTAAACAAAATAAACCAACCCTAAAACTTATACCCTGTTAATCGATTATTGAACCGAATTTTAACCCCAAATCAATTCTCAATTCAGTTTAAAACCTAAAAAACCCCAAATCCCGATCAAAATTTCCCAAATAGATTTTCGTTCCCCCCCAAATCCCCCTAAAGCTAATCTGTTTCTAACCCTAAAACATTAACCCATTAATTTTTTCCCTAAACCCGTCCCAAACCCATCAGCCGTCGCCAAAGTGATAAGTTAACTTACCACATCAACGGTTAACTTGCCACGTCAACAATCCCGTTAATACCCTAACGGTAACTGTTAGTTAGTGACTGTTTTGTCACTTTTTTATAACGTTAGTGACCGTTTTGTTACTTTTTGAAAGTTAAGTGACTGAAATGAAACCTAGGTGATTGTTTTGTCATTTATCCCAAAGTTTGGTGACTGTTGGTGTAATTTACCCTTAATTTAATGATGCATGATACATACTATTATTTATTAATAATGCGTGAAACACGCATTAAATATTATTTAGTTTTATATATAACTTAACATGTAACAATAATGTAGGAGTATTTTTATTTTTCCAAAAACAACAAACAAACACAATTCTTTTCTAGGTCAGATACTTCATTTTTTTAACCAGAAAGCCATTTCCACTTCAACCTAACAATGGCAAGCTGATGGTGAAAACTCTTCAATGAACCGAGTGAATTCATTCAAGTAATTGTTGCTCAACTCTTCATTTCCAAAAATCTCTCTCATTGCCTGCGCATTTGCCCTAAGCACCTCACCTTCTGGTTCCACCATCACCCGCCTAATGGTTGCAGCCACCAAGTCGCTTGTAAATGAACCGTCCACTTCATTTCTCTCGATTTCTAACCCAACCTTCTTGCCATGCAACAACCTAGCGTTCAACCCTTGGTCCGAATTTCCCCCAGAAAACAAGATCAAAGCTCGACTGTACATGAGTGCCTCGATTATGGAACTCCAACCACAGTGAGTCAAGAAACCCCCAACAGAAGAGTGGGCTAATATCCGCAACTGAGGTGCCCAATCCCTCAACACTAAACCCCTGTTAGACACTCGTTTTTCGAACCCTGGAGGAATTATGTCATTCATCTGTCCTTCACCCACTGGACTGTTCCTTACCACCCAAATGAAGGTCAAGTTGGATTTCCCTATCCCAAATGCCAATTGGTGCATGGACTCTTCACTTAAATTCACTTCACTATCAAAAGCAATATAGAGAACTGATTTCTCTCCTTTGCTGTCAAGCCAGCTTTTTATAGCTTCCCATTTGTTATCCTCGTTTGATGGCAGTGATAATAACGGAGGCAACAGGCCTACCGGAACCACGGGTTTCTGGTAAAGCTTGATAAGCAATTTAATCACGTCCCATTCGAACTCAAAGCAGGTGCGCACGGTTACAAATTGGCAACCTTGAATCAATCGTCCTATCCGGTGGATATCAGACATATCGTCGTCCATGCACTGCTGGTAGTTCACTATCTCATAGAGCTTGAAAGCTACGTTGTTGCAAGGGTAATCTATCCACTCAGGGATGACCGTGTAATCTTCCGGTCGCTTCCGGTGATCACCGAGCAAAGCTGATGGTGGACCTCCAAAAGCAGACGAGCTGGCATTGAATATGCTGAAGAAAACCAAGTTGATGCCTGCTAAACTTTCAACAACTTAAAGAAATCATTCTTCATTCATATCTCATAATGCTGATTACAAGGGGTATTTAATGCATGCAGTACATGCAACCTCACCAGTAACTACTAACCGAAAACTTAACAACTTACTAACTAATAACAGAAACTGTTACTCCTAACATGCCCCTTACTTATCAATTCTTCTTCTCATCAAAAACTTCTTGACTTGTATCAGTAACACAAAGTAGATCTCGAAACTTAGTGAAAATTCCCACTGGCAAAGGTTTTGTCAAAACATCAGCAATTTGGTCTGATCCCGAAACATGGCCAACTTGAAGTACACCATCAGTAACTTTTTCTTTAACGAAAAACAAATCCATCTCTACGTGCTTGAATTTTGAATGTAAAATCGGGTTTCCTGCTACTGCAACAGCAGCTGAACTATCACACCATATCAATGCTTTCCTTGGAATTGGAACATGCAACTCAGTCAGTAATGACCGAATCCAAACCAATTCTGCAGCGAGATGAGCAACACTTCTATATTCTGCCTCTGCTGTTGACCTAGAGATCACTTGTTGCTTCCTTGAGCTCCAGGAGATCGGGTTCCCTCCAAGAAACACACAGAATCCTGAAGTGGACCGTCGATCATCTACATCTGAACCCCAACTGGCATCCGAGTATCCTTCAAGTAAAAACTTCGACGAACGAACAAACTTCAACCCATAATTCAGTGTGCGTTGTAGATATCTTAAGATTCTTTTCACAGCTTTGAAATGCAAATCCGAAGGTTTATGCATAAATTGACAAACTTTGTTAACAGCATACGCTATGTCGGGTCTAGTAATTACCACATATTGCAAAGCACCAACGATACTTCGATAATAACTTTCGTCTTCAACAGGACTCCCAGTATTAGCAGAAAGATGACCGGTGGTGACCATTGGTGTAGGTAAACTATTTGACTTCTCCATAGATGCACGTTGAAGAAAATCCAGAATGTATTTTCTTTGTGTGAGAAACAGCCCTTGTGTAGTGTACTTGACTTCAACTCCAAGAAAGTAACTTAGCTTCCCCAGATCTTTTAACGAAAACCTGCCATTTAATTGAGTAACAAAATCACCTATGAACACAGTATCATTCCCAGTAATGATAATGTCATCGACATATATCAACACATAAATCAACTGGGACTTGGTTTGAAAAATGAACAGAGAATTATCGGCTTTGGAAACTTCAAACTTCATGGACACTAGGAATTCACGCAACTTATTGAACCACGCCCGTGGTGCTTGTTTGAGACCGTACAAGGCTTTTCGAAGCTTGCAAACTAGCTGCTCACCATTTGCCCCTCGCTTTTCGAACCCCGGGGGCTGCACTATGTAGATATCTTCACTCAACTTGCCATTCAAAAAGGCATTATTTATGTCTACCTGTTGAAGTGGCCAGTTAGACGACATAGCTAAGGCAAGTATAACCCGAATTGTAGTTGGCTTAACAACCGGGCTGAATGTTTCTTGAAAGTCGATACCAGCTTTCTGCAAGTAGCGCTTAACCACAAGCCTACCCTTGTATCGAGCAATAGACCCGTCTGCATGTTTCTTCAGTTTAAAAATCCATTTACAACCAACGACTCGTCGTCCTTTAGGTAGTGGCACGAGATCCCAGGTTTGGTTAGCTAGCAAAGCATTATATTCTGCTTTAGCAGCATCTGTCCATGCCGGGCTTTGAAACGCCTCACTTATTGTCAAAGGCTCCTTTTCAGCCAATACCGAAGCTAAAACTTTTGGTTTAAAAATTCCATTCTTTGGACGGGTCTGCATGGGGTGCATATTAACATTCAAAGGAGCTTCAACTTGACATTCACTCTGTCCATGTGTCAACGAAGTTTCTGACCGACATTCATTTGGACCACATAATGGAGAAACCTCTGTTGGAAGAGAGATACCACCTAACGAGCTGGAACAAGAAGGAGTATGATGTGATGGAACTGAAGAACATGCCATTGGAGATGTCCTAACCAATCGTGTGTCTGCTTGTGTTAAACCTGTTTCAGGAAAATTATGACGCATAATAATAGGGAGCATGGTCTGCTATTTACAAGAGTCCTTCATGACACTGTTGTGGAACTTTGAACAAAAACCACCATGGAACGGAAATCTTTCCTCATCAAACCGAACGTGCCGAGAAAGATACACCCTACCATCATCAACAAGACACCGAAACCCTTTTATATTCGGGGTACTCCCAAGAAAAACACAAACTTTTGACCTGTACTGTAGCTTGTATTGCTGAAAAGGTCTCAAATCAGGATAGCAAGCACAACCAAACACCCGAAGAGTAGTATAGTCAGGTTTGTTACCATGAAGTTTCTCATACGGACTCATTTGATGTAAAACTAAGGTAGGCAGTCTATTTACTAAATAAACAGCATGTGCAAGAGCATAATACCAGAACTTCAATGGTACACCAGATTGAGCTAGAAGAGATAATCCCATATCAACAATTTGTTTATGCTTCCTTTCAGCCACTCCGTTCTGCTCGGAGGTGTATGGACAAGTAACCCTATGTTGAATACCCAGTCGAGAAAACTCTTTTGTCAAAACACGATATTCTCCCCCACCATCTGTTTGGAACATCTTGATAGAACAACCAAATTGAGTTTTTACCATCTGATGAAAATTAGCAAAACAAGAAGCAACCTCAGATTTATTTTTAAGAAAGTAGATCCAAGTATATCTACTGTACATGTCAACAAAGGATACGTAATAGCAAAATCCATTGGAAGGCACATGAGCTGGCCCCCATACATCAAAAACTACAAGCTCAAAAGGAATCTTGTACACTGTAGTGGAAGCAGGAAAAGGAAGCTTTTGAGCCTTGCCCATCTGGCAGGCCGTAATATAGTAGGTAAACTATTTTGTACAAACGAGATTTTACAAGATTTTAACACTTGAGACAAGACATTAGAGCACGGATGTCCAAGTCTATTGTGCCATAAAACTGCAGAGGAAAGTTGGGCACTGTTTATTGAGCACGAACTAGGCTTCGAAAGAAAACTTGTACTATCGAGAGTAGACTTAGACAGTTGAAAACGGTAGAGACCTTCATGCATGTGGCCCTCGAGAAGGATCTTCCCTGTCTGAGTGTCCTTCACAAAACAGAGAAAAGGATGAAACTCAAAAAAGACACCGTTATCTTTTGCAAACTGCCCCACAGATAACAAATTTTTGCACACTGTAGGAACATGTAACACACGCTGAAGATGAAGAAGCCTAGAGCCAGCCATAATATTAGAAGATCCTATATTAGCGATAGATGCTGACTTACCATTGCCCATAACAACCTGACCTGCACCTGTATAAGGAGTCACTGACATAAGAGCGGATCTGTCAAGTGTAACATGATTTGTTGCACCAGAATCTGGATACCAGGTTTGATCAGCTGATGATGACGATGAAGTTGACAGTCGAGAGCACGAACCAGAACAATTAAGTACAGAAGAGCAAGCCGTGGAGGAAGGAGCAAACTCGTGCACTTGATGAAAATTGACTGAAGGGTTTTGTCCAAAATAATTCTCATCAAATCGATGATAACAATTTTGTACAATATGACCAACCTTACCACAAAGTTGACACTGTGGTCTAGAACGAGACCATCCTCGACCAGTGCCTCTAGTTCTGCCACGCGACCAACTGCGAGTCGAACCACGAAAACCTTGTTTTGAGTCCTGAGCATAAGAAGGTTTCGAACTATCTGCATCATCTTGATATTTAGTTAAGTTTGCCTGCAAAGGAGTTTCTGACAAAACAGCCAACTGTCTAGCCTCAAAATCAAGAAGCATATCAGTCAGCAAGTCCAACGAAACTGAAGCCGCAGACGCAAAAACACGAATAGACTCATATTCAATGGGAAGCCCAGACAGAATAACACTAACTTGCTCTTTTTCCGTAACATCACTGCCAACAGCTGTTAAGCTATCAGTAAGAGTCTTGACCTTATGCAAATATTCTTTAACATTTAAACTACCTTTCTTGATCGAGTATAATGCATGACGCATACTCGAGATCTTAATATTCGACGTAGCGCCAAACCTTCTTTCAATGGTGTTCCAAATATCAAGACTCGTTTTAGCTGCAGTTAGATGAACCAAAACCTCGTCCGTGACAGTCGAAACAAGCCAAGCAGCAAGAAACTTATCCTGTTTCTTATGAACAAGAAAACGAGGATTATCAACAACACGACCATCAGCCTCTACAAGAACAGCAGGAGGAACAGAAATCGTGCCCAAAACAAAGCCTTCAAGCCCATATCCTTCAAGAATCAGCAACAACTGATGTTTCCACAGTAAGAAATTATGGTCTGCAAGTTTGACCGTGTCATGCTTGGTAAAATATTGAACGGTTGAAGATCCACCAACGCCAAGATCCTGCGACTGAGTTGCTTCACCAATATTTGAAGAATTATGCGGAGTATCTGCACTTGGCTCCATGAAAAAAACAAGAAAAACAACAAAAACTATTTGATGAAAAAAAAATTGGCTCTTGATACCATGCTAAACTTTCAACAACTTAAAGAAATCATTCTTCATTCATATCTCATAATGCTTATTACAAGGGGTATTTAATGCATGCAGTACATGCAACCTCACCAGTAACTACTAACCGAAAACTTAACAACTTACTAACTAATAACAGAAACTGTTACTCCTAACAATGCCTAATGGAGCTGCAATACCAGGTAACCAGTAAGGTGCAAAATCATGGATTATCCAGTTGACATTTGAGTTTTGAGGAAGTGAGACAAAGGGTCTCGAAGCTTGTCATATGCCCTTTTAAGGTAAGGGACTTTGTTGATTGGTACCTCAGAAGTGGACTCAACTCCTGGAGGTAAGCCATGAACATGGGGAAGGGAAAACTCGACGAAACTTAAGTTAGAAGACAAATGTGGGGGAAGTTTAGGGAGGCGACTAATATTTTTAGGGGTGCAAATATAGGATATTCGATGACCCCTTTGAGCCAAGAATTTGCAAACCTCGAGAAGCGGCATTGTATGACCATAAGCTAGCCATGGGAACATAGCTATGTGAAGCTTTTTTGTTCTGTCCATGGCGGTTTTTGGGTGCAGATAGTAGAAGACAACAAAGTAGGAAACTGAAACTTATCTTTGTGTGGAGTTGGTAACCAAACCAACCTCTTTTATAATAAAAAAGCAATAGTTTTATTATATTTTTAACGTGTTCATAAAGTTATCTATTTTTTACACATTAATAATTGGTGTTATGCATAATGTCTTTCGTGTATTATTTTCATGTTATTTTTTATCTACTCTTTTAATTTTTTTTATGTTATTTTCTTTTGGTGTCTTAATTAATTTCTCATTTTCAACCATTTGATTGTCTAATTCAATTCAAAGAAAATTTGTATTTTCATGTATTTTTTTTGTCATGAGATAATTTACATATTTGTTCATGTCTATGCAAATTATTTAAATTAATTTTTAAGTTAAAGTCCGATTCGAAAATAAATTTATTTCTTAATTCAAATCTAACCCAATTTAATAGAGGTAAATCTAAATCCAACTCCGTCACTCATATTAATAATTTGTGGAATGCACTTTTATTACTAATATATCAAATAATTATATTATTTTTTAAAGGATTAGTATTTGTGAAAAACTAGTGCTGGTTGTATGCACTGGATTGTTACTCTCCCATCAAATCCTACAATATAAACAAAACAATAACATGAAAAAATTGGAAATTAACAAATTATCAATTCAAAGATTTTCTACAAACAAATCAAAATTTTCAATAGTGTTTTCACCGTAGATGATATAAAATCTAAGACGGTATGGAATGGGAGAAGTTTTTAGAGATTCATGTAATATTCATATTTAATATTAATTTCTTGATTGGTGTCGAGTACACTAAAATAAATTTTTACGTCTAAACAGTATATAAATAGAAATATAGAGAGTAAGCTCAATCTCAAAGGGATTGAGATATCCAGAATTGTCATTTCATTTAACCTAGTTGTGTGACAAGCAACTGTTGTGTTCACGATGTGTGTCGACCTGTACAAAAATAAAAGGGTGATTAAATCCGATTAAAACTAAAAAAATAACAAAAATAAATAAAAATTGAAAATAAGATTAAATAAATTGAATAGATGATGCTCTAGCTTCAAGCTCTAATTTTGAACAATGAATTTTCTACTCCAATCGATAAGTAGGTTATAGTAATTGAGGATGCCTCAAATCACCAGCCCTTCCTTGTGTAAATTAACAGTGGGAACGCCCGACAGTTAACCATTATTGAATGAACAACCCTAAAACACGCATCCACAATTTAGCTCCTTGGTAGCCTCGTGAACTAGAAGGGCCTGTCTCGAATCAACGGTCTCAATCACGCGAGTAGTTTAAATTTGACCGCTACTTCCCTTGACGGATCCAACCTCTCACTCAATTGGTCACATCAATTTGTTCTTTGATAGTCCAGTTACGACAATTAGGTCTTGTATCAATTCTTCCAACTGTACGCCGAACAACACTGAATTAAAGAACCTTTTTTAACTTGATGCTATCACAACTTTGTAAGACAATTATGTCTATCTCCTAAATTGAGAAAATAATGAATACCGAAATAAAAAATTTTGACGACGATTTCAAATATCACTATCCCCAAAACTCAAATCAGAAATCGATCTAAAACTAAATCAAATAATATGAATATTTGATATTGTAAACTAGTATTTAGATAATCAAGTTTTTTTTTATATTGAAATAAATATTTTTAATAAGAACATTAAAATTGATTTAAGATAGTTGATTCTCTCTACCACAGGCATTGTTGGCCAGTATTAATTTCCATTATTAAAACAAGATTTGATGGCTCAATTATCATCTCATCACTATATTAATATTTTGACACTCATATGTTCCAAATAACAAAAATGAACTCAATAGACAAAATCACATGCTTACCTAATTAAATCCAAAACTAAATGATGACATTTCTAAAGTCCAAATTCAATTAAATTATGAAACACATCAAAATACAGGTAAATTTCTCAAAATGACGGAAAATTACAAAATTTTGGAATGTTACACTTAAAATCATCCATGGTTAATTTGTAATTAAGAAAATTTGAAATGTCCCAATATCCAATCTAATCACCAGATTTAAATGCGTGACATCACATTACATTGTTTGAACAATTTAACCTAAGTCGATCTCCTTTATCAAGTAACATGGCATTCAAGCAATTAAATTGCCATGCATTTCCATCACACACAATAAATTTAATTTTTTCCCATTTAATCACATTATATGCATTCATTCAAGAATTGTATGAGATTAAAAACATAGCTAGGATTCGAATTTAAACTCATATGACCAAATTCTATTGGAGATCTCAAGACATAGCTTTCATGTCTCCAGACATAATGCATTTTATTTTGATTCGATGTGAATATGCCTCGAGACTATACCCCTTTTATGTCACGAGACAAACTTCCTTTATTTTTTTAAATTTAGCTTCGATGTCTGGAAGTATTAAGAGGTGGTTTTTGTCTCGAGACCTAAAATAGGCCAAATTTATTTTAGCTTTGATGTGCCTTTGTCTTGAGGAATAGACCACTCTATCTCGAGACTTGTATGATTAGTCTTGAAACCTAAGCCAACGAAATGCACCCAATAATCAATTTTGTTCTTGTGGTCTTGAGATATACTCTTGCTATCTCAATATACTAACGTAAAAGTGCCTAAATTGAACATTTAAAGCATGCAATTTACCACTTATTTCACACCTAATTTGTCCCAACTCATTCCAGAACATAATCTATCACATATGCATCAAATTGACCCACCAAACACGAATATATACTACTCAAATCAAGACATCCAATATACCACAACTTAACAAAGTTAATCATATAAGAGATCATTTTTAATCATGCATGTCGTAACCATTTTTTTGAAAAATGGGAATCGACTTGGATTTTAAAAAAACGAAAATGAAAAATAGGGAGTCGCCACCAATCTTTTTGATGAGGTGTGATCGGATCACCTTAAATTAATCATTTTAATAAAAGTCAAGATTTACTAAAACGATAATTTTTGGTCTACAAAAAATCAGAAAACGAATTCGGGAGTTGGTTACACACGAGGAAGGATTAGCACCCTCGATATGCCCAAAATTGGTACCTAGTTGATTAATTAGCGTCTTAGTGTCGAAGATTGAAAACTTGGAAGACTTTTGAAATACGATCCCTCTTTGTAAAGGAAATGCTCAAATATTAAAGACCTTCTCGTCTCAAAATATGAAATGTCACATCCAGTGAGTTAGGACACAACATCTTGAATTTTCGAAAGCGAGCTTGCCTTTTATAAAATCTGTGTATTTTATTAAAAGGTATCCGATTATTTAGAGTAAACGAGAGAAATCGAAACCCAGTAAGTTAGGGCACGTTTTCTCGAATTCTCAAATACAGAATATTGCCTTTATTTCAAAACAAATTCTTATTTCGAGATGACAAAATGTCATACCCGGTAAGTTAGGGCACAACACTTCGCATCTTCGAGAATAAGCATTTTTCAAAACTCGTATAGTGATTTAAAAGAGTATTCTGTTATTTAGGTTAAATGAGAAAAATCGAAACTCAGTAAGTTAGGGCACGATTGTCTCGAATTACCAAATACGGAATATCATTTTTTATGAAAGAATTATTTTATGGTATCGAATAAAAAGCATGATGCGATATAAAAGCAAACCATGATACTAATGCGTAAAAATAAGTGTGACAGTAATAATACGAGCAATTATGAAAGGTGAAATAATAACAAGGCTAGTAAACAAGCGCATGAGGAAAATGAAATGATCGAATACGCAAGTAAATTAATAAATGAATATAAAAAGATGACAAAATAAAATGACGATGATAACGAAACACACGTAATAATAGAAGTAATAAGAAATATAGAAATATGAAAAGCAAATATATTAAATATTAAATTAAAGTAATAAAAATATGATATATATACATAATAGATGTAGAAGAATATACGACACGCGTATATATTAGAAATGATAATAATGTAAAAAGAAGAAAAGGAACAATTAATAATATCATATAAATATATGTTTTAAACAAATACATTAATAAAACAATAATATTAAACTAATAGTAATATTATGTAACATATATATAAGTATTAAGTGAGAACGATAAAATATAAAAATAAAGTAACAATGACAAATTAAATGACTTAATTGAAAATAATGAACTAATAATAAAATAAATAAGTGAATAGAAATAAGAAGGGAGAATTAAAATAAATCTGATTAGGGGTTAAATTGAAATGAAAATGAAGTTAGAGATGAAAACTAAAATAGAATAAAAATACGGGGATAAAAATGAAAATTCGCGCGAGGTTTGAGGACCAATCAAGCAAAAAACCCAATATCTGGACACGTGTTCGTATTCCAGCGAGCTGATGGGTCGGGGATTCAGTTGGAAAGCTCAACAAAATTATGCGTCAAATTTGTAAAATAGAATAGTGGGCAAAGAGACTAAATTAAAAGAATCAAAAATGCGAAAGGACCGCGGGTGTAAATAGCCCATCAGATAGAAAACACTCGGATCTCCCTCAGCTGGGTCGGGTTGCACGGGTCAAAGCCTAAACGGCATCGTTTTGGTGCTGTGAGTTGAGGCCCAAAACAGCGCCGTATTGGGTCACTATATAAGCCCAAAATTTCTTTAAAAAAATCAGTTTTCCCCTCTTCTCAAAAAAAAATAGAGACCCACTCTCTCCAATTCTCTCTCAACCCCAGGCCTCCACTGCCGGACCGGTCGCCGTCCTCCGTGCCGTCCGCCGCTCCGGCCACTGTGTACGGTGGCCGAAAATTGCCCGAGGGTAAATTTTCTTTCTTTTTCTTTCTTTTTTTATATTTGTTTAGTATATGTATGTCATTTTTACTTATATTATATGTTTATGTATATAAAGAAACTCGAAAAAAATGGAAAAATAAAAGTAAATCACCTTAGGTACGGGTTTGATTTCCGAGGGCTTTGGGTTTATTTTGATGTCATTTCTCTTGTTCTTTGCTGACTAATATTGTGGTTTTTTTTGTTTTACAATCTAATATTGCTTTTTCATTTCACAAAATGCCGAATGTTACAATGGTTTTTGGATTTGGCCTTTTATAGGCATTTTTCTACAACTTGCTTCTTGCTTTCTGTCTTGTCTCGTTAATGCCTGCAGGTACAGCTTTGGGCGGTGGCACAGTGATGAGAGCGGTGGCTGCAGCAGGCAGGAGGTGGCAGACGGCCAGAGGGTCCTAGGTGAGGCTAAGTGGGATTAGGGTTTTCTTTTTCTGATTTTCTTTGGGTTGGGTTAGTGTTTTGGGCTAAGTTTAGGGCTAAGGGTTTTTGGGTTTGTATTGGGTTTTAATTGGGTTTGTATTGGGTAGTTGGGTTATGTTTATTTGGGCCCAAAATTGGGCTTGTACAATGCATATTACCCTACTAATTCAAGCATCAAAAGCCATCACTTAAAACATTACGAATCAAGTTATCAAAATGATACCAAAACCATCAAAGTAACCATCAAAGCAGACATTAAATCACAATATCCAGCCTAACTATAGGCCAAAAACTATATACATACAAAATGAGCACAAACTTGATCCGAGTTCTCCATTCTTCTTCAGCAAGTAGAGAGAACCAAAGAATGAAAGAAAATAGTTTTAGACATAGGTGATAAAAAAAAGAAATTTACTACTAGGTGATTATTTTGTAACAATTTCTCGGATAATAAAAAAAGAAAAATTGCTCTTCAATCCTTAGAGGTAAATATGCTTTATAGTCCCTGTAGTTTTAAGTTTATTCCATTTAAGTTTTTATTTCATTTTAGGGTAAACTACAAAAATAGTCACTAAATTATTGTCTTTATTATATTTTGGTTAATGAACAATTATTATTTATCTAGTAACTAAACTTTTCAAAATTGAAATCAAATATAAGTTGATTTGGGCCTTTTTTATTGGTATAATGACAAATTTAGCCCTCCCACGTTTGCACAATTATATTAATTTGATCCTAAATATAAAATATTCAACAAAATTAGCTCTTATTGTTTACAAAATTTGTCATTTTGGTTGAAATTCTAAAAAATTCAATAAATTTAACCCTCAAATTTTATAAAATTTGTCTATTTAATTCTTATTCTAAAAAATTTCTTTAAACTAATTTTTAGTCATTAACAAAAAATCATAATTTAAGCTCCTTAACCTAGAAATCTTAGCTCTAGGTTTCAAAATTTTAAAATTTTATCCTACTCCAATTTTTAGGTCTTGAAGTATATCAATCTTCTTATCCTAATGGACATTCACTTTATAATAATAAATTATTCATAACAAATAATTTAATTTGGTCTTTTTTAATCCTCATGAAACTGCAACAGTTAAATCTATTAAGTTTTACTATCTTCAAATTTGATATGGCAAACATGGTATCATATGTGTAATGTCATGTTAGCTTATTATTTTCACATTACTCACTAAAAATCCAATTAATGAATTAACAATTGTCATTTATGTCAAGACTAAAATTTTAAAATACAAAAAGTTTAGGGACTTAGAATGATTCAATTGGATAATATGGACTAAATCTACAACTGTAAGTATAGTACAAGATTAATAATTGAATTTAACTGAATAGATTTAACTGCTATATTTGATTCAGGATTAAAATTTCAAAATTTAAAAAGTACAAGAACTAAAATTAAACAAATTAAAGTATATAACTAAATCCACAACTTTCCCCCACTTTTCTCTCACATTCTTTTTTTAATATATATATTTATGTTGGATTGGAGTTTGAGTGTTATTTCTTATTTATTTAATTTTTTATTAGTCCCAACAATCAAAGGTATTGTCTCTGTATCAAGGTTTTATTCCCGATTTCCAATAAAAGTCGTGTACAATTCACGGAGGCAATGGGCTCCTCTATTGGTGATACTTACAAAACTATTATGCATGAGAATAATTATGAAATTAATTGTGTGCAAGACTCAAATTATCAACCTGAGACTTATATTTGTTCATTTTCTTTTTACTAACAATTTTATGGTTAGTGGCATTGGTGTTAGCTCAGCTGTTCATATCTTATTTGTAACTATCAATGATGTAAGGGGTGAATCAATTAAATGACTTGAGCCAATGAACTGTTTGTAGTATCTCATTGCCTGTTAATTTGCTGCAGATATACCATAGCCAAGATGTGGTATGAGTAAGAAGAGTAAACTCAAATGTTATGAGATTGCTAGTTGCAATTCAGGGCCTATTATTTACATGTAATGATTAATTACTTTTTAGAGATTATGAATGGGTAATGCTTAAGTGGTAGTATCTTGAATTCCTTTTTTCCCCCAGTTCTAATGTCTATAAGCCATCATTTTTCCGGTGCTGATTGCAGAACGAACTTCATTTTAGATGTGCAGTGTAAAGGTTTCTTCCATGCACTCAACCCTTTTAAAGGCAGTCTCAAACACTTTCGACATCATTGATTTATATGTAATTTATTGGTAATTAGAATGTGGGTTTGTATTGTCCAAAGAAAAGCTTTTTCTTATGAGCATATAGATGACTTTAGTGAACATGGTTATAACGGTAAAGATATTAGATCAATTCAAAAATTTATATGTATGACGAGTATAAATATTTTAATAAATTCAACGGTTGAATTCTTAAAATATTAATAGTTGTGCATACAAATTATATACTAAAAAGAAAATAAAAACTTATGTTAAACTTGAAAATTAATCAAGTTATGCCATACTTGGACTTGAAGCTTAAATCTATTCATATTTCCCTCTCATATAGGATGGGACTTGGGACTTTGGGTTTGGAAAGATAATCTCATCAATTATTAGTACGAATATAAATTTGAATTTAAAGATTGAATTTCAATAAAGGCAATAGTGATAATATGAAAATTTACTCTTTGGTCACCTTACTGTTTACATCATCAGCAAAACCATAGAATACAAATATCTCACAACTAAACAAAGTACTGGACCTATTTTTTCACCTTCATCGTTTTATTGTGAAAATACCCCATGGCTATGTCAACCAAAGCTATTAATCTAGCTAGTTTTAGCTCAGTTTTTCCTTCTTCAATTGATAAGCTAAACAAGCCATCAAAGAGTGTCCAAAACAATTTCTGGGTACCAAGAATTCCACTGGTTAAAGCAGTTCAAAGCCCAGCTGAATCAGATACTAGCAGATGGGCAAAACAAAGACGCCTCCAGAATGTAGATGGTGACTTCTTTGTAGATATATATCATAGTTTCCCATAAAATTACTTCTTTGTAGGTATATACTGGCAGAACCCGATACATAGCCAAATGTATCGGCAATTAGGCCAAAGTGTTTGATACTCTGAAGTCAGTAGCTTATAGATTTAATGTGTTTTGATAACTTTAATACTGCATCGAAATACACTCCAAGCTTTGTCAAAATTTATTTAACTTCACAAAGGTTTTTGTCAAAATTTACTTAATTTCACAAAGGTTTAACAGGAAGTTTAACAAAATTTCAATAAGAGAATATTTTGTTATATCAAAGCATTTGAAAATCAAAATTAATTATTGCGTAAAGAAAAATGAAAAAAAAGAGAAATACTTTTGTTGGTGTTTACATTATATTTTTACTTGTTCGTCGCTTAATCGGGTCGATCCCCAACAAGTGGTATCAAAGCTATTTTAATTTTCATAGATTAGTCCATTTAAAGATGGCAGCAATAAGGTTTGAAATTGAGAAGTTTGATGGTGAGACAAATTTCAATCTATGGCAAGTTCGAATGATGGCAATTCTAGTTTAAATTGGCTTAGAAAAAGTTGTTACTTGGAAAAAGTCTGAGAATCTAAATCAAACAGAATGGGAAAAGCTTGATGAAAATGTCTTGTCTGCAATTCAGTTATGCCTTGCGAATACGGTATTGCAAGAGGTATTGATGGAGAAGACCTCATCTGTATTGTAAAAAAGGTTAGAAAATCTTTATGCGACTAAGTCTCTGGCTAACCGTTTATTGTTGAAACAACGTCTATTTATGTTTTGCATGAATAGAGATGAGTTTCTTAGGGATTACATCAGTCAATTCATTACTTTTTTAAATGATTTAAAGAACATTGAGGTTCAGGTTGATGATGAAGATCAGGCTATGCTATTATTGTGTTCTTTACCCCCTTCATACAAGTCTTTTAGGGATACTCTGATTTATGGCAGAGACAAACTCTCGTTTGAAGATGTGAAGGGTCATTTGTTGAGTAGAGACAAACTCGACAATGAGTTTTGTTTGGATAGCAAGACAGATAGGCAAACTTCAGTTTTGGTAGCATCAAAGAAGCGAGACAAAAGGTGTCGCTATTATAAGAAGTTAGGTCACGTCAAAATAGATTATTATAAATTGCAAAATAAAAGGATTGCTGAGAGTAACAAGAAAGATGTAGCTGGTGCTAATTTGGTCGACTAAAGCGATGATGATTTCTTGTTAGTGTCAACGAGCGAAAGTTTCGAGCTTACGTTTGAGTGGATCCTAGATTCAGGATGTTCTTTCCACATGTGTCCCAATAGAGAATGGTTCTCCACATATAGTTCGGTTGAAGGTGGAGTAGTGCGCATGGGAAACAATTTATCCAGTACGATAATTGGTATTGGTACTGTTAAAATTAGGATGCACGATGGGACGATTAGGACACTCTCAGATGTCAAGTATGTACCTGATTTACGAAAGAATCTCATCTCCTTAAGTATTTTAGACTTGAAAGGATGCAAAATCAACATCGAGTCAAGCGACATTAAGGTTTCTCGTGGAGCTTTCATTTTGTTAAAAGGTAAAAGTATTGGTAGTCTTTGTATTCTGGAAGGTTCTACAATGACCGGTGAAATCAGACGTCCCTCGTACGTTACAGAGTCGAAGTCAACTCCTTTGGAGTGGAGACAACTTGGTCATAGGGGGGAAAATGTATGACCATTTCGTTGAAGAGAGGTTCTCATTTGGATGCAGGTTTTGAAAAGTTAGGGCACTGTATTCATGAAAATTAGACCCGAGTTAGTTTTGATTTGGCAGTGTACAAGTCAAAGGCTAGAAGTCTTCCAGTTTCTAAGCGCAGACTCAACTCAGTTAATTCCCTTCATAGTTTAAGATAGGCTCGTGGAGAGCTTTGGCAAAGATGGCGTTGTGGAATATGAGTCAATGTAGAGATTTGTTGAGTATGACTCATATTTCAGTTAAATTTAAGAAATAATCTTCTAGTTAAACTTTGTTTATTTGTTTCAATCAAACTGTGATTAGTCTAGATTATTTTATTATTATTTGACCTATGAATTTAGCCTATAAATAGACTCTTTTACAACTTTAAAAAATAAACTCATTAGAGATTAGAACTCATAACACATTTAGAGAATTTTGTGTTTACGTTTTGAGGGTTCTTTATTTTCCGGTTTTCAGAGTTTAGTTTTTATCTCCATCTTTTGTACTCTTCGTTCTTTTGCCATTAAAGTAAAATTAATATTTTCCCGTAGTTTTTTATCCTCTTTGGAGATGATTTTCCACGTTAAATTTATGTGTTCAATTTCTCAATTTCTTTCGTTATTTTTACTTATTCGTTGCTTAATTGAGTTGATCCCCAACAAGATATATATTTTTTACACACTAATAATTGGTTTTATGCATATATTGATGCTTTTCGAGTATTTGTATTATTTTCATGTTATTTTTAACCTACTCTTTTAATTATTCTATGCTATTTTCTTTTGGTGCCTTAATTAATTTCTTATTTTCAATAATTTGTTTCTCTAATTCAATCCAAAGAAAATTTGTATTTTCATGTATTTATTTTTGTGTCATGAGATAATTTACATATTTGTTCGTGTCCATGCAAATTATTTAGACTAATATTTAAGTTCGAGCCCGACTTGAAAATGGGTTTACCTTTTTATTCAAATCTAATTCAATTTAATAAATGTAAATCCAGGCCCGACTTTGCCACTCATATTTAATTTTCTTTTAAATTAAATTAATTTTTATTTAAAAGTATTTTTTTTTAAATATGATGCATTAAATGAAGTGTATCACAAATAAAAATACTTTTTGCAAAAAAAAAAGTAAAATTAGACAATAACTACAATAATTAGAGTTGGAATTGGGCATAGAATTGTATGCTTCCTTATGATTGACCATTTCTCATATTGCATATTTAAATAGAATAGCAGTTTTTGAAATGGAAATTTATAATCTTATCATGATTTTCTTAAACAATTTTTTTGATTTTATTCCTTATTTATTTATAAACTTTATACTTTATTTTATTTAATTTAATGATGCATGATACATGCTATTATTTATTAATAATGCATCAAACACACATTAAATATTATTTAGTTTTATATGTAACTTAACATGTAACAATAATGTAGGAGTAATTTTATTTTGCCAAAAACAACAAACAAACAAACACAACTTTCTAGGTTAGATACTTCATTTTTTTTAACCAGAAAGCCATTTCCACTTCAACCTAACAATGGCAAGCTGATGGTGAAAACTCTTCAATGAACCGAGTGAATTCATTCAAGTAATTGTTGCTCAACTCTTCATTTCCAAAAATCTCTCTCATTGCTTGCGCATTTGCCCTAAACACCTCACCTTCTGGTTCTACCATCACCCGCCTAATGGTTGCAGCCAACAAGTTACTTGTAAACGAACTGTCCACTTCATTTCTCTCGATTTCTAACCCAACCCTCTTGCCATGCATCAACCTAGCTTTCAACCCTTGGTCCGAATTTCCCTCAGAAAATAAGATCAAAGCTCAACCATACTTGAGTGCCTCGATTATGGAACTCCAACCACAGTGAGTCAGGAAACCCCCAACAGAAGAGTGGGCTAATATCCACAACTGAGGTGCCCAATCCCTCAACACTAAACCCCTGTTAGACACTCGTTTTTTGAACCCTAGAGGAATTATGTCATTCATCTGTCCTTCACCCACTGGACGGTTCCTTACCACTCAAATGAAGGGCAAGTTGGATTTCTCTATCCCAAATGCCAATTGGTGCATGGACCCTTCACTTAGATTCACTTCACTACCAAGAGCAATATAAAGAACCGATTTCTCTCATTTGCTATCAAGCCAGCTTTTTATAGCTTCCCATTTGTTATCCTCGTTTGATGCCAGTGATAATAACGGAGGCAACAGGCCTACCGGAACCACAGGTTTCTGGTAAAGCTTGATAAGCAATTTAATCGTGTCCCCTTCGAACTCGAAGCAAGTGCCCACGGTTACAAATTGGCAACCTTGAATCAGTCGTCCTGTCCTGTGGAAATCAGACACATTGTCGTCCACGCATTGTTGGTAGTTCACAATCTCATAGAGCTTGAAAGCTACGTTGTTGCAAGGGTAATCTATCCAGTCAGGGACGACCGTGAAATCTTTCGGTCGCTTCTGGCAATCACCGAGCAAAGCTGATGGTGGACCTGCGAAAGCAGACGAGCTGGCATTGAATATGCTGAAGAAAACCAATTTGATGCCTAATGGAGTTGCAATACCAGGTAACCAGTAAGGTGCAAAATCATGGATTATCCAGTTGACGTTTTAGTTTTTGAGGAAGTCAGTTAAAGGGTCTCGAAGCTTGTCGTATGCCCTTTTAAGGTAAGGGACTTTGTGGATTGGTACCTCAGAAGTGGACTCAACTCCTGGAGGTAAGCCATGAACATGGGGAAGAGAAAACTTGACGAAACTTAAGTTAAAGGACAGATGTGGGGGAAGTTTAGGGAGGCGACTAATATTTTTAGGGGTGGAAATATAGGATATTCGATGACCCTTTTGAGCCAAGAATTTGGAAACCTCGAGAAACGGCATTGTATGACCATAAGCTAGCCATGGGAACATAGCTATGTGAAGCTTTTCTGTTCTGTCCATGGCGGTTTTTAGGTGCAAATAGCAAAAGACTGAATACGTTTTTATTTAATTTTCGAAAATAACTAGTATTAAAAATATTAATTAATTAAATAAAAACAAAGTAGGAAACTGAAACTTATCTTTACGTGGGGTTGGTAACCAAACCAACCTCTTTTATAATAATAAAAGTAATAGTTTTATTATATTTTTAACGTGTTCATGTAGATATCTTTTTTTTACACATTAATAACTGGTTTTATGCATAATGTGTCTTTAGTGTATTATTTTCATGTATTTTTTATCTACTCTTTTAATTATTTTATGTTATTTTATGTTATTTTCTTTTGGTGTCTTAATCAATTTCTCATTTTCAACCATATGTTTGACTAATTCAATCCAACGAAAATTTGTATTTTCATGTAAATTTTTTGTCATGAGATAATTTACATATTTGTTTGTGTCTGTACAAATTATTTAAACTAATTTTTAAGTTCAAGCCTGATTCGAAAGTGATTTTTTTTTCCGAATCTAACCTAATTTAATAGAGGTAAATCTAAATCCAAATCTAAACTTTTTCTATTTTTTTTTAATTTAGCTTCGATGTCTAGAAACCTTAAGAGAAGAGATTCTTGTCTCGAGACCTAAAACAGGACAAATTTATTTTAGCTTTGATGTGCCTTTGTCTTGAGGAGCAGACCACTCTATCTCGAGACTTGTATGATTAGTCTTGAAACTTAAGCCAACGAAATGTATCAAATGGTCAATTTTATTCTTGTGGTCTTGAGATATGTTCTTGCTATCTCAAGATATTAACGTAGAAGTGCCAAAATTAAACATTTTAATAATGCAATTTACCACTTATTTCACACCTAATTTGTCCCAACTCATTCCAAAACATAATCTATCACATATGCACCAAATTGACCCACCAAACATGAATACATACTACTCAAATCAAGACATCCAATATACCACAACTTAACAAAGTTAATCATATAAGAGATCATTTTCAATCATGCATATTCCCCTACTAATTCAAGCATGAAAACCCATCACTTAAAACATTACGAGTCAAGTTATCAAAATAATACCAAAACCATCAAAGTAGATATTAAATCACAAGATCCAACCTAACTACATGCCAAAAACTATATACATGCAAAACGAGCACAAACTTGATCCGCGTTGAGCCGTTGAGTCTTGGATGCTTCTGACTTGTTCTACTGAATCTGTATGAAACCTGCGCACAGAAATAAATAAACCATATGTTGAGTATTGAATACTTAGTGGTGTTAACATAATTTGAATTCAATAAATAAACAAAGATATGTAATTAAGTAACACACACACATACACATATATATATATACATAAAACATTATACCAATTTACCTTATCTTAATACTAACAACATTAACCATTACTAAGGCACCATCGGGGTATTCAATCTATACCATTTATATTCATAATATCGAAGCGCCCTTAGGGAATTAGCATCTCATTATACATATCGTAATTTGGTTTCAATAATCATTTTATAATCATAATTGAATATCATTTATACATATCACATTCATTTCGTTAACTCTACCCTTTATTAATTAACTCGGATTTGAATCAAAACGCATAGAATGCTAAGTCAAATATAACACGTATATCGCTAAATCATATATAACACACATAAAGCGTTAGATCAAATTAACACACATAAAGCACTGTATCAAATATAACACGAATAAAGCGTTGGATCTTCCACCTATCAAACGGACCTTATGATATGTCAACTATACCCATAACTCAATCCAATACTATTAACAGGGCTTTATTCTTTTCTAATCATCATTAAGTTACATTGAATTGCAGATAATTTCGTAGTGTTGTAAATAACATATATCGACCATTTACCATATAAATAGCATCACATTATCGCAAGGTAAACACTTAATTTCATATTTTGACATAGTCTAATCAAAACAAGCAATCGAGTTTAGACATACCTCCTATCATACTTAAAATTAACATTGCTTAACAAGAAGTTATATACTGATATATAAATTGAAGACAAAATTATGAAAGCACAAACTGGAATAAATTATTCGTCTATGACTTTAACTTTCCTTTAACCCACGATGTTTCAGCATAGTCTTTAGCTACATATGACAAATTCAAATACGGAATTTCATTAGTTTCACGATTCAAACATAAAACACAACAATTAAACATGGATGTATTTAATTCAATTTAGTCCTTCAAAACCCTAATATCTGAAACACTTGTATCTCACAATCTACCTTATCGAATCTAAATCCAACTTCGTAATTATACTACAGGGACCTTTTATCTATCAATATATCATAATTTCATTCAAAGTTCTTATCCTCTTTCACTAATCTACCATGAATTCAACTATTGTTTCTTACTAAAACTTCATTAATTTCACCATCTAACACTTGGGCTACCATTATCTATCACTCCTTATCAAAATTCCAACAAAATTTAAGAAGGAAACCTTACCAATTGACCTTGGAATTCTCACGGCAATGGTGATATTATCCAAGAGGATTTTCTTTCTTTCCTTAGATGTTTCGATGGTGAGGAGAAGAAAGTATGAAGCTTTCTTTTTGCTTCTCTTCCCCATGAACTCACATTTTATGATATTTATCATATTTAATAAAATTTAAAAATAGAAATCAATAGCCATTAAGCCTTTAAGAAAACAATTAGTGGGATCTAATGACTCACATTAAAGTTGGCCACTAAGCTTAAGCCAATTATTGCATAATTAATTTTAAGACCATGCCAATTTGATACATAAGTCCCCTCTTCTGTTCTACCATTTGATAACTTCTTCAATTTAGTCTATAGATTTTATATATAGTCACTTAACCCACACGGAATTATTCAATTCTAATTTCTGATCAATTCCATTTAATTAAAATTGAACTCAAATTGAGGTTTTCCGACGCCGGCGAAAAATCGAGTCGTTACATACATTATGCTCAATAAGTTCAAATTGTGATTTAAGTTTTATTCACTCACCAAGTAACAATCACACCCACAACTTAAATTAGATATCTCATCCTCAAGACTTTCTCCAATAAAAGCTTAAATGTAAATTGATCAACACAAATCATTTTACTTATAATTTTGCACTTTTACACTAACAAGCAATTTCTAATTGAACAGACAAATTTCTCTCTAAATCCCCTTAGAAAAAAAAATATAAATTTTCAAATTGTAGACCTTGCTAGCCTAAGTAAATCTAACTAGTGTGAACTAATTGAAATTACTAGAATTTTCTCCATATTAAACATCTTTTAAGGCAAAAGATAATCTTGAGAATTTCTTCATTTATGAAAAGGCAATCACACTAAATTTCTTCAAATTACCTTTACTTGACTAAATATTTGCCTCGAGTAAACCATGAAAAATATTGTATAATATCCCTTAAGAATATGCACTAACAAGTGTTGTTGTTGTTGGTAGTTAGAACTAGAGCTAACAAGTTATAACGGGCACTAACAACCTCTTCTAATGTTGAACAAGATTCTATAAAAAGAGTTAGAGACTAGCTTCATTAAGTAAACTTCAATCCATTCTGATATGCCTTGATTTCATCAAATTAGTTACCTTTAATATAAGTATACAAAGAATTGAGATAAATCTTCACAAAATTAGTTCAATTTTTTTTCTTAAGTATATCATATAGGACTCTTGAAATTCTTCCTTTATTTAATCTGATCTCTTATCCAATCATAATATCAAGATTTAGTGCTCAAAATTCTCAAATTAATGTAAATCAAAAATCAAAAATAAAAGATCAAATATACCAATAATTAAAGTAAATTGTAGAATAATGATTGATTTCCATCCCTTTTAAAACTTTTCTAACTTGATTTGATTGAAACAAAAGACAATCAATAGCACAAATCTCCATCCTATATATATATATGCCTTAATTATCATATCTAAAAAAAATAAGTAATGAAAATAACAAGTAACATTGGTTTATCTCTCGAAGTTTTTCAAAAATTTTATTGTATTTGTATTTGTTTCTTAGTTAAATTTGTCCATAATTAAAAGAGGTATAATAAAATAAGTCATTATAATGGAGATTGTGATTAACATTTAGCAGAACTCATTTTAGAATTGGAGAGGCCTTATCTTGCTATGTTCCAACCCCACCTTGGATTTGGGTTACACTATGCTAATTTTAATATTTTTTTAAAGGGTTATTAACGAGGTTTCATTAGGGTGTATTTGGTTCGATTCAATTTTTGGATAAAAATTGAATTGAATTGTTCTATTCAATTTTTCACTTCTGAAACCAAAATTGAAACCGTACAGAATAAAAATCGAAATATTTGAAATCAATAATCGCGATTCAGCTACGTTTAGTTCGACAATTTTTACCAAATTTAGGCTTTGTAAAAAAGAAAAACAATCACATTCTTTTATGCCCAAAAAATCTAATATTATAATTTTTTTTTCACAACAATCATAATACATGCTCTAGATTCATTTATACATTTATAAAGTGAACTAAATAAATTTGTTCATATTTTAAATAAGTATTTAATGATATATACCAGCATTTAATTTTTTTAAATATATATATTAGATAAATATTAGTGTCCCATCAATTTTTTTTCCATATTTGAGTATGAATTAATATGGTTCACCCAAACTTCATGCTGGGTTGACTATTTGTTAATGTGAAATTATAAAGTAAAAGTTGAAGATTAAATATATTCTAAGCAAAGTTTTCAGAATTAGATCATTGATTTATACTGCCTGATTAAATGAATCATTAAAAAACATAAAAATAAAAAGCGATTCAATTGATTTTTTTTGCTTGGTTCAATCGATCTGTATCGATTTTAGGTCAATTATTTTGATGTCTCTTTTCGGATCGATATCTTGACAAGTTCTCGATCCAACCAACCGATCCAATTAGGTTCAAACAACCATGACGCTAAGTCTCTACATTTCGTACATTTGAAATTTAGTCCTCTAACTTTCATTTTCAAGAATTTAAAATCTCTCTACCTTATGATTTTAAAACTTCGTTTTCAAATTATATGTAACCACATTTAATTGAAAAGTTAACGATATTAACTATTTGAATTAATTAATAAAATTATAAAAATATAGAGACCAAATGATGCTAGAAATTTAAGTGTAAGGATTAAATATCAAATTTAAGCATATTAGGACTAAAATTGAAATTAAAGTATAAGAATTAAATCTCAAATTTAAGCATATTAGAAGGACTAAAGTTGAAAATTAACCAATTTATAAAATGGAAAAGAAAAAAAAGCTGGTGGGTGTGTGCCACGTGCCAGTAAGAGGAAAGGACAACCATAAAAAATTTGAAAATTTTCCATTGCCGGGAATTGAACCCGGGTCTCCTGGGTGAAAGCCAGATATCCTAACCACTGGACGACAATGGATTGATGCTTAGAGATTATAATAACTAATTATTTAAAACATTACAGAAATTGAGTACGGATCCAATCTACAACACTAATCTCTATCGTATATATATCAATCAATGCATATTACCTTAATTATCATATCTAAAAACTCTATTTTATTTGTATTTGTTTCTCGATTAAATTTATCCATAGTTGAAAGTGGTATAACGAGGCAAGCCCTTAATAATGGAGATTGTGATTAACATTTAACAGAACTTAGCCTAGGATTGGAGATCTTATCTTGCTATGTTCCAACCTCACTTTAGATTTGAGTTACACTATGTTGATTTTAATTATTTGTTTTTTTAAGTGTTATTAACGAGGTTTCCTTAAAGGTGTATTCGGTTCAGTTTGATTTTTGATAAAAATTGAATTGAACTGTTTCGTTCAATTTTTCACTTCTAAAACCAAAATAAAAAACATGTAGAATAAAAACAGAAATATTTGAAATCGATAATTGAGGTTCGGTTAGGCTCGGTTTGACTGTTTTTTACCAATTCTAAGCTTTGGAAAAAAAACACAATCTCTCCTTCTTCTAGCCCCCAATATATCTAATATTGCAATTTTTTATTTCCTTCACGACAATTAAAATACATGCTCCAGATTCACTTAATCATTTATAAAGTGAAATAAATAATTAAATTAATATCACAATTATCAATAAGACTATTTTAAAAATCATTTTAAATTATTAAGTTGATAAATCATTCGAAGTTGTTAAAATGAAAGCTAATACATAAATTATGAGTATCCCTAATATTTTTGTGTCATTTTTTAATTAATTTAAATAGTTATAACAGAGTGATTACAATATACTATATAATTTATTAATTTCATAACTATCAAATATATATAGTTGTGAAAACTTATTATTATTTTAAATAAAATACTATAAAGTTTAATAATTTTTTTCCTAAAATTAAAACTATACTTATATTTATTATATCTAAGAAATGCGTCACTTACTCTAATATAAAATTACACTTCTATAAATTTTTTTTATTTTATGAAATATTTCCATAAATTTAATTTTTTGTATGATCCTATCTAATAATAATAATAATAATAATAATAATAATAGTAGTAGGATAAAAGAATTAGCCCATGTATATATTGAAATGGTTTATTTATTATTTTATTAGAACTATTTCTTTAAGCATAGTTTTTTTTTCTCATTCAGTTTGATTTGAATTTTTATAATATATTACATCTTTTAAAATATTAAAATATTTTTTCTTTTTAAAATTTTAAGAATAATTAAAATTGAATCCACACGTCGTTCCTTTATTTTTCTACATGTTGCCCCATACTTGTCTATATCAACAAATTCTTCAAAAACAAATTGTGTTAGTGTAAGGACCAATCTGTGTAACAGATGCCAACCTTAAGGTCTAATATGATCCAAAACAAAAGGTTAGGGCTCAAAATGATAAAAGTTGTTAAGTTCAAGAATCAACCTATATATTAAGCCTTAAAAGAACAAATAATGTTAAGTTTAAGGGCCAATTTATATATTAAACGAAATTCCTCCTTGGTAAAAGCGAATACTTATAGATTACTTGTAATTGTTGTTGAACGAGAATGTGACTTTTTATTGAGAGAAATATTTGAAGTATCATTTTCTGATAATCAACTTAGATATTAAACTATTGATATTATTCTCGATATGCTTATACTCGATTTTAATCGTGGGTTGATTATTTAAACTAAAGAATTTTATTAATTAGATTACAATCCATTAGTGAAAAAAGTGAGAGATGTTCCTTTGATTTCCAACTGCCAATGCTCCGTTAGGGGAAAGAACTCTTCACTTACCACATTTAGGGTTGACGCTTCGTTTATGTAAACATAACAGCCCATCTAAGTTACAGGCACAGACTTCTTAAATCAGTCCATCACTAACATTCAAAAACTAATTGATTTCCCATTACCTCTTTCCCTATAAAACCATCAAACAAACTAGTAGCATCCCTCATCTCTCTTTCTCGATGGCACCAAAGCGTTCAAACCCTATTGAAGTCCCACCAGCCGCTTCTTCCTCTGAAGAAGATGAAGAGGTGACTTCTTCTGGGGAAGTAGACGAAGGGTCTTCAACTGAGGAAGAAGATGAGGATGACCCCAAAACCCAGTCTACTCCATTAAGCCAGAAGAGCCCATCACCCAGAAAGCTTGAAACCGCTACGCCTGCCATTGTTAAAGAGGAATCTGATGAATCCGGTTCTGATTCCGAATCCGACACCGCTGCACAGATTGCTATTGCGACGAAACCCAGATGTAATAAGCCCTTGGCTTCTTCATCTAAACGGCCTGGGGAGTCGGAGTTGGATGCCAAAGAAGCGAAGCGACCCAAGAAGAAGGTTGGGGAAGAAGGGATGGCTACTGCACCTGTTGTGGAGGGGGTGAAAAAGACTGGTGAAGATGCAAAGAAGCTGCTGTTCCAGCGGTTGTTCAGTGAAGATGATGAGATTGCTTTGTTGAAAGGTATGTTGGATTATTCTGCTAAAAAAGGGGATGACCCTTGCGCTGATATGAATGAGTTCTATGAATTTGTTAAGAAATCGATTCATACTGATGTTAGCAAAGTACAGTTGATGGATAAGATTAGAAGATTAAAGAAAAAATTCAAAAACAATGCTGGTAAAAATAACAAGGGTGAGGATCCAACTTTCTCTAAACCCCATGAACAAAATGCTTTTGAGTTGTCGAAACAGATTTGGGGCAAAGAAGGGATTAGTGGAAAAGTTGCGTCTTCAACTGCTAAGTCGAATGGGAAAGCCAAGGGGAATAACAAGGCAGAGATCGCAGTGAAAGCTGACTTGCTTTCTTCATCCGATAAGAAAATAGACGATGCGGTGCCAGTAGTGTCTAAGAGTTCCAGTAGTTTCCTTGATAAGAAATTTAGTCTCTCTGACTTAGAAGAGGCAGTTGTAAAGGTGGGGTTGGATATAGTTGATGGTGAAAAGAAGGCGGCTTTGGAGGCAAAATGGATGAAATTGCAAGTCGCGCAGCTGGAAGCGTATGCGAGGCGAACTGAATTTGTTGCTGAGCAAGCCAAGTTGTTGCTGAAATATTACAAGTCTGAAGAGAAATAGTGGTTATTATGCATAGAGAGTAACTTATGGAGTTCTATCTCTGTTAAGCATATTTTGTTATATTAATTGCTTAATCCTTTTTATTTCTGTCTCATTTGTTTGTTGGTCTGCAGCAAGCCTCAATTGGCCTTGATTCGGTGCTTACTTTGCTCCATAAACTGCTGCTGCTGCTGCCATATCTCTTAAATTAGTGCCCCGATGTTAAAGGGATATTAGCAAGTTTTTCTATTTCTCTTAATTTGTCCTCCTTAATCAGTTTGCTGGTACTTGCTTCACCTCCCAAGTATTGCTATTTTGCTGCCATTTACCAATAATTCCTGCTAAATTAGGTATTTCCTCACTTGTAAGTCAAGCTGCTATTGGTCATCTTTTGATGTTCCAAAATGGGTGCACTTCGTTGTGCATATCAGCGACTGAACATGTTCAAAAATCTGCTGCTATTTGGCTAAAATCTCCCCACCATCAGTCTTAATTCCCATCATTTTTGTTCCATTACCATTCAATTTGTTTTAAAATTTAGACGATAAATTTAAATGTTAAATTTGCTAATTATTTTAAATTTTAAATAAAAAAATATAAGATAAATTTAAATCAAAATTGATAATTTGTTACATCACATGGTATTGAAATTTAAGATACTAAAGAGCTTATATATTCAAATTTTAATTTTAAGTTTTAACAATTTTATCTAAATAAAAAGGGTTAACATGTAAGTTTGTCCTCTGTTATCGTAGTTTTTCTATGTTTTTCCTTTGCTAAAATTAGTGCACAAACTCGTCTCACTTGAAAAAATTAAATTGTTAAAGAAACAAAAATATAATTGTAACTGGCTCATTTTGTCCAGCCCTATAAAAAATCAGAACCAAAAATAAAACAAAAATAATAAATTAATTGTCTTAAGTCCATTTACAAATAAGGGCCCAAATTTATTAATAGTCCAAAGTCCTTTAAATAAAGCCCAGTCCTAACCCATTACCCCAGGCCCAAAACACTAATTAATTTTTTGGCAAAAACCCTAGGTTACTAGAAGCTTCAGCCGCCGCAGTCTCCAACCGATTCTTCCACGCGCGCCACGCGCCACGCTCCACGCCTACAAATAACTCCTCCACGCCATGCACACCTGCAACAGCAAACAACCACAAGCAGCAGTTGACAGTAAATTACAGCGAAAGACAGCAATAAAATTTGTATTTTTTTTTCGGCTATAAAACGAAATGAAATCAAGTGTAAAGGGATCTTTTTTTTTTCTAGCAATATACATGCATATTGAATAAAGAAGCAACCAAAAAATTCAAAGGTGATTAGAGAGTTTCTTCCTCTAATTTTCAGATTTGATTTCTTTTCTAAATGTTTTAGTTTTTTCCTTCTCTTTCGGATGATCGACCACCGAGATCTATAGTGGTGCGACGGCGCTCCATCATCTCCCTTAGGCTGCGCCGAAACCCTAGCAAGGGGTATTCAGTTTGTGGCTTGCAAAAATGGCAGATAGCCATTCATTTTTCTGTGATTTTAATAACCAAACAAAATGGTGCCGTTTAAAGGGATAAAGATCCGTGCGTTGGCCTGATAAGCAAGTCGGATCCGCGCCCTTGTGTTTGAATCGGGAAAGTACGCGCTAGATCCTTCCTTCCGCGCGAGTACTCAATTACGCCTAATTTGTTTTGCCTTGTTTTTTAATTTGGCTCTTTAATTCGTGCATGTTTTCACTTTAGTCCATGATACAGTGCTGCGTTTTGGACTCGGTGGATATTTTCAATTATAGTCCCCATATATTTTCGCGCATCGCACATTGGTCCTCATTTTATTATCAGCAGTTTTATTTTATTTGTAAATTATCCTTTTTATTTTAATTTGATTTCAATTAGGTTTTTTAGATTCATTTTATGTTTTTTTTTAATTCATGTTTATTTATTTGTATTAATTGTATCATTTGCATTATTTGCTTACTTATTTATTGTAATTTGGGTAATTGCGTTTTCACATGCTGTATATTATTTTATGTAAATGTTTTTATACATTATTATACATATATAACAAAATTAGCTTTATTCTATGAATATTATTAACATTATATTAACATACATATAACCGTTTTTGAATTTATTCACATATTTATATATATATATATTTGTTGTTTAAAAGAAAATCACATGTTTTATACATTATTTAAATTATTATACATATACGTAAACATTAGTACATAAATTCAATCCATATACATTACTAAATCCATATATTATATGCCTATAGTCTTCTTTGTACATATAAGTATGTTTTCAAGTCTATTATATATATAATTTATAATAAAATTAGTTTAATCTTAAATGCATTATTAAGTGCATGTTCTTTTTAAAAATAATTATTTCTAAATCTATTTTTATATATGCATGTTTTGTGAATCAATTATGTGTACTATATCTTATCACGTATGTTATTATTCTTTCATATTTTATATATTATTTAAGTTATTATGTATATTGTCAATTTTTAAAATGAATTTGTGTTTAAAATATTTTGCATATAATTTGATTCAAACTTTTATTCTATAATATCTATTTCAATAAATATATATCCTTAGTTTTTAAGCAAATTTGTCAATTTATATATTATATATATATATTATGTGTTCATTAATTCATCATTACTTTGAAAA
Organism: Gossypium hirsutum; assembly: GCF_007990345.1. Lineage (NCBI taxonomy): Eukaryota > Viridiplantae > Streptophyta > Magnoliopsida > Malvales > Malvaceae > Gossypium > Gossypium hirsutum. Next base: position 2,196,756 of record NC_053436.1, read on the forward strand.
TGTCTTATACCATATTGACTTCAAATTTACATTTTATTTTGTACATGTTTGTGGATCATTTATATTGTGCCATATTTATTGTTGATGTATATCATTTAGTCATTGTTTTATTCATTATATTAATTATTCTCCATCCATGATTAAGAATTTGGTTACATTTTACTTAGAATAGTTGCACATAATTGTTAGATTTATTAATTGTGGTTTATTGTACTATATGTGTGCATATTATTTCATGTTTATTAATCCTTTTCTATACAAATGTTTCATTACAATGCATTAAGTATTCCATCTATTTTAAAACAAATAAATGTGTTTGGAGCTAATTTTCAATTCTCCTTACTATTCAAAAATTCAGAAATAAGGCAATATCCAATATTTAGGAATTCGGGAAATCGTACCCTACCGTGCTGGGTATGATTTTTCGGTGAACTAAATATTTGGATATCCTTTTATAAATTTTAGAGTACGAGTTTTTGAAAGTTAAAAATCAATCATATTTTTGAAGGTATAAAGAATCGTATCCAATCGTGCTGGGTATGATGCTGCATATCTTTGAAACGAGAGAATTTTGACGGTTAACTTGAACTATTCACACATTTTAAAGAACCATCTTTGAAAGATCTTTTGTAAAATCTTTGATATAAGGATAGCATCGAATCAATTTGGTACCAATTTTTGAGCGTAATGAGGATACTAACCCTTCCTTATGCGTAACCGACTCCTGAACCCTCTTTTTTTTTTGATTTTACGTGAACCAAAATTGTTTTTAATGGAACAAAACGTTTTAGTAGGTGGCCCAATCATACCTAAACCAAGAGATTGGTGGCGGCTCCACATGTTGTCTAAAAGTCGATTCCTGTTTTTTTTCAAATAAGAAAATGGTTTCGACAATAATGACTAGTTTTAACAAATGGGAAACATAGAAAAAAATAGATGGAAAATAAAGAAAAAAAAAGAAAAGTTAAAAAAAGAACATAAAAGAAAAAAATTAAAGTGCTCAAAACGAAAAAATGTGGGGACCAATTATAAAAATTAATCTAAAATTTTTGTTTGAAATGATTATTTATCGTGCCATGTCAGCTTACGGTTACACCGTTAACAACAATTAATGGCTCAGTGACTAAAACATTACAACGCAATTACGTAAACGACTAAAATATAATTTGAGACAAACAAAAGTGACTATTTTAAAAATTTACCCTTAAAATATTCCATACAAATTACTTCTTACAATATTAACATCTAACGGAAAATATGGGTCTTAAAACATTATTTCAATTTTTATTAATGAAAAATAAATATCATAAACTTTTCTTTTTCTAAAATCATGATTGGTCCACGTGGAAGTGCTATCTGATTTTTAGATTCAAAGAGGAATTAAGAACCGCTCACAACTAGAACGAAGGGGAGGGGCTTTAGTTACCTTCTATTGCCGGTAAACCATCTCTAATTCACCGGTCGATCCGGTTTTGTGGTCAAAGTTATATGGGTTTAAGCACTTTGTCTTCTATTTATTTATTTTCTTGGTGGGTTTTCTTTAAGGGGTTTTTGTCTGAAAATTTCTTCACCATCCGAAACCACTTAAATCTTAAAAAAAAAATGGATCTTGTTTCAATGAATTTCAATAGAATTAAGTTTGGGATTTTTTGAAATCCCTTATCTATGTTTCTCAATTATTTTTTCAAGGACTTTTCTCAGGAAAATTTTCATTTTTTTAAAAAAAAAATTCTTTTCTGTATATATGTATATTGAGATTTAAGAAACTGGACATCATTTCAATTTAAAAGGTGAGCTATTGGTTTTTATTTTTACTTGAATTCTTGGTTTCTTCCTTTTTTCGTGGGAGTGAGTTCTTTTATTCCATTGAATTATGCCAAATGATGAAGCAAATTGTGTTTTTCACAAGTGAATTTCGATTTCAACTGCTTTTGGATCGAGATCTGTTCTGGGTTTTGTCTTTGGATTTAAAACTCGAGGTCAATTTCGAACTCTATGGGATTTTGTTGTGTGTTTAATGATTCAAGTTCTCGATTGACTTGGAGAGTTTTTCAAGCAATTTAATGCTACTTTAGTAAATTAATTTTAACGGAATTTTGATTTTTTTTAATCAAAGTTAACGCAACTATGATCTTCTCTTGTGTACTCTTTTGGGTTTTGATATCTGAACTGATTGGTTCATTCGTTTAATTTTATTTTTAAACTCTGGCAATTTGATTTCAGTTTTCTTTAATTTTGTTTTCTGGGGTTTATGTTTTTCTTCTCCTCTTCTAGATCTGCTGATCTGATTATTCATTGACAAAGACAAATAATTTGATTCCTTTCTGTAAACTAATGATAAGGTTTTTGCGATTATCTTTGTAATTGTGCTGATATATGCTCTGTTTTTCATTTTTGGATTGGCTTACATACAGAGAATTTGAATCTGGAGAGATTAAATTATCTTTCTGATTGATGAGTTGGATTGTCATACATGCCTGAGATATGGTGTTTAAGAAGAGGTTAGATTATGGATTTAATGCCTTTAGTGTCTCGAATGTACGTCGAGCCCCTCGATCGATTCGGGTATGCCTTTTTTGTATCATTTAAGGATTTTCTTTTGATTTTCTGCTAGCTTTGATCATGTTGAATTTTGTTCCAGCTTGATTAATAAAATGATGGGTTTTTTTTTCTGGGGTTTCAGAAGAGGGACCGGACTAAGAGGGTGGTTGAAGATAGTCGAATATGCGCATTTGAATTGTTAGCTTCTTTAGCTGGGAAGCTACTGGAGGAGGGTGAAAGCTTTGCTTCTAGCAATGCATCTGCAGGACATGATCATGTTTCTGTAGTCAAAGATGTTGAACTGGAAACTCAATACGATGATAAACCGTTGAAAACTGAATGCGTCGAGCATGTAAGCTGTGATGCGAGTGTTGTTACCTCTGATTGGACCACTGAAAACAGTGACAATTCGAAGGAACCTAAACATTCTGAAAACAATGCTATTCTGGAACCTACTTTGACAAAGGCGCCTCCTGCTTGCTCAGAGAAAATTAATGATGATTTAATGTATACAATTCGGAAATGCAATGTAGGATATGGGAGCTTTACTGGTAATTTAGATGGTTGCTCCCCTGATTTTGGGGATTTGTGTGATGATATCAGTGAGAATGGTGTTAAACGAGAGGTAGAGGCTAATAATTGCCTCACAATGGATCCATTAGAATTGTCTATGACATTTCCTTCACCCATTAATTCTGATAGAGATGTCAAATTGCCATCGCATAGTGATTCTGTTCCTAATGCTTCTTTTTCAAGGCATAGGAATGATATTAAGTTAGGTAGTAGAGATGATGATGAAAAATTTTCTAGGTTTAATAAACTTAGCAACAGGTTTAAGGTTTCTAGGCCTGCAACACTTATCGAAGACTGAAGAAGAAGGAAGTTTCTAACATCCAAATACTGGAAAGCCGCTCCAAAGTTGAAGGATTTTGAAGATTCTCAAGCTGGTAAGTGTTTCGAATGGTTTTAGAGTTCATAGCATGCTTCTTTGTATATTTGCCGTTTGTAACTGTAGTTCATTTAAGTCTTACATTGATGTTCATGAATTATCCTCTTGGTGATTTTGTGTTTCTTTATATTTCTAGATGGAGGAATAAAGGCTCTACATCGCAAGCAGAAGACATACTATAACTATGACAAATGTCAATATGACACACTTTATAAAAGGAGGAAGTTCTTTGACTGTAGCTCAATAGTAACTTCTGATGGGGGGATCGGTAATGAAAATGTTTCTAATTCACCTGAGAAAGTTACGAACAAAAATAAGTGCCGCTCGGTGGCAATGTCGCATGGAGGTGCTTTCCTACTGCAATTATCTTATAATTTATAGGTTTCAAGATTGAGATGTCAACTGTTCTCACTAAACTATTTTGTTCTGCTGTGTAGCATGTGAGATAGCCTCCTTGCTTACAGGTCATCAAGCATCCCATAAGTCTGATGATTCTCATGGTATGAACATTTTTTATGTGTTGTTGCAAATTACTCGAGGTTTTGTGGAATGTCTTACTCATGCTTTGTTTTTTTGTACAGTGAAACTCAGCATTAAGTCCTTTAGGATACCAGAACTTTATATCGAGGTGCCGGAAACTGCAACTGTTGGTTCATTGAAGGTATTGAAATGCTGTGTTATTATATTTTTCATTTAATTAATGCAAAACTTCTAATATTAGTGATACTTAAATGTGAGTAGAGGACTGTAATGGAGGCAGTGACTGCCTTACTTGGAGGTAGAATCCATGTTGGGGTACTCCTTCAAGAGAAGAAAGTGAGAGATGACAGTCGAACTCTATTACAAACCGGTATTTCATCTGAAGATAATTTGGATGCTCTGGGTTTCACTTTGGAGCCTGGTCCCGTGATAGGTCCTCGACCTATATTCTCCGAAGAACCCCCTCTACAGTTGCCGCGTGGCTCTGCCCCTCAAAATTTAACAAGGTGTTTTTTTTTTTTTTGTTCCATGATAGGTTGTGATACATCTTTGTTGGTTTAAATCTCATTGTTTCGTGTGTATACATTATGAGTTACTTGTATCTTCGATTAATTAGTGCTTTTTTTCCAGCTCTTTAGTAGTCACACCAGCCTTAGATACGGGGATTCCAGCTGCCACACCTGACCCACCTTTACTGACCAATTCAGCAAAACCTGTGGATAGTAATTATGAACACGTTTCGTCCCAAACTGACATGCTAACCGATCAAAATCTGTCAGAGTCTAGAGCTCTGGTTCCAGTTCCAGCGATGAATGTCGAGGCACTAGCTGTTGTCCCTGTCAACCAGAAAATTCGGAAATCTGAGCTTGCACAGCGTAGAACCAGGAGGCCATTTTCCGTGTCAGAAGTAGAAGCATTGGTACAGGCCGTTGAGGAGCTCGGAACCGGAAGGTATAAAAGCAATTGTTTCTCTTGTTTCGATTGGCTCATTGAAGAGGATGCAGCTTAAAATGATATCAAGAATTTGAAATCATTCTTCTTCCGGCATCTGCAGGTGGCGGGATGTTAAATTGCGAGCTTTTGAGAATGCTGACCATCGAACTTATGTGGATCTGAAGGTAAAAGCCTTTTCCCTTTTAACTATTTGGCTTGTTATGAAGAGGAAATCGATGATGAACAGGAATCACCATGAATGGTAACCAATATGGCAGATTCCGGGGGCATCATTCGGAAAGTAAAAAATGAGCTGGGAGATAATAAGTTGCTATATCGATTCACTAATCTCTTCTCTTAATGTGTTTTACACAACTGGTATATCTTGTCAGAAGTAGTCACATTGGCTGTTACTAAACTATGTCACTGTTGTCACCAGGATAAATGGAAAACATTGGTTCACACAGCAAAAATTTCGCCGCAGCAAAGACGGGGGGAACCGGTACCCGAAGAACTATTGGATCGGGTCATGGCTGCTCATGCTGACTGGTCTCAGCATCAAGCCAAACAACAAGGTAAGCATCATCCTGGAACTTTGAGAATTACCGACTCCCAAGCTTACAGAGACGGAGTTGTGGTCGCCATTCCGACCATTACGATGTAAAACAAGAAGAAAAGGGTAAAATAACAAATGACAAAGAACAGGGGAAAAAAGAAAGAACATGTACAAATTGATTCAGGTTTTATGTAATATTTTCACACTCAACTTTGATTCTTTTCCAGCTTACAAATCATGGAGCCATTGGCATTTATGTAAATGATTGGATAAAACATGGTCCTTAAATTCATTTCATTTTCAATTTGTAATTCATATCATTGAAGTGAGAAAATAGAAATAAAAAAAAAAATAGAATATTTCAGTTCTTTTTAAGTTTTTCTGGAATCATTGTGCAGCTTTATTGCTATATTTTTATTTTTATTTTCCATTTACCTGTTTTTAGTGTAAAATCTTTTGAATGCATAGAAAAACTTTAAAATATTTATTTCATATTTATGTCTGTATTAAAGATTTTTGTGTCACCCTTAAATTAAAATTTGAGTATAATTTTTCTTCCGTTCTGTTGATATACATTTCATATTCATACATTCCTCATTTATATAGTATATCGAGTTGGATAAAATTTTATGTGATTTAATAAATAGAATAGGAATTCAATTTCATCATTATTAGATCGATTCGTATGATTCGATGAAGAATGAGTTTTTTTAAAAAATGGAAAATTCAAAATACTCAAAGAAGAAAATGGGGAAATGTCTACAACACCTAGGTTGAATCGGATGCAATTTGAAGGATTTTGTGAGGAAATGTCTACATATTTTCAAGATAAGAACGAGGAAAATTTTCTGAAAAGGTTTAACTTTATTCCCTAATATTTTTAATCTTTTAAGAAATTTTTTTTTTGGTGTTTTTAAAGATTAAAGGTCAAATTGATAAAAATTATAAAGGATGAGGACTATAAAAGTTATTCTGCTTTTTAAATAATTGTCACGTTAACAATTAAAGGTAAAATGGGTCGGAAATTAATGAAAGGGCTAAAATTTTTGAATAAAAGAATATATAAGAACTCAATGTTTCAAAATTAAAGTATAAAAATTTTAAAAGAATATAAAGACTTCACACATATTTAAACCCAGGTTTGACCTCCAAATCCAAAATCCATTTTAGACATAAATGGAATGTAAACAAAAGATGTGGGGATAAAAAGCAAGTCTTAATAGTTGCAGTTGCCTGCACTGCACGTAACGCCATGTGAGACTGAGTGAAGCAAATGGGCAGAGAAGAGAAGAGTCGTAGGAACAGGTAGTACTAGTAGATGAAATTTCTTATGCTCTTCAATTTCTATATATTATTATTGCATAATTGGCACAGAAAAAATGTAGTTAAGTATGACTTGTGACTAAAAAAAATTACCAACATAAGAAAAATGATATAATTTTGGTACCAATTTGAGAGTTAAGCCCTATTATTAGCTAGGAATACAACATTTCTATATGGGGTTTGAATTTTAATTTTTTTATATATTTTTTTATTTGTATTCTTCATGTCCATTTTACAGTTCATATTTAAGGTTCATGGTTGCTTCTCTCAATAATATTGTCTCTAAGGTTCAAACTTATACTCCCTTTGGGGATACAATATTCCTTATCATTGCACCCAACACTTACTGGTATATATATTTATTATTGTTATTGTTAATATTATTCATTAACTTTAACTTTTTTATTTTAAATAACATCTTATTAAATAAAAATTGTTAGTCTTAATTTGCTCTTTGTATTAACGCGATTTAGAAACATTCCTACTCTGTGGAGCCTCGCATAATGAATGGTTTATTCAACAATTAATTAAAAAAATCTATTGGCCTAATTTACCCTTACACAAGAAACAAGTAAAACCCTAATAGATAGTCTAAACTTATTACAACTACTCACCTAAATAATCTCAATTACAATGAAATATAATCTCTTCAAGAAAGCCTTAAAAACTAAGTGCAAAATTCAAACAAAAGCCTAACAAATATATCAACACTCTTCAAAAGGTTTGTTGAATCAAGCATATGTGCTGCCTATTTATATACAAAATATTGCAGTTCCCCTTAGCAGATTTTGTAAAGATATAAGTTCATCAAATTAGTGCATAATAATCTTAGATAAATACCTTCAAATTTATTCGAAGATAAAACTTTATAAACCAAGAAAATTCAGTAGATAAATTATAAGAATAAAGGCTTAAAGGATAAGAATAAAGATAAACCTTATATGATAAAGACATGTCGATCACTAAGCTCTAAGCAGCCAAATTCGATTATCATTACTTTGAACGTATTAAAACATGTTTTGAGAATCATTTGCTTATAGAGAAACTGATCATAGAGATCAAAATAGACTATTGTCCAAAAATTTATGTGAACATTTGTTTATACATGAGAGTAACAAATTGTTTCAACATGAGGTAAAACATTAGCAATTGAATAACTAAAGTACGAACAAAAATCAAGTGCATCATTCATGATGAGTTGATGAGTTCATGAGTATGACACTTTATTTGTATTCCTTTCAACATGATTTATTTTGTCTTCTTTAAAATTTTAAATTTATTCCTTTCTTCATCCACCGAAGGTCCAATGGTTGAGTTCTTCATTGCATGAAGTTCTTCATCCTCCAGCAAAATGTGTGGCAGTCCAAATTAGCTACCAAAGTGCTTGGCTTATATTGTTCGCTTTCACCATTTATGTTGATTTATAATTTTGCAATAAGTCTTTTCTTTTGACACCATTTAATTTCCAACATTAGCTCTTGTTCTGCATCTTCCACGGAGGACTTACAAATTTCATCGAAACTCATCTATATTCTTGATTCTTCTTCAATCATGGATGATATATAATTATCAATGTTGTCAGCAACCTGATTTAAAGGTGTTAGAATTTCCCTTCCAGTTAAATAACTTTCATTGTATCTTATGGTCGAAAAATTAGAATAGATTGTTTTAAGCATGTCCTTTCTTGGGCCGGGTCACTTGGAAATTGATTGGGAATTTCAACCTTTAAGCATCGTCCTTATCTCTAGAAATAACATCACACTAAGAACTCATTTATTGAAGTCTACCCTTTTTCTCTTTTAAATCAATTTGTCTAATGCGCTCATTAACGTGTTCTTTGAAAGCGTAAAAACTCGACAATCATCTCATATATAGGACATATCAATGCATGCATCTACGATATCTATATCCCTCAGAATTATCGGTTGTTGATTCGATAAATGGAAATTGAATTTCATTACTCATGGGTTTTCTAAAATGGATAAGAAACTCGAATATTCTCTAACATGCATCAGACGGTCCAATATATCTGCAGCTTAAATAGGTTCTCGTTTCATCCACAACAACATTATTATCGTCATTTTTTCTTTCAATGACTATCATTTAAGAGCACAACTGGTCTATAATGTCCTTTGCTATGTATTTAAACAAATACTTGATTGCACACTACTTTGCATTTATGTGAGATTCATGCCTTAGCAAAAGGTCTTTATTGTATGGAATAGGGATGAGTAATCAGTTAAAATATCAGTTTGCTTAGTTATTTATATTTAACCAATATTAATTTAATTTAATCGAATCGACCAATCGATCAATCGACTTAATGTCTCATAATCAAATTAATTTAATGGCATTAAGCTTAACCAAATCAACATTGCAGCAAGGGGTTCAGAAAATAAAGCAATCCACTTCCCCATTTTGTCTTTAAGAACACCACCACAACCGGCTTGACATAAATATCCTCTCGAGGCATCGTCAACATTAACTTTGAGATATCCCACTGCAGGAGGTGACCATTGAACATTAGAACACTTATTATTTGAACAAGAAGAGTGCAAGCAAGCATAGGGATCTTCCCACCACATAGCCTTACAAATAGATCATGTTACTAATGAAGCTTTTATCCAAAATAAGGACCTAAGCTTAATCAGAAAAATAATTTCATCAAATGTTTTCTCCTTGTTCTTAAACACTTGTTCATTTCGTGCCAAAGCGACCACAAACTCGCCACACAACAAGTCAGCCACCAATGCCTTGAAGTACCCGAAAGTGGAAAATGAAAGCATTCCTCCATAAATATTCGTAGAGACCTTTTGGTAAACAGCCATAAAAACCCCACCATGCCCAGATTTTGTACCAAACACGTCTCACCAAAGAAGACGAAAATAATACATGATTCTAGTCTCGGTCTCCTTGCCACACCAATTACACATACTTGGATCAAATCGAAATGTATACCTCTTAGTTGTTTCTTAAGCCACAAATTAGAATTCCCCTTTTCTTTCATCATGTACCTAGCTTTGTTTTACACAAGTACAATAATTGTAAGCCGTAATTTTGTAGATGGTTTAGACAGCTGCCCAGAAATTCAGCTGACGTTGCTAGATTTACATATGAAATTCCAAGCACCATTGGCAAATGGCAACCCTTATTCTACCTTCTCCAAATAGAAAACCCAAACATTTCTCAGCCCTACTCCTCCTATACCCCCCTAAATTCTTTTACCTGCCATCTTTCTTTTCTTCCAACTTAACACGCTACCCATCCATGTCCTCTTTCTTTGCTTCTAACGTTCTTAGTCCTCTCTTTATCCACCACAAATACATCTCTTTATTTCTCTTAATACGAGAAAAGCATGTTGTGTTAATTAGTGTTCAAATTTCATTGTATAAATGTCAAGCAAAACATATGAGAAAAACAAAGAAGGATTTGTAGGAAGACGTGTTTCCCAATGCCACTTGAAATGACATCTTATCAAGGAGAGACGATCGAGAGAAACTGAGTAAAAGGATTGCTTTTATTAATTACTTGGATTTGGGTGTGGTTGAGTTAAGGGAATCTAAGTGATGGAGATGACAGCTTTTTTGAAAACCTAATAACTGTGGCCTGTGGGGTTCTTGTGGATCGAGGTAAACAAACCACTTGCATTATATTTCCCTTTTAGTCATCTCCCTTTTTTATGTTATTTAATTTCTCTTTACCATGAATTCTCTAATTCGTCTAATTATATAAATAAAAAGATTTGTTTAATTCTAGTAAGTATCACTGTATTGATGGAGGACGTGATCACATGCTCGAATATATATATAATAATGATATTGTTGATGGCGATCAATGTTTTGTGATGTTTATCGATGATGATGCCATGCAAAGCACAACGTCTTATGTAAGGTCCATAGAAATAGGGTTAATATATCATTTGGTATTTATATTTAGTTTTATGTTTAATTTGATACTTGAATCTTTTTTCTTAATTTGGTACTTAACTTTGACTTCAATGTTCAATTTGATACTTAAGCTAAACATCACGTGGTTTGATAAATATTTAACACGCATGCTTTAATAAAAAACATAAATACCTCTAAAAGTGTTAAAAAAAAAAACACACCCAATAAACACTTAATTGACAACAAACACCACCTGAACGACAACTCCTTACGATAGCTCATATGGTAATTGCAAAACAAGAACGTCCTTCCCAAAACAACACCTTCAACAGTATTCAAGAGCTCAAATCTTAAAAAGTTTATTCCTACTAATGTGATCACCATATCAATCCATACAATGGTAGCATAAGAACTTCCAATCCAAAAAGTAAATCACCAAGCCAAAATACAAAGAGATGTAACTACAGCAATTAAGTAATAAGCCCATAAAAATTATTCAATTTCTAATAGCATACCCGACAAAAGTAAATTCAAGTACAAAATTAAATATTAAAATTAAATTTAAATATTTATCTGAGATAAAAAAAATTAAATATTAAATTAAACATTAAAATTAAATTCAAATATTAAATTAAATATAAATACCAGCGTGTTAATACACCATCAAGTAAGATGGTGATATTAAAACAATTATAACTAAAGGATTTGATCCAGGCAAATAGTTCCATGTTGATTTGATGCATTTATTTACTCGTCGAAGAAAAGGTCATATAAGCTTGTCAGGTGATGGATGAGATCAGTGAGGTACATTTTCTTTTCTCTTCGAAATATGAGCTGCTCAAATTAGGGCTCCACTTTCCACAAAGGAAAACAAGTTCAAAGGACTTCACGATGTGTTCCCAAGCTTTTCAGTTTATACAATGAATAAATTCACCTTTGATTTGTGCAATTAATATATTATTATTATATTAGAAGAAAAAATATTAAATTTACATATAAATTTTAATTTAATTATATATATTTAAATAAATAAATAAATATATTTATTTTTATATTAAATTAATATAATTGTTTGTATATGTAATATATCAACATAAAATTATACTAATTCGATAATGATGTTATTGATTTACGAATTAAATCAAATCAACATTTTTTTCTTACAAAATGTATAGATGGATAATTATTTCAGAGGTTAAAATATGTTTTAAGTTTATGTAGTTTTTTTACATTTGAAATTTAGTCCTATTTTAATCTTTAGGAATTTATTCCTTATACTTTTTGAATTTCAAAATTCAAATATGATTGTTAATGTTGTTAAATTTTTTTCCTTAAGTTCACTAGTAAATAAAAAATACTTACTGGATTGTCTGATTGACTTACATTTTTAAATATAAAAAGTAGAATGATTAAATTCTTAAAAGGTTAAATTTTGCTATTAGTCTCTGTGTTTTGCAAAAGTTGTGGAATTAATCCATGTACTTTTATTTGGTCATTTTTAGACCCTATACTTTCTAAATTTTAAAATTTTCAATCCTCACCAAACAATAACTGTTAAATTTGTCAAGCAAAGTTCTGTTATTTCCAAAATATGATGCTCAAAGTATATTATCATACGTCCAATATCATGTCAACTTATTATTTCCACCTATTCTTCACCAAAAATCCAGTTAATGGATTAACGACTATAATTTGCATCAAGACTAAAATTTTAAAATTCGAAAAGTACAGGGGCTTAGAATGATCCAATTAGAGAAAATGGACTAAATTTATAGTTGTATGTATGGTACAGGACTAGCAATTGAATTTAACAAAACGAATTTAACTATTGTTGTTTGGCTCAGTACAAAATTTTCAAAATTTGAAAAGTAAATGAACTAAAATTGATCAATTTGAAAAACACAAGGACCAAAATTGATCAAATAAAAATTTAAGGACTAAATCCATAACTTTTAAAAATATTTTATATTAAAAATATAAATATTTAAGGAGAGACATATCACAATTTTTTAAGATTATTTTTGAAATAAAAAAGTATAATGATGTGCATATACTAACTCTTATTTTAAGGGTTATTTTCTTTTTAAAGAAAAAAAAATTATTTGGCTTGGTGAGATTTGGTGGACCATTTGGTGCTTATGTTACTTTTTGGATAATATATATAATTATTTATGTATAAATTAAAAAGTTGATTAAAAATAATTTTTTATTTGGTATTTATATTTTTATAAAATATTTAATACATTACATGTATTTTAAAAATATTCAATGTAATATCTGAATTATTAATATATGTTTTTATTACGGTACCCGATGTTAACATTATTAGTGAACTGCTAAACTAGTTAATAAAAATTCGACATGTAAATTTTTTCTTCTAAATTACCAATTTTATATGAATAATATAACATTTTATAAAAAATTAAATTAAATTAAAAAGAAAATAATTAAACATACGATTAATAAAAAAGTAAATATTAGATTTACATAAGTAAAAAAAATCGTCTTCTCCATTTAAATAAATGGTCATATTCTTTAATGAGTTTTCCATTTGAAATAATAAATATTTAAATAACATTTTTTTATCCATGCATATGTACTTTCATGTATGTTCAGTATTAATTTATTTCTTTTTTTATTAATTATAAGTTTAATTATTTATTTTTAATTTTATTTAATTTATTTTTTCACGTAATATTATATTATTCATGTAGATTTGATGATTTGGAAAAGATAATTTTATGTGCCAAATTTTTAATAGCTGATTTAGCAATTTACTACGGGTGTTAACATCATGTACCCTAATAAAACACAAATTGATAGTTAATGTACTACATTGAACATTTTTAAAGTACAAATATCATATCGGACATTTTATGAAAATATAAATATCATAATAAAAGATATTAATTATTTAAGTACAAATATGGCATTTAACATTTTATTAAATTATTAAATATGACATTATCCAGAAAACTAAAAAAATTTATTTGGGTGTTACATCCTTAATCAATGTTTATAAGGATTGTGGTTAAGTGAACAATTTGTATATATTACTATGACTAAATTGAATAACTTTAGCCAAAATTGTGATGCCTGATTCTCCCAGTAGCTTATATTCTGTTTAGCCACTGATGGAACAAAATAAATGGGCACATTTATTTTGGAAGGTGAAGAAATTAAATTATTAGAATATGATAAAAAAAAGAAGAAGAAAAATTAATTCATATTCTCCTATCTGCATCAACTGTCTTTCCCTTAATTAAATCCAACCCGTATTTTAAATTTTACATATAAGACAAGTATAATTATATTAATAAATTTAACGGTTTAATTGTTAAACTACCAATTGTAGAAAAATTATATTAGTTTTATGTCAGTATAAGTGAATTCTTCTCCTATATATATATAAATTATAATCTTAGCTTAGTTGACATCGTTATTATTACAACATGCACGAAAACATGGATTCGAACATACTTAAATGCATATTATCTACCAATTAAAAGGTTATTTTAATCATTTTAAATAAATATTTAATTATTTGTTTGAGGAAAAAAATAATAGATTCTTTTTCAAAATAAAAAAGTAACCATTACATTCATAAAAATTCTTAATTGCTATAATATTAAATCAATTTAAGATTATATATGACCCTAAATTTAATAATAAATTTGTTGATTGAGTTTTAACTTAATTGATGTTGGCATTAATTTTAGAATAGAAAGATGTAAGTAATACGTTTAAGTACACTCAAGCGCGTTTTATCCTCTATTTACGGATTGAGAGAGATTATGAGTAGTATTAAAAATTATATATTTTTTATATATTTGAAAAATGTAAAAATGAGTGAAGTGGTTTTTCGCAAGAAAGGAGAGAATATATGGTTGGCAGCAGAGCATTGGTGTGTTAGACTGTCACGCGTTTCTGCCTTTGTCTCTAATTATTTCGTATTCAGTTGGGTAGGCCACAATTTTCAGCTTCTACTACAAAATATAGCTATTTCTTTTATTTTATTACATATATATAAGAAACAATCTTTATTTACATAATTTTATATGTAATATGTATATGAGCGTAGCATTATAATTATTAGTCTTTGTTTTTTATATAATGTTTAATAGTTCTTCCTCAACCTTTAAATAATAAAATAATACGTTTTAATATATTTAAATTTACGTTCTCTTACAATAACAATTATAATCGTACCAACTAAGTTAATATTCATATTTATTTATTATTATTATTTGATGCAATAGCAAAAACTGCTCATAGCACCCTTGCTATTATTTTTTATTGTACTGTCACACAGTAATCGAAAAGAAAAAACAACAATGTCAGTTTTTTGTCCATACGAGGATAAGTTGGGCACGAATGAACTAAGTAAAACTGCAACATATCCCCTTTCTAGTTTCTACTGATAAAAGGCAGGATTTTTTTAGATTATTCTATCTTAATACCATAATTAATGACTTAATATGTAATATTTTTGTCATGCATGGCAAATAACTTATCTAAGTACCATAATGAATGATATATTCTACCTTTCATTATTAAAAGCTATTCATAAATTTTAATATATAACTTGCTTTATATAAATAAACGGATATTTTAAATAATTTTATTTGATCCTTTAATTGAACTCATTTATAAAGACTTCTCGAGTAAGAATTAAAACTAAACAAGGATGAGAATTAAACTTTAAATATATAATTGAAGTTTTCATAAATATAAAATTTGATTTTTAGTGGAGTTTAATTGTTAAAAGATTTTTACCGACATAATGATTATCCGAAAACCTTTTTAATAGTTTAATGTAATTGATTGTATTTCAACAAGTCTTTTAACCTTTATATATTGGATGATTTGTTTAGATTAACTAAGGAATGTGATAGCAAAATACTTGTTATTTAGGAACTCATTTTAGGCAAAAATTGTAAGCAAACAATCAGTTTACATCTAATTTAATAATATTAACAATTGGTGATAAGTTTGAATTTAGTCTAAAAATGAAATTTTCCAAAAAATAGAAGTATTTATGATATATTTTAACCTTTTTCTTCCCTAAACGAAGTACAATTTGTTGTTTATGCATAAACTAAAACATGGTAAATTGGTAATTGAAAACTTAAAACTGTGCCATAAAATGGTAAAGAACTTACAAAACTGAGACTGAAAAAAAGCAGCAAAAATGGAAAATGATGGGAACAAAACTAGGAAAGAAGGTGGCAGAGAAAACCCTAAGTAATAAATAGGTAGCTGAGGAAGGAAAGTATAGGAAAAGAGAAAAAAGCTTTTCCCCCATAACTAGATAGATAGTATAATTTGAATAGGGTCAAGTCAGGGCCCTGTCAATTCCTATATTCCATCACCACTTCATCAAAATAATGCTTGTAGAGGACGCAACATATGCAAAATCCCCTTTAGATCACCATTAATGGGGTTTAGAATAGGATGGACGATGGAATTAGTTAACTCGATGATTTTAGTCTATTCTGTTGCATTAGTGATTAAATTTATGGTAGAATTGAATTGATTTTGATTCATTCAATTCAATCTGTTAAAGATGCATTGACGATGTCTAAATTAATTTAGAGTTTTTATTTCTAATGTGATGCGTTTAACTTTCTTTTTGTCTCGCCTTATAATATTGCTATTATATCTAATTTCATCGCCAATATTATTTTATCACTCATCCAAAATAATCATTAATATTAATAAGACAATGAAATACCAGATAGCACATTAAAAAAATTTGAGATAATTCTTCTGGAACAATAAAACAGTGATTACGCAAACACTATCAAAGACGAAATACTGTTACCATCCCCAAGACAAAGAACCCACCACTACAAACACAAATATCACCTTTTAAATGAAACAAAGAATTGTGAATCTCGCATTTTTCTTTAAAAATTTAATTGGTTGACTGATGAAAATCTTTTCTATGTTAATGATTTGGATTAAGGGATAATATTAATTAATGACGAATTATTTTTATTTTCCAGTTCTTGAATAGACTAATGAGGAATTATTGGCAAAACCGAGTATGAGAAAAGAGTAAAGAAGTATTGGTAAATTTGGTACAAAGGATTACGATGTTTAACTGTTGTGGGGACTAAGTCTCTCTCTCACACGCACCAAAACTCACCAACCATTTCCAACCTATTCATTAACTCTCTCTTCCTATTATCTATTTATACCCTCTAAACCCTCCATTATCCCTCACTTCTCCTCTATCATCCTCTTTTTTCACCCTCTGTTTTCATCTTCTTTTAATTTTGGGGTCTTGGGGTTCTTTTCAAACTTTGCCTCTTGCTCTTAACTTCATTTTTCAAGTGTTTTTTTATAATCACACAATGGGGTCTTCCTTGTTTCACGTCCACCTTTTGAACCCTCTTTTTTTGTATTTCACTTGGGAGATGAGGTTTTTGATTTAGGGTTTAGGATTTTTTTAACCATAGGGTCTTGTTGATGATGGTGATACAACAGTCATTGTTTGCGGATGGAGCATCATCAAGATTCACGTATCATTCTTAGGGCAATCGAATATTAATGGTGAAGATCATCCTTTTTGCTTCACCATACATGTACCAATATTTAGTCCCTTGGATATATATGAGAATCTTGATGATGCTGCAGCGGCAATAAATGCCTAAATTTTCATTCCAAATTTGAATCCCCATGAGCTATACGATCATTTCTATGATCATGAGTATGACGATCTCTACGAAGAAGGTGACATTATCCCATTTTATTTCAATGTTTCACTTTTTTATGTTAATAACCTAATAAAAACCTCTAATAGTTGATAATATTAATTATTAGGGTTTTTGGCTATGATCTTTGAGTGCTTTTCATATATGTATACATATTTTAAAATTTACAGTGTTGGATTATGTTATTTGGCTGTTACTTCATAAACTTTTCAGATGCAAAACAGCAGAGAATTTTCAGTAGGTCTGTCTGTACGAAGCTTTAAATTTTATGTACCAAAAAGAGAAAAAAAATATATCTGATAATTATTAAATAATTTTCATATTGAATAAAAAGAGGCTAAAAAAGTAAGCTAATCTACAGATTCAGATCTCTGTATTGATCATAATATATTTATTAGTAATAATATTTGCTTTAAATGACACTTAATGTAGAAGATAAATTATGATGTGGATTGTTTTCTTAATATTTATTTTCTTTATAATCTATAATCTATTGAAGACAAGCAAATGCTCAACAAATTTTGATTAAAAAAAATAAAAATAAGGGTTAAAATGCAAATTGACCACTATACTATTGTTGAAATTTGTCAATATACTTTATTTTGATTAATATTTTCTATTATAGTTTGTGAATATGATTGGATTTGTTACACAAATTTTATTTGATTGAATTTTATCACTAAAATTTGAAATTTATTTAATTTTGTATTAAATTTATCACTTTATTGAATTTTGTATTATAACTTATTAGTATGAAGTTCTTTAAATTGTTGTTCTATAAAGAAGAAAAAAATATAGAAAGGTTTAAACCCGGTTCTCTTTAGCCATTGCCCCTCGCCTACCTCACCTCTCAATGTGAAGCTGGATTCAAGAAAAAAAAAAACCAAAACAAGGTGTCGCCAAAAGGATTCAAAACCTATAAATCCTTATTGCCAAGCTTTTAATCGCTAGATCACCAACAGAACTTGAAGATATTTAGATCACCAATCGCTGCCACAGTGCAGCAAAGAAAGCCAAATTCGCAAGTAACCATGATTGGAACCTTTGCGCTTGGGATTTAAGCCTTTAACCACTCAAGTATTCGAAGATGTCAAAACAAAGATTTATGTTAAGAAATTTATATATTTCTTTTTTGGTATGTTTTTTTTCACTGTTTTCTTATTTTCGGTAAAATTGTTTTATGAATATATATATTACTTTAAAGTTTATTAAATATGTTTGGAATTAATTATAATTGTGATGGAAAATGTTATTAACATGTTAATATTATTGATTAAAAAAAATTTGTTATTGTTGAATGATTGTATTATATCCTTTAAATTGAATTATTATTTATGAATATTTTATCATAGTGTCATGAGATTTTATAACATATATGTGATATTGAAATTTGGTATAATGTGTATCAAATAACTTTCAAGCATTGTATTAATTATTTTATAATTTATTTTTGCTATTAATTTATAAATGTTATTATGAAAGTAAAGTTGTTTTAGTAGTTGCAATTGTACTGTCGAGGTGACGAAGACGATGTTAAAGATTTTCAGGTATATTTTATAATGATTTATTTTATTGCAACATGATTATTATAATCAGAAACTAATCATGACAAAAATATGAACATATTGATTTTGAATTGAAATTCATGCATTTGTGATGGTGGTTATGAAAAAAAAAATTTAAATTTACACATATTTAGATGTGAGCTTTATTCATGCAAATGTTTAAACCTGAAAGATATGACCTTCAGAATATGATGATTTTATACACTTGAAGTTGCAAGATCTCCTATCTAAAGCTCATTATAATTGGATGTACTTGAAGTTGAAAATTTTTAAAATTTGTGAGTGAGTATAAGTCTTCAGTACCTTTTTATTCTTCAAATTTGGCTCTATATTACTAATGAGAACTTGTTAGAGACTTTTTTTTAACTTTTTATTTTTCAAATGTGCTCTTGCAGTAGCATTATCATGAAAAAGATTTTAAATGTTTACTTATGCTTGAATAAAATAACAAGCTATTAATGAAAATCGTGAAGCTCATCCTACTAGGTCTGCTCCATTCCTGAAGTGGGTGCATCAATACATAATAAATCCTAAAGATGTAACCGTGGACGTGGTAGGTGGAACTATAATAATCGACAAAGAGGTGGTCATAATAATTCTTTTCACCATCAGAAGTGGAAAAATAAAGATAAGGAAAAGACAAAAAAGAATTTCTAATAGAACACTTTAAGAAGTAGAGTAACTTATGTTATTGAAGGCCATTGGTTGCGTACTTGTCGTACGCCTAAACATTTAAAAAAAAGTTTAGGCCCAATATAGGAACAATGGTTAAGTTTAGGGTTTAAGTTGAGCAAAAAAAATTTAAGCCCTAATATGAGAATAGTTGACAAAGTTAAGGCTCCAAAAATTGATTTAACCCATTAATTTACTAGCTGTGTTTGAGCAAATATCTTGAACGAGGATTGATCCAAACAAACTCTAGGCAAGTTAAGCCTAGTACTAACCCATTTCTTTTA
Organism: Gossypium hirsutum; assembly: GCF_007990345.1. Classification (NCBI taxonomy): domain Eukaryota; kingdom Viridiplantae; phylum Streptophyta; class Magnoliopsida; order Malvales; family Malvaceae; genus Gossypium; species Gossypium hirsutum. The sequence continues at coordinate 2,216,665 of NC_053436.1, forward strand.
TTGGGTTATTGGAACGTTCATGGTTTGATGCACAAATATATATTTAACCATTCAGTTGATATGTTCATGGTTATTGGAGTTGGAAAAGATCGATTGTTGAATTCAACTTTGGGTAAACAACTATTAAACTCTTGGGCAAATAACCTCATAAAAACTCTTTATTTCCCCTTTTATAATTTACTTCTTACTCTCAAGATTTTTCAATTTTCCTTTTCTTTCAGTTAAATCCTTGGCCCATATAAAATCCAATGAGTACTAGAACTCTAAAATTATTTATCAACACTATATGTTTAATTTTCAATATTAAATTCGATTTATGAGAATTAATTCTTAGAAAACCTCATGATAATTTATCAGAATTTTGCAAAATTCGACTCCCAAAATTTTGGGTGTTGCAAAAATCAATTTTGATTGCAATTTATACCGAAAAACATAGATGTAATCTAGGCTCTGATACCAATTGTTGGAAAAATTGATGCAAAAATGTTTGAGTTGGCTCAATAAGATTTTAACTTTTTTTTTATAAAATAAGACATTTTTTTCTCAACAAAATTATTTTATTAAAATTAAAAAGGTAAAGTTTACCCATACAAAAGACTAGAAACAAACCAAAAGCAAACATCACCCACACATAAAACCAACCTTACAAGAATGAGAAACAACATTGAAAACACTAGAAAATAGAATCCAAAGACAAAAGTTAGCACCAAATTAAAAGCCAAATATGCAACAGTAGAGACCATTTATGTTACCAAGCCATCACCATCCTTTAACACTCCAAAATTGCAAGGCCAATTTGATTCAATAATTGAAGTTCCACAAAAGACTTAATGGAGATCGATCAAATTAATTTTCAAATCTTAAGGATGGACTTCGCATCAACAATCCTTTGATGCTCAATGGTAACACCAAACAACCCTTTTTTTAAAGAACCTAACTGTAACTTTCCACAAGTTAATAAATCCCAAAACAACAAACAACTATCGAACCTCCAACTCAAGTGAGCCATCAAATCAACGGTACCTTATACAACCATTGAGAAGGACATAGAGTTGCAAAGTAGTTGATGGTCACTGAACTAACTATAAATAAGACAAAGGCAAGCGCACCTATCTAACAATAGTATAATTATGGTGAGTAGCGAATATCGTATCCACGAGAACTAAAAGTATTAGTAATTACCCTTTTTCTATTATTTAGTCGACAATTTGGATAGATGTTGTAGAAGCCCAAATTGCCCGGGCCCGATTTCATCAAAACCCAACCAAACCTCTAAACCCACTAAAACCCTTAACCCATGACCCATTTACATCTACTCAAACCCATTACAAAACCCAAACATTAAACCCAATTCAAAAGCCCATTAAGCCCCCAAAAAAAAACCTAACCCAAAAAAAAAGAAAAAAAGAAGAAAAAAGAAAAACCTAACCCAAAAAAAAAAAACTAAGAAACCCTAGCCACCTAGCCACTTTCCCACTTGCCCCATTTTTCCTCCCATTTTTGATATCCATTGTCTACCACCACCACCTACAAAATAGAAAAAGAAATAATAGAAAATCATCTAAAAGATGGCTATAAAAAGCCATTCAAAAATCATGTAAGGAAGGAGGGGGATTTTACAAAGATTGAAGAAGCAGACAAACACAAAAATTCCTTCAAATTTTGAACACAAAAGAAACATCAATAAAAATGTTGTATTTTTTTCTTTTTTCCTCTTCTTTTGAATCTTTTTTCTTTCTTTTTTTTTGTGTTGTTTTTTTCTTTCTTTATATATACATATATTGTTTAAAAAAAATTATTTACATTTTCCGGCCACCGTGGGCTGTGGCCGTCGGTGGCCGGCAGTGGCCGACGACGGGCCGCAACCGACGATCGGCCGGTGACCGGCCCCCTTGGCCGGATTTCCTTTTCCCCCCTCCCTTCTCTCTTCTTTCTCCCTTCCTTTTTTTTCTTTCTCTCTTCAAAATGATTTTTTTGTCAAAAATTGGCCTTAAAGTATGTAGCGCTTTGCGATTTAGTCCCTCTTACTATGTTATGTTTTGAGGGAAGGAATATTTTCTGTTTTGGCCCCCCACTGTTTCCGCGCGTGTTCAATATAGTCCTTTCCTTTTATTTTTATTTCAATTTTGCCCCAAATATTTTGTTTTTAGTTCAATTTAATCATTTTTTAGTTATTTTACTATTTAAATTAATTATTTTAGTATTATTATTATATTTTATTGACTTATGTAGTGTGTTAATAATTTTTTATCATTTCTAATACGTATATATATATTATATATATTTTATATATATTATGTATATATATATTTTTAATGCAATTAGTTATATATTTCTTATACTATTCCATGTATGTATTTTATATCATCTTATGTATATATTCTTAAATATTATTATATATAAATATATATATATTTTAAAATACCATATTGTGTATATATTATTATTACTAATTATTACTATTGCTAGTATTATTATAATTATTATTACATTAGTGTATATTTTATGTACATATATATATATTTTGTACATATCATTATTTTATATTATTGTTGTAAATTTTTTATGTATATATTTTTTATGTACGTTTCCTAATAATTTCTTTTATTGTAGATATTATTATTATTATTACATACTTTTATTATATGCACATATATATATATGTATTTTTATGTACATATTATTATTTATATTATTATTACCAAATATATCATTTTTCCTATTTTATTATTAGTACATGATTTGTTTTTATTTTCTTTTTTTTGTAAATATCATTGTTATTGTTATTCTAATATTCTAGTATTCCATGTTAATATTTTTCATTAATAATATCATTTTTTGCGTCATTTATCTATTTTTAATTTCTCACTTTAGGAATATTTTTTCTCATGTTTTAATTAATTTCAATAAATAAGGCAATGTTTCGCATTTTGGAACATCGAAGAATTGTGCCCTAACTTACGGGGTTTCGGTTCTCTCGTTGCTTTTAAATAGCTAAATATCCTTTTGAGTTTTGAAATATACGGATTTCCAATTTAAATTAAAAGACGACCTTGTGCTCGGGAATTCATGGTATTGTGTCCTAACTTACGGGATGTGATACTCCGACATCTCGAGATAAGGAAATCATTAAACAAATCGATTTAAGCTAATTCAAGAATTTTAAAATCAGTATTAATAGAAAAGATCGTATTTCAAGTCCCTTCCTGATTTTTTAATTTTCGACATTAAGACAATAACTAATCAATTCGGTACCAATTTTTTGGGCGTGTCGAGAGTGCTAATCCTTCCTCGCACGTAACCGACTCCCGAACTCATTCTCTCAAGTTTCGTAGACCAAAGGCCCTGTTTTAGTAAACTAAAATTGATTTATTAAAACAAAGGTGATCCGATCACACCTGATAAAAGATTGGTGGCGACTCCCGTTTAAATTTTCACTTTCAAACAAAGTCGATCCCCGTTTTCAAAAGAATGGTTTCGACAGCTTGGGGACTCCAATGGGGACCTCTAGAGTCGAGCCTTAAATTGATTATTTTTTGTCTTTTGTCAAAAATTGAAAATCAATTTTAAATTTACTACATTGCACGTTGTCTGTTATTTTCACGACTCTCTTCATAATATGCTTGCTTTAAGTGGTTTAATTCTTTGAGGTATCTTTGCATATCGCATCGCATTATTGGTCAATTTCACCCTCTTAAGTGGAAGTGAAAAACTACTCCTTCGTGAGGTCTTCACCTCCGTATAGAATAGTGGATCGCTTTCGGGATACATCCGTACCTGCGTCTTCGTGAGGTTTTCACCTCCGTATAGCCGTAGGGAAATGTATTCCCCTGAATCGAACTCGGTCTGTATGAACCTATAATGGGTGAGGATCGAGGAATCTGCCGGTTTGGGTACCCCTACTTTAGAACTAAGCAGCATATAGAGAGACCTAGGAGCTCACCCTAGGTAAAGCCACTCCGAACTCCTAGCAGTTACCCGACTAGGTGCTTTATTTGATTTATTTCTCCTGTGCTAACGTGTTTTGTTTTTGTTTTTTTTATATAAATGCATTGCATTACATCATTATAGAAAGGAGGTATTGATTCATATTTGATTGCTAAATAGAGCAGTTTGTCATAAGAAAACGAATTTCTTGATAAAGTAGATTATAATACGGTTGTCTAAATATGGTCCAAGTGAACACATGAAAGAAGATTGATAGCCCGTGAAGAAATACAAGACTTTGCTTCATTGCCTGAAGAAAGAAACTGACAAAGACTATTCGAGAGCCGTCACGTCTTGACCTTCTTAAAGGAGCTGACAAGTATCACAGTAATAAGTGAGCAACGAGTCGCAGCCTGGATCGAGCAAAAAAGGAGTTAATATAGACATCTCTTGGAGAATTCATCAGACTCGACCATAAAATCCGGATATGAAGAAGAAGATAGGTGTCTTCACTTGGAATATGAGAGAAAAGCCGTATATGTAGTCTGTTTTATGTAAAGGAATTTTCTTTCTAGAAAAGTTGTTCTAATGAAATTAAATTTAGAATCAATGCCTTCCTTTTTTTTGCATTCATGCATTTGCATTACATTACATCAAAGAAAAGAATGTGTTGATTCGAAATTCGATTCCTAAATAGAATAGTTTGTCATAAAGAAACAAATTTTTTGATAAAGTGAATTATAGTGCGGTCGTCTCAATATAGTCCAAATAAACACAATGAGAGAAAGCTGATGTCTACGGAGGAATACATGATGTAATTGCCGGAGATTCAAGCCAACAAAGGTTATCCAAGTGCATGACGAGAGAAAGATAGAAGTCCATGAAGGAATACATGACTGGATTTAATTACCGACGAAGATTATCTGAGAGCTGGTACTTTTTGATGAGTATCATGGAGATAAGTGAGCAAGAGATCGAGGCTCAGATTAAGCAGCAATGAGCTAGCAAAGGCATATTTTGGAGAATTTACAAGATTCGACCATGAAGAAAAGATCAGCATTTACTTGGACTATGAAGGGCAAGACCGCATATGTAATCTATTTTCATGTAAGGGAATTTGTTTTCTAGAAAAGTTGTTCTAATGGAATTGAATTCAGAATCAACGTCTTCCTTTCTTTTGCATTCATTCCATACATTTGCATTGCATTGCATTGCATCATTGGCATTAAACTTTCATTAAAAGGCCCTAATTAGGTAAAATTATTTCAGAATCGACAAAAGATATGGACCAAAGGTTGGAAAGAATAGAGCAAAGGCAAATACGGATGCAAGAGCAATTGATCCAAATTTAACAAGATATGCGAGAACAAATGCTAGAACTCCAAAAAATATGATGGGCCAGTTAACCCATTTACTGGCCAAAGAATTTGAAAAAAAGAGTAGCCCAGTGGTTAATAGTGAGGATGATGAAGACATCGTCTATTCCCCAAGTCTTGCCCCAGTAAGCGTCCTGATCAAACCAAACATGCAAGGGGCACCCGTCATTATCGGACCCCAATATCGGACTGATGCCTCGGTACTGTCGAACTTCCCGATAAGTTTAGGTTTTAACCCAGAAAATGATCGAGCCAAACTAGTTGTTTTGGAAAATATGAAAGAAAAGGGAGTGTGGACTTTAAAGGCCCCGGAGAAGAAGAAAAATGAATCAAATGATGCGAGTAGGTATAACAAGGGTCGTTCGAAGGCAACTACCAGCTATCAAGTTTTCCAAAGGCGAGGACCCAATCCGAGACTGAACTCGAGAAAACCCCAGTTCACGTCCACCCCAATCACGTATAGGGAGTTGTACCATATTTTGTTCGACGCACATGTCGTATCCCCTTTTTACATGAAACCCCTGAAACCCCCGTACCTGAAATGGTACGATCCAAACGCTAGTTGTGCATACCATGCGGGAAACCAGGGACATTCCACGAAAACTGCCTAGCCTTTAAGAGGAGAGTTCAAGGACTCATTGATGCGGGTATCCTACGATTCGATAGTGCCAGTAACGCAACTGGGAACCCGTTCCCTAACCATACCGAAGGAAATATGGGCGCAGCAGGGAAAGAAGGGGAATGGCAAGTCAGAAGATGTGTTTCGAAAATAAGGACGCCTCTGCAGAAAATCTGGGAAGCACTGGTTAAGAAGGGATTGCTCTGTCGCCCCGATGATAATCTCAGAGAAGAAGGTCAGGTTTTTTGTGATTTCTATGGAATTGTAGGGCACGACATTCAATCGTGTGAGGAATTTAAAAGGTTACTTCAAGACCAGATGGATAATAAGGAGATTAAGGTCCTTAATAAGAGAGAAGAGGCCAACGAAAGAGAAATATGCGCCTCTGATAGCCAGTCATCAGGTCCCCCTTATAGCGCAGATCGACCGTTGGTAATTTATTATGACGCGACGAAGGAGCCAGTGAAACCAAAAATGATAATCGAAGTACCGTCTCCTTTCCCGTACAAGGACGACAAAGCCGTACCATGGAAATACGACGTCAATATCGTCACACCTGAAGATGAAAAACCCAAAGCCATGACTGGAAGTGTTGGGGAAGTAGGTCATTTCACTCGTAGCGGAAGATGTTATTCAAAAGAGGTCGAATCAGTAAAGAATAACAGTGACTTGAAACAGAAAGGAAAAGCACCGATGCATGTGACTGAAGATGAGTATGAAACTGTGCCTGAACAAGAAGCTAAAAAGCCTGTGGACGAGGAAGAAGCACAGGAATTTTTAAAATTTATCAAGCACAGTGAGTACAACGTGGTAGAATAATTGAGTAAGCAGCCAGCGTGAATCTCGGTATTATCTTTGCTGTTGAATTTAGAACTACACCGGAATGCTTTGCTGAAAGTGTTAAATCAAGCTTATGTGGCAAACAATGTATCCGTTGAAAAACTGGATAGGTGGGTGAACAACTTGAATGCGGATAATTTCATTTCTTTTAATGATGATGAAATACCGCCCAATGGTAGAGGCTCAGTGAAAGCATTGCATATCACAACCCGTTATAAGGGCTATATAATACCGAATGTGCTCATCGACAATGGATCGGCACTCAATGTCATGCCTTTAGCCACACTTTCTAGGATTCTGATGGATTTGTCCTATTTAAGGCCCTGCCATTCTACAGTAAGGGCATTCGATGGAACAAGACGAGAAGTTATGGGAAAAATTGAGATCCCTTTAGAAGTGGGTCCCTACATATACGATATTGAGTTTCAAGTCATAGACATTACACCATCATACAATTGTCTCTTGGGAAGACCTTGGATTCATTCTGCTGGAGCGGTCCCATCATCCCTTCATCAAAAGATGAAATTCATCATGGATGGCTGTTTGGTCACTGTCGAGGGAGAAGAAAACATTGTAGCATCTATTTCTGCCGACGCACCATATATTGAAGTGAGTAAAGATGCTATGGAATGTTCCTTCCGATCTCTTGAATTTGTCAATGCCACATTTGTCGCTGAGGGAAACAGAATTCCCGAGCCAAAACTGTCGAGAAATACCAATATGGGTGTCAAGTTGACTGTAGGAAAGGGAGCTCGAGCAAGGAAAGGTTTGGGAAGGTACCTGCAAGGAATAGTCAGGGCCCTAAAGCCAGTGCACCACAAGGTCCGATACGGTTTGGGGTTCCAGCCGGACATGCGTCAAAGAAGAAAACAGTGGAAGAAGGATTAAGAGAGAAGGATCGCAAGAACTTTGGGCCTAGAAATAGAATGGGAGCCCATAACGTACCCTCCTTTGTCAAAAACATTTACATCTGCAGGAATGATATACCCCAGACAGGATAATATACAAAGAACGCTGTTATTAATTGAAAGGGGTCTTCAGAATGTCAGTATAAATGTCATTGACAAAGAAGCTAACGCAAGTAAAGACGTCTCAAGGATACGCCCTTGTCCCCTGGGTTTCAAGTTGAACAATTGGACTGCCGAGGATCTTCTTGTAGTTTATAAGTCTTCAGAGTAATGCTCAAACATTAACATTCTGTTATGTCCTTAGATATAATAGAATTCTTTTGTAAGAGCCTGCATTCGCTCTTTATCATTCAAATGAATATCAATAAAGATGCATTTCGTCATAATCTTTCACATTATCACTAATTTCATAATCATTTTCTCATGCCATAGCCAATCCTTACATCTGCCTCATCCCATGCCATAAAATTTCGTTTGTTGGTTTCAATACTTGGATGCCCCTCTATAGTTCCCTTTTCCATTAAACTTTCAGGTGCTCAGATGTCAACAGTATGAACAAACCCGTTACGAGTCCTGAAATCGATTTTGAGAAGGCTGTTTGTTTAGGAGAATTCGAAGCCGAAGAAAATGCTGAACACTATATCTCGTCTCCTGATTTGCTAAGAATGGTGGAACAAGAGGATAAACAGATTTTTCCTCATCAAGAATCTGTTGAAACAATAAATCTGGGAACTGAAGAAATGAGGCAAGAAGTGAAGATTGGGACTTCTATTTCAGGGGGCACCAGGCATAATTTGATTGCTTTGCTCCGCGAATACAAAGATGTATTCACATGGTCATATCAAGACATGCCAGGATTGGATGAAGATGTAGCGGTCCATAAGCTCCCATTAAAGCCAGAATGCAAGCCTATTCAACAAAAGCTAAGACGGATGAGGCCTGAGATGTTGTTGAAGATAAAAGAGGAAGTCAATAAGCAATTTGATGCTGGCTTCCTACAAGCCTCCAAATATCCAGAATGGGTGGCTAACATAGTCCCGGTACCAAAGAAAGACGGTAAAGTACGAATGTGCGTGGATTATCGTGACCTGAATCGAGCAACCTAAAGATAATTTTCCCTTACCACACATTGATACGTTGGTGGATAACACGGCAAAACATTCATTGTTTTCCTTCATGGATGGATTCTCGGGGTACAATCAGATCAAAATGGCCCCGGAAGATATGGAGAAAACTACCTTCATAACGATGTTGGGAACATTCTGCTACAAGGTGATGCCTTTTGGGTTAAAGAATGCAGGGGCAACATATCAGAGGGCTATGGTGACGTTATTCTATGATATGATGCATAAAGAAATAGAGGTCTATGTCGACGATATGATTGCTAAATCCCGAGGGAAAGAAGAGCATGTAGTGAACCTGAAGAAGTTGTTCTACAGACTGAGAAAGTTCCAGCTAAAGCTCAATCCGGCCAAATGTACGTTTAGAGCTACCTCAGGAAAATTACTTGGTTTCACTGTCAGCGAGAGAGGTATTGAAGTTGATCCAGATAAAATAAAAGCCATTCAAGAGTTACCACCTCCGCGCACGCAAAAGGAAGTCAGAGGATTTTTAGGGAGATTAAACTACATCGCCCGATTTATCGCTCAACTTACCGACCAATGCGACCCAATCTTTCAACTCCTTCGAAAACATAATCCCGGAGAATGGAACGAGAAGTGCCAAATGGCTTTTAAGAAGATAAAACAGTATTTGTCGAGTCCTCCAGTACTAGTACCGCCAACTCCGGGAAGACCATTAATTTTGTATCTGACAGTGTTCGAAAATTCAATGGGTTGCGTACTGGGGCAACATGACGAGTCAGGAAAGAAAGAAAAGGCGATCTACTACCTCAGTAAAAAGTTCACTGAATATGAGGTAAAGTATTCATCCATTGAAAAATATTGTTGCGCTCTGGTTTGAGTAGCTCGGAGACTCAGGCAATACATGTTGTATCATACGACATGGTTAATTTCAAAGCTAGATCCAATAAAGTACATGATGGAATCACCTACACTCTCAGGAAGAATGGCACGGTGGCAGATCTTACTATCAGAGTACGACATCGTCTATGTGAGTCAAAAGTCAATAAAAGGAAGCGCAATAGCTGACTTTTTGGCGACCCGAACAATGGATGAATATGAGCCATTGAGATTTGAATTCCCGGATGAAGATTTGATGTGCATTACAGAAAAAGAATGCGAGTCACCAAAAGAGAAGTCATGGAAGATGAGCTTTGATGGTGCATCAAACGCATTGGGGCACGGGGTTAGAGCAGTCTTAGTATCATCAGAAGGGAACCATTACCCACTCACTGCCAGGTTGAACTTCTTCTGTACTAATAACATAACGGAATATGAGGCATGTATCATGGGACTTCGTGCAACTATTAAACAAAACGTCAAAACTTTAGAGGTATCCGGAGACTCAGCCTTGGTGATTTACCAAATCCGTGGAGATTGGGAAGTGAGAGACTCGAAACTGGTTAAATACAGTGACCTAATGGCAGAATTGATTAAAAAATTCGAAGAAATAACTTTTAATTACTTCCCACGAGAAGAAAACCAGTTAGCTGATGCCCTGGCCACGTTGGCTTCAATGTTCAAAGCGAGCAGAGAAACTGAAATAATGCCTCTTCAAATGAGCATATACGAAGTCCCTGCCCATTGTTTCAGCATTGAAAAGGAGCCAGACGGACGGCCATGGTTCCATGATATCTTAGAATATATCAAGAATCAAAAGTATCCTGAACAAGCAAACGAGAACGACAAAAGAACAATCAGAAGAATGGCAGCGGAATTTGTTCTTGATGGGGACATCCTGTACAAAAGAGGAAAAGATCAGGTGCTCTTGAGATGCGTAGATGCTGTTGAGGCTAGAAAAATACTTGAAGACGTCCATGAGGGAATTTGTGGGAACATGCCAATGGTTTCACTATGGCCAGGAAGATTATGAGACTCGGATATTACTAGCTGACGATGGAAAATGACTGTATTAATTTCGCACGAAAATGCCACAAATGTCAAATTTATGGTGATAAAATTCATGTAGCCCCTTTGCCTCTTCACGTCATGACTTCTCCGTGGCCTTTTTCTATGTGGGGCATGGATGTTATAGGGCCAATTTCCCCAAAAGCTTCTAATGGACACCGGTTCATTTTTGTGGTTATTGATTACTTCACAAAATGGATAGAAGCTGCTTCGTTTGCCAATGTGACAAAGACTGCAGTTTGCAGATTTTTGAAAAAGGAAATCATTTGTCGATATGGTTTGCCTTAGAGAATCATTTCAGATAATGCCTTGAATCTGAACAACAAGATGATGAAAGAAGTGTGTGAGCAATTCCAAATAAAACATCATAACTCCTCACCCTATCGCCCAAAGATGAACAGAGCTGTTGAAGCAGCCAATAAGAATATTAAAAAGATTATTGGGAAAATGACCGAGACATATAAAGACTGGCACGAGAAGCTACCATTTGCTTTGTATGCATATCGTACATTTGTGCGGACATCTACGGGAGCAACTCCTTTCTCTCTGGTCTATGGAATGGAAGCTGTGCTACCCATCGAAGTTGAGATCCCCTCTCTACGAGTCTTAATGGAATCAAAACTAGAAGAAGCAGAATGGGTTCGAGCTCGATATAACCAGTTAAACCTTATTGAAGAAAAACGTCTGCAGGTAGTCTGCCATGGACAGATGTACCAGAAAAGGATGATCGCAGCCCATGACAAGAAGGTACAACCAAGAGAATTCCACGAAAGAGAACTCGTGCTGAGGAAGATTCTCCCAATACAAAAAAATTTCCGAAGAAAATGGGCACCAAATTGGGAAGGTCCATACGTCATAAAGAAGGCATTTTCGGGCGGAGCTTTGATCCTCACCGAGATGGATGGGAAAGAGTTACCGAGTCCAGTGAATTCAGATGCTGTAAAGAAATATTATGCTTGAAAAAGGAAACCAAGATGAAAACCCAAAAAGAGCATATAAAAAAAAAGAAAGAAAAAAGGGTGATCAAGGTGAAAACCCGAAAAGGGCGTCTTGATTAAACACAAAAGATTAGGATGAAAACCCGAAAGGGCATTCTAATGAAGTAAACCCGGGCTTAAAGAACAAGGCGTTTTGAACGGTGGGTCAAATAGTGAGACTACCGTATTTGAAGCATTTCTGAAAGCTCGAAATCTTTTACGCAAGAAGCCATGCTCGAAAAGATTCTTGATTGAGGAATGTGGAAGAGTTCATGCATTGAATATCTAGAGCATTTGTATTCGTTGAATGCAATCCCTTTTCTCTTTATGACACTCTTTTACTATCATTGGTTAACTTTCTTTGTTTGCTACATCTGAAATGAATAAATGTGAGGTATCCTTTTGTCCCTACCTGACCATTTTCACGCATCTCATTATGTGATTCATTTACATGATAAATAGTGAAATGACATACTCTAAACGAAAGAAATGTTAAGCATTACCCGGGTAAGAATTTGATAAGTACAAGAGCCTCAATGCAAGGACAAAGCTCAACCAAGGGCAAAAGAGTGATATTTGAGAAACATTGATTACTCGTGAAACTTGAGGACGGGTACAGGGCCTAAAGAGAAAGTTAGGAGCCGAAGTAATGAATACAGATCATCACGAAAATTGTGATGAAAAAGGGCAAACGACAAACATGCCTAAGACACATAGCATAATCATGTAGGCATAAAATCATTTACGAAAAACATGTGCATATCATGATAACATCATGCATGACATATACAGGTACTCCAGTAGAGCAAGAAGATGTGATGATAGCTGAAAAGACACATGAGTTCCACCAGATGACATGTTCTAGTATTCTGATATTTTATTTCAAAATTCAATTCATATTGCGAGAGGTGAGTTGAGCCTCGGGACACGCTGAGGTATTATCAATTTTTTGTATGTTCAACTCATATTGCGAGAGGTGAGTTGAGCCTCAGGACGCGCTGAGGTATTTTTAAAAAAATCAACTCATATTGCGAGAGGTGAGTTGAGCCTCAGGACACGCTGAGGTAATTTCAATTTCTGTTGTCAAAAAAAATCAACTCGTATTGCGAGAGGCGAGTTGAGCCTTAAGTCACACGCCGAGGTATTTTCAATTTTCGTTTCTGCCTTTTAAAAAATTCAACTCATATTGCGAGAGGTGAGTGGAGCCTCAGGACACGCTGAGGTAATTTCAATTTCTGTTATCAAAAAAAAAATCAACTCATATTGCGAGAAATGAGTTGAGCCTCAAGACGCTGAGGTAATTTCAATTTCTGTTTTCAAAATTCAACTCATATTGCGAGAAATGAGTTGAGCCTCAAGACACGTTGAGGTATTTTCAATTTCTGTTTTCAAAAAAATCAACTTATATTGCGAGAGGTGAATTGAGCCTCGGTTCACATGCTGAGGTATTTTCAATTTCTGTCTTTCAAAAAAAAAATCAACTCATATTGCGAGAGGTGAGTTGAGCTTCAGATCACACATTGTGGTATTTTTTTCAATTTATATTGCGAAAGGTGAGTTGAGCTTTTTAATTTCTGCGAGAGGTGAGTTGAGCCTCGAGTCACATGTCGAGGTATTTTCAAAATCTGCTTTTCAAGATAAGTTTCAAAAATCAACTCATATTGCGAGAGGATCACATGCCGAGTAGAAAATAAAGATTGAAGCTGATTGAAGACGTCAGATTCTGTCTCCTTAAAGTTGCAGTAGAGTTGATCGAGGGCATCAGATCTTGCCTTTCTGAAGTCGCAAAAGAAAAGACCACAAACCTTATCTCACTGAAGCGATAGAAGAGAAGATTGAAGTTGTAGATCTCACCTTTCTGAAGTTACAGTGAAGTAGATCGAAGCCATAAATTTCATATCCTTGAATTCATATTGCGAGAGGTGAGTTGAGCCTCAGGACACGCTGAGGTAATTTCAATTTCTGTTGTCAAAAAAAAAATCAACTCGTATTGCGAGAGGCGAGTTGAGCCTTAGGTCACACGCCGAGGTATTTTCAATTTCTGTTTCTGCCTTTCAAAAAAATCAACTCATATTGCGAGAGGTGAGTGGAGCCTCAGGACACGCTGAGGTAATTTCAATTTCTGTTGTCAAAAAAAAATCAACTCATATTGCGAGAAATGAGTTGAGCCTCAAGACGCTGAGGTAATTTCAATTTCTGTTTTCAAAATTCAACTCATATTGCGAGAAATGAGTTGAGCCTCAAGACACGTTGAGGTATTTTCAATTTCTGTTTTCAAAAAATCAACTTATATTGAGAGAGGTGAATTGAGCCTCGGTTCACATGCTGAGGTATTTTCAATTTCTGTCTTTCAAAAAAAAATCAACTCATATTGCGAGAGGTGAGTTGAGCTTCAAATCACACATTGTGGTATTTTTTTCAATTTATATTGCGAAAGGTGAGTTGAGCTTTTTAATTTCTGCGAGAGGTGAGTTGAGCCTCGAGTCACATGTCGAGGTATTTTCAAAATCTGCTTTTCAAGATAAGTTTCAAAAATCAACTCATATTGCGAGAGGATCACATGCCGAGTAGAGAATAAAGGTTGAAGCTGATTGAAGACGTCAGATTCTGTCTCCTTAAAGTTGCAGTAGAGTTGATCGAGGGCATCAGATCTTGCCTTTCTGAAGTCGCAGAAGAAAAGCCCACAAACCTTATCTCACTGAAGCGATAGAAGAGAAGATTGAAGTTGTAGATCTCACCTTTCTGAAGTTACAATGAAGTAGATCGAAGCCATAAATTTCATATCCTTGAAGTCACATTGGAATAGATTGAAGCTACAAGGCGTATATCATAAGATGCAGTGGAGTGAACCAAAGCTACAAGATGCGGTGGACTGAAAAAGGACTAACTAAACAAGAAGAGTTCTAAAGCAAGTCAAGACTTAGCAAGACCGGGCAAATTTGGTCTTCCTTGAAAGTCTTTGCTCTATTCCTGTTGCACGACAATAAGCAAAGAGGGGCAGCTGTAGAAGCCCAAATTACCCGGGCCCGATTTCATCAAAACCCAACCAAACCTCTAAACCCACTAAAACCCTTAACCCATGACCCATTTACATCTACCCAAACCCATTACAAAACTCAAACATTAAACCCAATTCAAAAGCCCATTAAGCCCCCCCCCAAAAAACCTAACCCAAAAAAAAAAGAAAAACCTAACCCCCCCAAAAAAAACTAAGAAACCCTAGCCACCTAGCCACTTTCCCACTTGCCCCATTTTTCCTCCCATTTTTGATATCTATTGTCTACCACCACCACCTACAAAATAGAAAAAGAAATAATAGAAAATCATGTAAAAGATGGCTATAAAAAGCCATTCAAAAATCATGTAAGGGAGGAGGGGGATTTTACAAAGATTGAAGAAGGAGACAAACACAAAAATTCCTTCAAATTTTGAACACAAAAGAAACATCAATAAAAAGGTTGCACTTTTTTCTTTTTTCCTCTTCTTTCGAATCTTTTTTCTTTCTTTTTTTGTGTTGTTTTTTTTTCTTTCTTTATATATACATATATTGTTAAAAAAATTTATTTACCTTTTCCGGCCACCGTGGGCGGTGGCCGACGATTGGCCGGTGACCGGCCCCCCTTGGCCGGATTTCCTTTTCCCCCCTCCCTTCTCTCTTTTTTCTCCCTTCCTTTTTTTTTCTTTCTCTCTTCAAAATGATTTTTTTTGTCAAAAATTGGCCTTAAAGTATGTAGCGCTTTGCGATTTAGTCCCTCTTGCTATGTTATGTTTTGAGGGAAGGAATATTTTCTGTTTTGGCCCCCTACTGTTTCCGCGCGTGTTCAATATAGTCCTTTCCTTTTATTTTTATTTCAATTTTGCCCCAAATATTTTGTTTTTAGTTCAATTTAATCATTTTTTAGTTATTTTACTATTTAAATTAATTATTTTAGTATTATTATTATATTTTATTTACTTATGTAGTGTGTTAATAATTTTTATCATTTCTAATACGTATATATATTATATGTATTTTATATATATTATGTATATTTTTTTTAATGCAATTAGTTATATATTTCTTATACTATTCCATGTATGTATTTTATATCATCTTATGTATATATTCTTAAATATTATTATATATAAATATATATATTTTAAAATACCATATTGTGTATATATTATTATTACTAATTATTACTATTGCTAGTATTATTATAATTATTATTTCATTAGTGTATATTTTATGTACATATATATATATATTTTGTACATATCATTATTTTATATTATTGTTGTAAATTTTTTTATGTATATATTTTTTATGTACGTTTCCTAATAATTTCTTTTATTGTAGATATTATTATTATTACATACTTTTATTATATGCACATATATATATATGTATTTTTATGTACATATTATTATTTTATATTATTATTACCAAATATATCATTTTTCCTATTTTATTATTAGTATATGATTTGTTTATTTTCTTTTTTTTTGTAAATATCATTGTTATTGTTATTCTAATATTCTAGTATTCCATGTTAATATTTTTCATTAATAATATCATTTTTTGTGTCATTTATCTATTTTTAATTTCTCACTTTAGGAATATTTTTTCTCATGTTTTAATTAATTTCAATAAATAAGGCAATGTTTCGCATTTTGGAACATCGAAGAATTGTGCCCTAACTTACAGGGTTTCGGTTCTCTCGTTGGTTTTAAATAGCTAAATATCCTTTTGAGTTTTGAAATACACGGATTTCCAATTTAAATTAAAAGACGACCTTGTGCTCGGGAATTCATGGTATTGTGTCCTAACTTACGGGATGTGATACTCCGACATCTCGAGATAAGGAAATCATTAAACAAATCGATTTAAGCTAATTCAAGAATTTTAAAATCAGTATTAATAGAAAAGATCGTATTTCAAGTCCCTTCCTTATTTTTTAATTTTCGACATTAAGACAATAACTAATCAATTCGGTACCAATTTTTTGGGCGTGTCGAGGGTGCTAATCCTTCCTCGCACGTAACCAACTCCCGAACTCATTCTCTCAAGTTTCGTAGACCAAAGGCCCTGTTTTAGTAAACTAAAATTGATTTATTAAAACAAAGGTGATCCGATCACACCTGATAAAAGATTGGTGGCGACTCCCGTTTAAATTTTCACTTTCAAACAAAGTCGATCCCCGTTTTGAAAAGAATGGTTTCGACAGATGTGTTAATCTAAATTTACTAAACTAATTTAACTAAGAACGCAACAAAGAATGAATCAAGGAAATAATTGAATATTAACCAATGGGATAGACAATACCTAGGAAAGAATCCACCTATTATTATGAATCTGAATTAAGTGATATATTCACTTATGTCTTGATCCGTATAAATCCCTAAATAATGCTAATATCTCTTTCGAGAGTAAGAACAACTAACTTTAGGTTGATTAATTGAAATCTCTTTCTAATTAAAACCTTATCGTTGCATTACCTCGATCTATGGATTCCCCAATTAGATTTGACTCTGATCCAGTAGATTAATTTATGTCGTCCTATTTCTAGGATTGCATGCAACTCCACTCAATTATGCTAAACCTAATCTTAAACAAAGACTTTTACTCTATTGAATTAAGCACATTAGACATAATATCTCGGAAATATTAAAACAAGAAATAATCATACATAATTAAGAACAAGAATTAAGTATTTATCGCGTAAAAATAGACATTAAATAAAAGGATTCATCATAGGTTTCATCCTGAATGAAAGCATCTCAAAGTCAAAATAACCACAAGACATAAAAAAACTTATAAAAATTTCAAAAGAAATTAAAAGGAGATCTTCGATCTTGATGGAGATCCGCTTTCGAGTTGATTCTGATGGCGTTCTTTGAGTGTTTTCTTCAATCTTCTCTGATATTCCGTTATGTCTTCTTCTAATTGGTATTTATAGACTTTAGAATGCTCAGAAAGTCTGAAAATTGGGCTTTTCTGCATATTTGGGAAGCAGGGTGTAAAATCGACACGAGCTGGCACATGGGCATGTGTCCAGCCCATGTGGAAATGCCCAGGTCGTGTGTGTAACAGTCTAAAATTTCAGTGGTGTCAGAACAGTGATTCGAGATCACTAAATCTGACGACTGGGATTAGGAAATTAAAATAAAATCAAATTTAGAAGTGAGAGAGATGTTAGAAATATTTTAATTAGGTGAAATTAAAATTTAAAGAGAAATTATTAAATAAATTAAGTTGAAAACGAGGTATTGGGACCTCGATCTCATAAAACCGAGCCGAAAATATTTTTATAAATATTTATGGAGTGTTAATAATATAATGTTAAAATTTTATTAGAAAATTTTATCGTTTGGGTGGTTAATTAAATAAAAAGGACTAAATTGTAAAGGTGTAAAACTTGTGAAAGTGATTAAATTGCTTACGTGTCTAATGAGGAAGGACCTAAAGAGAAAATTTTCCCAAGGGAGATATTTTGGACGGAAATAGCTGAGAAAAAGTCAGGAAATTAGTGAAATAAGGGCAAAATTGGAATATTGCCAAGACTAACTAAATGAAGTTAGGACTAAATTGGAATTATCTAGGTTTTTCTTCATTTTTCTTCTTTATCATCAGCTAAAAATGCCATAGGAGGCCTGGATAAGCTGGTTTTTCATATTTTTTCATCATGTGAGTTTAATTCTTGCTTTTTCTTTGTAATTTTTGTGTTTTTAAGACTTTTACAACTAGGTCCTACTATTAAATTCATTTGTTTTTGATTCTATGAGTGAAATTGAAAGTTTAAATGAATAATTTATGTAATTTTATGATTATTTAGCATGTATTTTAAGTTTTAATCTTATTATATGATGATTTTATTAAGCAATTTTAGTGGAAATTGATTTTTAGGACCTAATTGTGAAAAAGTTTGGAATTAAGGTATAATGCTAAAATTATGATTTAAAAAGGTTATGAAGTAGTTTAAAGTAATATAATAAAGTGATAAGTGAGAAAAATTAGTTCAATTGGAGGGTTAATTGAGCAAGGACTAAATTGTAAAAATTGTAAATTTTAGGGTAAAAGTGAAATTTCGAAAATAAAAGTGCATAATCTGTAAATTAGAGTATAATTTGAATAAATACTAATGAATAAATGGAAAAATTTTATATTATAGATCAAGAAATCGAGGATAAACGAGGAAAAGAGAAAATTTCGAAATAGTTCTAGAAATCTCTACAACTACTGCAAATTGTTCCGGGTAAGTTCGTACGGTTAAATTATTAAATTTCAATATTATTTTATGAATGGTGATTAATATTTATGTATGTTAATTGTTGAAAATAAGTAAATTACGTACAAAAGTTACAAAATTGAACTGAGTATTTTGGAGGAACGAAACGCAGGAAATGAGTACAATCGTTTAGTGAAAAAGATGAATTGACGGTAAATTACCCAAGTAAACCGAGATTTAGCATTTGTTGCTAATTCTCGTGTTTGCTTTCCGTTTAGCTCTTACGAGCTTCTGTTAACTCATATGAGTTTCAGTTAACCCTTTTGGGGTTCCAGTTCAGCTCTGATGAGCTTCAATTAGCCTTCGGGCTTCTGTTTAGCACTTGTGTGCTTCAGTTAGCCTTCAGGCTTTCGTTTAGCACTTATGTGCTTCAACTAGACTTCGGGCTTTAAATCATGATGTACTTAAATCCGTAAGCCGTTCGTTGAATGGACAAGTTGGTAAGTCGTAAATGTAACGTGTGGAAAAAGAAATGTAAGTAATGTTATCATTATTTATATTGAGCTCAATTAAGTAATTTTTTTTAAATGAGATTATGACTTACAGGATGAAAGTAACTTACTTGAAATGTCCATATGATTTGAATTTTGGAAAACTAATATTTGGTAAGATTTATAGTTAAAGCCGATGAACTTACTAAGCTATAGTCAGCTTACTTGTAATGTTTATTGCTCTTTGTAGATTAACGGGAGGGTTAGAGGATTGGATCATCACACTCAAGTCACACTATCTCGATTTTCTGATAGATTTTGTTATAAATACCTTAAATGGTTTATATGGCATGTATTGGAGCTTATATGACTATGTTTTGTATTAACTCATGAATATATTAGTTAAGTTAATATAAGTTGATATATGATATGAATGGAAATTAACTAAGATGTTTAAATACTACTTGAAAGTATGAATGGATATAATGTTAGATAAATAAGGACAAGTGATATTGTTATGAAACGAATGTAATTTGGATGAAGATTGTATTTATTGAGTTGTTGTTTGTATTGAATTGGTTGCAAATTTGAAATTGCAGGGAAGGTTAGATGTTTCTAAAGGGGTTATATTGAGTTTTTTTTAAATAATAATAATAATAAAATAAATAAACAAAAAAATAAAAAAGTAATTATATTACGAAAAAAAATTCCGGAGTACTTGAATAAGTCCCTATTCATTTATAATACGTGATTTAGGCCTTGAGGGTTCATAAAAGAGACTTAATGATTTAATTTTAATATGTTTGTTGTTTATTCATGAATTGTTTGTAAATTAACCAATATGTTCGGTAATGCTCGTAACCCTATTCCGGCGACAATTTGGGGTTAGGGGGTGTTACAGTGTGACTCTTAAAAACAACTCTATTTGTCCGATTTTGGCTCGTTTTTCACTCCTTTTGCTCCCAAACGCTCTCCTAAGTTTAGAAACATGAATTTAAAGGATTAGGAGCATCAAATTCACTAATTTGCATAATTAATCATTCAAAAACGCATTAAGAATGAGATTAAGATATGTTACTTTTATAGTTTATCAGCAGTTTAGACAGAAAATAACTTAGCTTCTTTGGCATAATCACACCACACTCTTGTTGTCCCTTAACATTCCACTGCATCTAATAGGCCTCAATTATCCTCGTGTTGGTCCATCAATATTGAAATAAACGACATAGTCATTGGACACTCCCAAGAAAATAGGGTAGGGTAGAATCAAGGGCAAGGCTCCACTACTTAGTCCTAGCATAAAACAAAAATTTATTGTGATATTTATAGTAATAAATTTAATCAGTTAATGTACCTATGTTTCTAAGCTTTGGGTGAGATTGAGAATGCAAGTCAGGCCTTAAAGAATATGCTGAATTTGTTAAACAGTCCAACTAGAGTCCAAATCTTTTAAGCTTCAATTGAGTAATCTTCTCCACTATTCTCAAACTCTCGAATGCTTATAAAGTAGGCTCTAACTCAAAAACCAAACACAAGGCTAAAACCAAACCGAAATACAATCTTCCAAATTTGAATTATAGTTTTCAAGAAGATTACAATTATAATATCACAAATTTAGAAAAAGAAAACTCAAGAAAAACAAAATTTATTTGAGTTCAAGAAAATTAACTCATAGAATTTCACTAAAATTTAACAAAGTTTCTCCTTAGTGTTGCATACAAATTTCGACACCCCTATTCCCTTTATATAGAAGAAAAATCACAAGAGTTATATTTGAACTAGGTGATAATAAAATAATTATTTAATAGAAAAACTAGTCCACCTAGGACTCCCGAATGAGGAGGTCAGTAGCACATTGGTAGCACCAAGGAGTAAATGTGTCGTGGCATGCATGTTTATATTGGGCTCCTTGTGCCAATTTGTATTGGGTTTGATTATATTTGCTCTTCTGTCTTGATCTAAAAAAAATCATATAATTATCCAAGCCAATTACAAAGTTTTTATCAATAAATAATTATTTCAATATTAATTAAATTAAATTAAATAACTTAAACAATCCGCCTAATTTCATTACAATCATGACGACTTTACTGTAATAGAATCTATGCATAAAATTATTTAATTGCCCAACTAAAATATAACTATGATGATTAATTAATTTAATTTTCACTTTAAACTCAATTATTTAATTTCGCACAATAAATAATACCCCAAACAAATTAAATTAATTTCTAAATTATCTATTGCCTTCTCGAGAAAATGCATTTAATGTTGATAGTAAATCATGCAATCTACTTCAAATTCATCGTTTTAGTCTAATCTTTTATAGAGTTCTTGTTATATAATCCATATAGAGTTGTATTAAGCTAACGGATGGACTAATTGAACATATATAATTAGGACTTAAATAATTTTTAATCAACTTTCAACTCTTCTTCTATTAATCGCAACGAAGTAATTCACTAAAGTATTATGGTTGAACTTCCTGTTATATACTATTATGATGAAATCTATAAGTATTTAGCTTTTATCCAATGACATTGTCATATGTGTTACCTTATATAGGATGTTTTTGGTCCCTTTAGGTTAAATCTGCTCACCTAATTCAATAAAATTTTATTTCGTGGTCACAATTATATCTTTTGCGATTAAAATGATCTTACCTAAAAACAATAATGATAGTCATTCGTCCCAGACCTGTGACCCATGGCAATATTCCATTTTCATAATCTTTACAATGTTAGCAAGTGGATATCAATTACTCTTTATTGGAGCAATAAATTCCATGATTATAAGTGATACCATGACATGATAGCTCAATCCTATTAGAGCTCTGGTTTTCAATACATCAATGTACATAAGTTATACACATATGGTCTATCACTTATCGGAATTTAGGTAAGTCACACCATTAATGTCATAAATAGAAAATTAAACCCGTAAACGAATTTAGGATGAATTCAATTTGAGTCTTTTCAAATGCATTGTTAGTCCAGTCAATCATATACATATCTCTAATTCTGAGAGAATTATTGTTATAGCCAAAACAAGCTATCTCTACATTTGGACTTATATAATACAACATAATAGCCCTGTATTTACTTGAATAATTTGCTCAATTTAATTCTGCAGACTATAAATAATATAGATCACCTACTTTTAAATTGTCGTCTCACATTATAATTTGTTGTTATAATCAAATAGTATATATTATTGAGTTCACATATGATTATAGCTAACCAGTTAAGTTGGTGTGATTCAGGTTCATCAATCAGGGCGATGGTATTTTAATGAAAAAAAAAAGCAATAAATTTTCTATGAAGGAGTTGCATAATGTGCATATATGCTTCAAAGGCTAACATTGAATGAACAAAAGGATGCCGATATATTATTGAGACTTCCTTGTATTGAAATTTGTACACGTTACAAAATAAAGCTCGCTTACTATCGTAACTCCGCAAGAATAAAGAAAACAAATTTGGAACAATGATAGGCCAATGCAAAAAAAAAAATTCAATAAATCAAAATAGTTGAAATAAAAAGAACCCAGGTAGGTTTTTGGTCTAAATGAACCAAAGAAGTGTCATTGATCAACATTTCGGAAGATCTGCTGGAGGAGGCAACAATTTCTGAGTAGGAAGTTCACCATCCAAGACAAACCAAGCCATCTTCAAGCCCCAACTGGTGTGCACTTCTAGATGGCAATGCATGAACCATACCCCTGCAAGCATGTGGTTCTTGCTGTCATTGGTCATCATCATCAACTCAAAAGCAAGGATTTGATGAACCTAATTGGTGTTAAACATGTCATTTACCTGGATTGTCTGCTAGAAAACGAATTGCAACCCAACCTCCTGATGGCACACCAACAGTGTTCCTTTCAATAGGATCAATCAGGTTGAACTTGGCAGGGTCCTAATTTGGATCAAAGTTGCCAAAACCCTGGCCGACAACGAAGAAATTGAAGCCATGTAGATGAAGAGGGTGGCTTTCAGCTCCAAGAATGTTCGTGTCCTGCATAACTAGCTACACGGAAGTGTTAAAAGGAAGCACTACTACCTTTGTTCCGTTTATTACCACAGTATTGTCAGGTGGTGTGCCTGTATAGTTAAAGGGAATTGTCGGAGTGCCAGGAAAATCAGGGGTGTAAACTCCGTTAGATTGGCCGAAGAAATGGGCCTGGAGTAGTGCTGTAGTCGGCATTGTAAACGATATATTATTCACTGAAGCTGCAAACTTGGTTCCATTAGGTCCTTGGCAGGTTTGGTTATGCTGGCATGGGCTGGTTCCAAGACCAACTGTGAAGAAAAAATGCTTATCGACCTTCCGAGGCACATTGGCAGGATATTGAGCACTGGCCAAGCTACGGAGTCTACTCGCGAAATTTGTAGCAAAGGAAGTGTCATTCAAAGCAGGTAGAATTGGTTTAAACAAGGGAAACATTTTGCTCGAATGAAGGCTGTTGGGTGGTGACTCGTATTCTAAAATACCGGCAACAGTTGAATTATCAAATGTTCCTTGGCCTGTCACATAAGGTCTAGCAGTCATGAAGAAAGTGGCATTTGGATAGCTTGGTTTAGTCTTAAGGATCACATTTGTAGTTTGACCAGGGGTGATGAGAAGTGTTTCAGTCTCAAATGGTTTAA
Organism: Gossypium hirsutum; assembly: GCF_007990345.1. Classification (NCBI taxonomy): domain Eukaryota; kingdom Viridiplantae; phylum Streptophyta; class Magnoliopsida; order Malvales; family Malvaceae; genus Gossypium; species Gossypium hirsutum. Next base: position 2,240,686 of record NC_053436.1, read on the forward strand.
CATAAATGGCATCGACATCAACAGCAGTTAGTGTGTGATTTGCTATACTGAAGAAGAGCTCATCGTTGAGTGCCGCATTGATTAAACGCAGAAGGTAAGTTTTGCCAGGCTTCACCTTCAGCTTGAATGTATCTGTCAAAGTTATTAGTCCGCAAGTGAATCCCATAGCTCTGTAATGTATGTGTGCATGTGTGTGTATATATATAGTTTAACACAAAATTTTAGCTATTTATAACCTTTGGCTGAGCAGTTATAAAGTGGTCCAGGGAGACCATTGATGGTATAAGCATCAGAGATATTTGGACCTCCACCAGTCTGGAATGCCTGGCTAATAACAGCCTCAGGATCTGCATTGAACCACTCTCCTGAAATTGATCATAAATGGGTTCATTTCATTTTGAGTTAGCAAAATAAATGTAGAATCTTAATGAATCAGTTCATCGATGATTTCATTACCGAAGACGATGGGAACTTCCTTGTAAGGCTTAGCAAAAGGGTAAGGTACGCCGCGCTTAGGAAGAATGACAAAGGGACCGTAAAGAGTGGCTCTTAGCCATGATATATGGGCGTGCCAGAAGAGAGTTCCTCTTTGGCCTACAATGGTGAAGTTGTAAACGTAGCTTTGACCAGTTTGTATGGGACATTGAGTCACATATGCTGGCCCATCTGCCCACCCACTTCGAAGCTGTCGAATGCCATGCCTGTTTCAAAATTACATCACCATAGCATTCAATTTAGAACTTCCCTCTTTAAGCATATGAGAACATTTATTCAACTTGTAATCTCTACAGAATGTCATTTTCAAGGTAAACTTCAATACCAGTGGATAGAAACATTGTTATGCACATGGTTGACCACTTTTATTAGAAGCTGATCACCCTCCCTTGCTACAATGCGAGGCCCTGGAAATTGTCCATTCACTGAAATAATGCTCCTTGTATGACACAAAAGTGTCACATTATGCAACTTGACCTACAAAATGATTAAGGTACACCAAGTTACAATCAAACAGATAATTGGTTGATAATCATACCAAATTAATACATACATCAAACTTGTAGTGCCTGGTGATCCCAAGTACGGGGTCAACAAGTAGACAGAAAGTGAAAAATGAGAAGAAAACCAGAAATGCTGGTGATGGAAGAAGAGAAACTCCCATTTTTTTTTCTTGGTCTGATTTCTCTTCGGCTATGAGTGAACTTATGAACTACTCCTTGAGTATGTATTCATTGAAGAATACAGAAGTGTGTCTATATGGTAAAGGCAAAAGGGTGTTTGGTGTGTACTTTTTTTTATTAGATGACGGAAACTATCTCAGTTTAAAATTAAAAGGAAAAAGGAAACCCGTAGCTTCATTTTAAACTTCAGTATGATCCAGACCAGTTGTTGAAACAACTTTAGAGTGGTGTCAAAGATAAGTCAAAGCTTTATATTTAAACAAAGAAATCTATACTACATGAATGTTATGCTATGTCCCATAATGGACGTGATTCTGAGCTTATTTCTATGTTAATAGTACAAAACCCACATTATCTTCATGGGTGAAACTTGGAACCAACGAAGCAATTCTGTAACATTTGATGGAATCATATATCATTAGCCCCAAACATCACACTGACATTTACCTACCATTTTTTTTTAGTAAAGCAAATTTCAGGGTTTACACCAAGCAGTCATTTCAGAGTTAGATCCCATGCTATTTCCTATTAAGTGTTATTGAAGAAACAGATCATGGAGGAATAAGGAAGCAACTGCTCTTTAAGCAAAAACAGACTAATAGCAACAAAAATGAATCTTCTCTTCAAAAGGAATATATATAAACTGAAGATTAGATTGAGTCAAATATAGAGAATGTGATATCAAACTGCTTCAATTGTGTCAAATACTGAATTGGACTTTTACATGCCAACCACTCTCTTTCTCCCAAAAAAAAAAAAGGCAAAGATTAAAGCAAGATCATACAAGCTTCAGCAATGTCTTGACTGTTTTATGGCTTATAAAGAAAGCAGTTGAAAATCGTTTTCTCTCCAGCATTGTTTTTTAAGGATCATCGTGGCATATTTATATTTACGTTGAGATATTAATGTCAAACATTCTTGAGTATTGCATAATATTTTGTTTCAGACTAGAAAAATTTCAAGCTGAATTTGTTGAAATTTTAGGTTTAGGATCACATTGATAAAATATGTAAACATTAGAGAGGTAAATTTGTTATTAGACTAAATTTATTCATGAGCATTTATATTTTCTATGAATTTTATTATTAACTTTTTAAAAAGGATTAAATCGGTTTTTTTAATAAAATGTGAACTAAAACATTAAAATTTTAATGATGGTGTAACAACCTGCATAGTAATTCATGTATATTTTATGTTGTACGATACTATTTGTTTTATATGCCACGTTAACAAGTAATTTAAAAAGTATAAAACAAATATTTAAAAAAATAAGAAATTTTATAAAAAAAAACTGAAATACACGTGAATTACTATACAAAGTACCATATTTAAAATTTAACGTTTTAATCAGTATTTATGTTAAAAAAGTAATTTAATTAACTTTTTTTTAAAGATTAATGATCGAATTTTACTCCTCTTTTCAAATATAGCTTTAAAAAAATAAAGTCCAAAAGTGAAAAAAATTTAAATATTAAAAGTTAAATTTGTGATAATATTTGGTCTGAATTTTGAAAAATTTATTTCGTTTATTATTACAATATTGCTTATTGATTCGTAGTTTTACAAGTAGGTCTATGAATTATGAGACTCAAATTGTTTTTCAGAGTTTCTGTTGATTTAAATAAAATTAGTTAGCCTAAAGTATACAAATTCTCATTAAACTATTGTTGGTATTTTATTTTGGTCATTAAATTTTTTTTTTAGACATTAAATTATTTGAATTTTTTTTGTCATCAAATATTAGCAATAGCTTGAAATTTGACGGTAATATTGATGTGAGCTTTTTTTTATTGGTCTAATAATAAATTTAGGCTACCTCTTTAACAAGTGCGTGAAAGACGAGTGCTTCAACACCATCAAAACATTTAGCTACATCACCAATATGGATCCTCTCTCTCGATCCTTGACCTTTTGGTCCAAACCTTATCTCATTTAGACAAAGGCCTTACGCGCAAGCACGCATTCGATTTGATTTTATCCCGTCCAGAAATTCTACTCGCATAGTTTTCACTAAAACAGTCATAACTTGAGCTCCCGAACTTAAAATCGAGTGCTTCAAAGTGTGTTTCAAAACTAAGAGATATATCTTTGACTTCCATGAAGACATCTTAGCCAATAAATGTTTGAATCCCATCCAAAAAGTCATCGTAAGTTTGATGATTTCTCAAACTTGAAAATTGACAGCTTCGATGAATGGAATTTAATAAATTTCACCCAATCCGTACATGTATCAGCTAAACTATAAGATAGTGTAACACATTCCTCTAGCACACTAATGAGCTCATGAAAGCATAACTACACCACACCAAGATGCACATAAGTGTAAGGCCTGAAGGCGATATAAAGCACAAACATGTGCGAAACCTCTGACAAAACTCGAAACATGCTATAGCACTTAATTGGCATGTCAACCATATCCAAACACTTAAGGGAACTTTAAGTGCTTTCACATACTTATGATAAAATTCATAGTAGTAAAGGAAAAAGATTCGAACCCAGAACTTCGCACACATAAACATAACACTTAACCACTGATTAATCACTTTGATCATTTTTTGACAATTCAAAAACAAGAATTTTGAGGCATTACATGGTTGACATTCTGCAAAATTCTAGTTTAGCCCGTGATGGAGCATGGAAAAAGAGGCATGATAATTACGAGTTAAGGTGGAGATTTTTGGAGTATGCCTCTCATTTATAGGACACATTGTAGACATATTAGACAAGAACCAATGAGCAACCAAAGAAGGGTCAAAACAAGCTCGAAGTTAAAACAAGGAGCATTGGCTCGTCGGGACGAGGAGAATGGGATGTTGCGACGTCATGACGTGTTCTCCTATTTAACAGCCACCTTTTAGACTTTAAGCAGGATTTTTTCTCCAGTTAAACTCTGATTACTCCAGAGATATTTTAATATGATTAGACCTCTAATCTTAAAAATGTAGTGTTATAAAGCTTTTCTTTGAAAGTGACAAGATGTAGTCGCATATTGAGTTTTGGTGAGAGTTTGAAAAAATTTCGTGAAACCCCTTTAGTGAGAACTTTGAGTGTAAGCTTTATATTCGGGATTTGGGTTTATTATATTCTCATTATTGTACTCTCGTTTTGTTTACTCCATTAATGTTAAGTTGATGTATCTTTTGTTCGTGATTTTTATTATCTTTGAAAGAGTTTTCCATGTAATACATTTGTCTGTCCAAATTTTCTTTGCTCTTTCCATTTTTGTTCGTTGTTTATATGGGTCGATTCCCACCAATAACTTCGTCAACTTTCCTACTAAACCGCTTCTTCCTCCGAAGGCAATTTACAATTCCAGACCTTCACTAATTGGAGATCCTGCCTCCCAAAAACAGTTTAAAATTATTAATCGGGAGGGTTTGCTTCTTATTCCTTGAGACATAAGTCTCCGGAAGATATTCAAGTACTGCCTTTTCGATGAGGGAGGTTGTGGGTACGCTGAGGCAGATTTGCGGAAGGGTTTAATCCCGCAGGGCGTTGGAAGCCTCAAGCTAAGTCGTATCCCTTCGATTGTGATTCTTCCATAACCCAAATGTAAACAGGGAGGATTCTGGAACCTTGGAACCATATAGTGAACATAGGGTCCCATCAGAAGTGGCCAGTACCAAGGAAAGTAGTGGTTAACCCTTTGCCTCTCCTTCCCTCAGGTAGAGGCCCCTACGGGACGGTCCAGGATTGGACTGATCAATTCTTGAAGGGGACAGACTGTGTTCTTCCCCCCATCCTTTGGGGGAAAAGAAAACGTCGTAAGATATAATCTTGCTTTCTATTTTATGTTAAGCTACTAATTTATTTCTGACTTCTTCTGTCTGTACAAAATTTGCTTTGGAAAGTGAAGGGATTATCGAGAAAGCCAATGCCATGGTGAAGGACATACTGAAGGAGGTGCCTACAAGCCAATGCCATGGTGAAGGACATACTGAAGGAGGTGCCTACCTACTTAATAACCCTAGTCGTCTATAATATATCTAATACAAAATAAATATTATGAAATAAACTGAAATAATAAAATATCTATCATAAAAATAAAAGCTCCCACGTCATTCTCCCTAGCTTGGAAAACGTCGGTGAGAAAACTTTCACCACTCCAGCATAATTTTCTAGATTAGCTCTTTGCAGCCTCTTCTCCGTGATTAATAACTTTGATGACTGAATATGTGCCCTTTCATCCTGTTCATTCTTTAATTTCACTTCCATCTCCAAACATTGCTTCCAAACTAACTCGATATTCCACTGTATTTGAGTAAATTTTTCTCTTTCAATCAAAACAGCTTGCTGCATGTTTTCATCACAATACTCTCTATTGGTTTTAAGTTCCACTTCCAAATCCTTGACCTTTGTTTCTCGAAACTGTCTAAGTGCGACTTCTTGATTCAACCTTGATACAAGATCTGTCATCCTTGTTTTTGCTGCAGCTAGCTATTCTTCTATCTTTGTTTCTAGACTCTCTATGTCCTTCACAAACAATATCAAGGGACTGCTTTTGCTTTCATTCGATGCAACCTCAAAAAGTTCATTAACAGCCAGCTTTTGAACATCACCTCCCGAGCTATATATCCAGGCATAGTGAGGTAGTAGCACAGAAGAAACCATGATCTTCACAAAATCCACCAAGGTCATTACCCTTAGCAATAGATGTGTTGTTCTCTTGTAATCTTGGTGTAGTGTTTTGTATTTTACTTTTTATCTTTTCGCCAAGGGCAGCAAGTACTTAAATAGTGAATATATAGTAGTACTTTGGAAAGAGACTTGAAGCTGATATGGAGTTGGCTGTAATTAAATTGTTCTAGCTATGTTAAACCACTTTATCCCCTGTTAAAGAGTAATAATAGGTAGTGCTAATAGAAGAGTACCTTTGCAGATTTGTCAACTTGATAAGTTTAATAAAATCACAAAAAAAGAATGGCTCTAGATATGCTACTAGTTCTTGTTAATCTTAGACCCAAGCCATTATTATTCTATGTTTAGCCACTGGGGTAATTGCAGACTGGCTAATGAGCCAATTGACTTTTTCACAGAAACTTGCACTATATTTTCTTTTAAAATACTTGTATGTCATCCCTTGATAAACAACAGCTAGTTTGCTATATTTACTTGTTTACATTTTATGTATGTATCTTTGTTTCTACATAGGATACCAGTCATATGTGGTCAGCGCTAGCAGATACTTCTCCTTAAAACAAATTTTAATGTAATTTTAAGCTCATTAATAAGTTGGATAGACTATTCAATTGTCATGGATAAAAACGTTTGATTCTTTGCACATGCAGGTGTTGGCGGTCAATTAATGCCATCAAGCAACAAAACCAGGTACTAATTCCATCTTAATTTAATTTCAAAGTCCTTGTTTTACTTGTGAAGCCGGCCAATCAATTCCATCTTTGCTACGACTTTGACAAATTTGGAAGGTTTTTAAAATTGAATTGCACAAAATATTGATTTTAAATTTTATTGGTTTCACTAATTGGTTGAATTAAATAAATTATTATAAAATTTATAAAGTTAAATATAATTGAAAATAATTTAAAGAAATATTGAAAATCGATTTAATTGGTTCAATTGATTTTTTAATCCGGCTCATTGTGATAAAACTCTAGTCCCAATATAATAATTTTGAATATTTGAATTGATATTTTTATATTTCTATATTTAGATTGAATTAATTTAAATTAATAGGTTGGAAATTTTTTTATTTTTGGTTATTGATTTTTTATTTGAGTAATTTAATTAGGTTTGGTTATTTTATTTTTGGATAGATTTATATAAAAGTAATGGATATTTAAATATCAAAATGAGTTGAGTTTATATAATGCTTAATCGAGTTATTCAATTTAAATATTCAAAATAAAAAACCTATATATTCAATAAACCGCATTAATCAAATTAGCTCAGTTTATTTAGCTTAACCAAAATTTCAATCACTCTTAGGTGTCATAAACAATTTAGGTATGTATTTAAGAATCTTCCTACATTCACATGGAAATAACCAATTTGCTTTGAAAATTTCTTCTCTCGTTAACGTAAAAATCTCAACTTCCATCTTCCCAGTGTCTTAATGAACTTTAAGAATATGTGGGTGGCAGTACAATATACTATATATTTGAGTAATTTAATTAGGTTTAATTATTTTATTTTTGAATTGATTTATATAAAAGTAATGAATATAATGGTTAATCGAGTTATTCGATTTCAATATTTAAAATTAAAAACCTATTCAATAAACTGCTTTAATCAAATTAGCTCAGTTTATTTAGTTTAACTAAAATCTTGGTACTCTTAAGTATCATAATCAATTTAGGTATATATCTAAGAATCTTCCTACATTCACATGGAAAAAACCAATTTGCTTTGAGATTTTCTTCTCTCATGCATAAAAATCACAAATTCCATGTTCAAATTCATCTTCCCAGCGTCTTAATGAACTTTAAGAATCTATGGGTCTATATATATTTAAGTAATTTAATTAGGTTTAATTATTTTATTTTTGGATTGATTTATATAAAAGTAATGGATATTTAAATATTGGACTGGGTTGGGTTTCTATAATGTTTAATTGATTTATTCAATTTGAACAATTTGAATATTCAAAATAAAAAACCTACTCAATAAATCATTTTAAATCATTTTAATGGAAGTAATTCGGTTTATCTAGCTTAACCAAAATCATGGTCACTCTTAAATGTCATAATCAATTTAAGTATATATTTAAAAATCTTAAATAACCAATTTACTTTGAAATTTTCTTTTCTATTACCTAAACATCAAAAATTCTCTCTTAAAATCCATCTTCCCGGCGTCTCTTAAAATCCATCATAAATATTTGGGTGGCAGTGCAATATACTGACTTTGGGATTGAGTCACGGACGATGGTCGGAAAAATCACTCGAGCTTATGAAAGGGAGCTCAAAGATGGTGATGTGAAGATGACGAGTCCGAAGTTCGGGATGTCAATATTATTTTTCTTCCTTTGCATCTCGTTTTGCTCTTCAACAGACCAAAGTTTCCAGCAATGCTTTTCATCTCATTTACCACCTTCCAAAATAACTTATGATGTTATCTTCACCCAAAACAGTTCTCAATATTCATCCATATTGCAGTCTTCCATACGGAACTTACGGTTTTCGAATGCTTCGAAACCACGTTACTTGGTTACCCCTTACAACGAAAATCATATCCAGGCAACCATAATCTGTTCCAAGGAACATCACATGCATGTTAGAGTTCGAAGTGCTGGACATGACTATGAAGGCCTCTCTTATATATCTGATGTTCCATTTATAGTTATAGATCTTTTCCATATCCGGTCTGTCATGGTAGATATAAAAAATGAATTTGCATGGGTTGGAGCTGGTGCAACTCTTGGTGAATTATATTATAGTATTTCTGCCAAAAGTAATGTCCATGGATTCCCTGCGGGGAGTTGTCCCACTGTAGGGGTGGGGGGACACATTAGTGGAGGTGGATTCGGTACGATATTTAGAAAATACGGTTTAGCAGCCGACAATGTTATCGACGCCAAGATGATCGACGTTAATGGAAATGTTCTTGACAGGAAATCAATGGGAGAAGATCTGTTTTGGGCCATCAGAGGCGGTGGAGGAGCTAGCTTTGGTGTTATTTTCTCATGGAAACTTAAGTTGGTTCGTGTTCCTCCGACCGTAACCGTTTTTAAAACCTTAAAGACATTGGAACAAGGAGCAACCAAACTTGTCCAGAAGTGGCAAAACATTGCGTATAAGTTTCACCATGACCTTTTCGTCCATGCAGTTATACAAGTTACTAATCCGAATTCAAACCAAAACCCAACCGTTCAAGTTTCTTTCGATTGCTTGTTTCTTGGGACTACAGAAAGACTCCTCTCTTCCATACAACGTAGTTTCCCCGAACTAGGCGTAACTCAAGAAAACTGCACTGAAATGAGTTGGATCCAATCCGTCCTTTACTTTGCTGGCCACTCAATTGCAGAATCCGCAGATGTTTTACTCAATAGGGGAACACAATCTACGCAGTCGTTCAAAGGCAAGTCCGACTACGTAAAGGAAGCAATCCCCAAAATGGGGCTCGAAGGACTATTTAAAATGGTAGCGGAGGAAGAGACATCGATGTTTATATTAACGCCTTACGGAGGAAGAATGAAGCAAATAAAGAGTTCAGCAACTCCATTTCCTTATAGAAGTGAGTATTTATATGGGATACAATATATGATTACTTGGGATGTAGCAGAGGAAACAGGGAAACGCATAGGGTGGATGAGAAGGTTGTACAAGTACATGGAACCTTATGTCTCAACAGCACCGAGGGCTGCATATTTCAATTACAGGGATCTTGATTTGGGGAGGAACAGTTACCCAAATACAAGCTATGTGGAAGCAAGCCAATGGGGTTTGAAATACTTCAACCATAATTTCAATAGACTGGTTCGGGTGAAGACTTTAGCTGATCCTCACAATTTCTTTTGGAATGAGCAAAGTATTCCAGTATTAAGGTTAGAATAAAGCATTGATTTGCTTTGTTTATATACACTTGTTTGAGGTCACATAAAGTATATATAATGCATACTGTAACTGAAAATAATCACATGGGACTTCTATTATTGTACTACAAAGTTTCACACTTATTTGGACCCCCCTTACACTTAATAAATCCGACATGTTAAGCTCAATTTGCTTCATTTTGTGGCCATAGCTATTAGCATCTTAGTGTAGTACATGCAAAACAAAATTCAGGAGGTTAAGGCCAAGAGTAAAAGCCAATAATCATTCATTTCGCAGTTTTTATTAAGCAATCAGCTATCCTATTGTATTCTCGATGTACATACTTAATATTAATATCTCACTCTTAACGCAAAAGGTCTCAGATGGCATGAGTGATATACGAATCTGATTGATGTATTATCAGAGTACCCTTAATACGATGCAATGATTCCAAACAATCTATTTCTAACAGCAAATCACGACAGCCATGCTCCCAAACCTATTCAAGACCATCAAGAATACCCCAAAGTTCAACCTCATAAACATTGCACAGCCCAATATTCCTTAAATCCCAAAACACCACAAGCTTAATGCACCTCAGATCAGGCCGCTCTCCATACCTATTCCGTATTCCAAGTTCCGGGCCACCGTCTACATTTACTTTCCATTTCCCCATTGATGAAGGAGACCATGGATTATATAATTTTGATATCTCAATAAAATTAAAAATTCATGTTAGACAGAAATTATGGATAAAAAATACTATATTTCAATACAATCCTTTTCTGTGATTTACTCTACAATATGCATTAAAAATCATAATATTCTAATTGCCAATAACATGCATCAACGTATTGGAAAACTATTATTAAATTTATCAAATTAAAATGAAAAAATAACAATTAAATTTGATAAATTGGTATTTCATGCTCAATCATCTTATATTGCAAACAATAATTTGGGAAACTATATTTATTTTAATAAATAATATGTTAGAAAATATCAATATAATTAAAGTTTATTTTTCTCCTTATTAACTTCCATCTAAAATCAACTATATTTATTTCTTCATTAAAATGCTCTGACTAGATTTCAATTCAACAATTTTAAGATTCTTATTTCTTAAAACACATTTTAATCAAATAATTAGATTGAATTAATAAAATAAATTATTTTAATATTTGTATCAATCATAAAACTTAACTATAATTTTAATTCAATACAGATAAATAAAATTCGAAAATTTTGTAAAAGAAAGAATTTTAAATAAAATCTAATAGTTTTAAATTTTAATTCAAGAACGTTCAAACTCGGCATTAAAACCAATTATAAATCCACCTAACTCACCAACACTGAATGAAAATACAATTGTACTTGCAGAGAACGTATCACTAGTAACAAGGAACAAAAAGGAAGAAGAAGAACACAATCAACACTTTGACTAACTATGGAAATCGGATGAAAGGAGAAATGATAGAAGAGCGAAGGAAGGAGAAACAAGATCACAGAGAGAAAAAGTAGAATTCCAGAAGTTGAATAGAAGAAAATTTTGGCCAAGGGACCAACAAAGAAAAGTTCTTTTGCTGCAACAAGAAACTAACGTGAGAAAAAAAAATAATTTCAATTTACTCACACAATATTCAAACACGGGACTTAAAAGTAAGTTGACATCTTACCACTGAATTAATAAACTCATTCTTCTCAATAATCTTACACAAATTAAGGATAATCCTTATGAACCAAGTTAAACATAGTTTTAAAATTAATAGAAAAAATTCTAAAGAGAACGGAATCAAACACGGGACCAAAAACACACATTCAAAAGTACTTAATCACTGAAACATTTCAATTTACTTGATATAATTTAAGAATTCAAAATTTTAAAAAATTGGGCTGTTACATTTACACTTGTATAAGTAGATTTCTTCTCTTTTATAAATATGGATAAACTTAAAATACATCTAGGATTAGTAATTTACGGATATGAAAGGAGGTAAACAAAATTTGAAAATTGAATTTCTTATCCAACCGAACTTGAATAACATAAATTCTATTTGAGTTGAAGATGGTATTTAAATAAAACTCTCCTGAAAATATTGTGAAAACGAATGGGGGCATTTGCTTGGCAAAAAGAAACTATGACTAAAATGGTGTTTGGAACTGTGGTAAAAATTTCAACCACGAAAAAAAAGTGTGAAAACAAAAAAAAGAATACTGAGATTGTTTACACAATTCAACCTTAGGACCTTGCCCAGAACATTAATCCACTGTCTTTCTCACAATACAAACAATGATTTAAGTCCTAACGCTAGTCTAACACTCACCAATTTAGCAACCTCACCGTTGTACAAAAACTAGATCATTCTCTCTCTAAGCTTCCCTCTCAAAAGTTTAACTTTACAATTCAAGATTCTCTTGATTGCTTATAAAAATAATACACACATACACATTGCTAACTTCAACAAATTTGTACTCTATTAAACTCTCAAAACTCTTGGTTCACCTTAACTTAGGTAAAACTTAAGTTTATATAGTATTTAAGTTTTATTTATATAAGAATTATAATATGATCACTTCTCTAAAAAGAAAGTTAAAAATCAACCCAAGATACTACTTCCATAAGAGTTTTGATTTAATCTAATACTCTCAAACCATGAAAAGTGACTTATCTTATTCAACAAGTAATCTACCTTAAGTAGCAAGAAATTAATCTGAATAAACTTTATAGTCTAAATATCTTCAAAATAATCGGCCTAATATTTTTATTCCAAAATCTATCAACTCTTTGAAACGGACGAGTACCTAAAATTATGACCACTATTTCAACTAAAAAACAAACTGATCTCCAAATATATCAACCAATATGAGCTTTAAAATTTAAACTTATTCCAAAACTCATTAACACCTCTAGATGCTACAAAAGCTTAATATTTTGCATGTTTATTGAAATCTATATGTTTAGAAATTATATACTATTTGGTGGGCCTATCGAGGCAAAGAAGCCGAGGTGATACCCACTGCAACACACACATGCTACCTTTCTCTCTCCATTTCCTTTTCTATTTCATCTCCTTTTTAACTTATTATAAATACTCACCCGTCACTCCATTTCTTCACTCCGCTCTCATTATCTCCCAGCCCCCCCTCCTCCCCCAACAAAAGAATCTACCTTTACTCTTCATTGCTGCGACAATCCACTTCACTGTTTTAGCTTCCAAAAGGGAACTCAAAAAAGAATCCAGAAAGAAAAAGGGCCTCCATTGATCCTTTTTCAAAACCTTATCATCAATGGCTTCAAGTCTCACAACAACATGTTCAACTTCACCACCACCGAGTTTCTACTTGGATGAGAAATGGAAGTTATCAAAGAAAGAAACTTCTTCATCAGCATCATCAATAAGGAGCCGTTCATCATTCATCATCAAGAACCCTTCTAATAAAAGATGTGCTTTCACAAGGAAATGTGCGAGGTTAGTGAAAGAACAAAGGGCTCGTTTTTACATCATGAGGCGTTGTGTTACCATGCTTATTTGCTGGCGTGACTACACTGATTCTTGAACCAAAAACCCTTCCTTTGTGATGGGTTTTTTTTGCCATTTTCTTTTTTCTGAGTTAATTTTAGCTAGCTAGAGGTTTATCAGTGGCATCCAAGCAAGAAGGAAGAAGAAGAAGAAGAAGAAGAAGAAGAAAGTAGATATCATAAGCTATATATATATTTACACTTGTATATAAAGAGTTGTTCTTTGAATCTCTCTCCATATAAGGAGCTATGGGTTTCTTCTAATGTGACTGTTGCTTTCAAAATATTAATATAAATTAGAAGGAATCGTCATCAAAGTATAGGTTTCTCCATATTTATTTCTTCATATTTGCTGTATTCTTTTTCTTTTTCTAGGTTTTTCTATAGTTTTGAGATCTAAGAAAGTAAAAAAGAAAAAAAAATTCATATGCAAGTTTTGTTCTGGTTTGGATCTGGGTGTTAATTTGCTTACATAGAACATTATTATTTTATTATTTTTCAATGATATTTTGATTTCTTTTCAAGTTAGTCACATTTGAACATGGGAGAGTGAAGATGCCATTTTTTATTCTATTTTTGTACATCAACTTGTATTATAAAATTAGCAGTAAATTCTTTGTTTAATTTAAGAAATACAAGATAAAAAAGTAAGATAAACATATTTCGTCGTCGATTTAAACTCATCCTTAACATATATTCGTCGATCTAAACTCATCTCTAACATAATTCAACGTCAATCTAAATTCACCCTTCAAAGGTTGAAGAAGAAGTAAAAGGGAAACGAAAGACAGAAGTAAATGGGCACTATGCTCAAAGTTTCTGTCGAAAAGAAATCCAAATGACCAAATTATCCTGCTACTTAGTGGTTTGACCAGTCATGGACCACCACTCAAAAGGGACATATTAGTAAGTTAAAATGGTGATAATATATAATTTATTTTATGGTTTTCAGTGTTAAATTTATTTATGGTTTTGATGGATGATAGTAGTAAATATAGGGGAATCAAGAGGGTATTAATGTCAAAAGGAAAAGAATACAGCTGGGTTAATGAATGGATCTGATCTGACCATTCGTTTCTAAAAAAATGGGAAACCCCTTTGGGAATCATAAAGTTTTCAGTACTAAAACAAGTCATCTACAGTTTTATTATTACATTCTCTTTTTTTTTTCTTTTTATAACTTCGGGAATGAAAAAGTTTGTCTATTAATAAATTATTTTTTCTATTTCATTAAAATTTATTATAATAATTTCCATTATTTTTTACAATAATTTTTAACTCAATTAGTAACGTGAGTTTAAATACGCTGAAACATATTATTCTTTTATTTAAAAGTTAAAGAAAAATTAAGAATAATTTTAAATTTATATAGAGAAATGCAACTGATAATAACTATTGCAACATTGGAAACTTTAAAATCAAAATTAAAGGTAGATTGTCTTGATAAAATGTCGATAATTGCACTCTAGTGCCATCATCATCATCAGACCAATCCAACCTTCAAGATAACCAATCACATCAATTATGTTTAATAAATTAAGCCTCCTTCTCGTCAAATCTTACAAATAGAATTACATTACTCAATAATTTCACAAAATTTTCTATTGAGTCTTGAACTTTGCAATAATAAAGATAGTATAAATTCAAATGTGTTTAAACACATATTCTCTTATAATTTAAAGATATACGAATTTCTAGATAGCTTAAAACTTAAATAATTCACAAATTTCGTACATATAATTATTTATTAAAAAAAGATAAAATTAAGATTTTTTTTTACTAGTATAATCATTCAAAATAATAATCAGAAAACTACACTAATTTTCTTGGTAGCCGATTGATTGATAAGAACTTATCACTTCTCAAATGTCCATTGTGTGGGCTAAGACAAATTGGTACAAAAAGATTTTCTTTTTGGCTTTAGTGTTTCACTTGCATTGATTTCTTCCATCTCCTCTCACTTTCTGTTGGGTCCTCCTCATAAATAAATTTAGGTCAAAGAGCCACCTTCTTTTCATCATAATTTTTTCTTTTCATGGCATGCATTTTCTAGGTGATCAATGAAACATTACTCAAGCTGGATCAAGATTTGAAACATTAAATGATGAATTTTTAGGTTGGCATGCTAAATGGGTCCCTGAAATTATAACAACAAAATTGATAAAAAAGAGAGAAATTGGAGGAAGAATATATATATATATAAAGGCAACTAAATTGTACACTTTAATTTATAGGGTGGCCTAGACCTGAATAGGTCAAAGAAAAAAGTGGGGAAAAAAACATAAGTCACCCCACAAATCTTAACAAAGATGATTAATATCTTTGATTTATATTTACATGTTGATTTTTTGATCATTACATTTTGGATTACAATGATAAAATCATTTTTGCCTTTTGTTGTGTATATCCTTCTTTTACCCTAATTTATATGCAACCAAATCTTTCTCTTTCTTTAGCTAATTGATTATGGAATCTTAGCTTGTGACCATAACATATATAAAATACAAAATTTTCATCCCAATAAGTCAAGATTTTGTCCTTTTATTTGGTTCCAAAGTGTATCAACATGCACTTACAAGCTATCAAGCGATTAAATTTTGATATAATGTTAATTTTAGTATTAATGTATATATATATTTTTCAATTTCATTCTTATATTTTTTTAGCTAAATTTAATTACTAATATTTTCAAAGAGTTAAAATTATTTTTTTAATAGAAATGTTCACTAAAGCATTAGGTTTTTAATAATGTTGACATGATAACTTGTGTGAAAATATGTCTGTATTTTATGCTGAACTGACATTATTTGTCTTTAATGTTACCAGGCCTGGCCCTGGGGTCATTTAGAGGTGCGACCGCCCAGGACCCAAGGCTGAAAGGAGTCTTAAAATATTATTTTTCAGTTGTTAAGGGTCCCAAATAATTTTTTTTTTAACTTTTAAAGGATAAGAATAAAAATTTTACCAACTTTAAAGGGACCTAAAAAAATTTTCTCTAACTTTTAAGTAACATAAAACCCCATTTTATTGTTTTTCTTAGAGCCCCAAAAATATTAAAAACGGGCATGTATGTCACGCCCACAATAATTTTGATATCATAAAAAATATTTTAAAAAAGGTAAAAAAAGATTAAAAGTCATAAAATTTAAAAAAAAATACAGGTGGATTGTCACGTGGGCTGCCATATTTAAAATTTTAACATTTTAGTCAATATTTTTGTTGAAAAATAGCAATTTTTTTAAAAGGTTGATTGTTAAAATTAACTATTTTTTAACAATTAAGGGTCAAATTTAAATTAAAAAAATTAAATTTTAAAAAATGTAAATGTTAAAAACTAAATTATTTTAATGCCTTAAGGATGAGTTTGGATGGGCGACCGTTTATATTATTTTTTGTCTCACGCTATAGTATCATTATAGTATCAAATCTCACAATCACCGCTGTTTTTATACTAACTATAGATAAATGCACCGATTATTTAAAACTTAGTCTAAATTTTAGTATCTAACATTTGCTCTATTTGATAAGAAAGATGAAAAGCAACATTTAATCTAATAATTGAAATTCATAACTAGTTATATATTACTTTTGTAATTCAAATGTCGAGTTATTTTGTTGATGTTTATTCTTTGGCAAAACAATTGGTAATAAAGTGGTCCATAGTTTCAGGGAAACAGCCATTGTATCCATTGTTAATAGATTTGGGTCCAAACCCTAAACTCAAAGTACTAAACCAAACAAAGTGCTTAAGAAAAAAAAAAAAAAAAGAGGAAATAAAATAAACTAACCCCAAAGCCATTGCTACTGTGGATCTAGCCCTAAACTCTAAGAATTTTTCCTTTATGTAGGACAAAAGGTCTAGGAAATAGGGCAGAACCTTTAGGTCCTTGTTTGGTCAACGGTCACATCATGACACGTAAGCTCGAGCAGTATGATAAACCCCTGAAATTGGAGTAAACCACTTTTCACCTCCCCGTTGGCCAGTTACCTTCCAAATGGGACCATAAGTCACATGGGTAGGCTTGGAACTATATGGGGAATGGGACCCCATTCCTTCACAAAGGGTTTTGGCCTGTTCTCCCAACCCTAGTCGATTAGGTGTACATCCTATCCATCCTCTACACTTTGCTTCATGTCTTAGATTTTAATTTTACAAGTACCGGGGTAAATTATATTCTACTCTTGAGAGGGGATGAATGTTGGAATTTTGGAGATAATATTTTAAATATAAATAATAAGTAAGAATAAAAATTTTAAAATTTAAATATTATATGGTTAATATATTTAGGGTGCATTTTGATTAGTCGAATATTAAATTATAGTTCGTAATAAGATTATGAAAATGTAAGATTGTGGGTGGATTGTGAGACTATTTTATTTGGTTCATTTGGCTGAAATGTAATATTCAAGTGTTTGGTTGATAAAATATAATATTACCTAAAAGCACATTTTACTCATTTTTTTTACAAGTTTAGTTCCTTTAATATTTTTTAATCTCGATTTTCATAAAATTATGATAAATTATTATAATTTTTAATTTTTATTACAATTTATAGATTAATAAGTAAAAGATGTGATATTAAAATAAATTTATATAAATCATAGTTATAATAATTCATGAAAAGTGATTGCAGCACTAACCATAATTATAATTATAACCGTAATTAATATATTAATAAATTATTAAATAAAATATAATAATTTTAATTGTAATGTATGTCATCTACTGGTTCATTGTTAAATTTTTTGTTTGTTTGTTTTCAATTAGTTTTAAATTTTATTTAAAAAAAATCCTGAATTGATTAAATAATAAAAACAAAGGGTAAATTGGTCTAAATTTTAAGATTATGCCCGTAATTTAAGATAACTTAAGGAATGAGCTGTAATGAGATTACATCCTATATTGCGGTATAATGACACTATTCCATAATGTGAGATTACAAGATGATTGGAATATTGACTATTTAAACACCATAATCTTATTTTGAAATGTAATCATAGTATTACATTTAACGAACCAAACACCCATTAAAGTAAGCATAAAGATCCATTATATTTGAACCAACTCAAGTTGGCCCATAAACCATACTATTATTGTCTTATTTTATTTTTATATATTTTTAGAATAAAACTCATTTGTATTATGTAGGATTGTCGTTAAGAAAATAACGAAATTTTAATGGTAGAGTGACCACTTCGTAACAAAACAATAACGTAAGTGACTAAAACATAATTTTCAAACATAAGTGACTAAAATGTAATATGAAGCAAACAAACGTGACTATTTTTATAGTTTACCTTTTCTTTTATATAGCATGTACAAATTAAATTATAAAAACTAAATTGTGAATATTTAACTCATTTGGGCCGAAAGCTCAATTTATATTAGCGATTGAATCATCAAACTAAGCTCCTCTCCCAACCAACAAAACTGATTAGAAAAAATTGGCCCTTGATAATAGCAAATCTTTTAATATGGTACTTTAAAAATGTTGATTTTTAGTACACATTTTATTTCGTCTACTAAACTCGCATCTATTACTAACTCTTAAATTGAGCAAGAAGTGATGTGGCACACCTCTCTTATCATAGCCTCCACATCTTGACCAAGATCACAATCTTGATTAGCTTACTAATTCCGTCATTGAGTCTCAACCATCTGAAGGTGACCCTGATGCTCGACACTTTGTTGATGAAGTTGCTATGGCTGAAAAGCAATGTAATCTAATTGTTGGTGTAATTGTTGGTGTAAATGTTGCGACTGAAGAGTTGGAAATAGTAGCCCTGCAACTCAAAGGCGTAGCAAGGCGTTTGTAACTAAGGAAACCGAAACCGAGTATGACAAGATGAAGGATGCTGGGAAATGAAGGAAAAGAAAGTACCCTTTTATTTCTTAGCTTCTAAAAATTTGATACAATACCCAGAACTACTCATAATCTATCCTCAATAATAAATAAGAAGATAATACGTTTTTGCGCACTTGAATTCACATATTCCTGTATTGGCAACAATGTTCATACCAATCAACTTAAGACCCACTCGAATAAATTTCAAGCATACAAAACTGAAGTAGTACATGTACAGCTTTATCCATGTGCAATTATTTAACTTTCATGCTTCCAATGAATTAGTCTCTTTGAAGATAAATTGTCAACTTCTCATGAACCCTAGAAAAGACAATAGTGGCCAGTTAATCAACTTAACATTACAGTTAAGCTATGACTGGGAGAGAGACTCACTCACTCACTAACTCACTGTATGTGACCTTGTTCAATTCTCTTGTCTCACTCAAATCTTTTATACAGCTTAGCAAATTGTTTACTTAATATATTTTAATAAGTCCCCCACACAAGGACTCATAATTGAGCACCATTTCCAATTGTCTAGGCAAAGCACTTCCACCACTAACTTACCTGATTCATATGTTTCTCAAATTTGGCTTACGCATGGGATACAAGTACAATATATTCTTGAATCAGATACGAATGTCAAAATACGAATACTTTGTTCCTTAACAAAAAAGACCAAGTTACTCCTATTGGTCTCATTAGTTTTTTTTTCCAAGACTCATTCAAAGCATGGTTAATTAATACACATTCAAACTTGGATAATTTTCTTTTTCTGTCAACAAGAAAGTAATTATGTACCCAAACCATGAAATGCAATGAACTGTAAGCACCATTTCTAACCCATAGCTGACATACTTTGAACACCTCTAGTCAAAAATATTGAATGAGTAGGAAGTCTTGGATGTAGAGCAATAAAAACTCAAAAAGGTACTACTTGCAAGAAGTTGATTAAAAATTGAAGTCAAAACACTTTGAGATTTAAACTGTATGGCAGTTGTAATTTCATATGCCAACAAGAAAAATCAAAGATATGCTTTTTCCTTCCATTTTATTATCAGAGTTTGAACCTTTGTCTCAATTCACAAAATCATGGAATTGAGATGAAAAGAAGAAAGCCATTTCATCCCCTTTCTTTCCTCAACATTTACAATGATAAGAAAAAACATCCTATTCAATGGAACCACTTTCTATGGCTCTTAGTACATTGTGTGAATTATGTTCAAAATCATAAGCCATTACCTTCTTCTTCTCCTACTTCTAGATCTTGCATTATCAAGTTCAAGAGCCCAACCTCTTCTCCTTGAAGGAGGACTAAACAGGGAATATGATCTACTACTACTACTTATCCTTGAATCCAACCTAGGAGAAGAACTTGAACCACTAAAACACCCAAACATATTCCGCAACACCCTTCTAAGATACCCTCCTCTTTCCCTACCTCCACTCCCCCATGAAACCCTCCGCGGCACCAACCCTCCGCTAAAACCACCATCCATTTCCGTATAAACAACGGGAAACTCTCTATTCTCTCCAGCTGAAAACCTCCCCACCGCGAACCCACCACCCGGTAATCTCCAAATGGTCAACCCCATGGGGGTCTCATCCAATGAATTTGAACTCCCGTCCCCTTCTTCCCCTATAGCTGCCGGCAATTCATGGCGGCAAACGGGGCATGAATTTCGCAATCGAAGCCAAGGGAGTAAACAGTTTGAATGGTACAAATGGTTACAAGGCATGTTTAAAACTTTGGTTCCTAAGTCGAATTGTTCTTTGCATACCGCACAGAACAGTTCGTTGTTGATATGGGTATCGTCTATTTCCACCATTGGCATTGCTTCAACCGCCGCTTTCGACGCCGGCGGTTGGTTGTGACGCCCAATGTTTTGGATTTCCATTTGTGATAACTGCTCAATTAACCGGTCAAACCCAGGACCTAACAGAAACTCCGACATACTCGCCGGTAAAGGCCGCAAACCCAATCCACCTCCGTCGTCATAATAAAGCTCAAACCCCCTCCCACTCTGTTCAACATTTGTACTTTCCCCGGAAGGTGACGCTAAAACAATGACGGGATTAAAAGGAGAACGATCGCCACCGTTCATCCGGCTTCGACGGAGGGTAGTTGTGCTATTGTACATCGCGGTGAATCCATCGCCGCCGACGAGACGGGAGTCAGCGTGGAAAGCACGCGCTGCATGAGGCATGTTATCGATCTCTTCGACGAATCCGCCGTCACAGTCGGGGCAAGTGATCGGATCTTCGTTGGAAATCAAGAAGAACCGATTGCATTGGTAACACCAATACGACGTCGTCGTTGCCATACAAATTAACAAAACAAGAAAGAGGGGGACTTTTACAAAAAAGAGGAAAGAAGGAAACTAAATTCCGAAAAGAGTGAACATAATTTCCTTTTACGCTGTTTGGTATGAGAGAGGAAGGAAAGAGCTCTGTTTTTATTCTAAGGGGAAGAAAGAGTAACGAGAAATAAAAGGAGACCACGAATTATTCTTTTATATATAAAACGGTGCGTTGAACAGGATTGCCGCGTTAGCGTCCTACCTACGCGGTAGTTTTTATTTCCTTTATTTTACACCACCAACTTATATTTTATTTTTTAAAATTATTCATACACCGTCACTGTACCAAATACTCAACTTTTAAAAAATGAGTAAATTTATATAAGTCAGTTCGGTCGAATTATTTCCTAACTTAACCGATTTAACATACCACCAACCGAATTATATGGTATAAAGCAACCTTATCGAATCGTCTTATTTAAAATATATATTTAAGTTAATGAGAATGCAAATATATTTAAAATAATTAACAATATATTAAATATTAAGTTAGTTGTTCCAATTATGAAATTTATCGCTCTTATCTTTTCTTCAAATTAGTACTTACAGTAAATAACTTATTTATTTCGAAATTTATCTTTAAATGAATATTTGTATTATTTATAAATTAATTTGTTTCTGATTGAATAATATGAATATTTTTGCAGGCAATCATGCAAGTTGATGGTTTAAAATTTAAATGGAATAAATCTCTTATTTATGTACTAATGAACGTGTAAAGTAATGCATCTAACATTTAAACAACTTGTTTAGTACTTTATTTATTTAAAATTTGATGATTTGCTGAAATTATTGTATAGAAAAAATTAATTTAGCCCATTTTAAAGAATATAAGCAAAACCAACCATTTTGTCATACATTCTAATTTAAGAACAAAATTATTCAAGTTTTATTTCAATTATTACGAACCCTCCAATTAAATAATTTTGGGTAAGATCACATACCGACCAACTTAATCTTGTAAACATTATTTTATTAGCAGGGGCTTTTATCCTATATAAAGTTTCGATTATTATCATTTATTTGCCGATTGAATTTTAACTTTACTGATATGGGTATTATTATTAATACAGGTGAATGTAAGTTTAAGTGTGCAGAAGCGCATTATCCTCCAATTTATGAGTTAGGGAGAGACTATAGGTAGTTCTATACATTGTGTCAAAAAGAACAAATATGATCAGAACTTGTTCCTCCCAATAATGTTATTTCCAAAATTTGAATTCGAGCACTTTCTTTGAGAGTGTAATGTATCTTACCATTGCACCTAATATTTATTAGTTCATTGTATTTTTTTAAACAATATAATACATGTAGATTTTTACATTATAATATGAAATTAACAATGACCACTATATTTTTATGTCTTTCTTTAGTCTACAAAGATTAATTCTTTCGAGGTTCGTAACTATCTTTTTTAACAATGTTATTTCTAAAATTCAAATTTCACACAATATTCTATATTAAAATCTTTGAAAATAAATCCGATAGATTTTTTTTAATATACATATTTTTGATGATATTTAATATAAAGTAGAGATATATAAAATCTTAATTTTTTGAATCAAAGTATGACTTATAGAATTATAAAAATATTAATAAATTTTAAATTTTTGTTTAGTATAAAGATGGATGAATTTGTGGATAGAATTAATTTACACATAAATCCTTTTTCCATTATAGTAGAGATGTTTATGGATTAAGTTAGACTTTTATATGATATTATTGTATTTTATATTTGTCTCTAAGCTTGACTCTATTTGAAATATGAGTCTCAAATTTTGTTCAAATCTATCAAAACTTGTAAATGGCCAACTTAATCTCGCTTTAAGTTTGTTTATATTATCTTTTACAAAAAATTGACTTTTTTAATTTAATATGTTTTTCTTTTATTAAAATTTTAAATATAGATAATTTAACTTATTTTATTATAGATTTATTTTTTATGAGATATAAATTATATATTATATATAAGAATAAAATAAAATAATATATTGCATACATGTGCAGATCAAGTTGAGCTCGGATTTTAAATGATAGAGCTCAAGTTTAACTCATATTTAAAACGGATCTATTTTTTCTTTTATGTTAATCTATATTTGGGTTTAATATTTTATCAAAATCCTTTTTTTGGTGAATTATAAGAGGAGGGTAAAGCTCTAATAGCAACACGACTAACGTGACTCGAACCCAAGCCATATTTGGGGCAGTGCTAAAACACAGGGTTCAAATTTTTTTTAGTTTAATATTTTGTCCAACTCCTTTTAAATTTTCAAATTTAAATGAATAAGTTATTGATTAATTTTTTAGTTCCACCATTTGTTTACAAAGACTTTTTCCCTTTTCATAAAAGAATGAAAAAGAGTGAATTTACACGTGATGCTGAAAACAATCCAAAGTCTTACTAGTCTATATTGATATTGATCATATTTTAATAAGAGACTATTTATAAACCCACAAAAATATATACATGTTAAAATTGAAAGGAGAAAAAAAAATAGTAATGTTAAGAAGATGAGATTGAAATGAATCCGTTAATTAAAACCAGTATAATTCAACTTGTTACCATGAATTGAGTAGTTTAATTAATTAAAATCAATATATTCATAAAACATAAGTGTTTACACAGAACAACTTTAGACAACAAACTAGCAAACCTAACATTCAGTAATGAGATAAAGACATCATTGATAAAACAATTTGGAAATATAGAAGACTAAGTAGGTGGGGCAGGTAATTCATCCTTGTCCAAAATATGAACTAAGAAAGATGGTTGTTGATACAATCAATTGAAGTCACACATCTCCTTTTCAAAACTTTGAAGAATTTCTTTCAAAATTTATGTAGCGAGTCCTTAGAAACATTCTTCCTTAGAGGGAGTTAATTGTGATAATGGGTGCAAAAAAATATGCATATTTGGAGGATGATTCCTATGCGTTGTACTAAAGGTCAAATGATTTGGGACCTATTGGGTGATTTAAGAAGTGATAGATGGAAGTGGTTAGTGCTAGTTACAAGGGCTATATGCAATTCTAGTTGCAACTTAATATATATTGAAGACTTTCATGTGATCTAGTTTTCTTATTGAAGAGATTTGTTTTCCTTAGAAGACTAATTCAAGAATATCTCGAAAATTTCATTCCATATTGAAGGCTATATTGAAGATTAATTTTTTGGGAGATAGTGATTCACATTGATTGTACTTTAGCAAGCCATTAAATGTCTATTTAAGTGAAGGCTTGTCAATATAGATGAGATTAAGAGAACACTTATTCTATTCAAGTGAGGAACTTATTTTAGTGCAAATTCATTGTAAGTAAGTTGTTTTTGTTGACCAATTTACAACTAAGCTTTCAAGGGGAAAGTCTTAGTGGGGAGAGTGATCTAGATTGAGTATAAGAATGTGGTTGCAACTTGGTGAGTAAGTTGGACTTAAGTCACATTTTGTACTTGTTGATTTATAACATATTACTTTTTAGGCAAGGCTCAAAGACGTAGGAAGTTCTTGAACTGCATAACCAAACTTACATGTCTATTTCTATTTTATAATTGTTAGTTATTCTAGTTGCAACTGAAAAAATATCTAAAAAGCAAATTCAATGAAGTAACATCAGTTAACTAGACTGCTTTAACATGATGACAAGGAGTGTCCCTAAATATATTGTTAAGGAGTTTTGTGTTATTAGTTGGAAGCTATGGTGGCCAAGAAATTAATTGGTTTGGAGTGGCAATGGTGTGCCTTGCAATATAGTTCTTTCACAAGCTCTCTCGTTCTTAAGGTAGTGGTTGTAGGTTGGCATTAAGCCCAACCATAGGCACTAGAACATCGACTATACTAGTAGCAAATAGGGTGGTAGTGGACAAGGGTTTTTGGAAGTGTTGGGTGGATGTAGCAAACTTTGTTGAGGAAAGGTGATACCATTTAGGTGTGGTGATATGATGACACATTAAGAATTGTTCAAGGTTTTTTCTTTTGTGGTTGAAAGGTAGTTAAGGCTTTTTATGGCTGACGCACTAAAATTTAGGAAGGCTTTGCAATGGAATTTGAGTAATCTAACCACAAATGGGATGGTCATTATTGATGTTCAGTTAATCTTCCTTACTATTAGATCTATTAAAGAAGATTGGTCTAAGTTTCGGAACATAATTCATGATTGCATGAAGTGTATTCATCTAAGAGATGATATTGGGGTCTTATGGACTAGAAAATCTAACAATGAGGTTGCTCATGAGCTTGCCAAAAATTCTACGTGATGGTTATGATTTGGGAGGATATGTCAAAAAATTGTTTATAAAACTACTTAAGTTGATGTATCAAAATTGTTAATTATTTTTTCTAAATAAGCTTTTCTGTGATATCTAAAGTAATAAATCTAATTAAATAAAGTATCTTTGTTCCAAGGTTCAAGAGATGTTTAAATCGCAAGGGGTTTTAGGAGATGTCTAGATTTTTTCTGGTCATTTCGAACTATATTCCAAAGTCTTCAAGCTTTCTACCTAATATGATCTTCTTTATTATTCTCAAACTCTACGATCTTTAGAGAGTGGAATTTAACTCAAAGAACTAAACACAGGACGGAAAATGAGAATTCATAAAAGAGTGGAAGTTGACTAACCTTTATGTGAATATCCCAAACTAAAATAAACTTCTAGACTTGAATTATAATTGTTGGATGATTGCAATTATAATATCACATATCTACAATCAAAACTCAAGAAAAATATAATTTATTCGAGTTCAAGAAAATCACTCATATAAATTTCCATTAAATTTTGATAGAGTTTTCCTTAATACTTATATTTTTGTTGTGTATTTTTAGGCTAGTTTAGGATATTTATAGAGAGTTATATGCAAAAGTTATATTCTTATTTGGAGCATATTAATCAATTTATTCAGAAGAGTTCAAGTCCAATTAGGACTTCTAGGACTTCATGGCCAATGAATCCTAAAGAAAATACCTTCATTATGTCACGACATTTACAAACCCTAATGGACTAGTTGAGCTAATCCAAGTTTGATTCAATTATATGAGTATACTTCTCTTCTTCATGTGTAAGCTTACTTCCTTATTCACCAATCTATACAGGCACCTCAATCAAGCTATTCTCTCTACAAGCTTTACCCCTACCTTTGCCCTTATCCTTTTCCCTCCTTCCCTACCCCTTGTATTCTATATTCCTCTCACCCCTTTTTACCTATAATATTCCCAACTAAATTTTTACTTTTAAAATTATCTGTATTCAAATTTAGCTCTATCAAGCATATCTTTTTTAATTAACTTCTTATTTTCTTTTGACCAATCACTCAATCCTCATTTTGAGACTTATCTTATTAAATTCATCAGTAAGAACAAAATTCTCAACCACATTACCTAACTCTTTCCTAAATAATGCTTCGTCCCTCTTATTTTTTAGTTCCTCCTCTTCTGGTAGTTCAACAATGTATGTGCAAAGTAAGGTATTATTGGTGTTCACAACTAGTTTTTTTTTAATAATATATTTATTTTTTAGTATTGCGAAAATATAGGTTTAGGTTGTTGGCTATGAAAGTTAATATAAAGTTTCTTTATGCATATTGGTATTGGTAATCTCATATTGTTTCTTTAAAATTTTGGTCATTTTACTCTTTGAATATTGGTATAAAGAAACCCAGTTGTTAGCTGAAAAGGATGATTGAAGTTTCTTTTCGATAGTTGTATGAGAAAATTTAGGTTGTTGGCTAAGAAGGTTAATTTAAGTTTCTATATGAATAGTGGTATAAGTAAACTTAAGTTATTGGCTAAAAAGGTCAGTTGAAGTTTCTCTTTGACTAATGGTTTTGGTAATTTCAAATTATTGGCCATGAAAGCTGGTTGAATCTGTTTTCTAAATAGTGATAATCTCAGGGTGTTGGCTATCTAATAAACTATTAGGTTGTTTAATATTGGTATTATTTGAACTCTTCTTAACGTCAAAAAATCACAAATGAATTTGATTATAATTCCCACCTAATCTAATTCCTAGCACACTTTTTTCACCAATTATCCCTGATCCAATATTCTTCCTCGTTCTTGATTGATCAACACATTTCCTTTTCACACTTACCTTTAATCTAACTCCAATAACATTCACCTCTTTATCGCATCTAGATCAACATTCTCTCTACTCAACTCCTTTATGATCTCTAATCTAACCCAAGACTCTCTTACCCCTCTTATCACACCTAATTTAAATTGGTGTCCACACTTTACCTCTTTCCCTTCCTTTATCTTTGTTTATTTCCTCTCATAATTCCTAGCTTGATAAACTAAATACCTCTTCTCCCTCAAATCATAACCAATTTCTCACTAGAGTTACCTTTAATTAAAGGTCATTTCTCCTATTTATATCTCTTTTTTCCACATAACAAACTTTTTTGAGCAATTCTTACCAATATGACTAATCAATCCACAATTATAACGATAACCATTAAGGTTTTTATATCCAACCGAAGCCCAGATCCATCATTTACTATATCATGGAACATAGAAGCCTGCATCAAGCTATCATTGACCTCCCTCTTAATCATTGTCCTCGAGAAGCTTATGCCAATCCCATTTCTAGTTAGCAATTACGAATCTTTATAACTCTCATTAACTTCCGACCAATTATCATCGCTTCCTCTTTGATAACCATTCAATAGGAAGACAGTGAGATGATGAGTCACAAATAGAAAGAAGATTTTGAATTAGGGTCAGTAACACCCCTTACCCGTGTCCGACACCTGAATAAGATACGAGACATTACTAGACTTAAACATATACATACATGTAAAATCGGGCCGTAAAATTTCAACCAATTCAAAAACATTCAAACACATGCATATTGTCCCTTATACGGGCCTACAAGGCCCAAAACATACATCAGGGGTGGTTCGGGACTAAACTGAGAACTTTTGAAAATTTTACAACACTTAGGGAATTTTCCATGTATAAAGAGTCACACGCCCGTGTGGATTAGGCTGTGTGGTCACACACGCCCGTGTGGCTTGGGACACGTCCGTGTCCTTAGCTCGTATAACTCTTTGTTTATGCGTCAGCAACGAAATAGGGTCAACGGCCAAGTCACACGCCCGTGTGCTAAGGCTGTGTTCCCCACACGGCTAAGACACACGGTCGTGTCCCTCTCCGTGTGGCCAACACTTAGGCTATTTTCCAAGCCTTGGTCAACCATAAACCCTCATACATTTATACAACATCAAGGGCATATAACATGACCTTCATTTAATGATTAAACATCTTCATTTAGGCCACAAACATAGCATTTGCATGTCATGATTCATGTGTTTTACACACTCATTTGGCCTTATCTATTATGATATCACTTATACTTTTATCCATGGTTACCATCATACCAAAAGATTTCAACTTAATCATCAGATATTCATATTCAAGGCTAACTCATAACTTTATAACATACCAACATGCTTCACATGTGTAGAATAACATGCTTGTCTAAGACATTGCACACCACATCAAGTCGCATACTCACATCACATGAAACTTTTAAGCTTGTGCATGTACATATAATAGGCTTACAACCCAATAATCAATATAAGCCACATCTCATGGCTATATACAATAGAATCATCATAAGCCAATACATTTGGCCAAATCATGAAACACATATACCAAAAGGCTAAGTCTCTATACATGCCACTCACTTGAAAATGCTTAAGGTTTATTAACACACCAAATTGATAATTTGATAGTATGATGCTGCCTCCGACGATCTCCAACCCCAAGCTAACCTGACAACACTAAAGAAATGAAAAGGAGGGAGTAAGCTTTACAGCTTAGTAAGTCCATATGAAAATAATAAGTAATAAGTCAACATGCTTCTCAAGGTAATACAATCATAATTACACATTTACTTATGTTCTGGTCAAGCTATTTTCACGAGTCATAGTTACTAAATTATTTATATCTGGAGCTACAGAACTTCAAATTAAGATCCGCTAATTTTCCCTAAAACTAGACTCACATATCTTCTTACCATAAAATTTTTAGAAATTTTGGTCTAGTCAAAATGTATAGTTTATTCTTTAAAGTTACCCTTGTTCTGTTGTTTGACAGCTTCGACCTTTCTTTACTAAAAATTAATTATTTCATAGTATGGGATTCGGATAATGTTCCTGTCTATTTCTCTTGAATTAGACTCATTAAGGATTTAGTCATATGAATTTTAATCCATAATTATTTTTTCAAAATTTTTAGTGATTTTCTAAAGTTATGACAGGGGAGCCTGAAATCACTCTAACCCTATCTCACAAAAATTCAAATATCTCATAATACAAAATTCTTTTGCTTACACTGTTTCCTCTATGTGAAACTAGACTCAATGAGCTTTAATTTTATATTTTGTTCAGTCTCTAATTTGATTTCCATAATGGTGGATTTTCAAAGTCGGACTACTGCTACTGTTCAAAACTGTTTTAGTGCAATATGATGATAACTATCATAAGTTCATTTTCAACTAATCATGGACTCACCATTTCATGGATTCCATGTTTAATTACACAAAGACATAATAATATAACCATAAAGATTATTAATCATTCAAGCCTTTTTGCATACTTATCATATATTCATATATATATATACATATACATAAACTTTCTCACCATAAGTCATTCTTCATCAAGGCATTACTCATGAGTTTAGTGTACATACCTGTACTCACTCGTAGTATATCACATAACCATACCTTCTTTAACATGCCCTCCTTGGGTCTTTCATCACATTATCTATTGCATTACCCGTTGAACACTCGGAATACTATTGCATACGCAGAATAACTTGCACATAAGTGTCACATATACATACGTAGCCAAGGCTACCTCATAACATGTAACGCTCGCAATGGAGCTACTCACGGGCCTGCTTATAAAATTTATCTGTCAAGGTGTAACTACACGGGCTGCTCACACAAGCTGTCAGGTATCTAACCTACTCAAGGATTACCTAGCCACCGATAGGACACACAAGACCATTGCTCGGAACCCAATTACATGTATCGCATCATTATGAACTCAGACCAACTCAACGAGCTCGAATGCCACATATATATCACAAACCTAGACCAACTCAATGAGTTAGGATTTCTTAATTCTTAGTGACATGTCACTTGTATCCTAAACTATTCCTAAGGTTCAAACGGGATTCTTTCTCATGTGTACATAACGTTTCCATTACACTTGCTTGTGATGT
The DNA here is from genome assembly GCF_007990345.1 of Gossypium hirsutum. NCBI lineage: Eukaryota > Viridiplantae > Streptophyta > Magnoliopsida > Malvales > Malvaceae > Gossypium > Gossypium hirsutum. Next base: position 2,271,306 of record NC_053436.1, read on the forward strand.
TGTGGATAACGACCATAATATCATTCGTACTTACAACACCATCATTAGACATAACATACATAATCATCATAAAATATTTTCAACATAATATCAACACATCAAAACATACTGTATTGTCACATTATTTACACATGTACTTACAATTCATGTAATATCAAGCATTAACATTCAAATATAACATTGCAATATTAGTATCACACGAACTTACCTTGATACCAAAAATGGCAAAAAGGGACCTAATCGTTAATTTCTCGTTTTTCCCCCGTTCTAGGTTCGAACCTTGTTTTCTTTGATCTATAATTACATTTAGACTATTTATTAGTCACATTAGTCAATGTGATCCAAAAATTATACTATGGAAAAATTGTGTTTTTACCCCTAAACATTGTCATATTTACACTTTTACCCCTAGGCTCGTAAAATGATTTTCATTCAATTTCTTTGTACTTTAAGCCTAGTCGAACAAATTTCATAACTACATCATCCCTCAATTTTCACTAATTTACACTTTTATGATAAATTTTATAACGTTTACAATTTAGTCCTTTTATGCATTTTACCGAAAATCACTAAGTAAAAGTTATTTCTCTAACCATAAACTTGCATAATCTACCATTAAACATCAAAATACACACATATTTATCATGTTTAAAAACCCTAGACTTCAACCATATCTCAAAATGTTGGTAGAAATAGATAGATCAAGTGATGACGACTTCAAAAACGTAAAAATCATTAAAAACGGGGCTAGAATGGACTTACTATGGAGCTTGGAAAGTTTGGAAAACCATAAATATGGTCTCCCATTGCAAAATTCAGCCATGTCATGAAAAATGAAGAAGATGACATCTTTTTTTCATGTTATTTTGGCTTTTTAGCCAAATTACTAAAATACCCTTAATGAAAAACAATTTAAAACATACCTAACAATGTCCATTTTTTTCCACAACTCATTTAATGGTATAATTACCATATAAGGACTCCCAATTTAAAATTTCATAGCAATTAGACACCTCTAGCTTCTAGAACTCAAGTTTTGCCACTTTTTACAATTTAGTCCTTTTGACTACATTGAGTGCCCAAACGTAAAAAATTTTGAATGAAATTTTCAAAAAATAATTCCGTATAATTGTAGACCATAAAAATAGAATAAAAAAATTTATTGTGTCAGATTTGTAGTCCTGAAACCACTATTTCGACTAGACCCTAATTCGGGATGTTATAGGGTCAAATGAAACATTCAATGAAAAGCATTATGATTTGGTAATTAGTAGTGAGGATAGAGGTAAAATTTCGGTGAAAGGTTGGATTTTAGGGTTGATGAAATGGTTGAGTATAATTCAAATACTTATGGCAATTTTCTTGAATACGAAGAAAAGAGGGACTTGTGAAATTTGATGTTGTCAGCGAGGGTGATAGGAATTTGAATTTGGACTTTTCTAATTTTGGGGCCCTAATGGAGGGAATTTGTATACGTGTAGCAATTAAGAATATTGATGTGGTTCAAGACTCTATTAGGGATTGGGGTCTTGGATGGTCCAAATGTTAATTTTAAGATGAATTTATTAGATGGGTTGGCTCGTCCCTTACCCATAGTGGAATCAAGGGGTGAGTAGGATAATATCCTTAACTCATATTTTTTTGATTGGGTCTTAGATAGTCCCTTACCCAATTTCTACTAACCTAGTTTTGGGATCTGACATTCGGTTTGGATATTAAGTCTATTGTTGTTTTTTCTAATTATGTATGATTCTTGGTGCTTTAGATTTTTATGATTGTAGCATTGTAAAAAATTTTAGTTTTTCTAAAGGTCATTTGATTGTGTCATACATAGGTGTAAGTGTCTTTTTGGTTGATTGATTTATGGAGACTTCAATAAGGGGGTGTTAGGAATTTTAGGGTCTTTTGTGTTTTCCGTGTGTCCATTTTGGATGATGATGACGACGAAGTGTTTCCTTTTTTTTTGCTTAAATGGTGTGGTAAAAGGAACTTTACAATTTTGAGTTTCTTGGATGATTATGGGGGTTTGAGGTGCATGCTGATGGTGAATTGTTGCTTTGGTTCTAAATTGGTTGTTGTATTGTTGAGTTTGGTAATGCTTCCTATGTGTTTTTTGTTATGTTTCATCTTCTTTCTTTTTTGGATTTGAGTACCTACAGTGGAGTTGGTTATTGAGTAAGATTATTTTGTGGCGATGTTGATTTTGGTTTTTGTTATTATGTTCACGGGCTTTATTAAGTTTTGATAGTTTTGTTAGCTCTTATAGAAGCTTGAAGGCTTGTGGTATATGGTTTTGGTTAAGGTTTTTATCATGGTGTTTGTGTGTTTTTTTTCAAGGCTTTTATGGTGTTGTAAGCATTGTATGGTGTTCTTTTCCTTCCTACCTTGAAGGTATGTGTTTGAGGGTGTGTCTAAAACTTTTTATCTCTTTTTAATAAAATTTATTGGCTTAGCAAAAAAAATTGTCTTGGGAAAATCTATCTTCAAAAAGACTAGATCTTTCTAGTTTTTGAATTGAATCAGGAAACCCATAGTTGACTATAAACTATCTTCAATCACTCTCATGCTTCACTTTTCAAATTGAAATAATATTGCATAAACGTTTTCGCCACTTCCTTAATGTTGTAGGCCAATTTAACCCCATGACCCATTTACATTTTACAAGCTTGTTTACAACACTAGCCCAATTACCCAAACCCGAATGGCCCATTTTACACCCTCAACCCCTTACAAACTCATCAGACCCACTTAAGCCCATTAAACCCAATCCCTAAACCCATCAAAACCCGGAGCCCAACAACCAAACCCAATACAAAATAGACCCACTACCCAAACCTCCCCAACAGACTCAAAATTTACCCACTAACCCAATAACCCCAACTACCCAAAACCCTAGCCCCTAAATTCGGCCAACCACCCTCTGCACCCCACCATCCGTGCCCATTTCCTGCACACAGTAGAGAGATAAGACAGAAACAATAAGAAAATAAATGTAGAAGGGTTATAAAAACCCGAATGAAAGATTGTAAGAGGTTCGGGATTTCAAAATCAGAAAAAAAAGCATTCGGCAGTTCAAGCAAAAAACATAATACATGCATTAGTTTTTAGCAAAAGAACAACAACAGATCAATACTATAAATCGATTAAATCAAGATCGACATCAAGAAAGGTGATAAAAAAATCTATCTTCTTCCTTTTACGAATCTGTTTTTTTCCTCTTTTTGCTTTTCTTTTTTTCTCCCGTATTCTAACACATATACATGTATATATACATTATACTATTAAGCAAAAAAAAATTTAAAAATATTACCTTTTCCGGCCACCGTGTAAGGTGGCCGGCGCTGGCGAAGGTTCGGTGACTGACCGGTGCCCCCTGGCTGGAATTCCTTTTCTTTCCCCCTCTTTTTCTTTTTTTTTCCTTCCCCGGTCCCAAATGAAATTTTTTTAAAATTTTTTATCTTTTATAGGGGACCAAAACGGTGTGTTTTGGTCCCCCCCGGTTTAAACAAAAACGACGTCGTTTTGGACCCGGATCAGGTCGACCCGACCCGCTCCAAATAAGATCCGCGTGTTTTTTTAGGGAGGGGCTATTTGCGCAATCGGTCCTTCCGCATTTTTGGTGTTTTAAATCAGGTTTATATTTATTTATAAATTGCCCTATTAATTGTTGCGCTTTGCAATTTGGTCCCCATGCATACGCTGCGTTTTGATAACTGGGAATATTGCGCTCTTAGTCCCTCTAAGTCACATGCGCGTTACAATTTGGCCCTATGCCCTATTTTATTTCTAAGTTCGCCCCAAAATTGTGTTTTATGTTTGATTTAGTCCTTTTGTTAGTTTACTGCTTTATTTTCAATTTACTTGTTTTCATTTTCTGTTATTTATTAATTATAATATTTATATTTATTATATTTATTGTATTTATTATATGTCTTAGTGTATAATCTTTTATATATGTATGCGTATGTAATATACTTATGTATTATATTATATATATAATTTTTTTATATATTATATATATGTATTTTAATATTATGTTATATATATTATATACATATATTTTCAATATTATTAATTATATTTTCTTATAATCTTCCATGTATATATTTTTATATCATATATATGTTCCTAAATACTATGTTATATGTATATATATTTTAATACCATGTTAGTATTATTTTTGTACTATCTTATGTGTACATCTTAAATACTATATTATGCATGTATTTTAAACACCTTATTTTTATGTATGTCGTGTACATTTTCTCACATTTTACCACATACGTATATACATTTTTATTGCATTATGTACATGTTATTATATCTATTTCACCCCATTATATTTATTATTAATATTGGTTGATTTTATTATACCGGTATATATATACTTTCTATATAGTATTATTTTCATATATCCTTATAGTTATTAGTATACCTATTATGTTATTCTAATGATATTATGTATTCATTTTAAAATATATATATGTATTTATGTAGTATTATCGTGTATATTTTTTATTTCTATTTTTTATTTCTATTAACCATATATTTTTACACTACTTCATGTATATATTTTTATCCTTATTTATTGTCCTTAATCTTAGTACCTGTTTTATTATATATGTATATATTTGATATATATAGGTGTATATTTACGTAATAGGATTTTTTTTATATATATCATTATTCCCAATATGTATATATTATGTCAATATTTAAATATTATATTACATGCACATTTTTTCGTGTATATACTTTTTAATATTGTATTTTCATCGTACATATACTTCGAATACTATGTTATCTTTTTACATATTATATCATGTATATATATATTTTTTATATACGCTATGTACATACATCTTTCAATATTTATTATTATGTATATACTTTAACATTACTAGTTATTTATATTTTTATCACTTCATGTATAGTTCAAATAATATATATAGTGTATTTCTAACATTATCACTACTTATATATATGTTTTGACGTACATGTTCTTAATATCATTTTTATGTATGTATATTCATTGTTTTCTCGTATTTGATACCATTATTACATTTAATCTTGCATGCACCGTTATTATTTTTTTAATATTATTGTCATATTCATTATTTGCTTCAATATATTTCCGGCTCTCTTATTTATTTTTATTCCATATCAGTTTGCTTTGCATTACCTCGAAAATCATATTCTTATTTTCTAATTAATTTCAATAATCAAGGCAATGTACCGATTTAACATTAAGTCGTCGAATTTCATCGCTATGTTGGATGGAATTTGTTGGTTCGTGTTAAAACGGTATGTCCTTCTCAAAAAAATCGAAAAAATTGAAAATTCTTGTGTTGTAACCAAATCACGGCTAAATGTTACATTGAACTCGTATTTTTGAAAATCAAGACAACACGTGTTTATAAGATACCAATTTTGGGCGTCGCGAGGGTGCTAATACCTTCCTCGCGTGTAACCGACTCCCGAACCCTAATTTTTATCTGGCTTTTGACGTAGACCTAAACCCGGCCTTCTTTTTTTTGTTTCAAAAATAAATATAATAGGTTTCCGATCGCACCTAGAAAAAGATCGGTGGCGACTCCCTTTTTATTTCAAAATCAAACCTCGGTTTTTAAATTTTCAATCAAACACCCTAATTAAATCGCCACAATTAGTGACCAAAAGTAAAATTTTTACGTCGCTACACTTAACACACAAGATCGTGTATGTTGTAAATACCCATTAATATGCCTAGGATCCCTTTTTAATAGCACTCTCTTTACCTAGATCTTCCCAACTACCACGAAATTCGTTAGGTCTTAACTTGCTCATCCTCTTCCTCCAAGATAATATCCATTGTATCCCTTAAAAAAACTAATTATGTCCCATCTAGGATTTTCTAATGGCAACTAGTCAACTTTTATCACTTTGCTCACAAAATGTAAACAGTAAATCAATGAAGGAAAACCTAGGTATAAAAGGAAACAATTTGATTTAAAGTAGGTGTGAATGCAAAAGGAGGGCAAGCACGGGCCCTCACCCTCCAAAATGAAAAACTATATTTCAATCCCCTTAAAATTATTAAATTATAAATTTATATATGATAAATTATATTTTACCTCCCCTAAAATGAAAAAAATCTATTTAATCCTTTTCAAAAATATGAAATCATAAACTTATACAAAATCAAATTATATTTTAACTTTTTAAAAGTTTATACCTCAATTCCCACCTTCTAATTGAAAAAAATTCTACCCAAAGTATGCAACAATCTTATCCAATTCCATTTAATCAATAATAAAGCATGAAACTTGCTACTTAATAATTAATGACATATTACAATTGTCAAAAATTGCCTTACCAAACAAGATAGTTATCAATTTATGGACAAAAAATAAAAATAAAAATGAGAAGATAAATAAGTGAAGAAAGAGATGTAATGGAATCCAATTTCTTATCTGCCAAATTCTAGCCAAAATTAAATAAATTTGCAGGTCAAAAGTAGAATGACAGATGCCTACAGCCCTATTTGCCAAATTATTTCATCCACAAACTTTGACCTAATTGCTAGTTGGACATAGGAATTCTTTGAATATAAAATTTATAGTCAAAACATATCATTCCAAAATCATAATAAAATTACAAAAAATATACTCATCATGTAATTGTTGGGTCCCCCCCCCCCTTTTTATAAATATATATAGAAAAGTGAGAGATTAGTAGGGTCCCTGACCCTTAAAATAGAAATTTTTTATTTAGAATTTTTAAAATTTTTAAAATTTTAAATTAATAAAAATAAAATTATATATTGATTCTTTAAAAATAATAAAAAATTAATTTAATCCTTTAAAAATTATATAGATATAAGCTATTCAAATGATGAAATTGTATTTTATAATTATAAAAAATAAAATTTAATTTCTCTAAAAAAATTCTCTGTCTTCGTCCTTGTACAAAAATTAAAAGATTAGAATGAGTCAATTTTTTTTATTAATTATAAAAAAACTAATCGAATATTTTACAATTTTACTTTCATTTAAAAATTTAATTTCACTTTAAATTTAATTGAAATTAGATTTTATCATATTCATAACGAGAGTGAACGAAAATATTTTATATTAAAAAATATATATTTATAAAATATTTAATGAATGAGTATTAGTGGGGTGACAAGGATATTTTATAAGAACTTGTCGGTCTTGTAGTTGATATCTAAATAATATTTTTCAATTATTTTATTTAAAGATTATATAAAAATATAAAAAGATTAAAATACCCTTATAATAATATTAGTTATCTTTTAAAGTAAAAATAATTTAATAATTTCACATTTGAATTAATGTTAAAATTTATGACACTAATTTAATTACTCGTATAAAAAATAAAAATAAAATAAAATAAAGGTCTGTTTCAGTACGAGAATCTTGTTAGATCTACTATTGAATTTCAAGTTGTTTATTAATTAGAAATAATTATTTTAATTATCTTCAATTGGTTCCAATAGAAAAATAAATAAAATTGAAGCAAGTGGGACTGAAAATTCTCATAGCCAAGGAAGCCTAATCAATGACAACTCAACCATATATTTTCCATCTTATAATTTATTTTCTAATTGTTTTTGGGCTAATATTCATACACCACAATCTTAAACCATGAGTTATTTATAATTATATTTAGATTTATATAATAAACAGAGAAGTTAAAATACAATTTTACCATTATTAATTTAAAATTTTATAAATTATAAACGAGTGATAACAATGAAAAATTGGATGAAATTTCTGGTAATCCAAATACCAAAAAGATTCGTTTCAAGGACCCGGGGTCTAATATTGAAGATGTGATGGCTTTCGTGGAAAAATATAGTTATGGGGAAAGACTCCACTGTTTCTAATGGGGAGAGAGATTCAAATGCTACCAATGAGACTTTCTCCTTCCTAGAAGGTGATGTTAAGAAGTCAATAGTCAATGGCATTCCCGCTATTGATTTCTCAGATTGAGTTTAGAAATTATTAGTTAATGACATCAATTCATTTGATATTAACATTTAAATTTATCATTTCATGCCATTCAACATTACAATAGAATTGACCAAATAATACCACTAGTTAAGTGCCAATCTTTATACCATTTAAACAATCAAAGCCATTTATGTATCAAACATGTATACCTTCGACATTAAGCTATTAAATTTTCATGTTCAATCAATACCATTTAACCTTTTAACTTACCATTCAGATCTCTTTCTGAAGTTTAATGACTCTTTTGTATTCAATTCAACCCGTAGGGCTCGATTCTAAATGGATTGCATTATCTTTTATACATTTTCTTATCGTGAAATGAATTACATATATGCACTCATATAATTCCATATTATTACATCATTTCATATATTATTATCAATTCACAATTTCATACCATTTCAATTCAAATCATACAATATATTAGTTTACCAAAATTTATTTTATATCATTTTTTGTTTTCAAGTTTTGATTTCAATATTTCACCCAATGGAATCTGGTAAAACAGATTCGAATACACGAATTAACCACACCACATCAAGATAGCTCGTATGAGCAAAACTACTCCACACCAAAGCATTGAAGTGCCAAGCCTGTAAGAATCAAATGCATATTCATATGCAAATGCATCCCTCCACCACACCAAGGTCTTCGTAGAGCAAATAATACTTGATAATCCACACCAGATGCTGGATTTTGATATAACCTGTCATAATCTCCATACCATCAAATATCCTATACGAGCGCGCATAAGACCATATTGGCATGCCAATTGTATCCTAATCTTTTACTAAGTTCATATGGGCATCAAGTATTCATATTTGCATTATCATACCCTATAATCATTCATATTCACATATGTAATCATTTACATTTACCTATCATACCCTGCAATCGATCACATTTATATTTTCATACCCTGTACACTATACGATAACATAACAATCATTTGTCTCATATTTCATTTCAATTCAATCCAATTAATATATAATTTCACATCCAATTTCAGAATCAAATTTCGCTTCATCATCTAAACACAATATCTCATATCATATAACATGTTTCAATTTATTCTTATATTACAGATCATGTCTGACGAAATCATACTACTTTCCATTTTATTTAATTCAATCCACTATCTCGATAATCAATATCAATCATAGCAAATCAATTCATACGATTAATATTAACTCATGTTGATATTCAATCATGCAATATAACATGGATATGAAAAGAAATAAATTGAACTTGAATCATAAAATCATAAACTGAAATCTCGCATCACTCGTCAAATACTCTTGCTTTTCCTTTCCCTCTCGATGGTCCTACGTCGTCTTTAGCTACGAACAATAATACGACAGGTAAAAGATATCAATTTCCATCAAATTCACATTTAAATAAAAGTCAAGCATATTTTGCATTTTATTCAATTTAGCCCCTAAACTTGGGCTAGACATATCTTTCGATATTTAGAGTGCGTTTGGTTCGCTGTATTGGATTAGAGATGTATTGGATTAGAAGTGTATTGGATTAGAGGTGTATTGGATTAGAGGTGTAATAGCAAATCAACTGTTTGGTTGAATGTAATGGAATAGATGCGTAATAGTAATCTTGTGTTTGGTTGAATGGAATAGAGGTGTAATAGCATAGTGGAAAAAACTAAAATGACTAGAATACCCTTAGCATAAATTTATTTTGGTAAATGATTATTGTTATTGTTATTTAAATTTTAATAAGATTATTATTATCAATAATAAATATTTTAATCATATTTAAACATAATTATTATTAAACATATTTTAATTAAAATATATAATTTAATAAAATTCTTAATAATTACCAGAAATTTGTTTTGGTAAATTATTATTGTTATTGTTATTTAAATTTTGATAAGATTATTAATATGAATAATAAATAATTTAATCATATTTAAACATAATTATTATTAAATATATTATACTTAAAATATATAATTTAATAAAATTCTTAATAATTAATATTCTTATATGAATTTACTCAAATCATAATATATTATATGATACTATAAAAGATAATTTGAAATAATTAATATTAAATATATTTTAATTAAAATATATGATTTAATAAAATTTAAAATAATTATAACTAATAAAATTTAATAAGTAAGAATTGAACTCTAAAAAATAAAAAAAACATAACCATATCGAATTATCATCAAGAACTCGATTGAATTTACAACAATTCTGAATTAAACGGAAGTACTGCCTCAATATCTCACTTTCAACTAAAAATATAAAGCAAGCATTCAATAGAAGAAATTCAAGCCGATACAATATCTCTTTCACCTTGCTCTCAACTCCAATTGGCCTTCCATGAAACCGATTCTTCACTTCAAACAAAATAGCTCACCAATCTAGCAGGAAAACGAATACTGTCCAAAGTTGCCATTGAAAATAACCTCCAACTTCATGTGTCCATTCCACAAGTTAAGGGAAAAAGCAATCTCTGCCAATTCTGGATTTATATGATGCATTGATAAATCAGGAAATAGAAGGCCATTAGGTAAGGTTGCTAAAAAATCACAATGAATCAAAAGTAATTTACCTCTCCAGGAAGGCTAAATTGCCAAGAGCACATGTTTCCTCTAAAGCACCAAAAACCAAAAGACATATTTGTTGACAAGTTGTAGTACTGCCTCAAGATCTTAGTTCAACTACAATATAAAGCAAGCATTCAGCAGAAGAAATCAAAAGCTTACTTGTTCCTCGTTTTCAGCAGAAGGGATAGGATCATCTCAAAAGATACTGGTTTTTATTTTCATTGCCACATTACGAGTTTGTATTCTTTGAGAGTTTCTAACAATTCTATGCAATACCAAGATGCAAAAGATCGATAGCCCAACAAAGGGGGCGGATGATCATTTATTTTTCGTTCTCAAAGCGGAACATTCATCATCAGTCTTAGATATTCATCCATCGAAACTCAACAACAAACAAATTATTACCATTTACCATAGGTGAAAAAAAATCTTTGCAACCCACACATCACAAGACTTCCACACAAAAGGTAAGAACACAAGGAAGTGTTGGGGAAGCTCATTAGCAAGTTTGTTATAAGTAACCTATGAACATTTAAACATGTCAATGCTCAAACTCGCTCACCACTACCTTCTGATTCCATGGCCTTTAAACTTTCTGCCATCATTTGATCTCTGTTCTGTCTTTATCTTTCTACAGCAACCATATACAGGGCTACATAAGAACTAATTGTGAATTACCAGCAAGAACAAGGAAACAAGATGAAGTTTATAATTCAAGAGTGAAAATAATTCAACAAAAAAGTGAAAATAATCCAATTTATCTGTCCGCATCTATCCTTCCTACAATTCACCTTTTAACAATTATAGACCTAGTAAGAAACCTATAACAATCACAAAAGGCAGCAGCCAAACTTTACCTTCCCGGTAGGGAGCCCACTCATGCTTACGCAGATGATGTGGAGCATCAAGTGGAGGCAACATCCCAAATTTCAGCATAATAGATGGCCTAAAACAATAATTAGACCATTAAACAAATAAGAAATTAGGTTAAAAAAACTCATTGATCCGAAAAATAGTAGCAGCATGAGCAATTTGACTCGCCAACTGAAAGAAAAAGGAGAAATTAAATGAAAATTTGTAACATAGGGTAGAAAGAGTGAAGAGAAACAGAGGGATTTTCCATTACTCGAGTGGCGAGCTCGAGAGACTGAGCGTTGTCGACGATAGACACAGCGATGGCTACGGTGACAGTGGGGATATCGTCGGCTTTTTTGGTTTCACTGGTTGAGAAGAAGAAGGTCGACTGGTTGAGAAGGCAATCGAAAGAGTGGCAGAGCGAAAAAGAAAAGAAAGGAAACGGAGGGAACAAATCGGCAGCAAAGAGGCATAATGGACTGGGAGGAAATCGGCAGAAAACAAAAGCAAAGAAATAAGGAAGGAAATCGGATGAAGGAACAGAAGAGAAACAAGGGGATGGGGGGAGGGCAAATCAGGGAGGTGATGCTCAATCGGTAGCTAATCTGGGAAAAGAGGGGGGAATAGAAATCGATGGTTTTCACCGATTAAGAAGGTAATGGATTAGATGCGTATTACCAATACATCAAACCAAACGACGTGTTAGAGAGGTATTAGGTGGGGCCCACCGATTAGGGGTGTATTGGCTTAGCCAATACACCAAACCAAACAAGCTGTTAGTGTCGGATCAAAATCCAATTTCATATTATTTCTTTAAGGACCCTATAATTTTATTCCTAGCATAATTTCATAACATGTTTTCAATTTATTCAGTTTGGTACCTAATGTAACAAAGTTAACAACTATGCTTATTAAGCTTTACAATTTAGTCATTATTATAATCTAATCTTAATTTCTATCAATTTCAAGTCTAATTCTTCAATTTCTCAACAATGATAACTTGTTAAAATTTCAACAATTGAACAAATTGATACATGAGCTAGCTAAATCAAGCTTCCATGACCATAAATCTATAAAAATTACATGAAAAATAACTTAATTACCTATGGATTTTGGACATGGCCGAATGGATCAAAGTTTGAAGCTTTCTCCTATTTTTTTTTCTTTGGACGATGGGGGAAGAAAGATGAGTTCCTACTATATTTCCTTTTATACTTGGATTTTTGCTAATTAAGCTTAGTTAATTAGTTAAATTAATATTTTATTTTACTTAATTAACCATTAGCTTATCCACTAATTCATGATGGAAAATGGTTAAATAACCATTTTGGTCCTTTGTATAATTGCTATCTAGGTCCTCAAGCTTTTTATTAATTAAAATTCAATAGCGATTGGACTTTTACAATTTAATCACTGAGCCTTAATTAATCATTTTTTTCGACTAAATTACTTAACTGAACTTCAATAGATCTCCATAATGTTTACAGAAATAAGATTTTGAAACTGTATTTTTTTACACCACTAAAAATCAAATCGTTACATTTAATCTAACAATTATTCCAATAAAAACTCATATAAAATGCATCACAATTTAAAAAATAAAGACCAAATATCCAAAAAAAAAAGTTGTATGAAAGGAAATGCTTAACTTTTATTTGTTTAAACATTACTAAATGTGATGAATCAATTTCATATAAATATATTTCGTACTTATCATGAATCAGTATTATAATTGATCCATATTGTTTTACTTTTTTGTATTTTAATTAAATATTATAATTTCCTTTTTATTTATAAAATATTATTTATTTATTTACAAATTAAAGTAATTTAAAATTTATTTTTTAAAAATATTTTTTATACTATAAAATAAAATGATAAATTTTAAGAAAAAATGATTAAAATTGAAAATCAATTCTTTAATGTACAACAAAATAAAAATTAGTGTTGATTGTAATTATTAAAAGAAAAGATTTGCACCCGAGAGAATTGGGGGCAAATTGGTAATTAGAAATAAACTAACCGGGTCGTACCATACCATAACCGATCCATCAAGTTGCATAGGCCTCGGTTTATTGTTTTCCCTGTCAACTCGGTTTGGGGGAAACCAATTAGAGGTAAGCTGATTTTTTATTTATTTATAAAATTATGAATTTCTAAAATTTGATTTATTGCACTGTTAAAATGTTGATAGCTTTTCTTTTCTTATTTATTTTGTTTCAGTTTGATATAATCCAACCGGTTTATCCCAATACCCTAACCGGTCCATCCGGTTTCCTAACCCTCGGTTTATTATTCCCGTCATCAACTCCCTTGACTCGGTTCTCATTCAATTGCCGCTCTCTCCCAGAAAAGCAATTCAAAAGAATTGCAAGTAAGTTCTTTTCCTTTTTTTTTTTATTCAAAGATAATTTTATGATTTGGGTTGTTTATGATGTTAACATGTTTGTTCTAATTTCTGTCAATTTTAGGTTTTTTTTTTGTTACAGTTATGACCTAATGCTATTGATTTTGTCAAATGCAACTGTTTTAATGTTAATTTTTGATGAGTTTAATGTAGAAATGTGTGTTGTTTTAAAGGTTCTGATTTGTGAGAAAAATGTCATCAAATTTGGAACCAATACCAATAACATCACAAAAACATGACCCAGCATGGAAACATTGTCAAATGTTTAAGAATGGTGAAAGGGTACAATTGAAGTGTATATATTGTGGCAAAATATTTAAAGGTGGTGGGATTCATAGGATTAAGGAACATTTAGCTGGTCATAAGGGTAATGCTGCTACTTGTCTGCGTGTCCCATCCGATGTTCGTGTTTTGATGCAAGAAAGTTTAGATGGGGTTGTGGTAAAGAAAAGGAAAAAACAAAAGATTGCGGAGGAGATAACGAATGTTAATCAGGTTTCTACCGAGATACAGGCGTATGGCGATCAGGTTGACACTAATACTGGATTGCTTATGATTGAAAAATCTGATACACTTGAGCCTAGTTCGAGTTTGTTAGTTAATCGGGAAGGAACAAGTAATGTTGCTGGGGAGAGGAGAAAGAGGGGAAGAGGTAAAAATTTGCCTCCTGAGGCTAATGCCCTTAGTTTTGTTCCGGTTGAGTTAGGTGCAAGGAGAGTAAATAATCATGTACATATGGCAATAGGGAGATTTTTGTTTGATATTGGTGCAACTATGGATGCTGTTAATTCAGTTTATTTCCAGCCAATGGTTGATGCTATTGTCTCGGGAGGATCTGGGGCTCTAATGCCTTCATGTAATGATCTTCAGGGTTGGATATTGAGGAAATCGGTGGAGGAAGTGAAGAGTGAAAACGATAAAGTAATGGGGGCATGGGTAAGGACTGGTTGTTCCATTCTGGTCAACCAATGGAACACTCAAACAGGTCGAATCTTGCTAAACTTTTTGGTGTATTGTCCTGAAGGAACAGTGTTTTTGAAATCTATAGATGCTTCTAGTGTAATCAATTCCTCGGATGCTTTGTATGAATTGCTTAAGCAAGTGGTGGAAGAAGTTGGATCTAAGCATGTCTTGCAAGTGATCACGAATGGCGAGGAACAATATATTGTTGCTGGGAGGAGGTTAGCTGAAACTTTCCCTACTCTGTATTGGACTCCTTGTGCAGCTCATTGTGTAGACTTGATACTTGAGGATTTTGCGAAGCTTGAATGGATCAATGCAATAATTGAGCAAGCTAGATCTATTACGAAATTTATCTATAATCATAGTGTGGTCTTGAATATGGTAAGACGGTATACTTTTGGCAATGATATTGTTGAACCAGCAGCCACTCGCTCAGCTACAAACTTTACAACGTTGACTCGGATGGTTGATCTTAAAAACAACTTGCAGGCCATGGTTACTTCACAGCAGTGGGTAGACTGCCCATATTCAAAGAAACCAGGGGGACTGGCGATGTTGGATTTGGTGAGTAATCAGTCATTTTGGTCCTCTTGTATTCTGATTGTTCGGTTAACCAATCCTCTTCTTCGAGTTCTGAGAATGGTTGGCAGCAAGAAGAGGCCTGCAATGGGATATGTTTATGCTGGCATGTATCGAGCAAAAGAAACAATTAAGAAAGAATTAGTCAAGAGGAATGAATATATGGTCTATTGGAATATTATAGATCACTGGTGGGAACAACAATGGCACCATCCTCTTCATGCTGCTGGTTTCTACCTTAACCCCAGGTTCTTTTATAGCATGGAAGGAGACATGCCTAATGAGATGCTGTCAGGGATGCTTGATTGTATAGAGAAATTGATTCCTGATGTAACAGTTCAAGATAAAATCTCCAAGGAGATAAACTCATACAAGAATTCCGTTGGAGATTTTGGGAGGAAGATGGCAGTTAGAGCTAGAGACACTTTACTCCCTGGTGAGAGTCTATCTTATGGATGCTTTCTAAACTTTGGCTGCTATATTTCAACTTAAATTATTGTTGTAATTTATGCTTTTAGTAAGAGTAGTTAGTAGATTCTTTCTATTTCCTGCTACTAGATTGCAAATTGAATTACCGAATATCCTAGAACAATGAAGTCAAAGAAAATGCTGTCTTCCTTGCTTTGGTTGAATAAGATGTTGATTTGGCTAAGGTGTGGCAATTCTGGCTACTAAAGAACCTTCAAGGGGAAAAGCGTAACTAACTTATAGGTGATTTGAATTTCTGCATGCGTTGTTCTCATCATTATTTGTGTGCATGACATGAATTCCAAATTCTTACACGTGCTTGTGCAATGGATAATACGTCAAACTTATCTGGTTGAAGTAGCTCTGTTGCACATAGAGCATGCTTGTGTTTCACCATTTGTGTCCTGTTGTGATATCCTTTTCCCTAATTTCTTTCAATTGGCTGATCATTGCTTTGTATGCTGATTGCTATAGTTGAATGGTGGTCAACATATGGAGGAAGTTGCCCAAATTTGGCTCGTTTGGCTATCCGTGTCCTTAGTCAGACTTGCAGTACTTTTGGGCTTAAGCATAATCACATTCCTTTTGAAAAATTGTATGAAACAAGGAATTGCTTAGAGCAGCAGCGGCTCAGAGACCTCATCTTTGTTCAATGCAACTTGCAATTAAGACAAATGTATGCAGAATCTCACTCATTTACGGATTATGCATTTGGCGCAACAAAATTTTATCTTCAGTTGATGATTTTTCTTTCAGAGGTTATGAGAGCAAGCAACATGATTCTATGCAGCCCTTGTCATCTGAGTCTGCCTCTATTGTGGAAGACTGGGTTACAGGAATTGACGCATTTTTGGATGACGATACCTATCCGGATTGGACAACACTTGAGACACTTTCTGTAAACACAATGCTTTTAAGACCTGGTGATGAAGTGGAAGAGTTAGGTGCAGGTAATTTTGTTTCTTGGATATGGTAATCTCACCAAAGAAGGTTCTTTCTCTCTGTGTATTTATTTGATCTTTTCATGCAGGTTTTAATGATCATGAGATTTTCAATAGAATGAAAGAGGGTGACAACGAAAATGCTGAAGATAATGTAGTAAGCTAGCCGAAGACCATTTCTAATCTTGATAATCCTAGATGGTGACCGATGGCAAATAATGTAAATTAGTGTAATAACTAATGACTAGATTTATAGGAACTGCTCTACCATTCTGTTAAGAAAAGAGTAGAAACATCAGAGAATTAGATTTTTAGTCAGGATTTGACAATATGTTAACAATTTTTATCAATTCATGGTTAGAATATTAGAAAGTTTTAAGCATAGTTCAGGCCTTTCATCTTAACCCAAAAACATGCTTGACCATTGGGCTGATATATTGTCTTGAATGTCACTTGTCATTGATTCTGAGATATAGTAACACAAATTCTTGCTAACCTCTGGATCGGGACTTACCTTATAACTATTTAGCTACTTTTAGTTCAGTATAATTTTATCATCATTACTGCAATTCATCCAAGTAGGTTTACTGTTAACCTACTCTTTGATCTTTGCACGAGTATTTCAGAGAAGATGAGCTTGAACCTGCCTGCTGCTTCTTCCTTATCTGTTCATTTTCCTTTACTTTCTGCTTTATTTAATGAGATTGAAAACATTAGCAAGTAGTAAACTGTGGTATTCTTGATGCTGGAATGCGTGATTCTGAAGCAGCGGATATGGTGAATTCTTGGAATAGAATGGTAAGCAAGGCATCTTTACCCTACTCCAACCACCCTTTTTTACTTCCTTCCCTGATTGAAGATGCATCTAAAATCATTGGAAGATGAAAATACTGATTTCATTTGTGTTATAAAGTTTGTGTGCTTGTTTGACTGATTGGTGGCAGTATATGGTGGTTGATCATTTCATTTTATTCCTAATAGCAAAGTTGAAAATTATTGGAAATTCCCTCTTGATGACTGAAAACTCAAGCTTGTCAGAGGTGTTTTCCCACATCGGTTAAATTCGAGTTTGCTTGCAGTCTTGTATTGAAGTTTGATCTCTTGTTGCCAATCGGTTTTAGGTCGAATGCTTTAACATGGTATCGGAGCTCAAGTTTTCTTCTGTCGTTCTTTCTTGTTACTTGTAGGAGAATCTTCTAAAAGAAACATGACAAGTTCATTTAGGGGAGAGAATATGAACTTGTTTCCATCATTAAATGATTCAGAGGTTATTTTAATTGATTCATGTAATTACTCTTAAAGTCTCATCTAGTACCTCCGGATTTCAAATTCCAGCACCTGTCATCACTTTATTTACAAACTATTATTTTCTTTATGCCAATCTTGGCTTTGTTTGACAATGAAATAGTCCCTATCCATTCCAATCAAATGACCCACATTATTTCTTAGAGTGAGATTTTGTCTAAAAAGTTCGATTTTTCTTTTTCTCTGTAAAACACTAAATCATTGTAAACCTCAAAAATCTAGAAGATAAGGAAAAATAAATTTTGTATAGATCACCAAATTCATTGCTCCATAGCCAACAATCCCCAAAAATGAAAACACAGCAAGCAGGAGGGCAAAATTTTTGGCAAAAACACACCTTTAGCCATAGAGATCAAATTTGAGATTTCAATGACTTAAGTTAAAGAAGTCCTGGGGGGTAAATTAGTTGAAAATTTTCTGCAAGTAGCCTATCATGAAGCAGGCAAAAGACATCTGAGTACTTAATTACGGTGAGGTTTGCCCAGGGTGGTCCACTTTTCCCCAATTGTAGCAAATATGCAGCACTTGGGAAACATCTGTAATCATAATTTCTTCAACCATCTTGTTCTTTGATCCGTCAAGTAGTGCAGTGCCATATTTTGAGTTATTTTTCACTTCTTTTTAAAGTATACATTTTTAGTCAAACATCTCTTAGAAAATGTATTTTTTCGAATATTTTTACGATGAGTTGTTTCATGATAGCACTTTCTATTAAAAGAGTTTGTTCTAAGCAATTAATATATTTGGAAAATAATTATTCTAAACAAGAATTGTTTTAAATGAAAATATTTATATTTTAACATAATTGTTCTTGCAGAATATTTATTCTAAATAAGAGTTGTTTTGAATAACGGTTGTTCTCAATAGAAACTATTTTCGAATGACAATTACTCTGGATGATAGTTGTTTGAAGCAAGAGTTCTATTTTGGACATATATGTTCTAAACATAACTATTCTCAAACAACAACTATTTTAAATAAAAATTAATCGTTCGAAAAGTAATGTTAAAAAATGGTTCTTTCTAAAGCCAATTCTATTAGCTATAACTTTAAACTAAAGCTAGAAATGAGCATGATACATACAAGCACTTTATTAGTTCTAGTGAAAATTACTAGATACAATGCTAGTTACAACTTAAGGAACATCTATCATGTTATTGTAACTTGCCTTATATGGTTGGCATGTTTTGAACCAAGACTATTTGGACTTTTAATTGATTATCCATGAGGCTTTTTAGCTTCCCATTATTAAATATATTTCGTGCAAGATTTGAGCCAAGTAAGGAGAATATCAAGGCTTACAATATGATTGAAGTTACCTTAAATAAAAGATTTGATCTTTAAGGAATTTGATGACAAAAAAAGCTTTGCATAATATACTTAATATTGAAGATCTTTTTCATGACTATTTTAGTGGAATTAAAGATTGATATTGATTACAATTTAACAAGCCTTTTATGTTTACACATTAGATGGCTTGTTGGGTTAAGTAGTGAGAGAGAGAGAGAGAGAGAGAGAGAAGGCACTCATTTTGTTCCATTAGGAACTATTTTTGAGTGCAAAATTGTAACTAACTGAATTGTTTTCATCAGTTTACATTTTCATGAGGAGAATTCTTAAAGGGAAAGTGATATAGTTTGAAGCCTACGAGTGAGGTTGCAATTTGGTAAGTGAGTTGGACTTAAATAATAATTTGTACTTGTTGCTTATATACTAGATTGCCCTCTCGGTAAGGCTCCGTATGTGTAGGAGATTCAGAAGTGCGTTAATAATTTTCAATGTCCATCTCAATTTTATTACTAGTAGTAACTACATTGAGTTGCAACTATATGAATATCAGATAGGCAAAATCAATGAATTTTCCATTGGTAACAAAGGTAAACACTTGACACATTAAGTGGAGATCTTGTCGTTGATTTCCAAATGAGATGGAAGGTTCTTCAGTTTCTAGCATGTTAGATGGCATGAACTATATCTAGTCGGAGGCAAGGATGAGAACTTTTTTAAAGTCCATAGATGAAAAAGCATAACATTCAATCTTGACTGGAAGGGAGCATCCAACTGTTGTGATAAATAGTGCAACAACTTCTAAACTTGAATTAATCTAGATCAATGAAGAATAAAATATTGTAAATGCAAAGTCGAAGGCTCTCAATGCAACATTTTGTGGAGTTAACCCTCAAGAATTCAAGGGGATTTCTAATTGCGTCAATACCAAAGAAACCTTATATTATCCCATATTGAGATAAACTTCCAATGCTTTTTAAATATAAGGTTGTACTGTGGGATTAAGTGTAACAGCCTAATTTTTAGTGGTATCGAAAACTGTGGTTCGAGACCACTAAATTGGACGAGTGAGTTTGAAAATTTTAATATTTAATTATTATTTATGAGTCAATTATGACTTTAGGAAACTTTTGAATTAGTAAATTTGTGATTTAAAAGAATTTTTTAGGTAAATTAAGTTAAAAACGAGGAATTGAGACCTCGATTTCATAAACCGGGTCGTAAATATTTTTATAAATATATAAAGAGTGTCATTGAGTTAGTATTAAAATTTCGTTAGAAAATTTTAACGTTTTGATAGTTAATTAATTAAAAATGACTAAATTGGAAAAGGTGCAAAACTTACAAATTAATGGAATGGTGATTAAAAAGTCCAAAAAGTAAACAAGGAGGACTTAAAGAACAATTTAGCCTAAATTATATAGGCCGGGTGGCATGGGTATAGAAATAAACAAGAAAACAATGTGAACAAGACAAAATTGGAAATTTTGTAAATTAAACAAATAAAACAACAATTAAAAGATTTTCTAGATATTTCTTCATAATTCTCAGCCAAAAACACCATTGAAGAATCCTTGAGAATTTGTTTTTCATATTTTACTTCATGTAAGTCCAATTTTTGTTTATTTCTTGAAATTTTTATATTTTTGAGACTTTTACAACAAGGTCCAACTATTGATTTCATTAGTTTTTCATTTCATGGGTGATTTTGAAAGTTACCATTGATGAGTTCTGGATGTTTATGATGAATTAATATGGATTTGAAGCTTTAATTTATTATATGATGATTTTATCAAGTAATTTCAATAGAAATTGATTATTAGGACTAAATTGTGAAGAATAAAAGAATTAGAGTTTTTTGTTAGATTTGTGTGAATCAAAGGCTGTAAAATAGCTTATAATAATGAAATAAATTGTTAATTGAGAAAAATTAGTTCAATTGGTGGGAAAATTGATAAGGGACTAAATTGTAAAAATTGTAAAAGTTGGGGTAAATGTGAAATTTCAAAAATTGAAGGGCATAAATTGTGAAGTGAATTAAAATTGAATTAGATGCTAATGAATGAATAATTCTATATTTTAGATCATGAACCCGAAGAAAATCGTGAAAAAAGGAAATTAGTCGAATAGTCCCTGAATTACAACAAGTTCTACAATCTACCCCAGGTAAGTTCATATGGTTAAACGTTGATGTTTATTTATTAAATGATAAATTTTATAATTACATTTACTCATACAATTACTGTTGAAAATAAAGTTATTGTTAAATTATGAGAATTGAATTGAATGTTTAAAATGAGTAGAACGCCGGATTGAGTATGACCGTTTCGTGACAAAAAAATGAATTGACAGATAAGACCATGGTTGGACCATGGCAATGTTTGAATGTAAGACCATAGTTAGGCTATGACATTTTAATGAAAAGACCATAACTGAGTTATGACACCTTGAACTTAAGACCATGGTTGGACCATGGCAGTATATGTATACGTGTAAGACCATAGCTGGGCTATGACATCCTGATGATAAGACCATAACTGGGTTATGGCATTAAGAGTGTAAGACCATGGCAGGGCCATGGCAATTTTGTAAGACCATAGTTGGACTATGGCATAAAGAAAACGATGTACTCAAATCTGTAAGTCGTTCTCTAATTTGACAAGTATTGGTAAGTGTAATATGGAATTAATGTGAAAGAATTTAAGTAGTTATTGATATTGAGCTCAATCAAGTGAATTTTATTAATTGAAATTGTGGTTGGCAGGAAATGTTAGTGGAATGCTTATTTAATGAATTATTGTTATAGCATGTTCGGTAAGATTTATTTTTAAAGCCAATGAACTTACTAAGCTTTGTTAAGCTTACTTGTGTCATTGAGTGTTCTTTGTAGATTTTCAAGAAGTTCAAAGGATCAGATCAACCATCGAGCCATACTATCCAGATTGCTTCGGTAGACTTTGTTATACATATTATGGTTTATATGACATGTATAGGGTTTAATTAGAAAAGAGTTAAACTTGAAATATGATTGTGAATGATACATATATATATATATTTGTATGCATGTAGTTAGTAGTAGATTTTAGTAAATCAATGAATGAAGTTGTTTTGGTAAGTTTATGCAAATGAGTTTTGTGATGACATATTATTTTTAAAATATGATTTTTGGCTTGTATTGGGTTGCTTGGTTGAGACATATTAGTGTATTTAAATGTTGTGTACAGGCTGATATTAAAAAGAGTGAGAAAAATGGCCTTAAAATGGCTTATTTTCGTCCACACAGGCAAAGACACAGGCTTGCGCCTCAGCCGTGTGTGGCACACGGCCTGGCACATAAGTGTGTGATCTGGCCGTACATCCCCTACACCTTGAAATTTCAAAATAGAATGCCTAGGTTTTTAAATATGGCCTAGCACATAGGCGTGTGGCTTGACCGTGTGACCCCTGCATTTTGCACACGGCCTAGCACACTGTCGTGTGGTTGGCCGCGTGGCACAAGTCAGAGAGTTACACGGGTAAGGACACGAGCTGGAACACGACTATGTGTCTCACATTTAATGCCCACGCGGGTTAAGACACGGGCGTGTCTCCTACATGGTATAATAAATTGGGCTTAAATCATTGCTTGTACTGTGAGATTTGATAATATATCTTTATTTTTTGAAGTTTTAAATAATATATTTTTAAATTTTTATTTAATTGATGATGTGGCATACATGTGACCTATTATGTGGAGGCCAAATCAATATCTATCATCCATGTCAAAGTTAACCGTTAACTTCTCCATCTAATTCTGAGCAATTTGACAAAAGTCAAAAGTTTGAGAGCTAAAATAATTTTTTTTAATATAATTCGAAGACAAAAAAATCATTTTACTTAAAATTAATAGAGATTATTATTTTAATTATTTTATGAAAGAATCATTTAAATTATTTTGTTCATAATTATAACTATTTTTACAAATAAAAGAAGTATCACATTTACAAATATCAAGTTCTCACATCAAAATATTATAATCATAATTTTAAAATTTGAAATTATTTCAACTTATATATTAATTCATGATTTACTAAATAATTTAAAAATAAAAAATTGGTAAATAATAAATACATCAATAAATAATTAAAAAATAAATTGGCTCAATGGAAATGATAAGACTTTAGGAGTTTTGAGATATTAAGTTGTCATTCAGTATGTTTGAGTTAAAGTAGTTGTTGAGTTATCCAATTCAATGCTTATAATAATTAAATCTAATAACAACGATTAATGTAATTATAATAGATAAAATATGCTATATATGTATATATGTATGTATGTTTTTATTTCAAATTCTCAATCTACCATCAAGTTGAAGAATGAAGACATTTTAGGTAGAATATATGTATATCAGCACAAGACAGTTTGTTTATAGTTTTTTTAAGAAAGGAGTTAAGTTGTTCAATAGTAAATGATTCTAATCATTAATAATTCTTCATCTTCTTTCCTATTTTATTGTTTAAGCTTTTTGGAAATATACAAATCTTCACCAAAACTGGGTTTTGCATAAAAAGGAATCATTTCTTGGCCAGTTATGGCAATGTAAGTAATTCAGACAAAGATACGAACAAGATAATAAAAGGGACCTTCAACAGCTTACTTATGTCATCTCTTAGCCTTATTAGGCCATTTGGACCACTAATTCATCATTAGTTTTGTTTTTAGAATATATTATCAAAGGAAAAAAGTAAATATTTGGAAGAATATAAATTTTAGGAAATAAAGTAATCTCAGTTTTTCTTAAATAATCTTAAATTTAATTTTCTTAGTGTTATTGATTGAGTATTGTAATCAATATGTGGGTTCGAGTGTGTGAAAGTGTATTATCTTTTTATTTTTGGGTTGGGGCTATAGATAATTATAAAATGATCACCTAACTATTCAATTTTATCTTTTTTGGTTACCAACCACAATTAAGTGGCTGCTAATGTAGTCTACCTATAAATTTTTGCGGCACCAATTTAGAAAGGTTTATTCATGACCTTAGCCTTCAAAAATTGTAAAATCGTTTCATATTGTCTCTTTAAAATTTGTAAGAATATACAATTTGTAAAATTATCTTTTATAATCTTTTTAAAATTTATAAAATTATAATTTAATATAATGATAAATTTATGTGTTCGGATATTTATAATTTACTTCTAGCCTCTCCGAATAAGCATTTCCAATCGTTAACTAACTAACTAATAAGATGGATTAATCTTATGAATGTTTCTAAAAGTAAACTGGAATGTGCATCCTCAATGCCATGCTCTCTAGGGAAGAATTAATTAGGACTACAACTTGAATTAGCACACCAAGATCAATTCTAATCTACAATTAGATTCACCATATCAATTATCTTCCGTAATTTATTACAATTTAAGTGTGATTTGAATTTATATTATTCTTAATGAAAATGAACACTCGACTAACAGATCGCAACTTGAATTTAATTGATAGCAACTAGGTCCAACAACAAGGTGTACTAACATTATTTATTTCACCACAGGAATTGATGCTCCAACTGCAAGGGTCTGTTAACTTCAACTTTGAATTTACTCACAAAGATATATCAATTCGCTTCTAACTATAATTTAAATGAGTCACTATAAAATAGAACGTTGATAATGGCAATGTATCTCAAAACAAAGAAAAACAGAACACACAAAATTTTACGTGGAAACTCTTTCAGAAAAAAACCACGGCAGAGGAGAAGAAAATTCTCTATGTTGAATTCGAATGAATACAAGAAGAGAGACGATTACGTCTATTTATAGGTTTAAAAATTTTATTCTAATCAAAGTCAAATAGAAGTAATGCAGTAAGATTAAAATAACTTATTCTAATCAACATCAAATAGAGGAAGTAAACTTCTATATGGATTTTACTTGTGCAGCTTGTACCGTACCATACCACGGGGGTCGGAGCCCCTGCACCTTCGGTTGCGACCCAATCTAGTATTTTGCTTATTAGGGATCTACGATAGGCTGCGGTCTTTGCTCTCGAAAATTCCCCTATCTTATCACTTATATTTTATTTTAATAAGAATTTGAGTCACATAATTTCTACTAGCTGACTTAACAACAAAGGCCAATGTTGACATGGAAATTAGTTTAGTAATGAGTCCATCAAATACGTTAACAAGTAGGCTTACCAGTCCCTATTGTTCTTATTTAATTCAAATCCTTAGATTTTTAAACATTGTGAATACAAAAATGATTGGTCTGACCCACTTTTGTTTTTGGATGGTTGCTCAAGCATTCAATTGTTGTAATAAAAAAGGGAAAAAATTCCAAGAGAGTAGTTTGATTAAACAAAATGTGATTAGTGATATTTAATTATTTTCTTAGAAGTATTAGAAAAAGCATCTTTTTGTTTGCTACTATGTTGTTTGAAGAACATTATCAAACTTTTGTAGCTCTACATTTCTCACAACCATTTTGACTAAAATTTTTGGACTACTGATTGTATAATTATTCTATGTCGTTTCAGTTCAAACTTAGATTCCAATCCAATGCCATTATTCATTATTAATAATTATTTGAAAGTTATATTAGTAGTTGAGGGTTCGATCTTTGTTTTAGGTATGGAGCAGCTTTAAAATTTATTGTCAGTATCTACCCTTAATGGATTTACAAAATGTGAATGATTAGTTACTGAACTTATTCCGATAGATACCTTGAGAAATTAAAAAAAATTTGTTTAAAAGTTTCAAATTATAACTTTTAGATTTCAACGAATATAAAAGAAATAAAAGTTTTACAGTAATGGCTTATTAATTTAATGATAAGGTTTAGTATTTAAAAAGTTTAGAGTATTTATATGTGTAAATATAAGATCATATGTGAAATCTCAAGAAATAGATGTTTAATGGTAAAAGTATAATAGAGATTTCTATATTAAGAGTGTGATTGTATTTTATTTTTTTACTAAAAAAATGAACAAATTAATTATTTTTATTGAATCGAGACTAATTTACCATTTTTTGAATAAAAAGTAGAAAGCTGTTAACATAGCATGCATGAAAGGGAAACAGATGAAAATTCCCAACATGTTTAAGGAATCAAATTGAAAAGTTAGACTTTAACTTATTATTACTCTTATAATTATATATATTTGTTTTAGTTGCGTAAAAACAAAAGTGATTAGAAACCCTGGAATATTTTTTTTAAAAAAAACTAAGCTGAACCTGTTTTTATACGAGTCTTTACATGTCTTGTTTGTCTTGTTTGAAGTTTTTGAGTTTATGTTTAAACGAAGTAAAATTGCCAAAATAATACTATAAATTGGTCATCAAAGTAAAAATACCCTCAATTTGCAGATGTAGAACAATGTTTTTCACAGTTGTTCAAAACTGAGAGCTTTTAAGGAATTTGCCAAAATAAGAGCAAGAAACGACGACTGTGCATCAAATCAGCTAATTTGATGCGCCAAATCAAATCAAATAAATAAATAAATAAGCCCCCTCCAAAAAGCTACCAAGAATTTTTCAGCTCAGCCTTTTTCCCTTTCTTCTTAGATACTCGGAGTAGTTTTCAATGTCTTATTTCAATCATTTCAAAAGCTGTTGTAATGCATAGCTCCCTCACTTCTTATATTAACCTATACCCCAACTAATCTTTTCTTCCACTTCAGACTCTTATCTGTTTCTTAGTCTTTAAATCAATCAAGAAAAAAAAAACATGGAACAAGCTCAGTATTTGATGTTGATGAAGAGGAGACCGTTTTTAAAATCCCATTTTCAAGTGTCAATCAACTCTTTAAGTGAGACTTGGGAAGAAAAAGCTTTTGCAGAAGATGCAGCTGGGTCTTTAGAGGGATGTGTATGGCCTCCTAGATCATATACTTGTAGTTTTTGCAGGAGAGAATTCAAGTCAGCTCAAGCTTTGGGTGGTCACATGAATGTTCATAGAAGAGATAGAGCTAAGCTCAAACAATCTCTTAGTCCCAAAAATGAAGTTGTTTCTAATCAAAATCAGAACCCCAATCCTCTAAAACCATCTGACCCTAAATCCCAACATCCAGCAGCTGATTTGGCTCATTCTTTTTCATCTTCTAGGGTTTCAGCTTCATCTAAAAACTTTGGTACTTGTTCCTTTGTTCAAGGACAGCATCAAGGGCTATTAAGTTCTTATGATGATGAGGTAATCAATTGCAAAAGAAGAAAGATTGCTGTTTCAACAACACTGCCATTTTTGGTTCCGAAGGAGAAGTGTTATTCTTCTCTTCAATGGCAGGTTCTTGGAGTTAAGCCAGCAGTTGCAGGGTCCATGGAGGAGTTGGATCTTGAGCTCAGGCTTGGTGTTCAACCAAAGGTGAAGTCATGGAATATGGATCAAAGGGATTGCAAGAGAATGGAGTTGCTCTGATCAGACTCAAAGAACTCAATCTAACTTCTGATTTTCTTTTATGTTCAATGGAAAATTACGAAGAGGCCAAGGGGCTACTGTAATTGTGCAGATAATGAAAAACTTATTTTCCAACCATGTCTACTATATTATATATAAAATTTAGTACTTTTATTTGTTTTTAGTATCCCAATTCTATGCTTCATCTCATGATGATGGTAATACTTTTGAAAGTGATAAATCTTTTAAAATGTTGGGTGTTAAAATTTGACATGTCAAAAAACATGGCTCCAATCATACATCCTCACATGTCACTTTTGACAGAAAATTTCATTTCAAATTATCTCAAGTCGTCAGTCATAAGGCATGAAACTCATCGTAAACTCTCTTTTTTTTAATTAGTATTTAGAGACAATTTCAAATAGAAAAAAACATACTTATAAGAGACTATTTTGGCTATAAGAAAGTAGAAAAACATTTTTATATTCTGCTAGTTGGCATTTGTGTGGTTCCCTGGAGTCCCAAAATGTAGAGCTCACTCTTTTGGTTCTCTCATATGCTTGTGAATGAGTACATTGCTTAATGCCTCCGGTGGATTTCATTTGTAGTTTTTTAAAACGGGTCCAGATTCTCCACTAGGATACACAAAATAATTCTATCATGATGTAATGCATCTCATGATCAGCTTGTATTTTGAACTTTGAATGATCCCAATTAATAAATTTCATTTTTGATTGGTGGAATAGCTCCTATCCATAGAGTTTCTTTAAAGTTTTCAAAATTAATCTCTTTCTAATAAGGACTTGATGTAAATTTATTTGGTTCCTTTTTATAATTAAATCTTACATTTGTTTACTTATTTCGAGATATAAAATAATTAATATAAATATACAAATCAAAATTGTCAACGATTTGTGTTATAAATCAATTATCACCGGCCCGAATCTCAAGTAAGATTCAGGTGGCCTACCCGTGACCTGGATAGGTTCCACCAGATGATTGAGTGTGATGCGAACTGTGAGAGGACAGCAAGGGAAGCTCGCAAACCTAGCTTGCAAGAGGAGCTCACAGACCTAGCTCACAAGGAGAGCTCGCGTGAACCAAGGGAAGGTCGCTGTCTCAGTTCGCATTTACCCAAGGAGCTCGCAGAAGGGAGACCGCATGGTCTGACAGACAACACAGAATAAAACACGTATCCAGCATGCTGAAATCCGCTCAGAATGTCAGTCCTAAGAATAGTAGTGTCATGTTGTGAACAGTAATAATATGTATAAATATCCAAATGACGTGGCCTAGGAATAATATGTTGTGGCCTCATTCCATTTTCATAATCCATACAATGTCAGTAAGAGGATATCATTTATTCTTTTAATCAAGCTATAATTTCACTATTGTAAGCTAATCCATACTATGCATAAGTCACGTACCCAACATACCAACTTTTCACCTATTACCATGAGAGCATAAGTTTTTAATATATCAATGTACATGAGTTGTATATGTGGTAATTTACTCAATATTTATGTAAGTTACACCAGAAACATCATAAATAAATAAATCTATAAACGAATCTAAGATAAACTCAACTTGGTATCATTCAATGTATTATCTGTCCAGATAATCATATTTATGCTTCTATTTTTAAGAGTAAGTCACACGAGAAACTTCCCCTCCACTTCTCAATATTTAAGTAACACCAATAACTTCCCACCACTTCTCTACAATCTCGGAACTTACAGAAATAATGACAATTAATGCTCGCTATCTTCTTCACCATTACAAAGAATATTATGATTACAACATCAAGAGTCCATCTTTTCAAATTCATCTTGGATAACCAATGTTGTTGGTCTTTCATAGGCAATTTGAAACCTACTGCAGACCTGTAGGCAGGTAGGACTATTGTTTGTAGCCGCTCGAACCCAGACTCAATAACATGGGCCTAGTCCTTAATATACAAATATGCTCCAGATTTACAATTAGATGGTAATAGGCCCACGAGCCTCACATGGGATCTTCATCCCCGTAAGCTAAAAATGCTTGTGCATCTCACCCTCTTCCCCTTCCATGAAAAACAAAAGGAACTTGTATCAACTCAAATGGCTTAATGCCCTTAAAGATGCACAGAAAACAAACTTGCCAATAGAGAACGACAGTTAAACCCAAGCACAAGCCTATGCAGCCTTAGGCAAGCACTAAAAAG
Organism: Gossypium hirsutum; assembly: GCF_007990345.1. Taxonomy (NCBI): domain Eukaryota; kingdom Viridiplantae; phylum Streptophyta; class Magnoliopsida; order Malvales; family Malvaceae; genus Gossypium; species Gossypium hirsutum. The sequence goes on from NC_053436.1 coordinate 2,301,273, forward strand.
ATGTATAAATACCAATATCATGACTTGACTTTACAGCATTCATCTCTTCTTCAATGGAGGATGCCTAGGAGAGAAAACTCTGGTGTCCTCTAATTTTATATATTACATACATACAATACTTACATCAAATAAACTGTTTTAAAAACTTTACAACTTGCAATATGAAATGACTAAGAATTTTGGACCGTTATAATATTATATTATTTTTTTAACATAATATTACAGTATTCAATACTACGAAATTTTGTGAGTGATAACATTTAGAAATATCTTAATATTATATTGGGAAAAGTGATTAAAAGCTTCTAAAAGATAAAAAGGCCACGACCCTCTAAACTGTAATATTCAATGTATCAGCATCACAATTTCACCAAAATTAATGTTGCATTTGCAGAAAAAGAAAATGTTTTGATCCAATCAAAGTATCAAACCAAACTGTATCGAAAAGAGAAAATCATACCCCAGATTTTCTCGAGAAAAACCACAGCTTTTGAGCTCATGCTAATGTTTGGTTATAAGAGATTGATATTCATTGAATATGTGAACACAAATTCTTTGATCATGCTGCTTGTAATTCAATCGAGAAGCTAACGTCATGCTATCTACTTGCATTTAATCAAACCCTAAATGCAATTTACTTCATTACAACAACAAAATTATTTAGAAAACTATGTTATATATGTAGGATCAAACCTTATCGTTGTAACCACTCCCCGATACTATTATCGGGGACCGAAATCAATTACTTAATTTGATCTTAAATCGATATATTAAATTAATATATTATTAATACATAATATAATATTAATACATATATAATTATTAAAATAATATAGATTATAAAAATACATATAGTATTATATGATATTATAATGTTTAATCATTGATATATACACTCTATGATATGATAAAATATTATATTATTTGGGTTTTAGCTTAGTATAATGAATTTAGATTTTGGAATAAATATTTTAAAATATGAGGATTGAATTTATAAATTTAATAATAATAAAAAATTATTCAATGGACAACATAATATAATAATAAATAAAAGATATTTTCATTAATCTACATAATATTATAAAATAATAAATTTTACATAGAGTAAGCACTTTAATTGTTTTATATAAATTGAATTTATTAAATATATATAATTTATATTTTGTATAAAATAAATTTAAATTATATTATTATCGTATAAAAATAAAATAAATTATTATATTTAAAATTAAAATATTTATAATTTATAAATTTTAAAAATATCTTAATCTATTAGAGCTCACTCGAATCAATCTGAATTCAAATCCGAAAAAAATTGAACTCACCTAAAAAAATTCATAACAAAATCGAAGTCTAAAAAACTCGAGCTAACCCAAATTCGAAAATTTTAAAACCTAAAAAATCTAAATCTAAAATAAACTGGATCCGAACTCAACCATTCACCGGCTTTAATCAGCCCTTTAAAAAAGAGAGGCCAAGGTGGGGCGCGGCGTAATGAAAATACAAAGCTTTCGCCAGTCACGTGGCACTGATACTTTTTGGGCGTCACCTCATGCTTGCCAGCTGACACTCCTTTAAGTGGCTAATTGTAAATGGTTGGGCATCTGCTTACCTTTTTTTCTTTAATGTGGTCTACGACTCTAAGGGGTCTACTCATATGAAAATTACTAACTATCAATTCAACTCCCACCCACCCTACACCTGTACTTTGGGTTTTCACGTCATCATCGAACAAAATAGGTATTTTCCCCGACTTTGTAAATTACATTTAAAATTATTATTAGAAAATTTAAACTTTTATTATTTTAACTTTAAAAAATTATAAAATAATTATTGAAATATTTAAAAAATTTTCTTTCTTTTATTGAATTATTAAAATTATTTTGGTATAATTTTCTTTGTTCGCACTGTTTACAGTAATTAAAAGTTTTTCTTTCTCTTATCTTCTATTGTTCAATTTTTTTCATAAAATAATTTTAAACATCATGAATATGTAAACTAAAATCTAAATAGTTATATTTTTTTTATTTGTGATATTAATCATTAAATTAACTTGGATTTAAAATAAATTTTTCTACTTGTTGATGGGTATTGATCCATCATACTATTGGTTAAATTCTTACTTGAAGCTCACTTGTTGGACTTTCTAAAAAGAACTTAACAATCTATTGACTTAATAAAAACTTTGAATAAGTCAATGACTTAATGAAAATTTTTAAATAATTTAATGATAATTTTGTAACATTTTAAAATTAAATAATATTCAAAATAATAATTTATTAATAATTGAGTGATTTTGGTTATAATTTATTCTTCTTTTAATTGCATTAAAAGTTATTTTATGAATTAAATATAAATTGATAATGAATTAAATATTATCTAATCAATAAGAAGATATGAATAAAAATTGACGAGTGAACCATTCAACGTCAAAACTAAGGATTCTTTATTAATGATTAAAATAGTAAGATAGTTTTGAAAGTAATTGAAGTGTAGGAACAAATATCTAAACATTAGCTGTGGCAGATTTTCTAAAGCCGACTTTGAGACGGAGGGAGTAGCCGCAATGTGTTAGTAGCACCAACAAGAAAGGCAACGTTTGGATCCACCTCAACAAGACACGTTTCGAGATAATCTCAGACTTTCTGCGGGAAGTGTCAATCCAACATGACATTTGGTCCAAAACGTGTCCTTCTTTTCTCCCTTTCTCTGTTATGTGGACACTTTCATTGCGTTGTTCCTTAAAAGAAATGATGTTATATCTATCTTTAGATCAATTATTAAATATTAAATGAAAGCGGCATTACTTCCAAGTTTCTTTTAAAAGATATGAACGATAGTTAGGGGAAGAAAAGAACCAACAACAATGCAAGAGAATTCTCTTGTGGCTTCAAGTTAATGGAAAACCTGAATCTGATATCCCTGTGGAATTGGAGAAAACAGAGAGATCGTTGTCCTTGAACATAATAACTTAAGCAATGAAAGACATAGGGCAGACAAAAGTATCATTTTGGCATAAACTAATGGGGAATACTAAGACTGTAGAAGTCATCAGCACTAATGTGAGACTAGAAATGCATGATTTATCCCTCCTACATATGATAGGAGTGACATTTTAAATCCTTTAATTAGATGAGATTAAAAATATATAGTCGTACTCAAATGAATTGATATGAGATATTATAATAATTTATTTATCTTAGTCTACTCGAGAATCAAGAAATAAGATATTAAATTATATAAGTGGTATTGTTTCATGACTTGCATTCAATTAAGATAACACAGACAAAGAGATATACTATATGATAATATTATCACTGAAAGAATATGTCAAACAATAACTTTTTATAACTTAGGTAACAATGATGCATTAGTACTAGATAACAATTATTGTCTGTAATATTAGAGATGTTTTGATATTACAGCCAACATTACAATATTTTACAAGATCCCACCCTAATGGATGAAATGACCAAAATCCAAGTTAATTGAGATTATATTAACTTGTCATAAATTAAATTAACTAAAAAAATATTCATATAAATAATTTAATTTGGCAATGTTAATTATACACATAATACTTGTGTGTGCATGACTCACATATAAGAAGGGATTCAATTAAAATGATGTAAAATCTGTTTCACATATTTTAATTAGATAAATACCACTGTTATTTGAATTAAACAGGATGGATTGGTCGAACCATTTAGATTGAGAATCGGTCGAGGGATCAGTTTGAAAAGTGAATTTGAACTAATTAAACTGAGAATCGAAACGAATTCAAAGTAAATTTCGTAGAAGCTGGAGTGATTTTATTGTGGCTATGGTTCATTATTCCATCGAAGGTTCCTATTAGAATCAGACTTGTTTTACTGAGATCATTTAGGTATACCTTCATACCTTCTTTGCAACTCGAATTCATTTGGATCCAAGAGTTGTGACTGCCGGAATTATTTTTTCGCCTTGCCACATAGAGGACTAGCATTCTAAGAAAAAGGGATTCAAAAACAAAAGTTGTTGAGATTTTTACACAGGAAGAAAGTTGATGGCATCAAAAGGTAAAAAGCTAGTAGATTTCCAATGGAGATTGAAATGCTTGATTCTTCCACTTGAGTGTCACAAATAAAAGAAGTGCGATTATTGTTGAATCTTTTAAACTAATGATGGTGAATGGTCTAATGATGCTCAGGTGTTGAAAATATGGTAGTGAATTTCTATAAAAGCTTGTTCACTAAAGATGTGAGCTTGTATAAATTTGGAAGTGTTTGTAGGACTGTGTTTTAGATGAGGAATTTGTGTTTTAAATCCAACCGCTAAAAGCTCCAAGGATTGATGGAATACATGCTTTCTTTTATCAGAAGAATTGGAGTATGACGGGGAGTAGTGTGTGCCACTTTGCTAGAAACATCATGAGCGGTGTCTCTCTTAATGGATGGTTGAATCGTACTATTCTGGTGCTTATTTTGAGAATTAATTGATTCAACATTTTTGCCCAATCAATCTTTGTACAATTTTCTACAAGATCATTACAAAAGTGATAGTGAACCGACTTAAGCCCTTTCTACCTATTTGGGGTGAGGAGCTTATCAAGCTTACGCCACATGTAACTGAACCACGCATGGGGGATTGTTATACCTGGAATGTGGTGCTTAGAGCTTTGTTGAATATGGTGAAACGAGACTGGGAGGTGGACATGTTTTGCGACATGTAGTTGATGCTATGGCCAATTTTGCGACAAGTTTTCCTTTAAGAATTCATGTTTTCAGTGAACCTGATGCTATCTTAAAAGCCTTGCATGATGATGATGATAACATAGCATATCCTAGAATAGTTATTATGCAACACACTTTTTCCCCTTTTACTGTAAAAAAATATAAACGAGTTTTTGCATTACATATTTACATAAATTTCGTATTGGACAAGGTTTGAGAAAAAATGTATTAGATTTTATTAATTTTAGGTTATAAAAGATAAAAACATATTTAGTAAGGTATCGTAGAGTGAAGATTAAGAATGATAATTCGGTGTTAATAATCATTATTCAGAGTGGATTAGCAACAAATAATGTCAACAGTGAAATTAGACTTATTCAAGACTAGTATATTAAATATTGGGAAGTGAAGTTTCGACAGATATTGAGAGTAATAGGGTGAGAGATCATATCACAAAAGAAGTTTAAGGCAAAATGGAGAACTTTATTCATAAAGAACCACTAAAGAATGTGAGGGGTTTATTAGATTATGACAACCATTGCGTTACATTCCCATTGTCTGATGGCAATTTGTTCTGCTTTAATCTTAAGACTTTATTCTTTTATCTACTAATAAAAAAGATAAAACAGATTTTATTGATTTTATGTTATAAAATATCTTCAAAATTATTTCTTTTTTGTAATTTATTTTATCATTTTTCAACTCAATTCGGAGTTTTAAGTATCTATAGATGGTATTAGTATTTATCTTGATTAAATTTTCTTTCTATTGATTAATATATTTTTTAAAATTCTATTTGAATTTATTTTTGGGAGAATATTTAATGTATGGTTGTTGCATGTGTTTCATATACCATTAATGAATAATAAATTGCGACATAATCATTGAATAAAAAGATAAATAGTTGATGGCTTATAAATAAATATCTATAATTTTTTTAAACATGATTATCTAAAAACTCTAAACCTTAAATTAAAAACCTTAAAACTTTAAATAAAACATTTATTAATATTTATTTATAAATTATTCGTAAATAATGTGATATGTTATTATTCATTGCTCATAAAATATTATTCTTTTATTTGTTTACCTTCTCAAAAAATATTTTTTATTTAGTAAATAAAAAATTTATTGTTAAGGTTGATTTTTGATACATTGGCAATGCACTTCTTTTTATTCCACTAGTAGCTTTAAAAAAATTAACATGCGTATCTTTCCTTAAAATATTTATTTCTTAATATTCTATTATACTCGTATAAGACACTAGCCACCTCTTAATCTTTTTTGTAAAGTCTAAAAACTCCATAAGCGATCTAGGATAATGCCAAGTGCCTTTTTTTTAATTATTTGATTATTATTTTATTTGGCTATTAGTGGTAGTATACTTTTTTATTCCACAAGCAATTTTAAAATTCCGCAAAGTATCCTTTTTTAATATTTATTTTTTAAATATTTTAATATATCTTCATTGGACACTTGTCAACCCCTAATTCTACTTGTAGAGTTTAAAGACTCTACTAACAAGTATACTAAATATTATTTTTTATTTTATTATATCTTAAAAACAAATGGGATTGAATTTTTTTAGTCGATATAGGATAATAACCCAATTTAATAAGGGTGAATATGGATGGGCGATGGGATGTGGTGCAATGCGTTTAAATTGCTTTTTATCTTACACTATAGTATCACTATAATATCTAATCTCATCGTCACGATATTTTTACACTAACTGTAAATAAATGTACCTCCCATCAAAATCCACCCTAAATAAAATATGTTTGGTAGACGTTTAAAAACCAATTATAACTTGGGAATAAAATTCATGTTGGAAGGACCCCTAGGTTCCCAATGTTGGTCCCCTTATCAATTATATTCCTGCCCACGCCAATATTAGACCCGACAGTCTGCTTAGAGAATTGACCACAAATGAGGGCAAATGGAACTTTGAACTCTTGCAGGCTTGGTTACCAAAAGAGATCATTTGCCAGATCAAGGGCATCCCACCTCTTTATCCACTTGAAGAACCCAACAGACTATCCTGGTGTCATACTTCAACTGGAGCTTTCACCATCAAAAGTGCCTTCAAAATGTTGAAGGAAGAGTCTTGGAGTCTCAAAGATGAGCTATGGAAGAAAGCGTGGAAATTCCCAAGACCGCAAAGAGTTCATTTTTTCTTCTGGATTGTCCTTAAGCAAAGACTCCTTACCAATGCAGAATGAGCTAGGCGTGGACTAGTAGAGGACCCTTCTTGCCCAATTTACGGGCATGCGTTTGAGGATATCTTACACGTCATCCGAGACTGCACATTAGCTAAAGAAGTTTGGAAACAGGTAATCCCGAGAACTCAACAGTTTAATTTTTTTCTAACACTTTGCACGAATGGTTGCCTCTTAATCTACAGATCAACTCAAATTCTCATGGTAGGGAAACTAGCTGGGCATGCCTCTTCGAACCATTGGCTTGGTGCCTATGGAAGAATCATAACCCCTTTATTTTTCAAGGAAAATCGTGGAGCCCAAAGGAGATAATTAAAACCTTGGTGTCTTGGGCCAAGCACTTCTCCTTGGCAAGCAGACAAGTTGCAGATGGTGAAATCAAATCGGCCCATGGAGAACCATTGGTAGGAGAGTAGACTTATCTTAACACAGATGGTACCATTCGAGTGGACTCAAGGGTTGCAGCTGCAGGAGGAGTGCTGCGAGACAGAAATGGAGATTGGATCCTAGGTTACAACAAATACCTAAGTAATTACTCGATCCTTGATGCGAAACTTTGGGGTATTTTTAACGGCCTAAAACTCATCCAGCGAAGCGACGAGGTCAAGGTTGTAATTCAATCTAACAGCTTAGAGGCAGTTAAAGCTATTCACGGAAGTGTCCTGAAGACCTCACACTCTGCTTTAATCAGAAGGATACAACGCATCCTATCCCAAGAAAGTAATTGGATCCTACGCTACATTCTTAGGAAGCAAAATTAAAATGTCGATTTTGTAAGACCCAAATTTTTCCCGGGACCCAATAAAACCAAACCCGAATTAAACCTAGCCTATTATCCAGTTACAAGCCCAAACCCAATTTTGGCCACCTACTCCACCACCTTTGTTGGCCACCCACCTTGGCCACCAACTCCACCACCCTTGGCCACCTAAACCACCCCAACCACTCCACTTGTAAAATTTGGCTATAAAAGCCATTCAAGACTTTGTTTTTACGGGGTGGGTTTTTGGTTTTTGGAGAAGGATTGTTCTTTGTTTGGAGGAGGTTTTTTTGTTTTTTGGAGGTGTTTTTTTGTTTTTTTGGAAAGAAGGTTATTTTTGTTTCTTGGAAAGGCTAGTTTTTGGAGATTAATCAAAGATCAAAGCAAAAGAGGTTTCTTTTGTCTATTCTTATCTTTAGTTCTTTGTTTGTTTATTGTTTTCCTTTCAATTTTATTTTGTTTTTTTTATACGAAAGTAAAAATAAAAGTAAGAAGCTTACCCATATTTTCATTATCGAAAAAGGTTTTTTTGAGGTCCGGCCGCTGTGTACGGTGGCGCCGATGGCGGCCCGTGGGGGTCCATGACTGAAGCAAAGCCGGACCAACGGCCGGATTTAGAAAAGAGGGAGAAAAAGAGTTGAGAGCTTTGTTTTATTATTTTATTATTTTTACTATTATTTATATTATTATTATTATTTCTCATGTATATATTATTATTTATATTATTATTATATTATATATGCCCTCTCCATATTTATTTATATTATTACTATCATTATTGTTACTTTTATTATTTTTTATTTCTAACTACTATTATTATATATATATGTATTATTGTTTGTATTATTATTATTATTATCACCCCTATTGTTATTACTTTACTTTTGTATTCTAATATATTATTAATATTACTCATATTTTTATTATTTTTGCTATCACTATTACTATTATATATTAGTGTGTATTTTTATGTATATATATATTTATATATAGTATTGTTTTTTATTACTTTAATTTAATATTTTTATTATATTTGCTTTTTGTATTTCTATATTTATTATTATTATATAGTAGTGTGTATTTCTATTATATACATATATATATTTATATATAGTATTATTGTTTACTTTACTTTAATATTATTCTTATTATCATTATATCCAACCCAATAATAATTCTTTCATAAAAGTAATATTCCGTATTTGGTAATTCGAGACAATCGTGCCCTAACTTATTGGGTTTCGATTTTTCTCCTTTAACCTAAATAACGGAATACTCTTTTAAATCGCGACATGAGTTTTGAAAAATGCTTATTCTCGGAGATACGAGGTGTTGTGCCCTAACTTACTGGGTATGGCATCTTGTTACCTCGAAATAAGATTTTTGCAAGTAAAGGCAATATTCGATGTTTGGGAATTCGAGGAAACGTGCCCTAACTTCCTGGGTTTCGATTTTCCTCGTTCACCTTAACTAACTGAATAACCTTTTGAAATACACGAATTTTTATATAAAAGGCAAGCTCGTTCTCGGAAATTCAAGATGTCGTGTCCTAACTTACTGGATATGACATTTTATATTGTGAGACGAGAAGGTCCTTAACATTTGAGCATTTTCTTTACAAAGAGGGATCGTATTTTAAATTCTTTCAAGTTTTCAAATTTTCGACACTAAGACACTAATTAATCAACTAGGTACCAATTTTGGGCGTATCGAGGGTGCTAATCCTTCCTCGTGCGTAACCGACTCCCGAACTCATTTTCTGATTTTCGTAGACCAAAAATTATCGTTTTAGTAAATCTTAACTTTTATTAAAATGATTAACTTAAGGTGATCCGATCACACCTAAAAAGATTGGTGGCGACTTCTGTTTTCATTTTTTTTCTCCAAGTCGATACCCGTTTTTTCCAAAAAAATGGTTATGACAGCTTGGCGACTCCACTGGGGACTTTTATAAGAGAGTCAAGCCACAAGTTGATTAACTTTGGTCTTTTTTCGAAAATTGAGAATTTGGTTTTGATATACGGTCACTTCATTGCGTTTCACCCGCTTTTCGTACTGTTTTCATCATTTTATTCCTATTTTCTTTAATTGTTTCAAGTTTTTATGCATATATCTTCTCGCATCGTATTGCATGACCGTTGTGGTCACACCCTTAAGTGGGAGTGAGAAACTACGCCTTCGTGAGGTTTTCACCTCCATGCAGGATAGTGGATCACTTTCGGAATACATCCGTACCTATGGTTTCGTGAGATTTTCATCTCCGTGTAGCCATAGGGAAATGTATTCTCCTGAATTGAACTCGATTCAAATGAGCCTATAATGGGTGAGGATCGAGGAATCTATTGGTTCAGGTACCCTTACTCTAGAACCAAACCACATATAGAGAGACCTAGGAGCCCACCCTAGGTAGAGCCACTCCGAACCCTTAGTGGTCACCCGAATTGCTGTATTTGTTATTTATTTATCCTGCACTAACGTGTTTTATTTTTGTTTTGTTTATAATTGCATTACATTACATCATCCTAGGAAGGAGGTGTTGATTCATATTTGATTGCTAAATAGAACAGTTTGTCATAAGAAAATGAATTTTTTGATAAAGTGGATTATAATACGGTTGTCTAAATATGATCCAAGTGAACACATAAAAGAAGACTGATAGCTCGTGAAGAAATACAAGACTTCGCTTCATTGCTTGAAGACAGAAACTGACAAGATTATTTGAGAGCCGTCGCATCTTAACCTTCTTAAAGGAGCTGACAAGTATCACAGTAATAAGTGAGCAACGAGTCGCAGCCTGGATCGAGCAAAAAATGAGTTAATATAGACATCTCTTGGAGAATTCGTCAGACTCGACCACAAGATCCGGATATGAAGAGGAAGATAGGTGTCTTCACTTAGAATACAAGAGAAAAGCCGTATATGTAGTCCGTTTTATGTAAAAGAATTTACTTTCTAGAAAAGTTGTTCTAATAAAATTAAATTTAGAATCAATGCTTTCCTTTTTTTTTGCGTTCATGCATTTGCATTACATTACATCAAAGAAAAGAATGTGTTGATTCGAAATTCAATTCCTAAATAGAATAGTTTGTCATAAGGAAACGAATTTCTTGATAAAGTAGATTATAGTGCGATCGCCTGAATATAGTCCAAGTAAACACGATGAGAGAAAGTTGGTAGTTCACGGAGGAATACATGATGTAATTGCCAGAGATTCAAGCCAACAAAGGCATGACGAGAGAAAGCTGGAAGTCCACGAAGGAATACATGACTTGATTTAATTACCAACGAAGATTATTCAAGGGCCGGCACTTTTGATGAGTATCATGGAGATAAGTGAGCAAGAGACCGAGGCTCAGATTAAGCAGCAAGGAACTAGAAAAGGCATCTTTTAGAGAATTTATAGGATTCGACCATGAAGAAAAGATCAGCGTTTACTTGGGATATGAAGGGCAATACCGCATATGTAATCTATTTTCATGTAAAGAAATATATTTTCTAGAAAAGTTATTCTAATGGAATTGAATTCAAGATCAACATCTTCCTTTCTTTTGCATTCATTCCATACATTTGCATTACATTGCAACATTTGCATTAAACTTTCACTAAAGAACCCTGATTAAACAAAATTATTTCAGTTAATCTGGAAACCAACGAGAATCAAGCAACCGAACACAGCCACTATACCCACCGTAAAACCAAAGCAATGGACCAGAGATTAGAAAGGATAGAACAAATGCAAAGGGAGATGCAAGAACAATTACAAGAGCAGATGCAAGAGCAACTGGCTAAGATACAGCAAGATATGAGGGACCATATGTTAGAGTCCAGAAAAGCATGATGGATCAATTAACTCGTCTATTGGCTGGCGGATTAGAAAAGGGGAAAAGCCCTTTGATCAATGCGGGAGAAGATAATGAAGATCCTACCTACCCTCCGGGTTTTACCCCACCTCATGTGCCCCTGCAAACCGAGGCACCTCCTAGAAGGCCATCTGTCACAGTGAGGCCTCAACATGGGCCAGTGGATGCTGGAATCCCCATAAATTTCCCATCTGGGTTGGGAAATAATTTGGGTGATAGCTCGGTCAACCCTATTACTCCTAATCTGGATTTAATAGAGAAGGAAAGAATGGCCACTGAATCCTCGAAACAATTGGAAGATCGTTGCAGGTGGTTAGAGGAGAAGTTTAGGTTTTTAGAAGGCGTTGGCAATCATCAGGGGATCGATGCCAAAAACTTAAGTTTGGTTCCAGATTTGGTGCTTCCTCATAAATTTAAGATGCCAGAGTTTGAAAAGTACAACGGGACTACTTGCCCAGAGGCGCACATAACAATGTTTTGTAGAAGGATGACTGGCTATGTGAACAACGATCAACTATTGATCCATTGTTTTCAGGACAGCCTAATGGGAGCAGTGGCTAGGTGGTACAATCAGTTGAGCCGTGCAAAGATCGGTTCATGGAGAGATCTTGCATAGGCTTTCATGCAACAATATAACCATGTGACTGATATGACGCGAGATAGGATCACACTACAAAACATGGAAAAGAAACCGAGTGAGAGTTTCAGGTAGTATGCACAACGGTGGAGGGAAATAGCGATGCAAGTCCAGCCACCTCTTTTGGAGAAGGAAACGACCATGCTCTTCATTAATACTTTGAAGGCCCCATTCATCACCCATATGATTGGGAATACTACCAAAAGCTTTTCTGATATGGTAATGGCAGGCGAGATGATTGAGAATGCCATAATAGGTGGCAAGATTGAAGTTGGAGAAACTACCAAGACGTCAGTTCCAAAGAAAAAGGAGAATGAAGTGAACAGTATGAGCTCATACAATAGAGATCACTCAAGGTCAATAACTGTCAATCAACCAAAGGTGACTACGAGGGGGCAACAAGGTTCGACAAAGCAGGAATCAAGTGTAAGGCAAAATTTTGAAAAGCTCCAATTTACGCCAATCCCAATGTCATATAAGGAGTTATATCAAAGTTTATTTGATTTACATGTGGTATCCCCATATTATATAAAGCCGTTGCAACCCCCATACCCCAAATGGTATGATTCAAACGCTCAATGTGATTATCATACGGGAGTATCGGGGCATTCAATAGAAAACTGTACTGCCTTCAAGAAGACGGTTGAAAGACTCCTCGAGATGGGGATTGTGAAGTTTGATGACACCCCTGGTACAAAGAGTCCGTTACCAAATCACGATGATAAGAGCAAATGATTAAAGGACTCTGTCAAAGATGGAAAAATAAGAAGAGGATTAGTAGCATCGGATCTTGAGTAGAGAAACTTGTGAGGCATTCGTCCTTACAAACCTGGAAATGTTTTGAATGATTAGTCTGTAGAGGAACCTCTTGTAGTTTTTAGAGCTAATCTAGAGTAATATTCAAAACACGCTTGTTGTTTTAAGCCTAGAAGCAATTAAACCCCTTTTGTGAAATAGGCTTGTATCCTAAGTCTTTATTTCAATAAAATGCATCTTTTTGAGCAAATATTCTTTGATTTCATCTCATACGGTACAAATAATTGTTCTTAGATTCTTTTATTCTTTGGAATTTATTTCAAATATTCATTTATTCTTCATTCATGATCATACCATACAAATAATCATCCTTAGAATCATTTATTTCTTTGGAATCTGCCTTCAGCGGGTCCCCAGATATCAATGATGTGAGTAACGCTGTCATTGACTCCGAGTCTCCTTTTGAGCGAAATATGGGCCTAAAGGGATCTCAACACTCTGAAGATGATAGAGATGTAGACTACTCTTTAATTTGTTAAGGATGGTAGAGTAAGATGAAAACAGATCCTCTCTTACAAAAAGACAGTAGACAGTAGGCCTATGACAAGAGAAAGATGCAAATATCGGAGTCTGCATTACCACAAAGGTAAAGCAAGACGTCATTGAGTCACTTCCTAGAATTTAAATATTTTTTGCATGATCATATCAAGATACGCCTGGCTACTAAGACAGGAGGATGTTGCAGGGTTTTGAATGACATATGCTAATGGTTTTACGATGGCCAGGCTAATCATGAGATTTGGGTTCTACTGGCCCACCATAGAAAGGGATTGCATCATTATGCTGTAAATGCCAAATTTATAGAGAGAAAATTCATGTGCCCCTTCATGTGGGGCAAGGAGGTTATGGGCCGATCTCTTTGAAAGCTTCTAACCAATACCGATTCGCCTTTGGGGTCATCGTTTACCCCGAGAAAATGATAAAAGTTGTTTCATATGCCAATGTCACTAGGTCGACAGTCATCAAATTTCAAAAAAAGGGGTGCCAATAAAGAGTGCCAGAAAATCATGTCTAACACAGCTGTACAATGTCAAAAGGTCACAGTCTGTTTAAAGATTAGGAGTTATATGGCAATGGCAATGGCAAAGGCAAAGGCAAAGGCAAAAAAAAAACACAAAAACACGAAAACACAAAAAAAAACAAAAAAATTCTAAAAAAAAGAAGCGGAAAAAAGAGAGGCCAGTGCGAAACCCTGCAAATGGAGCCTTAAGACTAAAAGGGATTCGAGTTGAAAACCCGAAAATGGCAGCTCAAATTTGGATCAAAGTGGGGCATACATTAGTCTTGCTATGCTTGAATTAACAATGAAGAAGTATGCTACGTCTTGGGGCATCGAAAAAGTACTCCGGATCCCCTAAACACATATTAAACTCAGAAAGGTCCTCAAGAAGTTGGTACAGAAAAGCTCAGGCTGCGATATCTGGGGCATCTAGCTTCTATTTTGCCCATTTTGAATTTGTTATCTTTGATTCTTCTCAAGTTATGTCCAAATAAAATTTCTTCTTATTGCATTGCTATCTTTGATTAAATCATTCGTTTTGAGTTGATTTCATTCTTATTGCATTTGCAATCTTTGATTAATTTATCCATTTCGAGCTATGCTCATAATCAATTTCCTTCTTGTTCATTGTTTTGATCTTTTTCAAGCATTTTGCATTGAAATAATTATTAATGGACTAATAACACTTTCACAAAAGAAGTTTTGCATATTACTCTGGAAGTTTCTAAATAATACAAAAACTTGAAACAGGACTATTGTTTAGAACTCACCAAGCTTAAGGGTTGGAAATATTATCTCTTTGGACTCTTTATTGGTTGAACCAAAAGACAAGACATTTCATCAGTGATACAACCTCGACAAATGACGAGTGATGTCAACCTAAGTGTAAAAGAGGGTCATTCTCGAGAAAAGAAATGATACTTTGCATTCATGAACATCTGGTCATTACACCCAGGGAATAGTGTAATCAAACTGATTGAAGATGATACAAATACTATGCCTTTGAGTTGCAGCGGAATGGATGGAAGAAACCAAATACTATTCCTCTGAAATTGCAGTAGGAGGCACAAACTTTATGTCCTAAAAGGTACAGTGGAAGAGACTCTAAAATTATAGTGGGGCAAGCTTTCCGAGCAAAATGTGATTGTTTCTTTGACTTTTCTGTCAAGAATACCAGCCGAACAAGATGCCAGCGTAATACGTCAGCGATAATGTCCTAATGAACAACGCACGATGATACCTTAAGCCTTTTTAAAAAGGGCTCATGACATTTCTACATTCATATAATAACACATCTAGTTAGGAGCATTTGATTCATTTCAATCATAGCATCCTAATTATTTGACACATTCATAACACATCTAGTTAGGAGCATTTGATTCATTTCGATCATAGCATCCTAATCATTTGACATAAGCATAGATATATGGAACTGATTCTACAGGTGATGTCCCTAGAATCAGTGAATTCACAAGCCTTAAGCCCCTAAGTAATAGGGTAACGGGCTGAAGATTTACAGATCTTAACCCCCTAAGCAGTAGGGAAACAGATCGAAGACGAAGGGTCTTAAACCCCTAATCGGTAGGGTAACAGACCGAATTGTAGATCTTATCTCCCTAAGCAATAGGGAAACAGATCGAAGATGAAGATCTTAACCCCCTAAGCAGTAGGGAAACAGATCAAAGATGATGGGCTTTAACCCCCTAAGCAGTAGGGTAACAAGCCGAATTTACAAGCCTTAAACCCCTAAGCAGTAGGGTAACTGGCTGAAGATTTACAGATCTTAACCCCCTAAGCAGTAGGGAAACAGATCCAAGATGATGGGCTTTAACCCCCTAAGCAGTAGGGTAACAAGCCGAATTTACAAGCCTTAAACCCCTAAGCAGTAGGGTAACTGGCTGAAGATTTACAGATCTTAACCCCCTAAGCAGTAAGGAAACAGATAAAAATGATGGGCTTTAACCCCCTAAGCAGTAGGGTAACAAGCCGAATTTACAAACCTTAAACCCCTAAGCAGTAGGGTAACAGGCTGAAGATTTACAAATCTTAATCCCCTAACTAGTAGGGTAACAGGTTGAATTTACAGATCTTAACCCCTTAAGCAGTTGGGAAATAGATCGAAGATGATGAGCCTTAAACCCCTAAGTAGTAGGGTAACAGGCTAGAAATTACAAATTTCTTTTTCCCTGAAATGGCATTGGAGCGGCTAAAAGCCACAGCAAATCTCCTTGAAGTTTCAGAGGATCTTTTCTTCCTGAAATGGCGTTGGAGCGGCTAAAAGCCACAACAGATCTCCTTGAAGTTTCAGCAAACCTCTTCTTCCAGAAATGGCATTGGAGAGGCTAAAAGCCACAGTAGATCTCCTTTAAGTTTCAGTGGAAGAAGATCAAAACAAGTCTTATCTCCCTGAAGTTGCAGAGGAGCAGACCGAAGATAGCAGATCTGACATTCCTGTGCTTACAGTGAAGCAGATCCAAGATTTCAGCATGGCATCCCTGTGCTTATAGGGAACAAGTTCAAGATTTTAGCATGGCATCCTTATGCTTATAAGGAACAAGTTGAAAACATCAGATTTGGCATCCTGTGCTTATAGAGAACAAGTTGAAAACATCAGATTTGGCATCCCTGTGCTTATAGGGAACGGATCGAAGATAGCAGATCTGACATTCCTGTGCTTACAGTGAAGCAGATCAAAGATTTCAACATGGCATCCCTGTGCTTATAGGGAACAAGTTGAAAACATCAGATTTGACATCCCTGTGTTTATAGGGAACATGTTGAAAACAACAGATTTGTCATCCTTGTGCTTATAGGGAACGGATCGAAGATAGCAGATCTGACATTCCTGTGCTTACAGTGAAGTAGATCGAAGATTTCAGCATGACATCCCTGTGCTTATAGGGAACAAGTTGAAAACAGCAGATTTGGCATCCTGTGCTTATAGGGAACGGATCGAAGATAGCAAATCTGACATTCCTGTACTTACAGTGAAGCAGATCAAAGATAGCGGATATCGCCTTCCTGAGTTGCAGTGAAGCAGATTGAAGCCGTCAAGAGGCCATTTTAAAGAAGATCAAGAACTCAAGACTCGGCGAGCCCTGGCAAAATTGGTCTTTTTATAGTCTTTGCTCCATTCTCGTTACACGATAATGAGCAAAGAGGGGCAGCTGTAAGACCCAAATTTTGCTCGGGACCCAATAAAACCAAACCCGAATTAAACCTAGCCTATTATCCAGTTACAAGCCCAAACCCAATTTTGGCCACCTACTCCACCACCTTTGTTGGCCACCCACCTTGGCCACCAACTCCACCACCCTTGGCCACCTAAACCACCCCAACCACTCCACTTGTAAAATTTGGCTATAAAAGCCATTCAAGACTTTGTTTTTACGGGGTGGGTTTTTGGTTTTTTGGAGAAGGATTGTTCTTTGTTTTGGAGGAGGTTTTTTTTGTTTTTTGGAGGTGTTTTTTTGTTTTTTTGGAAAGAAGGTTATTTTTGTTTCTTGGAAAGGCTAGTTTTTGGAGATTAATCAAAGATCAAAGCAAAAGAGGTTTCTTTTGTCTATTCTTATCTTTAGTTCTTTGTTTGTTTATTGTTTTCCTTTCAATTTTATTTTGTTTTTTTTATACGAAAGTAAAAATAAAAGTAAGAAGCTTACCCATATTTTCATTATCGAAAAAGGTTTTTTTGAGGTCCGGCCGCTGTGTACGGTGGCGCCGATGGCGGCCCGTGGGGGTCCATGACTGAAGCAAAGCCGGACCAACGGCCGGATTTAGAAAAGAGGGAGAAAGAGAGTTGAGAGCTTTGTTTTATTATTTTATTATTTTTACTATTATTTATATTATTATTATTATTATTATTTCTCATGTATATATTATTATTTATATTATTATTATATTATATATGCCCTCTCCATATTTATTTATATTATTACTATCATTATTGTTACTTTTATTATTTTTTATTTCTAACTACTATTATTATATATATATATGTATTATTGTTTGTATTATTATTATTATTATTATCACCCCTATTGTTATTACTTTACTTTTGTATTCTAATATATTATTAATATTACTCATATTTTTATTATTTTTGCTATTACTATTACTATTATATATTAGTGTGTATTTTATGTATATATATATTTATATATAGTATTGTTTTTATTACTTTAATTTAATATTTTATTATATTTGCTTTTTGTATTTCTATATTTATTATTATATAGTAGTGTGTATTTCTATTATATACATATATATATATTTATATATAGTATTATTGTTTACTTTACTTTAATATTATTCTTATTATCATTATATCCAACCCAATAATAATTCTTTCATAAAAGTAATATTCCGTATTTGGTAATTCGAGACAATCGTGCCCTAACTTATTGGGTTTCGATTTTTCTCCTTTAACCTAAATAACGGAATACTCTTTTAAATCGCGACATGAGTTTTGAAAAATGCTTATTCTTGGAGATACGAGGTGTTGTGCCCTAACTTACTGGGTATGGCATTTTGTTACCTCGAAATAAGATTTTTGCAAGTAAAGGCAATATTCGGTGTTTGGGAATTCGAGGAAACGTGCCCTAACTTACTGGGTTTCGATTTTCCTCGTTCACCTTAACTAACTGAATAACCTTTTGAAATACACGAATTTTTATATAAAAGGCAAGCTCGTTCTCGAAAATTCAAGATGTCGTGTCCTAACTTACTGGATGTGACATTTTATATTGTGAGACGAGAATGTCCTTAACATTTGAGCATTTTCTTTACAAAGAGGGATCGTATTTTAAATTCTTTCAAGTTTTCAAATTTTCGACACTAAGACACTAATTAATCAACTAGGTACCAATTTTGGGCGTATCGAGGGTGCTAATCCTTCCTCGTGCGTAACCGACTCCCGAACTCATTTTCTGATTTTCGTAGACAAAAAATTATTGTTTTAGTAAATCTTAACTTTTATTAAAATGATTAACTTAAGGTGATCCGGTCACACCTAAAAAGATTGGTGGCGACTCCTGTTTTCATTTTTTTTTCTCCAAGTCGATACCCGTTTTTTTCAAAAAAATGGTTACGACAGATTTTATAGCCAAATTAGCTTTTGGAGAAAAGGAAAACCCACAACTAATTCAAGCCCCCCCCAAAAAAAAGCAGTCTCAAAACTCATCAAAGCTGATAAAGAGAAGAACTTTTGTATTTCATTTTCCAACCATGTAACTTGGTTTTGTAAGTTTCTTTTTTTCAAAAAAAAAACGAATTATAACCGAAATGAAAAGGGCTTTTTTATAAAAATAACCCAAAAATTTAATTAATTACATAAATGACCTATTTTTTAATTAAACACGTAAATAACATAAAATCTACAGTAAAAGTTGATGGAGCCAAAGAGTTTGGCGCCACCAACATGCCACGTCAGCAACCAGGATAAAAGAATTAATTTTTTGGTGGAGCCATGTAGAATGAAGCCACTTGTATAAATACCAGGAAAATACTACAATTTCTGAAAAAATAGGAGGACTTTAAAAACAATTTTCCATTTTCTAGTTAAGCCAATTTAATTCGCGCCATTAGATTTTGATGCCTGACACCCTATTACGGTCTTCTTTCTTCTTCTTTTTTATATTTTTTTAAGTTTTATCCTATCTATTTTTTCTTTTTTTAATTTTTTAATTTTTCCTTATTTATTTATTTTATTTTTAGGGACAAAACTTAAATAAATAAATAAATAAGACAGTAATAGGGTGTCAGACATCGAAATATGGTGGCGCCAATTAAATTGACTCCGTCAGAAAATAGAAATTTGTTTTTAAAGTCTCCCTATTTTTTCAAAAATTACAGTATTTTCCTGGTATTTATACAGGTGGCGTTATTCTACATGGCTTCACTAAAAAAATAATTTTTTTATCCTGATTGCTGACGTGGCATGTTGGTGGCGCCAAACTCTTTGGTTCCACAAATTTTTATTGTAGATTTTAAATTATTTACGTGTTTAATTAAAAAAGGGTTATTTATGTAATTAATTAAATTTTTTAGGTTATTTTTATAAAAAAAACCAAATGAAAAGCGTTTAAGAGAAATACAAGTCCGTCCCCCTTCTCCACATACGTGTCAGGAAAAAGGGAACGTCACTTCAATAACTCGAATTCTTCACTGATTGGCCCACATGTCTACATACACGTGTCCTTCATTGAACTAAACTGATCAAATAGACGGTGCAGATTTACCTTTTTGTATTCAGTAAATAGACGTCACACTAATTGTACGTGTCGGGTCACTTTACCCGAACGGTGACGATCACACTGCCCGAGCCTTAGGTGTGGCCCCCACCTTATACTAGTGCTCTCAATACAAAAAGGCAAAAGCTCTCTCCATGCCCCCTGCCATTTTTATGGTTCATTCTCCTTCCCATTCAATCTGAAATTAGAAAAAGAAAAATAAAACTCTGATTTTGCAACGCAGCTTTGTTCTTCACTGGAACGATTTCAAGTAATTTAGTAGCAAACTGGTTGGAACTTATTGCGGAGTTGTCGGAGAAAGTAAAGCGGCGGCAGCTACGGTTGAGCCAACGTTAAGAGCTTCTAGTCGTCGGAGGTTAGAGCTTCGTCCGTTTAAGATAGTAGCTGACGCTGCTGTTCAACCACCGTTAGAGAACAGTTGGAAACGTCGTAAGCTCGATCGCGATTTATTCCTACTGGTATCTTCTCGGGATTGTGATGACGCGGTTCAAACCTCGAAAGATCACGGATTTAAAAACGAAGGTCTATTTTCTAATGGAACGGTAAAATTAATGAATAAGAAGTTCGTGGAAGATGAAAAGGAACGGCCGAAGTTCGGAATGGCTTCCGGTTGTGGAAGTAGACGAGATATGGAAGACGCTGTTTCGATTCATCCTTCGCTTTGTAAACAAAGCTCTCAAGTTCAAATTTCGTCGGATATTCACTTTTTCGGTGTCTTCGACGGCCACGGCTGCACTCATGTACTAAATCGAATCTTGAAATATTTCTTAAATTCAATTTTATTAACAAAACTTAATTAGTTATGTTATAACTAAATTTTTTTTTTTAGGTTGCGATGAAGTGTAGAGATCGATTTCACGAGATAGTGAAAAAAGAAGTCGAAGCATGCGGCAGTTTGAAGGCGGTGGAGTGGAAGAATACGATGGAGAGAAGCTTTGAGAGGATGGATGAAGAAGTTAGAGAATGGACTGTAAACGCCAAGGAGAGTTCTACCTGCCGATGTGAGCTTCGAACTCCACAGTGCGACGCCGTCGGATCCACCGCCGTAGTTGCTATAATCACCCCGGATAATATCATTGTCGCTAATTGCGGTGATTCTCGCGCTGTTTTGTGTCGAAATGGTGCCGCTTTCCCGCTCTCCGACGATCACAAGGTGAGACATTTTATTCTTTATTTCAAGGTTTTTAATTTATTTTTTATGTATAAGATAAGGAGATAAGTATTTATTTACAAATAAATTATATATTTTTTAAATAAGATATTTAAATTATCATATTTATTTTTATCAAAATATCTAAAATAATATATAATATTATATTTATAAGATTAAAATTAATAAATAAATAATTGTTTTAAAAAATCAATAATGATTTTTATAAAAAAATCATATTCCGTATTTATATTTATTGATTTATCAAACAATTTTTTTAATATGAATTTCAAATTCAATATGCTTAAATTTTTAGCACTCTTTTTAATTGTGTACTTCCATATTATTCGATTGTAGCCGGATCGACCCGATGAATTGCTCTGAATAGAAGAAGCCAGTGGCAAAGTAATTTATTGGGACGGCCCTAGAGTTCTTGGTGTTTTAGCCATGTCTAGAGCAATTGGTAAGTGTAAAGCCCAAAATCTGTCCGGGCCCATACCAGCAAAATAAACCTAAAAATTACAAGCCCAAATGCCCAATATTAATAAAAACCCTAGAGGCCTGAATGGCCCAAAACTACACCAACTTTCAAACACAAAAAGAAACCCCAGCCGCATGTTTGTTGCTGCCACCTCCTGCGCACGCCCACCGCCACTGCTCGCCTATCACCGGCCACCCATGCGTCTGACGCCTTCTGACACCTGCAAACAGAGAGCCACATGCAACCAACAAAGCAGAAAACAACAGACGAACGATCCAAATAAAAATATAAAAAAGTTGTAATCCGGCTATAAAGGCCAAAGCTTATCACTTTTTGAGGGAGGATTTTTGATATTTCAAAGGAGGGAAAAACAGATTGTATTTTGGATGAGGGATTTGAGGGGAAACGGATTGTATTTTGAAATGGGGGGATTTTTTTTGGAGATTTCAAAAGAGAAAAACGATTGTAAATAGGGGTTTTTCTTTTTTTGAATACAAAGAAAAAACACTGTAATACGGGCAGATCCAAAAAATCAAAAAAGCAAAATAGAAAGAAAAGGTTTCGTTTTAATCTTTTGTCTCTTCATTTTCTTGTTTTCTTTTCATTTTCTATAAATCTTTTAATAAAATATGAAAT